>NC_141095.1:17184151-18384151 GCF_041138505.1 Cibotium barometz
AGTTTGGTCTGGACTGCTAATGCCAAAAGCTCATACAAGTTGTTCCTTAAATGCCCTTTGTAATGACGTTATCATCTCCACCACCATCAAGAATAATTGCACCATGTGAACCCACACGTCATGGTCCATGATGGGTCAAGCTAGAAAGGAGGCTTCTCTTCATATCTCAAACCTAAACAACACTTGGAAGACTTTTTGTATAACCTTCTTTAGACATAAGTGAAATAGTACCTGAACCTTTTATTATTAGGCACTTTGCATCATTGCTCACTGCCATCATGATGTCATCTCCCACACACGGTCAATAATCCTATCACGTAATTCATGATCCAATGCAAAGTCAAATTTATAACTTAATTATCATAGTAATTTAAATGAGATAATTTTGATAGTGGTAAGGTAAGGGTCACCTTACATTTAAAAATCCTAGAGTCCAAGTAGGACTAGAGGATTCAAAGAGGAAGATGCAGAAACCCATGCTACTATGGAGAAAAAGCATAAAGTAAAATAGGTAGCTTGGCATCCAAGGTACAACCAAAAAGAAAAAGTTTGATCCACCACCCCTACTTTAGCACACTTTCCTTTGGTCATACATCAAAAAACTACTAAAGCAAAGCCACTAGGCATGCTAGGTGTCCTGACCCATGGGATCACATCCTATTAGATTGGCCGTCGTACACTACATAATGAGTAATACAATCACTGCCTGACTCTTGACTCCATAACAGACAACATTAGAGAGTCGGGGCCACATGCTACTCTTGTAAACAAGTTCGCTCTTCATGAGATAAATTCTTTATTGTAATAATCGAGGCAGACTATATAACCACCCTCGTGAATAGAGTTAAACTTCTGGTTCTTGAGTTCTTGCATACTTAGTGTAGTATAAAAGTAGCTAGACTGCATCCATGATGGTGGACAATAACCATTTATACTTAGAGTAGTATAAAGTAGCCACATTACATTACATCCATAATGATGGACAATAACCATTTATACTTTCTTACATAATACACTTTCACCCTTCTAACTCTACTCCCTTCACTCTAGACTCCAACTTAGGTACAAGAGCATGTGTGTGTGAGTACGTCGAACCCCAAGTCAACTAGTGATATTGTACTCAATTCCATGCATTAATGGTTTAGTCCGGCCCGATTAGTTTGGCTTGCTGTGTTGGTCTGTCCCGTTGACAAAGGTGCACTACATCCAAGATTCCTCATGGAGGATAAATCAATAAAGTAAAAGCTTTGACCATCTCGAAAGTAATAGGTTAGAAAATATCTTCTTCAATATCAAGGATAAAATGAGGGAGGAAAGAAGATGTGGGTTCCAAAGCAAGAAACCATCATGTAGAACATAGGAAATTAAGGCAAACCTCAACATCAATGACCAAGCCCATAACACCGGCCACAATAACAAACTGTACACCTTAAGAAGAATACTCAAGGAGGATTAAGTAACGTTGGTGATAGTATTGGAAGCTCAAGGCTATTATGAAGGTGCCACTCAAACCTAGATCCCCCTAAGAAGAAGGAGAAGATCAAATAAAGATTTGTTCTAGAGTCTCCCATAGTAAATTTACAACCAAGGAAGGGAGAAAGCCACTCTAAAAGAAAAGAATAGTGATGAAAGAAGCCACAAGAACCTAAAAAAATATGGAACCAAAAGCCACAAGAACCTTCTTGCAAACAAAGCACTAATCCAAAACCAAATATTTGGACCAGGCAATATATTTAAATACCTGCTCCAAAACCAAATGTTGGAGTAAAACATTTAATATATTTAAATACTCGCTCAAAACCAAATGTCGGAGTAAAATAGGTAATACTTTAAATACCTACTCCAATGGAAAGGAAAAGTTTGTAGGAACCCAAGAACCCATCCCAAACAAAGGGCTAGATCCACAAGAAATTATTACAATGTCTACGAACATACTAATATATTGGATGGAAGAATAATTGCAGTCTTTCAAGAATGAGCTTCATCTACATTTACTATCAACTTCTGCGGTGCCACCACAGAGCCAACAACCTGGAGGGAAAAGGAAAAAAAAACATCCGTGAAAAACAAGTAGGTTTTTCATGCCATAAAAAATATGAGGATTTTCATGCCACAAAGAGACACAAATTGAAGACCTCCATAACCTCTCCATAAATTCCAAGCCACTCAAAAACAAAATACTTTCACACATGAAAAACATTAGTTTTTGACACTATGAAAAATGAGGAGTTTTTCATGCCATCAAAATCAAAGAGAAAGGTTGATGTGCACACATCAGTAAGAATGTGTAGAAACACTATAATCATCAAATTAACAAAACAAAGGTTTTCTCATGTCATGAAAAACTACTAGTTTTTCACGCCATGAAAAACTCGTCTGCATCTCAGGTTTTCTTGCACTCATCTTTTTGACATATCTATTTGCTAATTACATATCTTGAACAACAAGGACAAGATTAAGACACAAAAGGGAACAAACATCTTAAGTTTTTCATGCCGTGTGAAAAACTCTATTTTCTCACATTCATGAAAATACACACTTCCCATCAATAACCCATCATTTCTAGACCAGTGTTCACGAATAACCAAGGTTTAATGTCTGGTGAATGGTAAATTTTAAAAATTAACCTTAAATTTTAAAAATAGAAAGTTTTAAAACCTGCAAATTTTAAGGCATTTTAGTTCTATTTTTACTTAAAGACTACGAACTTTCAATAAAAACCTTTAAAAATGCCTACCATGCATTTAACCTTCCATGTCCACGTCATTATAGCTAAAGCTAGATTGTTTGATCATTTTCTTTTCCTCATCGTGCGATATAGCTTCTTTGAATTATAGCGCATCATCACCATCACCATCACCATCACCATCACCATCACCATCACCATCATGCAGAGGAACCATGCACACATCAGCACTCCCAAGCTTCATTCGCCGAACATGCATGGGCACGTGTCTGTTTGAGTTATGAACAAGCGTTCAGAAGTGAGAACGTGTTTTCCCACTTTGGCACATATGTATGCAATTCTGACAGGTCTACCACTTGCAATGGTGGAAGTCAGAGTCATGTGATGGGTTAGTTTCTAACCATTTTTATCATCATAGTCATTTATGGAGGGAATATTTTTTGACCTTTCCTTAATGAGAATATTGTGTAGATATTCCCTAGAAGACTTAAGAACGTGCATTCCCATGTTTGCGAACGTGAGTTCACAGGCCCAGTCAAGCATGTACGTAAGTAAACAAGAGAGTAGTTTTTTGAGTTTTGTTCAAAAAATCCATAAATTTTCCTCTAATTTTTGCTTAATGGTACATGTTTTTAGGTTTTTGCTTTAATAGGATACTTTAGCTTTTCCTAACCTATTTGATGAATGTAACCTAATGGTATCTCTACAAAGATCAATGGTGAGATTAACATCTATAGGAAACAACTAAAAAATTTACAATTGCAAGAAGAGAAGAGCAAGAACCAAAGAAAATAGAATAGAACACTTACTTGTAATCATGCAACTCGAGCTTAAAAAGTTGCTCCATGCTCCATTGCATCAAGGTAACCAAAAAAACAAGAGTTAAACCGATGGATTTGCACTCCAGTTGGGCTATGTCAATACTCCAAATGCAAAGTATAGTAAGGGAGTCCTAAGCTAAGGCACTTCCCCAGTAGCGGCGCCAAAGATCTTCACCAATTTTGGAACACTTGACCCTTGCAAGATAGAAGGAAGGAGAGGAAGAATGCAGGGATCTTATTGTCTTGCATCTCTAGCTGCTCTTAGAAGAGAAACCCTCTCTTGTGGTGGAGAGCTAGGGTCCTTAACCTTGCCTCCATTGTTGTCACTACAAAATAGAGAGCATAAGAGAAAAGGAGAGAGGGAGAAGAGAGCTTACATCAACACACCATTACTCATCCACGCAATCCTTAAGCATGCATGCAACAAAGAAGAGAAAGCATACAAGAAACTTCAATCACAAGAGAAAGAAAACTTGAACTTAACTGTAAGAATGGGATTATGTGTTTTCTTATTAGTCAAATTGACTTATATACAAGACTTATATGTACAATGCTTGGCCACCCTAGTAATGTCTAGGGGACTTAAAGCTAATCTAGGCTGATTTCCTAGTCTATGTATACACTAATTACACAAGTCATAAGCTCGATTTTGACTATCTTCTGGCATTACACAAGAGAATTCCCATAATCATTTTACATAAAGCGCATTATGTGGTTAAAAAAAAATGGCCCGATTGTATTGCCATGCGTTCAAGGTAATGTTAGCCAATGTGGTTAATATGAGGCAAGAGGCCACAATTCATGTGGTTTTGCCTTAGTGATTTCATGCATGCATGGCATTCGAACAACAAAATCTTCACCCATTCTAGACGTCCCTTCCAGGAGTAGACAAACTTGACTTAACACAAGGCAAACAACTTGGTTCGTGCTGGTTTTAAACTTGTGACTATGGATGTTGGGACGAGTGAGAAAGGTACACCGATCTCTTCTTCCAATGAAACACTGGATATTTCAAGCCAATGTATAGGGTTGGGTTCTTCCACCATTGGTGTGGCAAGTGGAGCAGAACATACTCATACAAGTGAGTTCAATAGTATGGGCATGAACACTAATGGAAGAAGTGTTCACATGAGATGGAGAAAATATATTTCTAAGAAGTAGAGAAGAGAATAGTTATTGACTTATCAATGCACAAACACTAATGGAAGAAGTGTTCACATGAGATGGAGAAAATACATTTCCACAAGAAGCAGAGAAGAGAATAGATAATGCCTTGTCAATGCACGAGTAATAATTGTTGGAAAGGTCATCAAAAAAGAGTATGATCATGAGGTATTTGAGATAGAAGGAGATGGAGAAGTGTTTGAGTAAAAGTACGATGACGTACTCATTCAAACTCAACCTTGGTGTACATACCCAGATTAAAAAGGGTCCTTGACAAGAAGCCTTATACTACCTACAAGAACATTTATTATATAATCTTATGAGTCTTTGGACTAAATAAGAATGAGATCATGTTTATTCATTAGCCCATGATACTAGCACACACAATGTAAGGGTAGCTCTATCATGCCCACGGACCTATCCTTGATGTGGCATTATGCATGGATAATGTTTTGGGTTAAGAACTATCGAGTTTTGTTGCTCCTTTCTTTTTTTATTTTTGTATGGAGGGCATACACTACACTACAAGTATTTTGATCATGGCTCCATGGACCTATCCTAACATTTTGATTATTTTAGTATACGAGAATTAATGATCAAGCTTAATAAATTGTTTTCAAAATACATGTATTATTCATAAAAAGATTGATATCCATTTGTTGATAGTAGAATCATACATTTAAAAATGGACTTTGGCGAGCTTCTAAGTATAAAAAGACAACTTTGACAAATGTTTGCAAGATGTTCTTAGAAGCTCAGAAAAAATTTTCCCTTTATATATAAAGTTATGTAGTAAGCATGAAGGATCAATGGAATAAGGAATATAATGTCTCTTTGTTTGTGTGTTTTTCTCTATTTCTCTGTGTTTGGCTAATCCCCAAAGAGTAGAATTTTGACAAGGGCAAGTTTTTTATTTAGCATGTCTACAATGCACCTAGCAAGAAATTAAACTCCTGACATCATGCTTGAGGCTTCAACTCTCTAACCAATTAAGCTTTATTACAAGGACCAAGGTAATAGTGTTTTAGGAATATGGCTTGCTAAGTCATACATTACCAAGTGTAAGTGGGTTATATGAGAACAAATTCATTAGGTATATTATTAGGCATAATTTACATTTTTTAAACCAAACATTTATAACCCGTTATAAATTCATTAGGTGTATAATACACATTTTTTAATTGAACAGTGTTTGAGTTTACACTTATGAAGGTAGATATAAACTCAAATGTCATGAAGCATTTATGTAAACAATTTTGTAGTGATTAGGCAAGTTTTATTTTGTGAGATTTAATAACAATGGGCTCTAAAGTTCTTAAGACTTATGCAAACTATAATACTTTGATTGAAGTTGGCATTGGTTGTATGATCGAGTTTAGATTTGCCCACCATGTCATCACTCTTTTAAAATCTCCCTTGGTCTCTTAGCCTTGACAAAGAAAAATATATTATCACCTTCTTGCTTACAACCAATGGAACTTACTTATTTCAATGAGTTAATCAAGACATGTGCTTTCTTTCCAAGATTGAGAGATACACTTACAAAATAACCACCATAATCATTCTTTTTTTCAAGTATTATGTGAATTTTTAACATTTTATAATAGATGATTTTCTAAGAGAACTTTCTTTATCATCATAAAAACTAACTTCTTTTAACACTTCACTAAGAAGCATATGGTGCAAGCATAATTTAAGAATTTGTGATTTAGTTGTGGCCAAACATCAAATTATGTTGTATATTCACAAAAAACCCCGAACTTATTTCATACTATGAACACAAGGATTAGAAACATAATAAATCTTTAAGAAATTCATTCACCATATTTGCAAAAGAAGCTTCTAATGTTATTCAAGCAATGGTGCATGTGGATGCCTGAAGCACTCATAACTTTCATTATATATTAGACCTAAGCTTACACAAGATACATTTGCTTTGTTATCCAATTGACCTTCTATGTTTGCAATTAGATGTCAATCCTAGTGCCGCGTGTTTTTTTGTCAATTTTATACTCACTTCTGCGTATGTCTAACTAGAGAAGTTTTTTGAGGTACACTAGATTCTGATGATGGCAATAGAACCTAGGTTTGGGTGCTTAGGCTACACTATGGTGGGATTATATGAAGATATATATATATATATATATATATATATATATATATATATATATATATATATATATATATATATAGCAGTGGGTAGGTTTTGCAACACTCCACTAAAGGAAAATCATTGCCCTCCTTCAGTACAAGAACAACCTGCCCTCTCAACTCACATAGACCCCATCCACTTGAATATTGAACTAGCAACTGAGCTGCAACGATAGCAGAGTCTCACCCCTTTCAATTTGACCGCTTTTTCCTAGCACCAACAAATCATTAGCTGTGCATCTCATTGAAACTCATCAAAGGAAATCCAACAGGCAATGAGTTCAGACACTTACACCTTGGAAAAGGAAGAAAAACAACACCACCTTGAGATTTTCTTACATGTTTGCATGGTCTTTTCCAACACATTCTCATCATCTGTGATCTATTCATTCTCATTTGGATATGTTTGTAAACACACCTTTGCTTACACTGTTAAGTCCACATCATCACCAAGCTCTGCATATAAGAATTAAGTCCCAATGAGTACCTCAATGATATGTCTAAATGAGAGCAGCGTCCTGCACTAATTTGAGGAGGCATTGTCAAAGGAATGGTTCCCACTCCTCCCCACCCGCCCCACCCCCTTCCCACGGGAAAAAATCCATGTTGGCCCCATGACAGTACATTTACTATACTGTAGGTCATCCATCGAGTAAAATTATTGTGTGGAGGGCGTGATTGGTGTGATGGTGCAAGCAGGTCAAGCTCACACATGAAATGCCTGCCTGGCCTCAAAAAATAGTAAATCAAAATCTACAATATGTGGTCTTTGTTGTGAGTGATTTTACAAGCACTATCATGTTACAACAGACTACATGGCTTTTGTGTTTGACTGGTGTTTTATGTCTGGTATCTGTTTTTTGTGAAACCCATGCCAGATAACTGCTTCAAATTGGTTAGTGCAGTTTGTGCTAGCTTTTTGGTTGTCGGGTTGCCAATTCGGAAGACTTGCACAAGTGTCTTGATTAGCACTTGATCCACAGAGTATTTTTGACAGATCTCCTCAACTCGTGTAACCCTCTCTATCATCCACACAAGCCTATCTTGCAGCTCCCCAGGCCTTGCCGTGCAAAACAATTCAATGATGCATTGGATGCCATCTGCCTTTACTAACTCCTCTAGACCACCCTTGAGATTGTTGACATCTTCTACAAGGGTAGATAGTGCACCTACAGCTGCCAACTGCACGGCTACATCATCATCCTTTAACAATTCAACAAGCGGCCTCACAGCGTTTGCCCTGACTAGACAAAATGTGGTGGTTTCTTCACAGGCAATACCGTGCACAAGGCAAGTGGATTGTGCCAGGGTTTGCCTCTTCTGGAAGAATGCAAGACAACAACAAGAAGGTGAGGGATTTATATCAACCCGAAGAGGACTCTTTTGGGACAAAATCCCAAGTCCTGTTGCTGCAAGCTTCTTTAGAGGAGGATGCCCAGAGAATATTAGATACTCTTTCAATACCATTGTGATGTTATTCTCTCTAACTGCCTGCAAAATATGTGCATTGGAACCTTTGCAGAACTGGAGAAGCAAGCTTAGAAGCCCCTCCATCATGCTAATGCTTGTACTTTCCCCTCTTTGTAGCCAGCTACGTCTTGACTTGTTTAGCTCACTAATAATCCACGGGACTAGCTCAATGCCAAGCACCTGAACAATCTCTGTCTCAGTCAGAGGTATGTTTGCAAGAATAGAGGCAGCTGCAGCCTGCTCTTGTGGCTCGATACCTTTCAGCAAGTTCTTCAAATGATCTAACTGATGTGTCCGCCTTAATTCTTCTGCAACGTCTAATCCTCTTCTCAAGGATAGTATGCCTAGTAGCTTGAGTGCAAGTTGATGGCTTTCAACATCTGATTCTCTTATATTTAAAGTGAAATGTGCAATTCCATTTCCACTTTGAATATGCAATGCAGCAGCATCTGAAAGTTTGGGAATTAGCGACTCTCTCTCTTTCTCTCTCTCTCTCTCTCTCTCTCTCTCTCTCTCTCACACACACACACACACACTTTTTTTTTGGTAATATCCAGTGCAGTATATTCATATGCTCATAAATTTACAAGATGGGAAGTCTCCGAAGCGGAGAGTATCCCAAATGTCAGAAACATAAAAAGAAAAGCTCTAAACAAGAAGCATCCATATCACCCTCATGGCACGCATCATATAAGGATTGCCGCAATGAGGCTCTGAAGGATTCATATGACTGGTGATTCTGCCGACCCAAGTATGCCAAATTATGCTCACTCCAAATTGTCCAAAGAGCCCAATATCTCACCCAAGAGAGAAATAGTGAGTATTGGGACAAGGACCGCATATATCTGCCAAAAAGCCAGAAATGTTTCCCAAATATGTGACTAGGGAAACGGAGCCGAAGAAAATCTGAAATTCTCCTGAGGAGGATCCTGGAACAAGGGCAGTGCCAAAGCAGATGAAGAACAGTCTCTGAGGGAGCCTGACATCTTAGACATGTGGAAGGTGCAATGTGACGTTTAGCAAGTATGACCCCCACTGACAATGTGCCTGTCAAACATCTCCAAAGAAAAAGTCTTTGTTTCAATGGCATTTTACACTTCCACAACATCCGGAGATTCTTCCGCCACCATGAGAGGGGCTTCCTTATATGCCACAGAGAATTAGCATGTTGATGAATCCATGGGGCAGGCTGAAGAAGCCTGTAGGCTTTAATGGAGGTTAAGGCAGGAAGGGGAATAGGATGAATGCATGTAGTAGATGGCTGCAATTGCCAATCCATAAGTCTGTCTGTGTCAGCCACGGGTGGAATAGGTAAAAAGGGATGCAATAAATCAGCAATTTTCTTCCATATCAACCTATGATGCATTTCCAATGCATAGGTAGCAGTGGCCCGGGGAAAGGATAAGACATATCCCCGATCATCTACCACATCATGTATGTACCTAATTCCCAATTTCATAAGATTGTATGCCCGAACAGGTTCCTGTAAAGCAAGTGGAGTGTCAAAGATGGCACTCCAATGAATACTTTCTTTCCTCATCGAGTTTGTTCCAAGCAATTATCAGGAGCCCATTTGACCTTAAAGAGAACTTGTTTCCAATCAAGTATGAGGGCAGTAGAGAAAGGACAACCAGGTATCCTCCCTACAAATCTCCCAATCACAACCTCCCAATGATCCGTAATGACCATAAGCACAAGTTCTCATGTTGACACACATGGATGCTAACATACAAGTCCATGGCTGCTGTTGACAGAAGAAAGTATGCAACGGACATTAAGTCCACCATGCATCCTTGGGGAGCACACCATTTCCATCTTCATCAGTCTCAATGCTTTTACAACAGTTTTTGTCTTCCATAATATCTCCATAGCTTGAGACATAAAAGCTGAAATATCCCTGGAGGACCAATGCAGCAAGGGTAAATAGAACTGGACATAGGACATCACAATGGATTGTACTATTCTGAGCCTGACATGAAGAGGCCAAGTAGAAATCTTCCAGTATTCCAGTTTATGTTGAAGTCTCTAGAAAATCCATTTTAACTGCTGCTTTCTGGTGATATGCCATCCTATGGGATATCCCAAATGCCTGACAATATCTCTGGAATGCACCACCTGACCCGGCCAAAGAATAGAATGCCAGTCACATTGTTTCAGAGGGAGTAATTTAGATTTTTCAAAATTGACATGCAATCCTGCTGCTAACCCATATAAAGAAAGAGTGGCCATAAGCATGCGAAGTTCCTGAGGAGAATTCTGTGGCATGAAGAAGGAATCATCAGCATATGCTTATGCCAAAAAAGATGTAGCCCCTGGGATTTTGAGACCAGTCATCTGTCCTGTGCTTGTAAGATGATCAAGATACATCAAAAGAGGATGGGTCGCAATGGCATAGAAGAGGGCACTGAGAGGGCAGCCCTGTCTAACTGATCGACCCAATATCCATGACCGAGACAGATGGCGCCCAAGAATGCATTGAGCAGTAGAGCCACAATAAAGCCAATAAACAGCATTTGCCATCTTGGGACCAAAGCCCAACTTTGTCATGATCTGAGAGATAAAATCCCATTGAACATTGTCAAATGCCTTAGCAATATCCACCTGCAATATAAGCACATCTTGATGCGAATACTTAGCATATTCAATTGCAGTCAAGGCATTGGATATATTGTCATGGATTTGTCTTCGTCGCGGCACAAAACCATACTGATGAGGATGAAGTCCTGCATGCAGTATCCTGTGAAGCCTATGTACAATCATTTTGGCAATAAGTTTGTAAAGTACAGGCATCAAAGTAATAGGCCTCCAATCTGATATATGATCACACAGATGTTTTTTGGGGACAAGCTTGACTATACCATGTTTCCAAGAGTGCGGCAACTGATTTTCTTGCCAGATCACATTGATCATTCGCAAAAGGACCTCTTTCAAATCATCCCAAAAAGAAATATAAAATTCCACTATAAGGCCATCCCAGCTAGGGGACTTGTATTTGCTGAGGTGGAACAACGCATTATCAAGTTCTGTGTCAGTAAAAGGCCTCTCCAAGGTAAGAGCATCATCCATTTCAACTATTCCAGAAACATATTGAAGAAATTCAGTCCTGACATCAGTCACTTGATTTGATGGGGAACCAGGAGCAGAAAACAATTTCTGGAAATAATTGTGGCATTTGTCTTGGAGATCAGAGAAAGAGTGAGTCCAAGAGCCATCCAGTTTCCTAACCCTTAGACATGAATTTTTATTTCGAGTAGCATGCAAGCCCTGGAAAAAGGATTTTGAAGAGCAGCCCTTATCCATGAGGGGCTTCATTCTTGCCCTAATCTGCCATTTGTGCAATTTCCTCTGCATTAACAGTAAGTTTAAATTGTGCATGTGAAAGGGAATCCTTTTCTGAATCAGAGAGTGGCCTCAACTGAGAAAATTCAGTCAAATGTTGTGCTGTCCTTTTTGCCCATTTAACCTCATTCCTCCATTTTGTCATGTGCCATTTGCCATACTCCCTAATGACATTCCGAATACGAGAGATGAAGCTGTCCCAAGCATAATTCATGTCCTCCTGGGCATGAACTGGCAAAGGATGAATGGCAAATCTGATCATTTGCTGAAAGTTGTGATGTTGGAAATAAGCCCGATTAACATGCAATAATCTACTGGAGAGAAATGGCCAATCATCAAGAGGCATGCCAAGCTGCAAATTCATCCACAACGGAGCATGATCTGACAGGCCCAATGAGAAATCTATAAAGAGATGAGGGCTAAAATCTGCAAATTGTTGTGGATAAAACAAATACCATCTGTCAAGCCTTGCCCAATACGTAGTAAGTGCATTATGATGAAAAGTATATCCAGGGACTGACCCTTGGAGAAGTACCCATAAATCTTCAGCCTGCACAGAAAGAAGCATGTCATCCCATTTGTGCCTTTCCAATGATAGCATATGAGATCGTGAAGTGGTATTATCTCTAGGGAGAGGGGAATTATTAAAATCCCCACAGATGAATGCATTGGATCTCCATGGATATCTGCATAAAGAATCCCACAAAGAAGCCCTCATGGCAGAGGTCTGGGAGGCATAGACTGATGCAAACTCAAAAATATCACCATTAATATTGCATTGTATTACTATCCATCTGCCACTATTGTCATTGAAGGCCAACTGAGGCTGCAACTCGTGTCTAACCAGTATGCATACGCCTGAATAGGTAGCAGTACCAGCATAATATATATCATAGCCGTGCAAAAAACCATGTTGTCCAGCCATGGAGTGTTGATTATGCTCTTGCAAACAAACAATATCTGGCTGCATTTTATGTACATGTATCCATAAAAGCCTCCACTTTGAGACATTGCAGAGGCTTTGTACATTGTATGTAAAGCACTTAAGTGTTTGAAACATGAAAAGGTATGTACAGCAGAGTGTGAGAATAAAAACTAGACATCAGAGAGGCTAGGCCTCTGCCTGCATAGGCTGCATGCCTTCATTGCCCATGAAAGACATAGCATTTTCCTCTTCTTCTGAATCACATATGGGGATGCCCTTCTTCAATACGCCCACCCAATTTTGAAGGATAGGAGCAGAGGCTGAAGTAGAAGTTTGTCCTGGTGAGGGAGAAGAAGCATCCCATTGACGAGATTGAAGGGGGCGTTGCTTCAATACAACCAGCTTCCTGGGTTGTTTAAAACCGTCTTGATCAATTCCCACAGTTTCCTTCATCTTCTCTTTCCCTTTATCTTTTCCTTTTCCTGCAAGTGCAGGCACCTGATTGACTGATTTTGCATTCTTTACTCCATTTGTATTTGCTGTCTTGACTTGCAAATTATCATTCTTTTCCCGTGTTCTCTCTCTCTCTCTCTCTCTCACACACACACACACACACACAGAGCAGATCCATTACAGACTTCAGATACTTAGTGCCAGAGGAAGCAGACAGATCATGGACGATACACTAGACCTTGACGTTAAAGAGCGTCTTGACCCAGAGATACGAGGCAAACCTTCATGAGATAGAGAGTTATTCTGAGAAACCTACCAGGGGACCCCATCTACTTTGATGATGACCTAACTTGGATGCAGAGACAACATAAGAAATCAATTAAAGCAGCACGTGCTGAAGGGAAAAAGGCACATTACAGAGACGGCCATGTATACATAGAGGGCAAGATGGTGGCATAGCACCATATGGCCTATGGGACACAGGAAATTATCAAGAAGCACAAGGAGATATATGCAGCAGTTTGGAACTGCAATGGGGCTCTATGGACACATCCAGGCAGACTAGAGGAGGTTATGGAGAACCGGGACATCATGTTTCTGACAGAGACACATGAAAGCCCAGAGAGAGGCCTACCACGGATAACAGGGTACCAGTGGGAATCAGTGTATAGACAAGGGATGCGACAGGGCACTTCTAGAGGCTTAGGTGGGATCGCTATACTATTCAGACGAGCACTACACCAGCGTATCAGGGTGGTGTCGATAGACCCAGAGGCACGCTACATGTGGATTAGCCTACAGCTCTCAGAGGTGAGAACAGTTTACTTGGCAATATGCTACTTCCCGCCGAAGGGGTCGAGATTCAACACAGGTCACATGGAGGACCAGATTGGAGGAGGAGAGGAGAGAGAGGCCCTTCCTAGTGAGTCTCCATACGCCACTCTATCCGCAGATATCCTACACTATTCGACCATGGGGGAGGTTCTCCTGATGGGGGACTTCAATGCACAAAGACAGAATCGACAGTGTGAATCATTCGACTTCACAGATCCCCTCATCCTACAGGCACTAGACGATGTAGATGCAGGGACCACGAGGATGTCAGAGGACAGTGGGCCAGACAGTACAGGTTATGGGCAACACCTTCTGGACCTGGGAGCTAGACACCATCTCGTTATTTATAACGGGATGTCACAATGGCCAGAATCAGGAAGACTCACATGTTTCCCATCATCAGGAGGCAGCAGCAATGTGGACTACATATTGGGCTCGTGGGAGAGCACAGACCTGATAGACTTTTTCACTATCCCTACATGCCCCATTGGTGTGGACCATACTTATTTGCCTTTTTCTCTTAGGAGCTCTCTTGATCTGCCACCCCCGATCACTTAGGCATCTCGTACCATCTTCCACTTTACCCGGGAGCTTGCAGACGTTTATGATTCAAAACTACATGATGGCCTCTTTGGTATGGACCCTGCAGCACCCATCGATGTACTGACAGCCCAGCTTTCACACACACTGCACGCCACCTAGATCCAGGGACATGCCCCAGAATAGATGGTATGATAATGAGTGCAGAGAGCTTCATCGACATCTCCGAGCCCAGATAGCGAAAGGGGAAATAACATAGCAGCAGGCCAGTAGACAGATGCGGTCTCTTACACGCCGTAAGCGACGCACATATGAGGAGGCTCAATACTGGGACATCTACCACATGCTCATGAGCAAAGATGTAGCCACTGCTTGGCGACGACTCAGAGAGCCACGCCCCCCCACCCCGATTACTGATCACACCGGCTTACAGGGTGAGCATTTCATTTATGCAATTGACACACTCTCCTTTTATTGCTTACCTCTTTAACAGGGCTCTGGTAGAAGGTTTCCTGGCTGAGTGGACGATGCACACTATTGTACCGATCCACAAAGCTGGGGACATGTTGGACCCCGGTAATTACAGGACTATCATGATTGGTCATACCTTGGCCAAACTCTATGGGGCTATCCTGGAGGCAGAATTGAGCACACGCTGAGAGGGAGGGGCTTCGTGCCCTGGTCAGGTAGGTTTTCGGCGAGCCTTCTCTACTATTGATCACATTTTCACCCTGAGATGCCTGATTGACCAAACTCGGGCACGGAGACACAGACACTATTGCTGTTTTGTGGACTTCCGCAAAGCCTTCGACACAGTCCCGAGAGAGCGCCTCTTCCACCGCTTACAGACACCGGGCATACCCCCCGACATGATGGGGGGGATTTACAAATTATATGAGCAAGTGTTTGGACGAGTTAGATGCCCAGGGGGACTATCAGATATGATTGCCAGCACCATTGGTGTGAAGCAGGGCTGCCCTCTCTCCCCGACACTCTTTGGCTTATACATCGACGAGGTAGCAGACTACATCATACACGGATGAGGCTTTGGGATTGACATCTCAGGTACGACTGTACACATTCTATTATATGCTGATGATATCATTCTTGTGTCGGATACTCGGACAGGGCTACAAAGGCATCTACAGGCTCTGGATACTTTCTGTGCGGAGCGAGGACTCACAGTGAACCTTGGGAAAACCAAGGTTATGGTCTTTCATACATCAGCAGCAGTCAGATGCCAGACTATCCTTACACTAGCCCGGGGACAGGTAGAGGTGGTGGGCTCATATGTATACCTTGGGGTCACATTTACCAGCTCATCAGGGAGATTCTCTATGGCACAGGCAGCCAGAGACAGAGTGACACGAGGGTATGCAGCACTAGCAATTTTGGAACGCCAGTGTCACCAGGCACACTTCCAGGAGCCCCGTACTAAGGTGTACGCAGCATTGATGTACGCAGCAACAGTATGGGCACTAGGTTTGGCTACATCCTCATGGACACAGATAGAGCGCCCTTAGATTTTGATGCTCTCACGGATGATCCGCAGCAAACCTTCAGTACCACATGATATCCTTCGAGCGGAGTTTGTTGTACCACCTATGTTAGTAGAGGCCATGTTCCAGACTATATCTTTTATACACAGGATGCGGGAGCTCCCACTAAATCGGGTATCTTGGGCTGCTTTTGAGGCATCCAGACAGCTTGCTGAGGAGGGACATACCTGGTAGGTGGTACAGTGGATATCATCACACAGGATTGATATTGACAAATTACCACCCTTACAGTATGACCTAGCTGCACCACACAAACGCCTCTCTCAGACAGAGAGGAACAGAGTCGCAGGGCCACATATAGGAGACTTGGCTATCTCCCAATCAGCCACTCCCGACGAAGATGCTCTACTACACAGACCACTTCTTGAGCACCTCCACAGACGGCTTCATCCAGCGACCACGATACTTGGAGGTCCACTTATCACATGGAGCCAGAGTAGCCATTGGGCGACTAAGGGTCTCATCACACCAACTAGAGATCGAGACTGGGAGAGCAGCACGCATCCCTCGAGCAGAGCGCATTTGCAGATTATGCCAGACGGGGGTAGAGACAGGAGCATTTTGTTTGCCAGTGTGGTGCTTTGCAGGAGATCAGGACATACTATCCTGAGGTTTTTAGAGGGACCACATCACTTAGACAGATCTGGGAGAGATCGGACCAGAGACAGCTAGGCAGACTACTACTAGCACTACAGAGACACAGGGAGATCTTACTTCAGACACCCGCACATCATAGCGGAGGAAGACAGTCCCAGTTGACTGACTTCTTCCAGAGATTGGCACCAGTAGCCCAGCCACATACATTGGGAGTGACATCTTAGCGAGCGGAGGAGATTCGAGCTAGGCGACGACCCAGACTAGCCGGCTACCAAGCACCACGGCTACACCACAGAGAGATCGCGGCCATCCGGTCTCGACACCAGCAGGAGCTCGAGGAGCAGCTGGCACATTTTCGCTCTAATCCAGGATGCATGTTCCAGACATTTACGGCATCCTCAGATCGGATGTATGACATATTGTACCCAGACTATGGGACTGGGTGGAGTTTGGAGTAGATAACATATCATACTTGTATCACCCCTTCAGCATATAGAGATGCATTAGTAGCCCTAGTACTCCATCCACACCCTCTCGTTTGTACACACCACCATTGAGTCCCCTATGGTGTTGGGGTAAAGGCATTATGCCCACCCTTATAGTGTGTACAAGCCCATAAGTTATAGTACATAGTACACTTAGTACTTTTAATGTACTAAGTGCACTATGTGTACTAGTGCAATATACATGTGTGATAGGGGAGTCACACACTCATTCCGATGAGTTGACTTATCCCCACAACTCTCTCTCTCTCTCTCCCTTCCTGCTTCTCTGTGTATGTCTCCCACACATAAACTCTAACCCTAATTCTCTCTCCCATTCAACTGTACTCCTTTGCCTCCATATGTGAAACTCAGTGCTATGGACAGTCCACAGTCAGATAGAGACAGGGCTGATATGGCCAAGATTCCGTATGCTTCAGCTTTTGGCCAGTCTCATGTATGCCATGGTTGCTACTAGGCCGGACATTGCATTTGCAGTGGGAGTAGTTTCTAGATACATGGCCAACCCTGGCAAGAAGCATTGGGAAGCAGTGAAAGGTGTCATGAGATACCTGAAGGGCACACAGGATATGTGCATTTGTTTTGGCAAACAGGATGCATTAGTGCATGGTTACACGGATTCGGATTATGCCGGTCATCCAGATAACCGGAAGTCTACTACCGGTTATGTGTTTACATTCACAAGAGGTGCTGTGTCTTGGATATCCAGGATGCAGAAGTGCACAGCCTTATCTACTACAGAGGCCGAGTATATTGCAGCCACAGAGGCTTGCAAGGAGGCATTATGGCTATCTCGGTTAGTGGTTGATTTGGGTTATACAGGGGATATTCCATTGTTGCATTGTGACAGTCAGAGTGCCATCCAGTTGGCAAAGAACCCTGTCTTTCATGCAAAGACGAAGCATGTGGATGTGAAGTATCACTTCATCAGAGAGGTGATAGAGAACAAGCAAATTCAGCTTGTAAAGATTCATACGGATGACAACCCGGCTGATCTGTTGACAAAGAGTTTGCCTCCGGAGCGGTTTGCTCATTGCAGACACTTGATGGGCATTGGATGAGGCCAGTTTCAGCCTTGATATGGCCTTGTATATTATCATGTACATGCTGATTTTTCTTTTCCTTCATTTAAGGGCACTTTGCCTTTAAGTGGGAGGTTGTTGGGGTAAAGGCATTATGCACAAGCCCATAAGTTATAGTACATAGTACACTTAGTACTTTTAATGTACTAAGTGCACTATGTGTACTAGTGCAATATACATGTGATAGGGGAGTCACACACTCATTCCGATGGGTGATTGGGTTCTTTTGCGATTTGAGAAAGCTAGGCTCAAAAAGAAGGGTAAAGAGCGCTTATTCCCTAAGTTGAGCATGCGCTATTATGGACCTTTTCAAGTATTGGAAAAGACTGGTGAGGTGGCCTATCGTTTGAAGCTACCAGATCACTGGAGGATTCACAATGCATTTCATGTGAGTCTACTTGGACCTTTCCGTGGGGATGTGCCTGAGGGTGTATCAAATGAGGCTCAGCCCGAAGTTGAGGAACTTGATGAGGTTCTTATTCCAGAGCAGATACTGGCACATAAGGAAAGAAAGGTACGAGGTAAAGTTTCCCGTCGCTATCTTGTGAAGTTCAAGAACTATTCACCGATGGATGCGAAGTGGATGAAGGAAGGTGACTTAACAGATTCACCTCACGTTTTGCAGCTTTCTCTCGCCTTTGAGTTGGAGCCGACTCTTGTTACGGCCCATTCAGGTTCAGCAGAGCATGGGTCTGGAGCATTGCCTGATGCTCAAGAGGAGGGTAGCACCTCCGCTCCCTTGATACAGATAGGCTCAGATAACATCTAGAGGTCGCTTGGTGCAGCTTTTGTCTCACTCGAAGGTACTAATGGCTGAGAGTACATCTGTTTATGGGACTTCTATGATATATGCGTACTAGTCACATTGGATGTTGTGGTTGTGTATGGTTCACATTGGTATACAACTTGGACTACTACTACACCATTGGTTTGCAGTGAATGTTGCTACATATGCATGGCTTGGAGAGATTGGGACGCTCATCTTGCCATATTGTATTTTTCAATTTGGATGTCTTGCTGTGTCACCAGATTGCAATCGAGGACGCTTGCCATTTTTCAAGAGGGGGGTATGTCATGACCCTGTGAAATTGGAACAGCACAAGTGTGGGCATGGTGGTCAGTGAGCAAGATAAATTTTTAAAGATTCATACTTGGGTGTCCGGACAAAAAGGTAACAGGTGTGGACAACCCCAAGTGTGAATGGGGACCAAGGTATTAAACTTTATAAGGTTTATAAACCTTGGGTGGCCCTTAGAAAGTTTTAAGACTTTAAAGGGCCACTAGGATAATTATGGTGGGAGGGCTACTTCACTTTTAGAGTACACGCCTCCCTCTCCATCTCTCTCTCTTGCTTTTTGGAGAGAGTGGTCGGTTGGTTGCGTGGAGAGAACTGGTCGGCTCGCTGCGTGGAGAGAGAAGACGTACAGGTCGCTTGAAGGGGAACCGTACGGAACAGCATCTGCAGGCCGGCCGTACAAAACAGCATTTGCAGGCCGGCAGGTACACGCTGGTATAAGCGGTGCAGTCCAGCTAGTGCAGGCGGCACATCATACAAGTGCTGTAGGTACAGACTCGTACGGACTGGTACAGGCAAGTACAGGTGCTGCAGGGCGACTGGTGCGAACAGGTACTGGTTGCTGCAGATTTTCTGATGCATACGGGTACAAGCCATGCAGGCCAGCAGGTACAGGCAGCTGCTGCTGACAGGTGGTTGTTGGTCAGTTGGCGTAGGCCGGCTGGTGAAGAACCGTACAGGGCAGCTGGTGCAGGTCTTCCGATGACCGGAAGAACACAGTTGTATTATTTTTTGTCTCATAGGCCGACTTTGGCCTCTCGTAGACGTTAATATATCTTTCTTTCTTTCTTTCTTTCTCTCTCTCTCTCTCTCTCTCTCTCTCTCTCTCTCTTCTCTTCCCCTTGTGTGAGCTCTGGAGGGCAAATGCGGGTGGCTGCACTTTCAAGACAACATACTCTATACTCTCAGGGCTGTGGTTTTTGAGGAGGATTGGACTGAGGGACAGCAGTGATCTGCTGAATATCTTTCTCTCTCTTTCCACTGGCTTACAACTACTTCAGAGTTGTTTCTTCTGGCCCTTTGTGAGAGGAGGGGTGTGGCAGTTTGAAGGGTGCAAACAGAGTAAGATGGTGGATTTGTTCTTTGGCTGAGTTTGAAGCCATGATCATGGAAAAGCCAGATGCGTGCTCAAGGCTTCCCTGTTGCATTGTCTTGGTTGATTAGAGGAGACAGCAGTGTGTTGCTTTTGTGGGACACAGATCTGTATGCGTATCCTCTATGCTAAGAGGTCTTAAGGGTTGCCACATTGGACATGTAGGTTTCTTTTCCTTGACTGGCTTTGTTGTACTCAGTTAAGCTTTTCCATTAAAATTGAATAAAGAAATACCGAAAGGGGCACCAAGCTTTGGGGCCAACAGGTGTCGTTTTCCTTTTTGTTCTGGAGCATTCTAGCTCTTGTTCATTTGTTAATTGTCTGGACTACAATTGGATAGGTGACTGCTAGTCTACTGCACTTTGGTTTCTACCAGAGGCCGGTTTCAAATACCTTCCTCTTCTCCCGGTGTTGGTAGTGCCATCGGGAGAGTGATGGAATCCCCCCCCCCCAACAATTGCTGCCTCATCCCTCGCACGGGCAGCCGGGATTCCATCCTTTTCTATTGCCTCGCCGGACATAGTGCCTCATGTTATATCTATTCCATGCCTTCGGAGCGACCCCATCATCCAGGGAGTGGAGTATTCAGGCCTTCCAGGCCAATGCTTCATTCGCAACAAGCAGATGGGACATCTAGCCAAAGCTTGCCCTCGGCATCAATCCAAGAAACCGCCTCATGTGGTCCCCCAATCCCTTCAGAAGTGAAAGACGAAGCAGAGCCAGATATAGTTGACCAAGCTGAAGTGATGGTTCCAAAAGAGATCCTTTTGCACCGCTTCAAGCATGGCCCAGGCCGAAGCCAAAGACAGTTCCTCACAAAATTTCAAGACCGAGGGACCCACGAAGCGGTATGGCTTAACAAAGAGTTCTTCGACGACTATCCGGCTTTATTGATGGACTTTCTGGAGGCTATGCAGCTTCCGTCAAGTTAAGCAGAAGGGGATGTCACGTGCATCCCGCACTTGGATGCCACATGTGAGGACGAAAGGACAAAGGGACCAGATGTACGAGAGATCAGAGCAAAACCACACAGCATGAAATATGTGAGTGAATATATATATAATGGTGAGTGCAAATATGTACAAGAGCACTCTGAAGTGAGGTGACTCTGAGTAGAAAGACCAGTGCAGAAGCAGAGATGATGTTAGAGCTGAAGCACGGTTGATGACGAAGGCTAGCATCGATGTGAGGCAAAGCACTCCGAGTGGTTGTCGAAGGCTTGTGTCGATGGATGCAGAGGCACTCCGAGGTGGAAGTGGTAGCAGAAGATGAGGTGATGTAGGCTCTGATGACAAGGGTGCTGTTGTACCTAAGGTGGTAGATGAAGAGCAGAGAGGGCTGCTGTCCTGAGTGGTGGTGGTGGTGGTGGTGGTGGTGGTGGTGCAAGCTCTGGTGACAAGGGTGTTGCGTACTTGAAGGGTGCAGGCTCTGATGACAAGGGTGTTGCGTACTTGATGGGTAGATTTTTTATTTCTATTCCATCACAATTACTTCATAGATATATTATAACACTTTCTCACAAATGGACTAGGGCTAACAACATGCTCAGTGCTCATCCAAAATGTGACTACACTGTGCACTGTGCACTGTTGTACAAGTATGCCCACCTGCATACTTGTACAACTGTTGTACAAGTATGCCCACCTGCACCCTAATGCAACAGGTGACATGAAGGCTAACCCAAGATTAGGGTCAGGGCTAAGGGCCTGATAGGACCTTGGGCAGGCGGCTAGGACTAGCAAGGATGAGTTCATAGTAACAGGAAATAGCAAAACCACACCCCTAAAGGCAAGAACAGTGTTCCCCTTCGTTTATATGTTTCCATTTGTGAAAACGTTTCCCACTTAGGGGAACCGCAGAAAACATTTGCCCTTGCTGTCTCAACCAATTCCCCAATAAGACATTCCATTTTCCAGGCAAAACCCCCAATTTCAGGCCCAATCCAAGTCTCCAATCATATATTCTCCAAATTTGTTACATCTCCATGTGTTTCTTTCCTCCCTCTTCGTCTCCCCCCTTATTTTGCATCTCCCCTGTTGGTGTGGCTTTTCCCATTTCAGCTCCCACGGAATTGTCGTTTCTCATTTCCATCTCTGTTTTTGCTTATGTTTCCCCCTTTCCCATAACCATGGCTCAGCTATGAGAAATGATGGGAGGCTATTCACAGACAGACGTCTGCCAAAAGTGTGGATCCTCAGGGCCACCAAGAGCTTGGCGTGGGGTTTGTCTTGGTGGTATGGGAAGCCAAGGCCAATTGCCGTTGCAGGGCTGACTCAGGACAATCTAGACCTCACCCTCACGGGTGGCTCCAAAAAGAAACCTACAGCTATGAGGTCAGCTGCTGGCCAAAATTTTATTGCAGTCATCATCGCCAAATCTGAAGCAGGTTCTCTTTACTCAAGGTGGGTGTGGTCCTTACACTCACATTAGGTGGCAATTCCAACTTCTACACCTGGAGGAAAGCTTGTACACTGTTCTCGTCTTCATCACTTGTGCATCCTTCAACCCTGAACACTCTAGGCAAACACTTCAGAACACCATAATGCTTAGCTCAATCCTGATCTATGAAAAGACTTTCTTGAGCAGAATGCAAGATCTCCTATTGCTCCTGCAATCAATCAGAAGACATTTGCACATTGATGGTATGCAAACCGATGGACCACGGAGCTTTCAGTTGAAATGCATACATATACATGAATGGACTCAACTATGTGATTGCATGTGTTGCTCCCAATCAAACTGTTGTCTAGAAACATAAGCAAACCGCACAAAAAACCGCTGTATACACCATACTGTGGTTTCTGCATGCTGTTTGATACAAGGTTCTCTAAGCTAAGAATTAAAAAATGTAAAGCATAAATGACTTTTACACACGGGGGAAAAAAGGATTATATGGTGCTTAGTGAGAAGCACTACCACTATTTGTATCTTGCAATTGATGGCATACCTGCTGTCTCTGGTGATGAAGCAATGCAGTAGAGCACCCGCAATAGATTAGGCTTCCATTTAATGCCAACTCTTGTCATCAGCCCCAAAATGCAATGGATAACAGATTCGGATTGCAGCGTACTTCCATCTAAGGTGACCGCAGCAAACTCCCAGTGGCCTGGTTTAGATAGAAGATTTGCCAAAATCTCTGCAGCTTTCTCCTTTAGTTGTACAGTTGAATTGTCAGACATGTGCACACTGTTGAGGAAGCTGAAGAGTGGTGGCAAGATGCCAGAGCTAACCAGCACAACAGCATTATCAGCAGGCGTAGAGAGCATCAACAGTGTTTTTATAGCAGCATCTTTTTCTCTGATATCATGAGAAAGCATCTCAATCAGGACTGACCCAGCTCGTTTTACAGCCATCTCTTTGTCATTATTTGATAGAGTCATTTGTGAAAGGTGTCTGGCCATTTGTAATTTAGTGTCAGAAGGGCCTGCAAATCATGTTGAGAGATTAAACACCAGGTAACCAATCACAGTTTCAACAATAAGCTGTGAGCTACGATTAAAACACCTTATCCACATAGCCTCGTTTAAAAGGACAATCTGTGTGCAGAAATTTGTTCAAGTGCTCATATATATCCTCCTCCACCATTCACTAGACTTGCTCACAAGAGTATGTATGTACGTATGCATGTATATATGTATGTATTAGTTGCGTGTCTGCATGTACATAACAAGGTATGAGAGACGTGCATGCATCTATACATGTATTACGTACATACATAGGTATGTATTTACAGATCTTTTCAAGGCCTCTCAAGCACTGAGAGACTTGGAAAACGCGCACTCGGTGCTACTTGAACACCCAAGTATCGTTCGATGATGAGCAACATAGATGTGCTGTATGTATGCATCTATGTATGTTGTCTGTATGTGATGTAATTGTGTGTGAGATGACACACATGCATGCATGCTACATGTATGTTGTAGGCATGTATGCATGCACGTAAATATGTATGTGTGTGACGTGCATTTTCATGCATACTGCATGTTTGTATGTATGTATGTATGCACGCCAGGGTAAAAATCATTACCTTCAATGAGACAATCCAATAAAGGCTCAAACCTTCCTGCCTCCGCCATTGGTATGACATTCAAATGCTCTTTTTCCAGATTTCTCAAAGTCTGATTAGCCAGATTAGCAAGGGTTGCATTCTCTCTACTACTCACCAGCCCATTGAGAAGCAAGATGGCTCCTCTTTGAAAACCAATCTTCGCACAGATCTCAGATTGCGATGAAAGCTCGCACAGCAGCTGTGCAGCACTCTGCTTCTCCTGCTCTAGGCTACTGTTCAGGCTCTTCACTGCATACCTGACAGCATTCTCCTTGACCATCTCCAACTGCACATCCAGTTATATATCAGAACTCAGATTGAAATTCTTCTGGCTTTCCTAAACGTTTCCCTTGCTGACTTGCTTAATGATGTGTTGAAAAAATAGTGTGTGGATCCTTTCAAAATTAATGACAAACATATGAATGGACATCAAAAAGCTGCAATTGTGGTACAAACCCAAAGTGAGCCTTAGGGATCCTACCCTTTACACCAGGAGCAGATAAAGGAGGTTTCAGAAGCACTCCCTGCAGCAATGCAGCATTCAAAGCAGGACCCGCCATGACACTTCCGCCTCCCTTCCGGCATCATCCCCCCCAAAAAAAAACCCAGCTAACCCACACCTAAGGATCAATTGGCAACACCTCAGCTCACACAGGGCAACCTCCAAACACAGAAAACAAGATTCATCACAACACAGCAGACTCTGTCATTCGCCTAGGGGGGAAGTCCAGGCTCCACCCCAATTAAAGGTGTGCTCCCTTGTGGACCACGCCTTTTGGTGGTGATTCCCTATTCAGGCCCCGTCTCAGCTGGGCATCAGTGTGCCATTACCCATTTGTGTAGCTCTTCGGTACTCCGTTGCTTTCTCGTTTTCCACTGTGCAAAGCTGGACTGCTGTTAAAATGAGCTCTCAGCAATAATCACACCACAAGACCAGGTTGTAACATGCAGTGTTTAATGATAAGAAAATGATGCATTACACTTGCTGAAAACTGAATTCACAGAGATTAGGGTTGAGAAGATACGCAAAGGACACATATTAGGGTTCCAACTAACCCTCTCAAGGGCCCCCACCACTGTTGTATTTGCTTGATATATTGCTTGCAAGAGAATGCGGTACAAAGACTTGAATGCTGTCCCATATGGACCGAACTAACCTGACCTGTATGGACCGATTTGGGTCTTATCTGGACCCCTCCTATGGTGCATTTGGCTGTTCACTGAGCCGCCCTGAAGCAACAGTGCTGGCTGGCCTCAATCACCTGAGATATGCGCCCCTTTTAACTTGTGGTTTTTTAAGATAGGGCTGGCCCTGTGCAATATGCTTCAGCCTGCACATTGGCTGTGTTTTTCTGCATACAGGCCCCCTGTTGATGTGCGTTTGCCTTCAGCAGGTTGCCTTCCCTTCCCTTGCCTTGGCCGTCCCTTCGCCAATGGTACCTTGGCTCTAGCCTCTCCTTGCTTGTGAGTTGCAGTCCTCGAGGTTGCATGGCTATGGCTTAAACACCCTCCTTAAACAGGGTACATGGCTGGTCATGGCAGTGTTAGGGTCTGCAAACAGGTCAACGCTCGCTTTCACGTCACTGATCATCTCCCCTTTTTGGCCCTTCACACCCGGCTGCCCTTGGGATGTCCACAGCTCCATGGCCCCTATTTGACCATTGTTACTCGCCATTAAACTTCACACACGGCACAACACGTTTTCTTGGACTTGGCCTTGCCAGACACCCGACCATGGGTCTAATAAGTGTTTGGTGACACAACCATGGGTGGTGTAAGTGTCCGGTCTAGCCTGTACTATCATTACACCTATAGAGCTTGGCTGGTTCTCAACTATTGAGAAGGATGGTTAAAAGCATTTCTCTAATTTCTTCCCCCCATAGAGAGGTTGTGCACTATGCCTCCCCCTGTGACACTTCCTCCACAGGCCAAGCATCAGTCCAATGGACGTTCTTGATGTGTCACCTGCAGGCCTATCCTGAGCCCAGATAGGTGTTGTGGGCAGCCAAGCAAGATGAGAAAGGCGCCCAGGACAGGCCAGGCAGCAGGTGTTGGGGATGAGCGACCGTGTGAGAATGTGTGGAAAAACGGTCGTGGAGCAGTTGGACTTGGCGCAGCAGCATTTGGGCTGATTAATGGGAGTCTAGAGCAGAGTACGTGGACGCTCTAGCTTCAGAGCTTAGAGCTAGCCATTTTTTTTTCTTTCCTCGCATCCCGTGTGTGTGTGTTGTGACTGCTTGTTAGGGATAGAGCTCTTAGAAAGTGATTGTGGTTAGTTAGGCCTAGATATATCTTTAATTTTCTTTTTCACCATCCTAAAACATGCTGTCTGCCTGACTAGGAAGAGGCCCTTAGAAGTCGAGAGAGTACAGTACGGTTTGAAAAGAGACTGTTTTTGTCACATGCACGGAAGTTCTGTGTCTTCTTTCAGCCCTAAACACCTTTCATAGGAACAACCTAATGCAGAACGCAAAGAAGAGATAAAAGAGAGAGAGAGAGAGAGAGAGAGAGAGAGAGAGAGAGCTGTATTTCCAGTATATTCCTATAGTATAAAAAGGTACAAGTCTTGGCAGCCCTAGGCATGCCCATAAAAAGCTGGAGAACCTATCCTACCTAATCTATTGTGTGACCTAACACCAAAGAGTGTCAGATCTCTACCTAGGAGCCAGCGCTGCCTTTATATGAAAATGCCCTTTTATTGCCAACATCATCTGCCAAAGGTCTATTTGCTGGCCGACAGGGTATTGGTCATCCACAATGCCTTCCATGTCTTGTGATGCTGCTTAAGCTCCAAAATTTGGTCTCTATCTGCTGCCCCTTCAGGGATTAACACTGGGATTAGCATGTCCATGTGCATGCACATGACATCCCCTTCCGCTAAACTTGATGGGATTCCAACTTCTGACCCTGCGTGACTGTCATCATCCCTTTGTCCTCACATGGACTCCCCAAACCTATCATCCTTCCCTTCCTGGCAACCTTTTCACTGAAAACCTTGCCCTATCTCCAATTCCACTCCAAATTTGATGAAGACCTGTGCATCTGTTCCCCTTGCCTTCTTGCCCTGTCCCTAAACACACATGAATCCTTCTTCTCGATGATTGGTCCCAGGCATCCTTGGCTCCATTGGATGAATCTCATCCCTTGGAGTGCTCTGATACCAATGTCACATGCACAGAAGCTCTGTGTCTTCTTCCCGCCCTAAACACCTTTCATAGGAACAACCTCATGCAAAGCGCAAAGAAGAGATGGAGAGAAGAGAGAGAGAGAGAGAGAGAGAGAGAGCTGTATTTTCATTATATTCCTATAGTACAAAAAGGTACAAGTCTTGGCAGCCCTAGGCATGCCCATAAAAAGTTGGAGAACCTATCCTACCTAATCTATTGTGTGACCTAACACCAAAGAGTGTCATATCTCTAACTAGGAGCCGACGCCACCTTTATATAGGCCCTACATGTGAAAACGCTCTGCAAGATGGTTGTGAAGGACTTGGACGCTGACCGATGTTAGGCAAAATGTAGTGGTCTAATGTGCACATAAATATTGTGCACACATGCACAAAAATAAGTGCTAGGGGCACATTAGATGTTAGGATTTAAAAAATGGTTGTAGACCTAGCACATAGCACCTTTATTAGTATTGGCACACATAAGTGTACACCTAGATGCACACATGGCATGAGAGCATTTAGTTGCTATATCTTTTTGTATACAATATAGTTGCTATATGGGCCTAAGGCCATAACTTGTACTAAAGGAGGCATAAACATTAATAGAAATCGTGCGTTCCATGAATCTTCAGGACTCCTATGTGATTTCCCTTAATCCCCTGTTACTCCTATGTGATTAAACCTTGCCTGATCTCTTCTAGAGCCGCCGCCATCCAGACCCCGTTCACAGCCGGTCGCCAATCCTCCCACCTTCCGCCCGCCAGTCTGGGTGGCACGAGTGCAGAGGCTCAGCCCGTTTCGGCGGTACTGCCGCTTCCCACCACTCCTCTTGAGTTGCATCTGCACCTGCTCGTCCATCACATCCAGCTGCACACCTCGCAGCCATCCAGTGGCTTCATCATGTCAACCTGGTCCTCTGCGCCTACACACAGCCACAAGGTGTTTGTTGTCCAAAAGCTCCAGTTCCAGTATCTGATTTTACGGGGAGCATAAAGAAGAGAGAAGAGGCAGCTCAATACACCAGCATTGTATTTACGGGTAACAGAGGTAATTGATCTGAGGTTTCTTTGACTTGCATACATCATTTTTGGCAAAATCAAAGACTTGCCTGCTGTGTTTTGAGGATTCTTGTTCATAAGAGGAAAGTCAGTGAAGTGGGAGCATCCCAAGCATCCTGGAACATCTCTTGTTAACTTCCTGCAGTTCAGCTCATTCAAATACAGATCTTATTTCTTGGGGTATTTCAGCACTTCCGTTCAGAAGCTTTATGATAACATCTTCACCTTCTAAGAGATACCCAAGATAACAGAGGCCACAGGGCAGGATTTAGCAGTGCTCTTGTTGGATTTCTGAATGGCCTATGACAGAGTGGATTAGGCCATTTTTAGGGCACACTGTTGCAGACGGGCTTTCAAACAACAGCACCCATGGAGTATCTGCCCTCTACTCAGCAGCCCCACGTTCAGGTACCCATCCAGGGAGCACTTCCTCGTCTCTCTCAGTGCATTTGTTAGGGACATCCAACCTCTTCCTCAATGACGGAAATTTTTTGTGTCACACAGGACACAGGCTCCAAGGGCTAGGACTTCCCATCTGCAGCCTAGAGGAGCTTTTCAACTCTGCAACTTTCATAGCTTAAGGAGATTTGTTGTACATAGCCATTGACAACTTACCTAGCTTGAGGAGAGTTGCTGTATATACCCATTGCCATCTTCTGCTTAGCCTGTGGTGCCGACCCACAGGTTTAGAGCACAGCCTTACATTGTTATCTCATTGTTTAGGGACTTCAGCCAGGGTGGGAACCTTGGAAGACCTTCCTGGGTGCTTACATTGCCGGTTGTGCATCCCAACAGGGTGGGTCTTGGACACCAGATTGCCACCCTTTGATATCCAAAAGTCTTTTCCTCCAATTTATAGGCTGCAGCTCTGAGCCTGGGCCAAACTCACACCAGCCCTCTTTCAGAGCCACCCCAATACAGAGGAAGAAAAACTCTGAAAACCCCTGATCTGAAACAGTTTGATGTGTTTGCCCTCTAATCACCAGCTAGGCATGCACTCCTACATCAAATGAGGTGCTAGGGGTGCTGGCTCGACGAATTCCTTTGGCTCCTGTCTTTTCTCCTCCCAACTTTCGGTGGATGAGCAACATCAGCGTAATGTGAAGCTGCATGTTAGCCACAACCTCACAGACACTCTTTATCTTAGCTATTCCCCAAGAGCGGTCAACACCGGCACTCCCTATGGCATCTCCAAGTGTGGCATGGTTGTCTTCACTCCCTATGGCATCTCCTTCAGAGTCCTAGGCCTTGAGGATGACCTCCAAGTGCCATCAAAGGTCTCTCGTACTCCACGGTATTTTTTTAATACATGACACAATCACTTATGATGTTTTCCAAATACAGAAAAATGATATAAGAATGTAAACACAGGAAAATAGAAAATTCATTGAAGCATAAACAAGAAAAGCCAACCATAGTTGACTCACACCTTATTCTCCTCGTTGTGTACTGCCATGCTGTGAAGCGCAACCAAGACCTTCTCCCGTATGTGCTCACCATCTTCAAGGGGTGCCTGCCACGGTCCCAAGAGTAAAGGGATGATGCCCTCATTCCTTAGTGTGTGCCTATGTTCTGTGCTCTCTTCTGAGATATTGTGCACCTCGTCCACAGCGTCCTCAAAATCCTTCATGGAAGCATTCAAAGACAGTTTCTGTCTTACTCTTGAGATCCTGGTTTTGAAGTTTCTGTCATGCCATTCTTCAATTGTGTTCCGTAGAACTAGATCCTTCCTCAAATTTAATGACCTGAGTACCTGTCCAGTTACTGGGCATGTAGGCTGCCTACCATCTTCTGCACAGCACTTGAACCACTTCTCTATCTCACTTTGCTCGTATGTCTGTCCAGTCTCCAGCACCACTGGGTTCTTCATGACCTCCTTGCTCAATGGGCAGATGAAAGTTCTGAATGGAGGGATCATGGGTTTCTCCTCCTCTGCCACCACCGCATCGCCCACCACAGGTGGCATTATGGCTTCAGGTTCAAGGGACCGGTTTCTGAAGAACTTCTCTAAGATGTCTGCAATCTGTTTGTCACGTGGACTAATGGAGCCTTCTATATCCTTCTTATAGATGTCAATCTGTAAGGAAAGCTGACTCACATCAAGGTGATTCATCATCCTGAGTTCCCGTGCAATGTTTGTTATAAGGGCATCATTCGTAGTGTGATCAGCCCAATCGTTCAACTCTTCATCGATGGTCCTACATATGAGATCCTCCATGTCACTAACCTGATTTCCACCATATTATGTGGTTAGAATAATCAAGTAAAGCAAGGGAAAATTACATTTAAAGGCCTCAAGTACACAATACCTTCAGCTCAGTGTCTTCCATCTCAGAAGACAAATCGTTCAACTTTTTGCACAACTCAAGGTTATGTTGTAAGCCCGTAGTGAGGAGGGTAAGCCACTGTGCAAGCTTATGAACCATACTCTTCAAGATGTCATTCAAGCGTCTGCAATTCACAAGCTGGTACAATCTGCTCTTAGATTGGTATAAAACAAGGATGTCTTTCAGCTGGTGCAGATCATTGAGGATGCCTTTGAATGATGTGGATGTTGGAGGGGTTAGTTCTTCACCACCCAGTTCCCCCAATTGAGTGAACAGAGCTTGGATTCTCTCCAAGAAGGAGGCAAGCTTTCTTGGGTTCTCCTTTTGAAGAGTTTCCTCATCTGTGATGCGGAGAATCTGGAGTAATTCCCCAAGAGCAGCTACAATAGGGTACTCTGCCAAGGGAAAATTCATGCTGGGCTTCGTGAGATGGTATGAATGGAAGGTAGTGGGTTCACCAAAGCTTCAGAGGGTTTGTATGAATAGTGTGAAAAGGTGCAGGGATGTCGTGAGAAAGGGTATACAAGGAGGCAGTTGGGTTCACAAAATTGGAATGAATGGCATGGGAAAGGATGTGAGGGTAACTCTGCGCGTGCACGTGTGTGTTGGGGGGGGGTAACTCTCTCTCTCTCTCTGTGGGTGTGTTGGGGCCGGAGGGTAGGGGGCTCAAAATAGTACCAGGGTTCACCAAAAGCTACAATTCAACTGTTTTGAACGGTTTACAGGACGAAAATAAGGGTTTCTCAGGTTTCTTGGACTCTCTTTCTCTGTCTCTTCCCATGTACAATTGCATCTTACTACCTTTTGAAGACTGACTCTGACTCGCAGCCAGTGAACGCCCTTCTTAGTGTTACTGTAACACACGGAAACGTCACCTCGGTCCTCCATTTAAAAGTGAACGCCCTTCTTAGTAAGGTTTTCATAGTTCTTCTTTTTGAATGGGTCAAATCCCCCAAAATATTGTCTTGCATTTCCATTAAATATATTCTGTCAGCTTTTCAAGTATTTTTTAAAAATATATATATTTCCATCAAATATATCTTGTGAGTTTTCCCAAAATAAGGGAGGTTTATAAAAAAGAAAAGAAACAAAAAAAAAACTCGTATGAATCACGCTAGGCCTCTTAGGGGACTAAAGCCACCTTCAAAAGGTCTAATTTTTCTTAGACTTTGTAATAGATTGTACGTGGAAGAGAGAGCGTGAGAGAGAGAGAGAGAGAAAGAAGAAAGAAGCTTTTTTATCGTCGTAAGAGAGAGAGAGAGAGAGAGAGAGAGAGAGAGAGAGAGAGTGTGTCCAAGAAGCCAAAGAAACCCATATGTTGATCTCTTAATCGTTGAGCTACAAATAAGGAGATCTGACACGGGATCTTGAAATACTTATTGAAGAATAATACAAAACTCACAAATAACACAAAGACTAACCATAGATTTGAATCAAATTGATATGATAGAGCATAGATTGAAATAAAAACAAGAAAATGCAGTATCGGGTCCAATCTACCCCCTCAAGTTGGGTGTGAAATAAAAACAAGAAAATGAAATGTCGGGTCCAATCTACCCCCTCAAGTTGGGTGGCTCACGTTTCCCCAACTTGAGTATTTATGCTTATTTCATATTAAAATAGCTTGAGCCAAAAATATATCTTGCTTTTTCACTTTTAGGTTTAGTGGATAACCATTCAAATTATCTTAGTTCTTGGGCCACTTTTACAAAAGCAGATGCCCTCAGCAGAAAAGCCTCCTTGCTTGCAATTACTGTAGTATCAAATCCTTTGATTATTGAAGCAAGAGAGCAGTCTACTTGCTCTTGTCTACCCAAGTTTGGTTATCATTTCCGCTGCATATTCTGACATGGTATCAGAGCCTTCTCACAAGGTTCATGAATAAATAATTCCTCGTGTGCCAGGCCCCATTTCACTTGAGGGTTATCCTTGCGCACATGTTAGCCCCAATTTCCAAACATATTGCATAAAATAAATGCACATAAATATTTGCATAAAACAGTCCTCCCATTTGGAGACCAACTGATCTTAGTTGCATAAAAGAATCGGCAACTTCACAAGGTCAAATTTAAATACTTGAATATAGTTCCATCACCAAACCATGATACGCAATCACTAGCATGGTATGTCTCGTGAGGACCCATATACGATACCTCAATCAGTACCCTCATATGGTGCGACACCTCAATCGGTGACCCTCACACTAATCCTCACCTATGCGACACCTCATTCGGTACCCTCGCACACATCTCACTCGTGTGACACCTCATTCGGTACCCTCGCACACATCTCACCGGTGCGACCATTCGGTATCCTTGCACCGCACATTTGTTTCAATGAGTATGTGTATAAACTAGGAATCTCGGTTTTCTTGCAAAAATAAATTTTTATACAATTCTTGAATTAGATGATCAGAAAAATCACTAAATAATAATTATCCTGAATTTTTAAAAATCATAGCAATGACTTAATAAATTTATTTAGACTTCAAAGGATACTGCCCGATAATTCTTTAAAATAAATGAAAGGATTCAAGGAACAATAAATCAAGGTTTAATTACTATAAAACAACATATTCGCAAAATAATTGAGCACTTGAAATTAAAAATATAAATAGGGAGTATTGTAAATACTTAGCTCAGATGTCATTTGAGTTGAGCTGCAAAAAAATACACTTGACAATGAAATACAACATGTATTGAGTAATATAATTGAACTTATATATATTTGCATTGGAAGCTGAAATAAATTTGAATAATAAATATGAAACTTAGTAATTAAGAGTAAGAAGGTTGCACCTTACATTGATTTAATTTCCATGATGTTCTATATTGAATACCTCATTGGGAATTAAAGAGAAAAATGCGAAAGCAACGTGAATTGATTGAAATATAATTCTAGGTTACAAAAATAACAGAATGCTACTAAGAAATTTTGCCTAAGACCAAGGGTGCTAAGAGCCTTGTTCATACAGTATGAAGAGATGATAGGGAAAAGTATTCATAAGATCAATAATGATTGTTATTAAAAATTCTTGTATGAAGTTAGGGATGTGGATGCGTATTTCCAACACCATATTAAAGAAGAATAAAAGCCTTATATATAAAAAAAAGTGTCATGATTTCTCTTATGGCTTCTACAAGAAAACTTTTATTTAAAAGCTTCAAAAAAGTATTAATTCAAATTTTAGTTAAGCTTTAGTTTTCTTTAAGCCAAAGCTTTAGTTTAAGCCTTGTTTTTCTATTATTTTTGTAAAAGCTTAAATATTAAAGCTATAATATACCTATATGATATATTTTCTAAAGTAGCTAAGTCTAGACCTTGGATATATTGAAGCTTTATATCATAAAGTTTACAATATAAGCTTTTCAACCCTCATCATAAGCTTAAAAGATTTTACAAGCTTAAAAGATTTTATAAGCTTCAAATACCTACCCTCACTTTCACACCTTGCTAAAAGGTTTGGAAGAAGAAGAAAAAAAAGGAAAAAAAAGAAAAATAGAATACAATTTTACTTTAAAGCTTAGAGCGTGATTGGTCGTAGGAAGCTTTTGATTAGGAGGTTTTAGATTAAAAGCTTAAAACTAAGTCTTGTTTTACGTTTTAAAGACTGGCAAGGCCATTTTTGGGTTTTATCTTTTCTTTATTTCTTGTCCTCTTCGGATGATTCAACTACTCTTAAATTTTGACCAAATTAAGCCAAATTAGTTAAGCTTTAAGCACATCATGTAATTAAGGATTTGATCTTTGCTTATTCTCTTGGCTTAGAATAATAGCCCTCCTATCATCCTCTTTGCGTAGGGGTACGCATATTGGGTCTGACAAATACCATGTCAGTATGATAACCCCCTCAGAGGGATGCACAAAGTGCAACCTTGCATCAATTTCCCGTAGACGGTCAAGACGGCGCTGAACCAACTGTCTTTGTACACTCTGGATTTTTTTGGACATATGACGTACTAATGCTCTGTGACGAAGAAGTCGCCTCTGCCCAATTAGAATCAATCACATGACCTGGAAAAAAATGAGCATGCTTAATGATAAAGGTGGGCATATGGGGGGAAGGCATGTTACAACTACTCTTATGCAAAGATAGATTTTAAACAATTACAAAACAAATGTGACTATGCACGCTAACATTAAACTATATACTGTTCCAAAATGTTGACTTTAGTTGCATTACAAAATGACCCAAGATGCAAAGACTCTTTCCATTTGATTCTAAAAAGACACGACAAAATGTGCTAGCAGGTATCAGAATGTGGTGAATTAGAATGCATTGATCTAGATCAACCACGTGGTAGAGCTAGAATGCACTGAACATTCTAGCTCTACCATGTGGTAGGGCCATGTGGTAGGGCTAGAATATTTTTAAATCTAGTTCTACCATGTGATAGAGCTATATCAAAGTATTCTAGCTCGATCCCATGGCAAAATTAGAAATATTTGAAGTCCAGCTCTAGCACATGGTAGAGCTATATCAAAATATTTTAGCTAGACCCCATGGTAGAACTAGAATGGTACAAATGTGAGTACACATGGGATCCTTGTCGACTATAAGACCTTGTTTGGAGATTAACCAAAAGTGTAGATTCTCATGGATTCTCTAGTATTGAGAAGTTCTCACTACCAAAAATTTTGTGTCTATAGCATTATGACTCTGCCATCACCTCACGACCCTTATCCACCTTCGGAACTCCTACGACTCATGGCAGAGTGTAGCCGTCTAGTATACTTATCCAAACGGAATGGTGCTCTTTTTCAACAATTACTGTGGATCTTGAATAATCAACAAGATGACGAATGGTCGAAGATTTGGACTCATGACCATGAAGAATGTTTTGTCATGATACCCATTGGCAACACTAGGGCTTTTTCTCCAAACAACCGTTTTTGTCGCATCATGGAACAAATAAACATTATTCGGGGATATAGCATAGAGGATGACCTAGCAATATCAGATGAGGAATTTATTACTTGACTTCATTGCCTTAAAACTAAGTTACCACCCGAGAAAATAATTGTACCTGATCACATCCGCATTATTAAAGGATTGTAAATTTATTATTGTACTTATTATAGTTACTGTTTTTATCCATTTCAAATTTCATTTTTCTTTAATAGCAACTAACTTTTCAACTCAAAGCAATTTATAGCTTATTTTTTTGATGTCAAGTATTACTTCAATTGTTGTTTCTAGTATTAGTGCAACACAGCAAGTCTTTAGTTCTAACCTTAATTGTTATTTTTGCTCCTTCTTGAATAATTCATTTTAAATTAAGAAGTTTATATTTCCTATACATAGAAAAGCATAAAGACTTACATGTCTTTGGAGTGTTAAAATTATTTTTTGCTAGATAATTTCAATGACATTATAACAATAAGATATGTATTCTCTATCAATTTTTCTCATCAAAAATATTTGTTATTTATTTAGTTTCAGCTAGACAGATTTACCGACGTCCCAATTCAAGGGCAGATTGACTCTCTTTGCGCGTTCTTATATAAAGAATGGGAACTTCAAGAGAAATTTCAGAAGAAATTTCTAAGATAGCTAAGCAGGAACAATAAAAGAGAAATAACAAAAGTTAATGAAATCAAGAAAATAGACACTTATAGCTCCATTAATAACAAAAAGTCCAAGAAGTATGTCTTTATATGTTACAGATGTCATCAAAAAAGGACATTATGCTAAAGATTGTTCGGCAAAAAACAATAACAAGCTTTATCTACATCCACAACTAACGACAAACATCTCAAGCAAGAGGGTATCACCATCAAAATTCTATCAAACGATAGAGGTATGTCTATATTCATTTCTTTTAGTAAACTTTTCACATTTGTTCTATATTTATTTAAGCATTTCTATAGCATTTCTATAATATTTTAACAACCTAAGAACCTAATTAGTAAACCCTAGTAAACCATAGATTAAAAATTAATATTAGTTCAAATTCCATTAACGGAAGTAAATTTTTAAGATAAAGAAAATTTGTGTTGAAATTTAAGTTTCTGAGGAAGCTGGTCACTTTGTCTCAAACTTCTATTCTGAAGGAGTGATAGATGTACATATGCACGGGGGAAAAAAACCTCCTAGTGAGGGAAAAAGTACCCGGCGGTCCTGATGTGTTCACACACATCACTACCATATAATAGTATAAAACATAGTCCAACTCCACATGAAGGAGACCAATAAGGCTAAATGGATCAAAGTAGTGAGCCAACACGGCATGCTGCATGGCGTGCTACAATGGTTAGAAATGGTAAATTTTGGGTGAAACAACATTAAATTGTAAAGGAAATTATTATTATTATTGGTTTCACACTATATTTTCATTTTTAAAAATTTGACCTGGAATGCACCTTTGTGATATGGGACACTTAGACTCGTTTCACATATGTTCATTTAATTGGTTCATTACATATTTACATTATGTGTTGATCTAGTTTTCCACACCAATCATCAAACCATCCTCTCATGGATTTACGCAACTGAGGACATTTTAAACCTGCAAGAGAGAATGTTATAAGAATTACACTTGTTTACTGGGAATTATATTTCTTATTTTCTATCGGAGACACCCATGTGTGCCATGCCTGTTGGTACGTATAATTTGATATTATGGTTGTCTATATCTCTTGACGTCTATATCTCTTAACGACATTGGGATTAATTGATGTGTTCAATTAATTGTTTAACTAACGTGAATTGTGTCTATGAGTATAGGTACCGAGATGTGTGAGGGTACCGATTTAGATGTCGCACTATACAAGGGTACCGATTTAGGTGTCGTATGGATTGAGATGTGCGAGGGTACCGATTGAGGTGTTGCATTATACGAGGGTGGATTGAGTGGTGGCATGAAGATGGAGATCATTTGTTAATCATGTATTAGAATTTCATTAATCATTTATAGCCTTTCATGTGGCTAGGTTATTTTATGTGTGAGTGTGCACAAGATTATTTCATATGTAAGGGCCCCTTAGTATTTATCTTTGGGCAAAAGTTTTGATATGTAGAAACCTTAGAAATCCTGATATGATTATTAATATGTAAATAAAAACCCAAATTTGGAAAAGCAAGCCCAAAATTGTATGCACAACTATTATTAGCTCCTTGGGCTATTTTTATTAAATATAATTCTAAAAAATACTCATGTCGTGGAAGTGGAGCTATGCTTGAGGGGGAAGATTACACCCAATATTTGTCTCTTGTGTGGTGATGTTCTTTCTACTCAATCTTTTGTTGTTATTTTATTTTATGCACTATCTAGAAGTATTTTAGAAAAGGTCGGGTCTCTAAAGGCCTATGTACGCAGATCTTTGGTATGGTTGGCAACCGTTTGCTACAAAGTTAACCACAAATATTATGTGTTGAGATTGCAACCACACAAATTTTGGACAAATTTATCTTTTTCTACTTTATTTCTCCAAAGTGAAGCCAATATATATTTGTTGTTGCCCTTCATTTTAACAAAGAAGTGAATTAATAAAAAAATTCTAGTATCTTCTCTAATTATGACAAAAAGATATTCTATCAAGGAATTTTATGTGTAATAAATTCTACTATCCCATACCACCAGAAATTATCCCACATAAATCTAGAGATAAGTATGTATCGGAATCCTTCACACGAGATTAATCTTTATGTCTCGTACCACAAGACTAATATGTAGTGAAAAAATCATAAAGCATAGTTCAAGATGGAAGGGCCACAGTTCCTCCAAGAAGTTCTACTTTTGCTCCATAAAAAATCTCCTTGAAATTTACAAAAACTCTTGAATAAAATCTATTCTAAAAATAATCAAATGAAATGAGTATGTTACCTTAGGAGTCATCGTAATAGGGGTATTCATCTTCGCCATCATCGATCATATTTATCCCAAGTGAAATACACTTTCACTTCTCTAGATAATTCGACGCGATATGTCCAATCTTATTGCACCTTGTAACATTCTTTGAATAATCTTTATTACCTTGTGAATCATGAGCCTTTGTAACAATACATGTGTTATTAGCATTGTGGGGTTTACCAAATGATGTTGGAAAGGTTTTAAGCTTCAAAAACTTTGATGTCGAGGTTTGAGGTGTCATTGTGCTTCCTTGGGAAAGCCATTTTTCCTTTCACAAGTCAATGCTAAGGGAATAGCCGAGCTAAGAGAGTGCGGTAGAAACATGTTCACTTTTAATCGAATTGTGGGTTTCAAACCTGCTATAAACTTCCTTCTTTGATCCTTGGTGCAAACTTTCTCAATTACCTATTTTTGTAGCAAGGTATGCAAAAATCTATCCACATAAGCATATATATTCTCTTGCTCAAGCTATTTGCAGATAGACCATCATTGTCTAGCCCTAGCTTTGTATTGTGAGGGTAATAAATCTTTCTTGGTGAGCTTCTGAAACCTCTTCCAAGATTTTGGTTTGTGCTTGCTTAGTTCGTCACGTTCCACAATAATGCTGCATTATCCACCAAATGATTAGTAGCACACTTGATTTTGTCCTTCTCAAAGACTTTCTCCCTGAAAAATAATCATCAAGTTGACTAAGCCAGGTAAGTATGGTGTGAGCATCTTTCTTACCATTAAAATTTTGAAAGGTAGAAGCTTTACAGCTAATCTTCTTTTCTTTCCTAGACTCGAGCTCTAAGAGTAGCTTGCATGGTTCTCTGAATTTGGTCATCATCGGAGTTTGAAGATGCATCACTGACATGTCTATGCCTCTTCTTGTGGGATAATCTATCCTCTAGATCCATTCTCAACTCCTTCTGAGAACAAGAATCTGGTTTTGGAGTGACTGAATTTGCTCTTGAATTGTTGGGGGTAGAGGATTCATGATGAAAGAGAGATGTGGAAAAATAAAAGGTGCAGATATAAATGTCAAAATAAAAATTACTGAGATATTGATAATACTTCTCTCATCTGATGCACGGTTGAGTAATAAAATGTCACCGATGTGCTTGAATTTGAGAAGTTGCCAAAATATTCGAGGTAGAGCTTGTATGTCGGAAGATAAGTGGCAGAAATAATTTTGTTGATGTTGAATAGTCAACAAAATGCCATGGTTCTAGAAGTCTTCAAAACTCGAGAATAATGCCCAAGAAATGTGTCCCAACGACGTAGAAGATGACTAGTAAAATAACTCCGATAGATGCCGAAATAATCCAAGTGAATACACACTAAAGAAGTCTAAAAAGAGTTGTGAAATTTTGTAGCAGAAAACACCGTGAAGTTTTTTCCACTTGCTGATTTTTTTTTCCTTTTATGATGTTTTGTTAAGTGTTTTTGGCCTAGCTGTTGGCTTTGTGGGTACTATAGTGAGGATTTTTGATGTATCACCAAGAAACCCTTCAAGAGGTGCTCAATGACCTCATTGACAAAGTGTGATCCTTAATCACTCACAAGCTTTAATAGGCATCCAAATTTGGAAATGACTTAATTATGGATACAAAATAAACGTGACAAAACTCACATACATATGGTCCCTTTTAACGAGGTTGGGTTATCGTAGAGGCACATCCCAAAGAAGAAAGTTGGTAAAGCAAAGCTAGGTGATTTTTAGAGCTTTTCAAAGATGAGCGGCATTCCAAATTGGGGCTGCATGGTGAGGACAATGGTGGGGGAATGGCGGTAGTTAGGGGAGAGGCGGAAACGGTAACGTTGCAAGATGCAGGAAAGCACCACTCTGGCCTCGAGCATGGCAAATGTCTGCCCTATGCAGCTGCGTGGCCCCATGGAGAATGGCATAAAAGCCCCAGCCACTGCACTTGCCTTGGCAACACCCCCCCCAAACCTCTCAGGACGAACCTCGTCAGCATCCGGACCCCAATACCGCTGGTCATGGTGCCAAGCAATTATTGGCACTACCAACACCGTCCCTGCTGGGACTGTGATCTTTCCCAGCTTCATGTCAGTGCCTGCTTTCCTAAACACGGCCACTGCTGGAGGGTACAATCTCAGTGCCTCATTCAGCACCATACCTGCCTGCAAGCAAAAGATGCTTTGTTAGCCATTACATTCTCAGTTTTTCTTGTTCTCCAAGCCACGGTCAACTAGGCTGATCATCTGCCACTTACCAATTTCAGATGGTTTATTGACTCGGCTGTTGGTAGCTCTGTCGTCCCGCACACCCCATGCACCTCCTCCCTAACAGGCTCTTGCCATTCTGGGCTGCTTGCTAGCAGTAGATATGTCCAAGTCAACAGTGTTGATGTTGTCTCATGCCCTGCAAAAAGAAGAAGGTCTTGCACTCATCAATGATTTCACCAATCCCCATACTCAGCTTCTTCTGGTTTCCCTGGAGCTCTCCCTTGTTAGCAGCCATCATCAGGCCGAGCAAATCGTTGCCATACACGTCCCCACGGCCAATATCAGAGGACTCTAGTCGCTTTTCAATGAGTTGGCCAAGGACCTTGACAATCCTATTGTTAAGCTTCCAGCGGTACCGATTATGCGCAGTTGGGACAAACCTACCTCAAAGAAAGCTATATTAAGAACATTCTGGACATTGGTAAGTAATATAACATTTACTGCATTCTGGACATTGAGAAGTGGAAAGCCATTAATTCTGCACTCAGCTTCTCACCTTGATCCAGGGATATATATATAGTGCCATTGACCTTGTTGAAGAGGATCTGCTGCTCATGCTGCATTTCAAACACTTGCTTGCCTTCTGCGAAGCTGCTCCCAAATGCAGTGTGAGCAATAATATCAGCTGTCAGAGTTCTAAAGTCTTCATGAACATTAATCTCCTCTTCTTTCTCCACTCTAGCTTCCCAATTTTCCATGATCGCAACCGTACACGTGGCCATCGTAGGAGTCATGGACTGTACATGATCCCAACCATGATGTTAAGCTCAATAAACCCTTGCATACCAAGGTGTTTACAATGTTGCATCCCACTCACCCTCAAAACACAATATATATCAGGTTCCATATGTCATATGTAATGTCACATGCTAGGTGTCATGTATAATGGCATACGTTATGTGTCCCATGTTATGGAAAATCTTATGTGTCACATGCCATGGATGACGACGTGTATCTTATCGCGCCATCACAGAACTTACTGCATATATTAGAAGTAGAGTTACACAACTTACTGCATATATTAGAAGTAGAGTTACACACTTAAAAAAAAAGCCTACCTTCAACTTCTCAAGAAGATTAGTTATTTTTATGACTTTTAATCTAGAAAAAAGGATGATTAATTCTTTTAAATTTGTTTATGATTAAGAAAAATCATATAAATTCATTTGAAGAAGTTGAAAGAGGGTTATGCTGACATTTTTTTAGAAATGATGCGCCGATGTTGAGCCCACTTCTCGCCCTCCAAAGCTGCCAGCCCATTTCCCCCCAAGTCTTTAGTATCAGGCCTTCCGCGATTCTTCTGATAATGCCCAAATTTGCTGGACAATATTTCCTTGGCCTGATCAGGTTCTGTTAGGATGACTCGAGCTTGCGAACCAAACCATTACACAAAGAGCTCACCTGTAATGATAACAAACCAGCAACAATAAGAAAACTGTGTATGTGCATGTGTGTGTATAGAGGCTAGAGCTGAGGAGTGTGGTGTGTTGGATGATAATGCCAACTGTCCGCCATGAGGTGTGAATGGCTGCCGTGTGTCAGATCTGAAGGGGCATAAGACTCATATATATTTATGTAGGCTTTTATAATACACACACAAATATAACTGTTTCTATGCTCTCTGCGTATCGACTATCTGATATAAGATGAGAGAGAGATCCTGCTTTCTCAGTTTTTCTACATGGTATTTGACAGGCGATCCTGGCGCGCCTGTGGGGGGCTTTGACAAATCCCCGCTTCCACCCAATGACTGCTGATTTTACTCGAGGGCTTCTACACAGGAATCCCTACCAGAATCCAAGGCGAAACAGCCGCCAAACATGGCCAAGATGCAGATGAAGCACCCTCTCAGGACGAAACTCATCAGCATCCGGACCCCAATACCGCTGGTCATGGTGCCAAGCAATTATTGGCACTACCAACACCGTCCCTGCTGGGACTTCGATCTTCCCCAGTTTCATATCAGTAGTGCCTGCTTTTGTCACCAATCGGCCGACCATTTGGTCCATCTCCAGTTTTTGCGTCTCGTTCACTTGAGGCCAGGCCAGTGTCTCGTGTGAAGAGGCCAGTATTTTGCTGACATGGACAGGAGCCAGACTGGTGCCACCCGTGTGTTAGCAGGATGGTGTCGTATGGACGGGAGCCAGACCAGTGCCACCCGTGTATGACCAGGACTGTGTTCGATCCATGGGATTGTCACGCCATGGAAGAGCCAGTATTCGTGCCGTGTTTTACCTATGGGACTGTCACACCATAGGGAAACTCGTGCCTGGAACTGTGTCTTACCTATGGGACTGTCACTCCATAGGAAGACCAGGTTTTTATGTTTTTATGTCGTGCCAGTTTTGTGCCGACAGATATTTTGTACATGTTCCATGAACGGGAGATATGTCCATGTTACTATTTGCACATGCACACATAATTTGCATGCTTGAAACTGTTTTCGCATGACATGTATTTGTGTGTTTGCCTGCCTGACGTGTTACTTACTGAGCGGGGACGCCTGCCAGTGAGTCGTGAAGTCTGCCCTGTATTCTGACGAGTTTTAGTGCATGTGAACAGGTGGTAAGTATGTTACACATGTTGTTTTAATGTTTTAAATTCTAACCCTTTAATTTATAAGGTTAGGTGTTCACATTTATTTAAAAGTGGGCACCCCCTTTGGGCACCCACTTAGGGGCCAAGGTGGGGAGCCCCACTTTTAAGTGAGTGTGGGGGTGGGCATGGTCACCAACCCCCATTAGTCCCCCACATGCATACGTAGAATTTACTAAGGTTAACTACAGCCCCACTTTTAAGTGAGTGTGGGGGTGGGCATGGTCACCAACCCCCATTAGTCCCCCACATGCATACGTAGAATTTACTAAGGTTAACTACACTTAAATTTTATTAAAAAAGGGCCCCCTTCAAGCGTAGAATCAATCGCTTCCTTCTGGCGTTGATTTTTCACCAACCGGCGACTCTTCCCATCTTTTTCTGCTGGCGACTAGCTTGCTGCAGGCGGCTCCCTATATTACTGCACGTACCTGTCCCCAGGCGGCTGGCTGCAATCTGCACTGCAGGTGGCCGCCATCTATCTCCATACTGCTGCGCATACTCTCATCCAGGTGGCTGCGTAGGCTGCTGTTTACCCGCTGCGCATACACTCATCCAGGTGGCTGCGCAAGCTGCTGTTTACCCACAGGCCGTACTTTCTGCTCTTACAGGCGACTGCACCATAAGGCTGACGGCTGCCTACTCTACAGACTGTGTGTGTTTCATCTCTAGCAGGGCTGCGCTGCCCCTTGCAGGTGGATGTGTGCCCATTTCCAGCAAACGACTGCCCCTCATAACAAGGCTACGCTGCCTTCTTTCTGCAGGCGACTGTGTGACCAACTTCAGTGGGTTACTCCTCTTCTCCTGCAGGCGCCTACTCCTCTTCCCAAGCAGGCGATCCCTTCTCCATACAGGAGGCTGTGCCTTCTATAAGGTGGCTGCACTTGTTGTAGCCAGGCGGCATCTTTCTTCATAGCAGGTTGCTCCTCCACACAGCAGCCAGGTCTCTATCCTTCCTGCAACAAGTGGATACTTCTTCTCTCACAGCAGGCGGCTGTACCCTTCGTGGTGGTGCTTGTCTTGTTAGTTCTACACGAGGCAACTCTTTCCTCAACAAGGGTGGCTTCATATTCTATGCAAACACCACAAGTTTTGGTCTCCTATCAACCATCTACAAGTAAGTGATTTTCAGATTTGAGTAAAGCACTTAATGTTTAAATCTGATAAGGGATTCATCCCTCTACGGCAACACCCGTTCGGTGCCGGGTTGTCCAAGCTGTATTGGCGAACCTCGGTCCAAAGGTGCTGAGATCGAGAGAGCCAGGCATTAGTACGAGAGCGCCTGTTTGTGCGTGGTCTCGGAACACCAGTGAGGCGCTCTCCGCGGAGTCCAGTGAAAGCACAGGACCGTAGAGATTGGACCACACTAGTGGTCGTTCTGCTTCGAGTTTTCTTCATCGAAATTCGAGCCTACTTGTTTGGTACTGTTTTCATATGTACATGGACATTATCTGGTTCTTGGAACCCATGGAGCATTGTATTTATTAAATACTCCCAATAAATATATCATATATTGAGGGGGGGGTCGGCCCGTTCCGGCCCCAGTGCTGGTGTCCATCTTTCCATTTCATTTCATTTAAATTTCAAGTTGTTTTAAGTTGTCTATTTCAAATTTGTGGTTTTAAAGTTGTGCTATTAAGCGTGTGGGTGTCCAACGGAGTCTTTCCCACTTGACGGGATCGGTTTCATTGGTATCAGAGCACGGTTGTTTCCCTCTTCCTAGTGGGGAAACGAACCTGTGTACTGGACATCCCGCTTTTAGCAAACTTTGAACACAATGGACAGCCAAGGCAACCCTTTGGAAGTGCCTAATTCGAGGGGTCCATCTAGTGCTTCTCGTGGGTCTGATGCCCTGCGTGGTAGACACAAGCCCCTTGAAAGGGTTATGGATAGTGAATCCAAGGGTCAACTGTCTCCACGGAAGACAGTTATGCTTGAACAAGAGCCTGATGCTATGAGGGCTGAAATGGAACATATAAGAAAACTTTTGCAGGCTCAAGAGCAAGAATTAAAGTTTTTGCATGAAGATCCACATCTGCAAAGTGCTATTGAAGCCAGGAAGGCTGATGCTATGGTTGATGTAACTTTTGAATCAATGGCTCGTGAAGTGGGCAAGAAACCAAGGGAGTTGGCACTTGCCTATCTCCTTCGCAAAGGTGATATCAAAGAGGGGGATGACGGAGAGCTAAAATTCAGAAATCCACCTCGTTTGAAGCATGGAGATCCCGCATCCCAGAGGCTGAAATCTTTTATGCAAAAGGAAGAGGTGACTGTCACCTCCTCTCGACATGCATCTTCTCCCCAAGGCACTAAGCCTGACAGATATATGTATGCCAGTGCTCATGGAGGGCATGAAAGTCACATGCATGCCAGACATGTATCTCATGGTGACAGGTCTACTTCCAGAAAAATTTTGCCTTCTGAGTTGTCTCATGGAGAGACACTGCCATATGCAGGTAAGTCACATGCATCTGAGTTTCGAGTTCGTGGAGCACATGCCACCGTGCCCCATGAAGCTTCTATGACGGCCCATGGAGCCCATGCAGACAAGGCTACCCCGTTGGATAAGGGGAAAAGAAAAAGAGAGGACCATGAGCCTCATGCCAGGAAGCTCAAGGAATTCAAAGCAGGTGATAAATCTGTCAAATTTGATGTCTTTCATGGTGAACATGATGCTTCTAAGGTGTTAGCGTTTGTGGCACAGTTCGACATTGCTTTTAGCGATGAGGACTTTACAGAAAAGTCAAAGGTGCGCCATGCTAGCATGTTTTTAAAAGGCACTGCTGCCCATTGGTGGATCACTGAAAAGATCACCAAGGATCCCATCTCTACTTGGAAGGAATTCAAAGATAGATTTTATGCTCAGTTCTTGCCACCCAATGCGGAGCAAACTCTCACTCAAAAGTGGGATAGGCTGGAACAAAAAGACAATGAGAGTGTGCAACAGTATGTTAACAAATTCTGGAAAGTGTTGCTGGAAGTGACTCCCTTCATGCTAATCACTGAGGATGAAAGAAAGAGGAAGTTTCGTTCTGGATTGCAACCTGCTTATAGATCGGGTATTGAATTGCACCCAAAACATACGTTGCAACAACTCACAGCTTCTGCTCTTGCTACGGAGCAATTGGTGCTCAAGATCAAGCAGGATCAAGGAGGTTCCAAGGGGAAGGACAAGGCTGCCCCAAATTAGCAAAAGGGTGGACAGCCACCTAAAAAGAACTTCCGGGAGTCCTACAAGGGTGGTAAAGCTGAAAATAACACATCTAAAGAACAGGGCCCAAGAAAGAACAAATTCGGCTTAACCCCGGAGCAAAGAGAGCAATATGCCAAGGATGGAAAATGCTTTTCTTGTGGTAGTAAAGACCACATGTTCCGACAATGCCCAGATCGCAAACCAAAGCACGAGGACAAGCACACCAAAGCAAATGTTCATGCAGTTCCTGATGTGCAAGGTAATACAGGTCATGATGCTAAAGAGCGTATGGTTTGCAAGGCTTGGGGGCAAATCAAGGATCAGCCCGCACTCTTCATGTTTGATGACTGTGCAACTGACAATTTCATCTCTATGCAAATGGCAGCTGCATTGGGTATTGAGGTTGAAAACATGGGACCTCAGATTGAAGCCGAAGCTGCATTTATTGGTAAAGAGGTGCAGGTTACCCCCTTGATAGGGAAGTTGCGTATCCATATACAGGGCTATCTTGATAATGAGCATTTCCTAGTTGCTCCACTGAATGGATGTGATGTATTGTTGGGCAAGCCGTGGCACCATAGGCTTGAGCCCCGCAAAGACTACAAGTCTAATATGATTTCTTTTATGCATAAAGGCCGCATGCACTTTATTGATGCTGGCAAAGAAGGGGATTCCATCCCAGTTGTATCACACATCCAAATTAATAAAGCAATGAAAAAGAGTCTTTCAGCGTACTTGGTTTTTGTGCGTGATAGTCTTGTGCCAAATCATCAAAATATGGATGCTATGTCTAATGATAGGCTGAATTTTCTTAATGCATTCAAAGACTGTTTTGCTGACTCGTTGCCAGGTGAATTACCTCCCCAAAGGCCCGAAGATCACCGTATAGATCTTGTGCCAGGTAGTTCTCCACCTAACAAACCCGCATACCGAGTGAGTGCTGCACAACAAGAAGAAATTATGAAGCAGGTAAACGAGCTTTTAGAGAAAGGTTTGGTTCAGCCCAGTTCCTCACCTTACTGCTCTCCTGTGCTTCTTGTTCAAAAGAAGCACGGATCATTCTGTATGTGTGTAGATTATAGAGCTTTGAACAAGCTTACCATCAAGAACAGATTCCCAATTCCACGTATTGATGATATCTTGGATAAGCTTGATGGTTCAGCTTGCTTTAGCAGACTTGATTTGAAGAGTGGTTATCACCAGATACGCGTGGTGCCACAAGATGTCCATAAGACTGCATTCAGGACAGCTTTCGGATTATATGAATTCTTGGTAATGCCTTTTGGTCTCACCAATGCTCCTGCTACCTTTAATCGTATGATGGATAGGATATTCCGAACCCATCGCAAGTTTACAGGAGTCTTCTTTGATGATATCTTGGTTTTCTCCAAGAATGAGCAGGAACACAGAACTCATTTGGTCACAGTGTTCGAAGAGTTGCGGAAGCATAAACTTTTCGTCAATGCCAAGAAAAGTGAGTTTTTCCTTTCAGAGATTCATTATCTGGGACATATTGTATCCAAGGATGGAGTTACAATGGATCCTGCAAAGATAGAGACTATTCGGAATTGGCCCGAATTGCAAAACGTACATCAAGTACGTAGTTTTCTGGGATTATGTTCATACTACAGGCGTTTCATAAGGCATTTTGCTATAATTGCCACTCCTCTACATGATCTCACGAAGAAGAAAACTGCTTTCAAATGGACTTCAAAGGAACAGGATGCTTTATTGCAGCTCAAGCATGCGATCATATGTGGACCAGTATTGGTTGTTCCTGACTTGCACAAGTCATTCGTGGTTGAATGTGATGCTTGTGGTGATTGCATAGGAGCTGTCCTAAATCAAGAAGGGCATGCAGTTGCATACGAGAGCCGTCGTTTGCATGATGCTGAGCTTCATATGGATATCTATGAGAAAGAGCTCTTGGCTGTAATTCACGCCTTAAAGATTTGGAAACATTATCTTCTTGGGGCTGAATTTGTAGTCAAGACAGATCATCAAAGCTTGAGATACTTTCTATCTCAAACCAAGCTTTCAGAAAAGCAGATGAGAATGGCAAATTTTCTTTCCATGTTTCATTTTCAGATTGTGCATACTCCAGGAAAGAAAAATGTGGTGGCCGATGCACTATCTAGGAGGCCTTATGTTGCTGCAGTCTCAGTGGCCTCTCATGGAGATCTATCTGCTATGAGAGATTTGTATCATTTGGATGCTGATTTTTGCCATATATGGACTGATTTGATGGCTGGTCATTCACATGCCTCTTATGTTATCAACGAGGGTTATCTTATGAAGGATAATTGCCTATGTGTGGTGAAGGATTTGCGTCCAAAGGTCATGGACGAATGTCACGCTCCACCATATGTTGGTCATAGAGGTATTATGCCTACTACTCGCATGATTCAGAGGTACTTCTTTTGGCCAAGCATGCGTAAAGACATTGAGGCTTATGTACGTGCATGTATTACTTGCCAAAAGGTAAAATTTGATAGGCAAAAGCCTCCAGGTTTGCTTCAGCCATTGCCTATTCCCTCGCAACCTTGGGAAAGTATTACGATGGATTTTATTATGGATTTGCCTAGATCCCAGCATGGGAATGATGCTATTTGGACTATTGTGGACAGATTTAGCAAGCAAGCTCATTTCTTGCCTGTCAAGAAAACCATTAAAGCTGATCATATGGTAAAGCTTTTTCTTGCTAATATTTTCAAGCATCATGGTATGCCTAAATCCATTGTTGGGGATAGAGATCCCAGGACTACAAGCCTATTTTGGAGGGCTTTGTTTGATAATATGGGTACTAAGCTTGAGTTTTCATCAGCTTATCATCCCCAAACGGATGGCCAAAGTGAAGCTGCAAATTCATCTGTGTTGGATTTATTGAAGTGTTATGTGGCAGATCAAAAGAGTGCTTGGGAGAAGTATCTTCCACTTGTTGAGTTTGCCTACAACAATACAATCCATGCTTCCACAGGAAAGGCTCCGTTTGAGATTATTTATGGCAGAGTGGTATTGCCACCCATCCTTCGTACAAAGGATGAGATTTTTGCAGCTGATGAATATGTTCGTGACTTGGATGTTGCCTTTGGTCAGGTGTGGACAGCCATTGCAAGATCTCAGGATAAGCATAAAATGGCTGCTGACAAGCATAGAAGGGACATGGAAGTCAAAGAAGGTGATTGGGTATTGCTGAAATTTGAGAAGGCTAGGCTTCGGAAGAGGCCAGGACGAGAAGGATCATATCCTAAGCTTTCTCCTCGCTATTATGGACCCTTCAAGGTGATTCACAAAATCAATGAAGTGTCCTACAGGCTTGCTCTACCTAGTCATTGGAAGATTCACAATGCTTTTCATGTGAGTCTATTTCGGAAATATGTGGGGCCAGATCCTGATGAGCCTGTCACAGAAGATCCGCCAGAGATTGAAGAGCTTGAGGAGATCCTCCAGCCAGAACAGATTGTTATTCACAAGGAGAGAAAGCTACCTGCAGGAAAGCTTTCCAGGAGATACCTTGTGAAGTTTAAGAATTATTTGCCTATTGATGCCAAATGGGTAAATGAGGATTACTTTGCAGATTATCCGCAATTGTTGCAGGCATATCTTGAGGCTTTTAAGTTGAGGTCAACTCTTTAGAAGCCCGGGGGGATGTCACCAATCGGCCGACCATTTGGTCCATCTCCAGTTTTTGCGTCTCGTTCACTTGAGGCCAGGCCAGTGTCTCGTGTGAAGAGGCCAGTATTTTGCTGACATGGACGAGAGCCAGACTGGTGCCACCCGTGTGTTAGCAGGATAATGTCGTATGGTCGGGAGCCAGACCAGTGCCACCCGTGTATGACCTGGATTGTGTTCGATCCATGGGATTGTCACGCCATGTAAGAGCCAATATTCGTGCCGTGTTTTACCTATGGGACTGTCACACCATAGGGAAACTCGTGCCTGGAACTGTGTCTTACCTATGGGACTGTCACTCCATAGGAAGACCAGGTTTTTATGTTTTTATGTCGTGCCAGTTTTGTGCCGACAGATATTTTGTACATGTTCCATGAACGGGAGATATGTCCATGTTACTATTTGCACATGCACACATAATTTGCATGCTTGAAACTGTTTTCGCATGACATGTATTTGTGTGTTTGCCTGCCTGACGTGTTACTTACTGAGCGGGGACGCCTGCCAGTGAGTCGTGAAGTCTGCCCTGTATTCTGACGAGTTTTAGTGCATGTGAACAGGTGGTAAGTATGTTACACATGTTGTTTTAATGTTTTAAATTCTAACCCTTTAATTTATAAGGTTAGGTGTTCACATTTATTTAAAAGTGGGCACCCCCTTTGGGCACCCACTTAGGGGCCAAGGTGGGGAGCCCCACTTTTAAGTGAGTGTGGGGGTGGGCATGGTCACCAACCCCCACTAGTCCCCCACATGCATGCGTAGAATTTACTAAGGTTAACTACACTTAAATTTTATTAAAAAAAGGGCCCCCTTCAAGCGTAGAATCAATCGCTTCCTTTTGGCGTTGATTTTTCACCAACCGGCGACTCTTCCCATCTTTTTCTGCTGGCGACTAGCTTGCTGCAGGCGGCTCCCTATATTACTGCACATACTCGTCCCCAGGCGGCTGGCTGCAATCTGCACTGCACGTGGCCGCCATCTATCTCCATACTGCTGCGCATACTCTCATCCAGGTGGCTGCGCAGGCTGCTGTTTACCCGCTGCGCATACTCTCATCCAGGTGGCTGCGCAGGCTGCTGTTTACCCACAGGCCGTACTTTTTGCTCTTACAGGCGACTGCACCATAAGGCTGACGGCTGCCTACTCTACAGGCTGTGTGTGTTTCATCTCTAGCAGGGCTGTGCTACCCCTTGCAGGTGGATGTGTGCCCATTTCCAGCAAACGACTGCCCCTCATAATAAGGCTACGCTGCCTTCTTTCTACAGGCGACTGTGTGACCAACTTCAGTGGGTTACTCCTCTTCTCCTGCAGGCGCCTACTCCTCTTCCCAAGCAGGCGATCCCTTCTCCATACAGGAGGCTGTGCCTTCTATAAGGTGGCTGCACTTGTTGTAGCCAGGCGGCATCTTTCTTCATAGCAGGTTGCTCCTCCACACAGCAGCCAGGTCTCTATCCTTCCTGCAAGTGGATACTTCTTCTCTCACAGCAGGCGGCTGTACCCTTCGTGGTGGTGCTTGTCTTGTTAGTTCTACACAAGGCAACTCTTTCCTCAACAAGGGTGGCTTCATATTCTATGCAAACACCACAAGTTTTGGTCTCCTATCAACCATCTACAAGTAAGTGATTTTCAGATTTGAGTAAAGCACTTAATGTTTAAATCTGATAAGGGATTCATCCCTCTACGGCAACACCCGTTCGGTGCCGGGTTGTCCAAGCTGTATTGGCGAACCTCGGTCCAAAGGTGCTGAGATCGAGAGAGCCAGGCATTAGTACGAGAGCGCCTGTTTGTGCGTGGTCTCGGAACACCAATGAGGCGCTCTCCGCGGAGTCCAGTGAAAGCACAGGACCGTAGAGATTGGACCACACTAGTGGTCGTTCTGCTTCGAGTTTTCTTCATCGAAATCCGAGCCTACTTGTTTGGTACTGTTTTCATATGTACATGGACATTATCTGGTTCTTGGAACCCATGGAGCATTGTATTTATTAAATACTCCCAATAAATATATCATATATTGAGGGGAGGGTCGGCCCGTTCCGGCCCCAGTGCTGGTGTCCATCTTTCCATTTCATTTCATTTAAATTTCAAGTTGTTTTAAGTTGTCTATTTCAAATTTGTGGTTTTAAAGTTGTGCTATTAAGCGTGTGGGTGTCCAACGGAGTCTTTCCCACTTGACGGGATCGGTTTCAGCTTTCCTAAGCATGGCCACTACTGGAGGGTACAATCGCAGTGCCTCATTCAGCACCATACCTGCCTGCAAGCAAAGATGCTTTGTTAGCCATTACATTCTCAGTTTTTCTTGTTTTTCAAGCCACGGTCAACTAGGCTGATCATCTGATCATCTGCCACCCTAGTTGCATCCTAAGCTAATGCATATGGATGAGATGAAATGTGGAATGCATGAAAACATTTCTTCGAGCAATTTTTTGTAAAGTGTTGTGCTTCACCCTAGTTGCATCCTAAGCTAAGTGCTATAATTGATTACTTTATGATATTAACATTTAGCCAGATCTATTAGAGATTTAATAGTTTGATAGAGAAATACAACAATCTTTTTCTTCTTCACTTTTGGGCGTCGGGCCTTGACCCCTTCATTGATTACTTCTTCGTATATTTTCACAAATGCAAGATTACACTATACCCCAGGTGTTTCGCATTCTGGTTCATAGATCCAAGATGGTATGTAACCTTTGACAGAATAGTTCTATTATTATTATGTGTACCTATAAAGTTTGTACTCATATGTTGATTTTTAGAGCATTTCAAAGATGAGAGGCATTCCAAATTGCGGCTGCATGATTATGATGACAGTGGTGGGGGAATGGCGGTAGTTAGGGGAGAGGCGGAAACGGTAACGTTGCAAGATGGAGGAAAGCACCACTTTGGCCTCGAGCATGGCAAATGTCTGCCCTATGCAGTTGCGTGGCCCCATGGAGAATGGCATAAAAGCCCCAGCCACTGAACTTGCCTTGCCAACACCCCCCCCAAACCTCTCAGGACGAAACTCGTCAGCATCCGGACCCCAATAGCGCTGGTCATGGTGCCAAGCAATTATTGGCACTACCAACGTCGTCCCTGCTGGGACTTCGATCTTCCCCAGCTTCATATCAGTACCTGCTTTCCTAACCATGGCCACTACTGGAGGGTACAATCTCAGTGCCTCATTCAGCACCATACCTGCCTGCAAGCAAAAGATGCTTTGTTAGCCATTACATTCTCAGTTTTTCTTGTTTTTCAAGCCTCGGTCAACTAGGCTGATCATCTGCCACTTACCAATTTCAGATGGTTTACTGACTCGGCTGTCGGTAGCTTTGTTGTCCCGCACACCGCATGCACCTCCTCCCTAACACGCTCTTGCCATTCCGGACTGCTTGCAAGCAGTAGAAATGTCCATGTCAGCAGCGTTGATGTCGTCTCATGCCCTGCAAAGAAGAAGGTCTTGCACTCATCAATGATTTCACCGATCCCCATACTCAGGTTCTTCTGGTTTCCCTGGAGCTCTCCCTTGTTAGCAGCCATCATCAGGCCAAGCAAATCGTTGCCATACATGTCTCCACGACCAATATCAGAGGACTCTAGGCGCTTTTCAATGAGTTGGCCAAGGACCTTGGCAATTCTATTGCTGAGCTTCCAGCGGTACCGATTTCGCGCAGTTGGGAGAAATCTGCCTCAAAGAAAGGTCAAAAAGCATATGTTCAAAAAGCATATGTTTAGAACATTCTGGACATTGAGAACTGGAAAGCCATTAATTCTGCTCTCAGCTTTTCACCTTGATCCAGGGATATATACAGTGCGAATGACCTCCTCTAAGAGGATCTGCTGCTCATGCTGCATTTCAAACACTTGCTTGCCTTCTGCGAAGCTGCTCCCAAATGCAGTGTGAGCAATAATATCAGCTGTCAGAGTTCTAAAGTCTTCATGAACATTAATCTCCTGTTCTTTCTCCACTCGGGCTTCCCATTTTTCCATCATTGCAACCGTACATGCAGCCATCGTAGGAGCCATGCACTGTACATGATCCCAATCATGATGTTAGGCTCAATAAACCCTTGCATACAAGGTATTTACAATGTTGCACTCCACTCACCCTCAAAACACAAGTGATATATATCAGGTTTCATATGTCATATGTAATGTCACATGCGATGTGTCACGTATAATGGCATACTCTGTGTCCCGTGTTACGGAAAATGTTATGAGTCACATGTCATGGCAGACGACATGTATCTTATCATCACAGAACTTACTGCATATATTACAAGTAGAGTTACACACTTTAAAAAAAGCCTACCTTCAGCTTCTCAAGAAAGAAGGCTGGGTTCATGATGCGCCGATGTTGAGCCCACTTCTCGCCCTCCAAAGCCGTCAGCCCATTTCCCCCCAAATCTTTAATATCAGGCCTTCCACTGCTCTTCTGATAATGCCCAAATTTGTGGGACAATATTTCCTTGGCCTGATCAGGTTCTGTTAGGGTGACTCGAGCTTGAGAACCAAACCAATACACAAAGAGTTCACCTGTAATGATGGCAAACCAGCAACAATAAGAAAACTGTGTATGTGTGTATAGAGGCTAGAGCTGAGGGGTGTGTGGATTATAGAATATTGAGCTATGTACACAACTTTGGACTGTCAAACATCCCCCTCTTTCATGAGGTCTTGAAGCGGTGAGATTCCCATCGATATCTAACATGGTGGACTGGGGCAATGGTGTAATTAGCCAAACTATGGAAGTTATTCAGTGAACAATATCAATCAATAGATGGGGGTTGGACTGAGTGATGGTGAGCAATGATGAAGCCATATTACAAGCCAGCAAGCCGTCAATAAACAAGCTTGAATGAGGAGAAGAAACCAACTGAGAGTAAACCCTAGAAGGACAAGGAGCAGCAAAAGAAGAAGAAACAAGGAAGTGAAGAGGGCAGCCCTTCTCAAGGATGACCAGGAACTAGAGGAAGAAGATGACAAGATGAGACTCGCCACCCATTGTTAAGATGCTTGCAGGCCCTATTTACGAGTTGGGCAGGGTGACAACTGAGAGTAATATCTATCTGATAGTGTTAAAAGAAAATGAAGCTTACCGTATGTTTTGGACCAGTTGTAGTAGTGGGGCAGGATGCGGGGGGCGATGTCATGGGAGAGATGAGGCATGGGGAGGGAGCGGGCATCTCTGAAGATGGCCACATACTCTGGGAGGTTGCCATACAGGAAGCGGCCGGGCATGCACTTCACCCCCTGCGCTTCAAACATCCGCCTGATGCGCCGAGGCCGCCACCACATGCCTACCACCACGCTCGTCCACAGCGTGTAAACAAGGGGGGCGCCCAGCACCACCAGCAGCGAAAGCACTACATCTCGGTAACAGATCTCGGGCAGCGCAAACCCCATCGTCGTCTGCACAAGCGAAGGTTTTCCTACTCTCTTCTGTGTTTTTGTGTGTGATGACGATGCTTTCTGCAGTGGGGCGCAAGCTTTATCTGCCGCGTGGTGCAAGCTTTATCTCCTTCTAGAAGATTATTCGGGGTCCTCGTGCACAAAAGGTCAAAGATGTGACGGATGCAAACAGACTGAGTGAGGAATCAGGATGTCTCCTCGTCGCGGTCGTCACCCGTCCCTTGCACGTGATGATGAAGTCTGAACCAACTTCCACAGCAACCTCGTTCATGAACCTTTGGTTTTAACTATGCTAAGGTTTTTCAATTAGATGAATAATTCAAAACTTTTTTTCCAAAATTTTAAACTTAAAACTTTTTTAGCTTGCGTATCAACCATTTTTAAAAGTTATTTTCCAGTATCTACCATTAGCTTTGCATTTCAAAACGTAAACATTCAAAAAGTTCATATGACAAATATAAACAACCAAAGAGTCGTTTATTAATATCAAAATTTCACTCATACAGAAGTAAACTTCTCGCTCAGACAAAGGCATTTGACATCCTTTAAGGTAAGGCTTCATAGAGTGGTTAAACTACTATGGATAAGCAAAAAGATAACATTCTTCCATGATAGCTTTCGATAGGCAAAGTAAAGTAGCAATGTCCATAGGAGATTCTAAAAAGCATAGATACCATGGATACAAAATTTTGGGAAAGATTAAAATACTATGTGGAACATATTGTGATACTTCATCAATTGACTAGAGCTGCAGTATCTGCACAAAAATTAAAAAATTAATGCATTCTATTATTATAGGTTAGTGTAAGATTATAACTGTGTTCAACAAATCAATGGTCAAAAAGGATTTGATTTTCTTCCAACTTCATGGTCAAAAAATCGATATCCTGCATAAAGAAAAAAGTAAGAATATACAAATATTGAAAAAAAAAACCCAATGTTAATCTTGCTGCAATAATACTCACTAGTATTGTGTAGTTCCATAGATATGCCTTGATGTTTTACAAGCATTCCTCCATGCCTCCCCATAGCTTCAACAATATCAAAATCTTCAACATTTGGACCATCAATTGGTATATGCAACAATGATTTCAAACTTCTTGTGTCAAGTTTGTTTCTTAAACGTGTTTTGATGTTATTTTGTGTAGAAAAACCCCTTTCACAAATTGTTGTACTGGAGCACTGGATCATGGCAATTTGACTCAAGCACAATAAGTTTGCATATTTTTCCTTAAACAAAGTATTCCAACTTATGTGTGTCCAAGTTTCACGCAAAAGGGAGATTTTTCCAATCCAAAGCTACTTGCACTTTGAAAACTTGAAATTCTTTCTTTATGCATCTCTCATCCACAAGGTTTACACACATTTCTCCATTAATTGTCTCTTTTGGCCGTGCATAAAAGTCAACCAATGCATTCATTTCTTCAACCCCATATTAAGGAATCCATTAGCAATGTGCAATACTCTTTTTGAAACCCTATTGCAATTACAAGGTCAGAACCTATGGCACACCTCTCGATTTTAACTCCTCTAAAATGATCACCTTTGATGGATGCTCTAAGTGCCGCAAGTTGACCATTCTTTGATCCATATTCGGGGATCAAGGGAAAACCCTTGCTATCATGCTGCTATACATTCATGTCAATCAAAGGATCCACAAATTACAATGAATTCGAGTTCCATAGCACCAATTGTTGCAATTACCAAACTAAACTACTGTGACATCAACAAAATCATTTTGAAAAGCAAGACTCAAGTATGTAACATGCTCTAGCAAGTCGCAAAGAAAGTGCAAACAATATATGAACTCAAATGTGCATACTCTCTAGAAAAGAGCAAAGTTCTCAACCTTGCAATATTCTAGCAAAGGCTCCAAAACCTCAATTGTAGTACACATCACCCTATGCCAACTTAGCCAACGAAATTTATGAATACCCTTCATATGCAATGTAGGGCAATGAAACTCTTCTTCCAATTTGACTAATTTGGTAATACGAGTGGGACTTTTTTTTAAGAATGAGCCAACATTATTCAAAGTTGCATCAATTTTACGAGCATAATCACTATGCTTTGTTGCATCTCCTGCACATAAATGGGTTCTATCTGCTACACAATGGATAGACATGTTATTTAAAAGTGTTGCAAGGCCATTATCTTAACCAACCATGACAGATGCCTCGTCTGACCCAAAGCTAACAAATTTTGACACATCTATTTCATGCAGTTTGAAGAAAGCATCCAACAAAGCATACAATCCTTTGGCCGTTTTATCTTCAACCTCCAACAAACATAGAAAAGATGCATGTGGTTCATGACAATACATATAGCTACCATAAACTATCAAGTGCTCTGCATACATCTGAAATATCTGTAGACTCGTCCACAAAACAGAGGCATTTGCTTTAGCCTATAAATTATTTTCTTTTTTTGGCACACTAGGATCCCGACAACATCAAAGCAATTCTAACAAGTACGGGTGCTTCAAAAAAGCAATGTCATGCTTTGCCAAGAAATATGCAACTCGAAAAACGCATGCAACACTGTCTTCAACATTCCTCATTTGTTTTTTCCTACCTTCTTCTAAGGCTTTTTGAGCATGTCCTTGAGCATATGCAACAAACTTATGTGTTCTAGAATCAGCACTCAGTTGTACATTGATTGAACCAGTAGTCCCATATTCACTGTTGCTATTTTTTTTTGCTTTTGACAAATAGTGCAAAACACTCTTCCACTTTGTCTATCAAAATAAGCCCACTAAAAAACAACCCCCCATGCTTCTATCCAACTTCTCCTTGCTTTTTGGATTCTAGTTCCCTCTTTTGTACTCACATTTTCACTAGTCTCTTCTTCCACTTCATCAGTATCAACACTATTGACACTTTTTTTACGTTTGAATGAAAGCTTAGGGGTTTTTGTGAACCCAGCATTATGGAGTGTTTTCTGTTCACCATGCATGATTCCTCACCGATATTCAAGTTCCAAAAATATTACAATATTCAGCCTGCTAAATATCATCAAACCTTCCCTCTTACCCATAAGTATCATAAAAAATTCCATTCAAACCATAACAACATCAAAGTCTTGCACATCACATACATCTATCAGAATCCACAATCTGCAAAAGGCATCTACACAATGCACACATTATCAACGTTATCAACAATCATGCATCAAGATACCATGTGGATCATAAAGACAAAAAGAAAAATGCTTACCATCCATAACCATTGCCTGATCCACTAGCATGTGAAAAACTTGAACCATGAGTTACAAAGCAAGCTGACAATTAATAGAAGGGATGCAGCTCCTTAGAACACTCCTATAGGCCACACAAATGAGGTCATTCACCCCACGGTTGTTGCCTACAAAATATATTTTTTTTCATGGAAGAATTCTACATTAGTATCATGCATGAGAAGGTAACTTTTATATGAATATTATTATTTTAATTATTTTAGCTAAATATAATTTTAATAACACCATGACGGACCTTTCAAAGTGCTGGCAATGACCCGTGTCATGAGTAGATAGAGAAGATGGCCGCCATCATGCATGACTCATGAGAAAGGTAACACATATGAATATTAATTATATTAAAATTTATATGAATATTAATTATATTAGCTAAGCTTTAGCTAATATAATTAAGAATTATATAAATTTTAATATAATTAATTAGTTAACGTGTTAATAACTTAGTAGTTACTAGTTAGTTAATGTCAAATGGACCTACCAGTCCAAACTTAAAAAATATATTAACTATAGAATGGACTCCAAAGTGCTGGCCGCGGCTGACACCACGAGTAGACGTAAGAGTTTGGACGGAGAAGATGACGTGCTGGCACCACGAGTAGATGCCAGACCATGAGAAGATGACTGCCACGAGAAGATGACTGCAGTTACCAGTAAGAGAAATGTAAATAGGCAGGTGGCGGAGGGCGACGATGAGTCAACACACTAGGCGGCTGGTAGGAGTAGCAGAAGGTCTGCATTGATCAGTTGGCAAAATTGGCGACGAAAGGCATTGATCTGCACGAGTAGACGTCAGAGTTTGGACAGAGAAGATGACGTGCTGGCCGCTGCTGGCAACACGAGTAGATGCCGGACCATGAGAAGATGACTGCAGTTACCAGTAGGAGAAATGTAAACAGGCAAGTGGCGGAGGGCGACGATGAGTCAACACACTGGGTGGCTGGTAGGAGTAGCGGAAGGTCTGCATTGATCAGTTGGCAAAACTGGTGAAAGGCATTGATCAGTTGGCAAAACTAGTGAAAGGCATTGATCTGCACAGAGGGGAGTCGGAGGCAGGTGGTGGACGGTGTTGGAGTACACCGCGTAGGTTGTGGAGAGTGTTATCTACACAGAGGGGTGGCAGAGCACACCACGCAGGTAGCGAAGAGTGTTATCTGCACAGAGGGAGTCGGGACATAGAGTGGTAGAATACACACTGCGCAGAGAGAGAGATCCCGACTATGGAGGGGTCGAATGCATAGGGTTCCCTTAAGACTAATTTTTTATTTTCAAAGAAAAGAAATTAGAATTTTCGTTGTCCTAACAATTAAAGTCAATAAAACTAATGCAAGTGAAATTAAGTAGGCTGTAGCACAACACTGTACACTGGCGGTGGGTGAGTGACCGTTAGGCAGTGGACACCATGAAAACCATTAACAAAGGCTTTAAAAATTAAGGCATTATGCATACTATTAACTAATAGTAATGTAAGTGAACACATTAACTAATTCACTATTAACAAAGGCTTTATTAATTTACTATTAACTAATTAGTAAGTTAGAAATTACTAATTATTAATAACTATTACTAATTATTAATTAGTAATTCTTAATTAATAATTATTAATTAATATAAATATATATATATATATATTTAGTATCGATTCAAAAATTGTAAGAATTATATTAACAATTTAAAACTCTTTGAAGCTAGAATATTTAACATTTTTTAAATGTTTAAAATTTTAAATAAAGGTCAAATAATTATATACCTCTAAAAATTACAATTCATCAAAACTATATTTTTTCAGGTTAAATCTCAATTTTAACAATTCACATTACACTAAACCCAGGTTTTTCGTGAACACTGTTCAAGAATCAATTGCTAATGCTAATGCTCTTTTTATTTTACTTTTTATACATGCATTTTTTGCACTTCTGCCATGGTCTGAAGTAAGTACTTTTTTTTTAATTACAATGTATGGTTGACACCTTGGGTAAGTGATTACAATGTGTGTATTAAGGGGGCATTAACATGGAACAAAGCAAGCAAAAAAAACGTGGCAAAATGGCACAACACATGAAGAAGAATTGCCGCCATAGTGTCCACTTCTAGAAAAAGGGGGGGGAGGGATTGGGGGAGGAAGAAATTGAAATGCATGGAGTGGGTTGTGTGAGAGATATATAATAATGGCCAAAGGAGTGTAGCCTAAGATTAAAGCCAACGATAAGTTGTTTTATAGACAACATTGAACATGATGAGTCTCAAGTCCCTTCCACCACAACCCAGCAACTAGCCGGTGTTATAGGTATGATCATCAAGATGGCTATGGCTTGGGTTGTTCTACCATCATCCATGGTCGATGATGGTAGTGGTGGGACTTGCCCAATGGGGCAATTGAGAGAGAGAGAGAGAGAGAGAGAGAGAGAGAGAGAGAGAGAGAGAGAGAGAGAGAGAGAGAGAGAGAGAGAGAAGTATCTGTACTCATAATAACCATGATTTCAAATCCCTAAAAGCAATCTTTTCATACTAGGGGATAAAAATCGGATACCACTGTGTTAAGCACAGAGAGAGAGAGAGAGAGAGAGAGAGAGAGAGAGAGAGAGAGAGAGAGAGAGAGAGAGCAGTGCGCTACAACTCTGTGAGCACATAATCAATGTGGGTTTCGATTGGTTGACAGATGTCCTCAATCTGAGTCCCTACTTAACTCACACCAACCAAACACTACACACTTTGGAAAAAGATATTTGAAATTTTTGGAGCTTGCTTATTTGCAAAAATTTACATAAAATAGGACAATGGGGTTTTATGTTTTTTATTTAAGTTTCTATGTATCAATAAAATCCTATATCTATTCATGTGGATACCTCTTTGACATTCATTTATGTTTTTTTAAATAAAAATAGAGAGATAATAAAATTACTTTAGAGAGAGAGAGAGAGGGGGGGCGAGGGAGATTTCATGAGTCATTAAATATATAGAATAGAATATACAATGTCTTGATGTGTTATTATTATGTATTGATATATGTTTATTTAAAAAGAATTTCTTATGGGGAGAGAGAGAGAGAGAGAGAGAGAGAGAGAGAGAGAGAGAGAGAGAGATTATTAGCATCTACAGAAGACCCAATGGGTCTATGAGCTTGCGAAGATGATTAGCATTGTCGATGGTCGTTTTGCTTACCTTTCGACATAGACCTTCTAATAGAACTTTTAAGCCTACTGCTTAGGTTACCACTTAGGACATTTAGAAGAATGCTCAATCAAACAAATAATTCTTCACTCAAGTGTAGTTGGGTCTTAATCTATTCTGCACATGTGTGATTGGGTTTGTGATTCACCATTTGGATTATTTTTGCAACCCATGATTTCTTATTTTTTAAATAGAATTTAAAAAAATGTTTCATTAATATTTCTTAATGATGTATAGTATCGATAGCGAGGAAGTCATTGTGAGGTGTTCCATGGATGTTGAGGATAGATGCCATCGTGCCGAGTAGTCAGAACCTCAACAATTTGATGCAAAAGTAGATAATGAGAAGGCTCAACAAATAATGCATGCTTTTAAGCTATGCCAAAGGAAACTAAAAACCTCTGCTAAGTGGGTGCGACACAACAATGAGAAGACTCGAAATGGAAAGAAGACAATAAACTTAACATCAAAGAAGGTACTCCATTTGGTCAACGACACAAAATCTCATGTGTTAAATGTGGAGAGCTTAATTGCTGATCTTGGTCCAGCGCATAAGCAATCATGAAAGTGGGAAAAGGAGTTCAACTTGAGAATCAGTTCATGCCATTACGAGATCAAGGATATTGTCAAAGCTACCTACCTTCGTGTAGTGGATACATGTGGTGCTTTTAAAGAAGAACACCTTTGTGATGTTGGTTGTCCAAAGACAATTCATGTTATAAAAGAGCAACAAGACAAGTTAAGTGCTCATATTGATAAGCTTGGAATGGAAGTATCAAGTCTTAAAGTAACATTGAATAGGTTTGGGGCTTTACTTAACAAAACGAGTCGTAGATTGCAAACACGTGAAATGTAATTCTTGGTTTGGTTTGCTGGTTTTGGGAGTCTTATGATCCTTTTGTAATGCTTATGACACTATTATCTTTTTGTAACTTTGGGCTCTAAGTACTGGAATAATAATGATGGTCCTTTTTGTCTCTAAGAGAGAGAGAGAGAGAGAGAGAGAGAGAGAGAGAGAGAGAGCAAGGAAAAGAGAGAGAGTTTTCTAATATTGGTTATGTCATATATGTATAATGAAAGGACATTGGATGGTGATTTTATAATGTTTTTCTAATATTTGTGACACTGCTATTATCTTTTTATAAGTTCTAGCTCTACTAAGATGATAATGATGATATATATATGGATGGAGAGAGACTATGTGTATGTGTGCTATGTACGTATATGTGTATGTAATGTTTAAGGATTATAGATTTTGTGTGTTGCTCTTATATATGTAAGGTTTAAGGATTCGGAACCATATATTTTGACAAATGGAAAAATGTGAAATGAAGTTGAGAGGGTGGAAAGAGCTCTCATTTGTTCTACTTTCAAGATTAATGTAGGTACTTTAGATTTTCATAGGGCTCGCATATTGTTGATTTGTCACATAGTTTGCGTCTACCTTGGTCTTTTGAGGTAAGCTACCAAAACTTTGCTTTATTGTTGTTTTTCTTCTTAATTCTATCTTTATGCAAGGATAAGAGCTTTATCTTTGGGACTTTTATGATTTTAAAATACGAATAGTTTGTTATAGTTTGATATAAAAGTATAATGATTTATTCTCAAATAAGAGCTTTATGCTTTAAGTTTACAACACATTGAGTGAGAGTGTGATTTTTTAGGGAGTTTGGTGGAGGGAGATTTTTTGGGTTGTCCTCTCTCTCTACTTGAACTATCTCTCTCTAACTATTGCCACCACCATCTCCGCCCACCACTGCCCAATTGACATATAACCATATTAATTGTCCTCCTAAAACATAAAAAAAATAAAAAGTAAATAGTCGAACATTTTATTATTGCAACATGAAGGATCTTTTCAAAACTACAATACAATGTTATCAACAGTACTAGGTCCTTTTCACGTTGTTATCTTTTGCTATTGAACATTCTCATTAGGTCCTCCTTTTTTAGAGTGGGTTGATGTATAAACATATTATGGTTCGCATCTAACCCAAAGATACACAAGTATACAAAGTAAAGGTGCTTGCATGCACAATATGATCATCCAGCACACCTACCCTGATTTAAAAATTGGGATGTGCATGATGGATTCTTTCCCATGGTCACCCGGTTATTTTCATTACGCACTAGTGATTCCGCAATCTCAATCACAAAAACTTTCGTTTGCCCAACTTTAATGACCAAATGCTCAAAGATCATAGTAGCTGTACTTGAAATTGCTCTATTCGCTTGGCTGCCATATCTGATATGCCACTTATGTACCTTGTTGACCATTGGCCTTCATCATTTTCTTCCTGACATTGTCCCTTTTGCAACACAAACCCACTAGCCTTCTATTCTCGAATCTCATCCATAGTTAGGTTTGTACCTTGTGCCACTGGCCAAACAACCCCCCGAGGGTCTAGTAGGTGATTGACAGATGGTGTTACATACTCTCCAAGTATGATCCATGCTGCTGTGGAAAGCTTAATCTCCTACCTAATCAAAGGACCCAAGTGTTACACAACTTGTGTATTTAAGTGAAGATTGAGAAGAGCAAGACTAGAATCATCCAAGTGCCGTATGACCCAAAAAAAGACCTAAGCCTTACACAATTGGATGTATTACACGTTGATTGCTTTTACTTTTTGAATTTGACTTCATAGTCACTGTGAGAGGAAGGATTACAATATGCAAAACAGACTCAATTATGTTATATTATTATACTACTGATTATTTCACTAAATGGGCAGAGATTAGAGCCTCTAGGAAAGTTGACCCTTGTAAATTCATGTATGAGTAAGTTATTTCCAAATTTGGATGCCTATTAAAGCTTGTGAGTGATTAAGGATCACACTTTGTCAATGAGGTCATTGAGCACCTCTTGAAGGGTTTCTTGGTGATACACCAAAAATCTTCACTATAGTACCTACAAACCTACAAAGCCAATAGCTAGGCCAAGAACACTTAACAAAACATTATAAAAACCAAAAAAAAAAGCACGTGTGGAGAAAACTTCATTGTGTTTTCTACTACAAAATTTCATGACTCTTTTAAAGACTTCTTTAGCGTGTATTCACTTGGATTATTTCGGCATCTATAGGAGTTATTTCACTAGTCATCTTCTACATTGGGACACATTTCTTGGGCATTATTCTCGAGTTTTGAAGACTTTTGGAGCCATGGCATTTTGTTGACCATTCAACATCAACAAAATTATTTACGCCACTTATCTTTTGACATACAAGCTCTACCTCGAATATTTTTCCAACTTCTTAAATTCAAGCACATCAATGACATTTTATTACTCAACCGTGCATCAGATGATAAAAGTATTATCAATATCTCAGTAATTTTTATTTCGATATTTATATCTACACCTTTTATTTTTCGACATCTCTCTTTCATCATGAATCCTCTACCAACAACAATTCAAGAGCAAATTCAGTCACTCCAAAACTAAATTCTTATTTGGAAGGAGTTGAGAATGGATCTAGAGGATAGGTTATCCCACAAGAAGAGGCATAGACATGTCAGTGTTGCATCTTTAGACTCTGATGGTGACCAAATTCATAGAATCATGCAAGCTACTCTTAGAGCTGAGGAGTTTAGGAAAGAAAAGAAGATTAGCTTTAAATCTTTTACCTTTCAAAATTTTGATGGCAAGAAAGATGCTCACACCATACTTACTTGGATTAGTCAACTTGATGATTATTTTTCAGGGGGAGAAACTCTCTGAGAAGGACAAAATCAAGTGTGCTACCAATAATTTGGTGGATAATGCAGCATTATTGTGGAACGTGACTAGAACCAAGCAAGCACAAATCGAAATCTTGGAAGAGGTTTCAAAAACTCACCAAGAAAGATTTCTTACCCTCACAATACAAAGCTAGGGCTAGATAATGATGGTCTATCTTCAGACAGCTTGAGTAAGAGAATATATCTTCTTATGTGGATAGATTTTTGCATACCTTGCTACAAATATAGGTAATTGAGAAATTTCGCACCAAGGATCAAAGAAGGAAGTTTATAGTAGGTTTGAAACCCACAATTCGATTAAAAGTGAGCATGTTTCTCGGCACTCTCTTAGCTTGGCTATTTTCTTAGCATTGACTTGGTTGTGAAAAGAAAACTGGCTTTCCCAAGGAACAAATGACACCTCAAACCTTAACATCAAAGTTTTTGAAGCTTAAAACCTTTCCAACATCAGTTGGTAAACCCCACAATGCCAATAACACATGTATTGTTACCAAGGCTAATGATTCACAACAAGGTAATAAATAATATTCAAAGAGTGTTACAGGTGCAATGAGATTGGACATATCACGTCTAATTGTCCACAAAAGTGAGTGTATTTCACTTGGGATAAATATGATCGATGATGGTGGCGAAGATGAATACCCCTACTATATGATGACTCCTAAGGTAACATACTCATTTTGATTATTTTTATAATAGATTTTATTCAAGAGTTTTTATAAATTTTAAGGAGAGTTTTTATGCATCAAAAATAGAACTTCTTGCATGGAACTGTGGCCCTTCCATCTTGAACTATGCTTTATGAAATTTTCACTATGTATTAGTCTTGTGGTATAAGACATAAAGATTAATCTTGTGTGAAGGATTCCAATACATACTTATCTCTAGATTTACGTGGGATAATTTCTGGTGGTATAAGATACTAGAATTTATTACACATAAAATTCCTTGATAGAATATATTTTTGTCATAATTAGAGAAGATACTAGAATTTGTATATTGTAAGACATTGATCTCCTTTACTCGCAACATAAGCAAACACGCAACTTAGGTTAGTTGCTTACCCACGTAGGAGGGGTGCTACATGTAATGTCCACCTTTTAGCTGAATGGGAATGCCCGAACGCTAGAGTGCCATGCTAGTGAATTGGTATCGTGGATGACCCTGCATTAAATACTAGTTACTTAGTGCTATTGGTATATCTAGAGACCATTCTTGACGGTTTTATGTTGTTTAAGTGCAACAAGTAGTGCCATGCTTAACGACTGTGTGTGATGAACGTGAAACAAGTGGACTACGCTAGACAACTACACATGGTTGAAGCATAACAAGTGGTTTATGCAAATGATGTGCCATGCAAATTGAAGTGTAACAAGTGGTAATACAAGCCATGCTAGATGATGTGTAAAATGATACTCTCATCAAAGTGCAACAAGTGGTGAGTGTGTGTTGTGTTTGTGCCTATTAATGTTTCATTTTGGGATAAAATGTGGAGATAGCATTAATTAGAACACCTAATGTGTTTACATTTGTGAGATAGGTGATGAGCAGTACATGTGTCGCACATGGAGGATCTTGTATATATCATCTCGAATTATTATTACTCGTATGAGTTATTTTGTTGGCCATGTGCCAAAGTATTGTTGTGCATGGCATGCTATATTATTAGTACATATGTTAGAAGAGTTTTAGTTATTAACACTTAGTGTGTGAACAAGCTCTAGTGCTTGAGTTATTTTGTAAAAGTGAAAAATCAAGTCCTATTTTGTACGCACAAATATTATTATTAGCTCCTTGGTTATGGGGACAATGCAGATGAAGAGCTAGAAAGGACGAAGTAGACACTTGCAAATCAGACAGCTGAAAAGGAGCTCCTCTACAAACGGCTCTGTAGCATGCAGAACGCATTGAACATTGAGAAAGATGATATAATAGAGAAATTGAGAAAGGAGAATGCAGAAACCAAGCTACTGATGCAAGAACTGCAAAATAATTTCAATGCCAAGAAGGATGCAGAAGAGGCAACGAGCAGCCATATTGAACGACACAATGAGACTGCCCAATATTGGCGAGACAGGTTCGATTCCCTGTAATTGACCTACAATGTGGCTGCCAATGAGCTTGCCTTTTCTCTTCAGAGTTTTGAGAAGCAGTCTCAGACCTTGATTGAAACCAAACATAGAAATGATGTCTTGGAATAGGCCTTAGACACTGCTAAAGAATTTGAGGAGATTCGACAGCAGAGCTGGTAGAATCGGATGCACCTTGTGCCAAAAGTTAGCAACAAGTAGAGATTCTTAAGGAGAACATCTGCACCCTTAGGATGAGAGAGGCAAGAATCAAGATGCAGATTGCTCGTCAGACTGGTCAGACTGTGATACTCACAGCAGCCACAATAGTTAAATCGGATGAATATCCTCTTGCGATGCGAATGAATGCTCCTACGTGCTCTGTGTGCAAAGGGCACATCATAGATGAATGCATGATCAGATGGCCCCAGTGCCACCACCCTCTGCATGTGTTTTGCTTTGGGGTGTTTGTGCATACAAAATCGAGATGCAGAGTTTGTTTGATGCCAATGCTACTGTCTTGGGAAAACATGATGTGCTTGCCTACTGTGCGAATATCCACAGCGAGAAAGTAGAAGCTGCAATGGCATTCCAAATTGCTCATACACATGAAAAGAGAAAGGAACTTGACCAGGCTAAAGGAAACGAGCCTGAAGGGAAGAAATCCAAGCTCACGGAGCTTGAAGAAATCGAAGAAAAGAACCAACCCTACCCGAAGGAGCGAGAAAGGCTGAAGGAGCTCGAAGAAATTGAAGATAAGAACCTGCCCTGCCCGAAGGAGCGAGAAAGGAAGAAGCCCAAGCATGGAAGGAAATCTGGTGGATGAGAGCTCAAAGCAGAAAGGAGATGTATAATCTCTGAAATGTATTGATGTGTATAATCTATGAAATAAATTCATTGTTGCCAATGTTTATCCTTTGATTATTGCCCAGGATCACAACTTTCAACTTTTCCCTTATTAAGGCCTAGGATCACAACTTTCAACTTTCCCTTATTATTAAGCTAATTTAGGACCGCAAACCAACACGGTGGTAGTACTAGGAAGTGGTTGGTCTCTCTTTTTAGGGATCTTAACCAGCACGGTGGTAGTACAAGATAAGTGGTCACAAGCGCGATGGTTTAACCAGCACGGTGGTAGTACAAGATAAGTGGTCACAAGATAAGTGGTCACAAGCGCGATGGATCTTAACCAACACGGTGGTAGTATTGGATAAGTTATCACCAGTACGGTGGTTGGTATCGGTAGACAAATCACACGATATTTAATTTAGGATGGTGGTAGTCACCAGCGCCGCGCGATGATATTTAATTTAATTAAGCTAATTTAGGACCACAACCAGTGCGGTGGTAGTACAGGGAAGTGGTCGGTCTCTCTTTTTAGAGATCTTAACCAACACGGTGGTAGTATAGGATAAGTCGTCACCAGTGCGGTGGTTTAACCAGCATAGTGGTAGTATTGGATAAGTTATCACCAGCGCGGTGGTTCGTATCGGTAGACAAATCACACGATATTTAATTTAGGATGGTGGTAGTCACTAGCACAGTGATATTTAATTTAATTAAGCTAATTTAAGACCGCAACCAGTGCGGTGGTAGTACTAGGAAGTGGTTGGTCTCTCTTTTTAGGGATCTTAACTAGCACAGTGGTAGTACAGGAGGATAAGTGGTCACCAATGCGGTGGTTTAACCAGCACGGTGGTAGTATTGGATAAGTTATCACCAGCATGGTGGTTGGTATTAGCAGACAAACCACACAATATGACGGTGGTACCAACGCAATGGTTGGTTGTGCATGATAACCTGTACGGTGGTAGTATTGGATAAGTAATCACCAGTGCGGTTTCACCAGCGCGGTTGTTGGTACCATACTAATCACACGATGTTTCATTTGTATGAGATGAATGCCATAAAAACATTTTCTGTGTTTATCTTCGACGTTGTGCGTCCAGGCCATTTCTTCTTTGTTTCAGGGGATACCAGAAATTAAAAAATTGAGATAACACAGACTCCATAAACAAAGGTATTATATTCAATAAAGTAAAATTTTATACAGAAGTGTTTGATTTTATATGTAGAACATATTCTTGACAACCATTTTCTATTTATCTATAGCCTGATCCAGAGGCTACTCTACATGGTCCAAGCTCACTGTATCATCTTTTTTTGGAGAATCTGTTTTCTGCTGCTCCATCCTGTCGTGTACAATCTCTTGGTGCTGCTCCATTGTCTCCTCTACTGCCCCTGGAGCAGAGGCATACTTCAAAAACTTCCAAATTGTATCAGCTCTGAAACTATATACAGAGTTTGAGCTGAAGCTATCTTCTCTCATCTACAATGGCATATGATGATTTAGAACACTTTGTACCAATATCAATTATTTTGAAGCTAAATGAAAATTATTTTTTCTTACAAGGTCTGGCTGTCCTATCTCAAAATAGCTTGAAAGTATATATTTGGCACTGATCAGCACTCTCCAGCCGCCACAGCTACTTGAATCATCTTGTTGTGGTGTCTGTACAGTTGGAAAGATATGTTAGAAACTGTTAATATCTGAACAAAACAAAATTATTCAATAAGTTCAAAGGCATAGCATGAAATAGACATCAGTAGAGGGAACGACTTACAACCTCTAAATCTATTGGCTCTATTGAATCCAAAAGATTGACATTAGGAGGACAGTGATCCAATGCATCTAGAAGCCTTCTAATACAACTGCAATACATATAATTCAGTTAGTGTGCATTAAATCAAAATAATGAAGTTTAAAGTTAAAAATAGGACACACACCACTTACAATTTCAGCTCTCTGTGTGTGTTTTTAAGAGAGTTGAATAAAAAGCATTACTTCCGCTGGATGTCTCTCCAAGTAATCCTCTGCCATTTCCTGTAAGGAAAGAATGGCAGTCCTGTTCCACCTGAAACCAAGGTGCCAACTATCACATATGTCTTTCACTAGTCTCTGAAAAGGTGCCTTGGGGATTACAAAGCCTATAGCTTTCTGTTGCTTCCTGATCTCCTTTAGCACACCTGCACCATGTTTCAATCTCTTGGCCTTTTGCTGGAGCAGGCTCATTGGCTTCCCCTTCCTGCCATGTGCAACTCTTCCCTTTGGAGGCACACTAAATTCCTTGATACCTGCCCCAGCTGCTGCTGTGCTGCAAGCCCTGGCCCCTTGCCAGCACTCCTTGCAGTTGACTTGGTTCTTGCCATCACTCTGACAAGCTACATACAAAGTAATGGAAAGAGATTACAGCCATGGAGAACATGGAATGATACAAGAAGGCAATGACAAGGGTGGATGAAGCAACATTTATAAATTTGCAACAAAACGCGATTTTGACAGTTTGAAATTCCTAACAGCTCACTCTCGCGTTTTCCTGCAAATACTTGAAGTAACATGCTATTACATTCCTACAGTGATTTCTCTGTCTTTACAACTAAATACAATATGGATTGAGTTTATGCAAGGAGTGTACAGCCATGGATAACTTGGAAAGACACAAAACCACAATGATAGGGGTGGATGAAGCAACAGTTTAATATTTGCAACAAAACGCGATTTCGGCTATTTGAAATTCCTAAAGCCTTCTCCTCGCGTTTTCCTGTAAATTCACGAGGCAACATACTGGAACATGCCTTCAGTCATTTCACTGTGTTTGCAACTTGGTGCAGGATGGATTGAGTCTATGGAAGGCAAGAAGTGAACAATCTCTCACTCAACCACCCCAATTCAAAAGTCTTCCTGCTTGTGGTTGCAGTGGAAAAAGCTGAATGCATATAATATTTATCCTAATATCTAAGCTACATCACATCCCAAAAGTATGTGTGTTATACTGTTAAACAAGAAGATAAGGATATAAAGAGTCTTACTGACCTGGAAGCTATCTGTGGGTGTGCTGTGCTGGTGATGAGTACCCTGTGCTGGGGATGAACCTGTGCTACTGGTTAGGATGCTGATGGTGCAGAGTAGGGAGGTAGAGAGGCAAGAGAGCTGAGAGGGGAGGGCCAAGATAGGAGAGATTAAACAGGAGGAAAAAGATTAGTGCAATACAAACAAAGCAGCTACTAAATACCACACGTGTGGAATGGAGTCGTTTTTTCACACGTGTGGATGGGACCCAGATCTCTTGGAGTTTGAAACTTGGCACGTGTGAATGGGACACTTTTTGCCTTGGAACTTGTGCCAATCATGTAATCAGATCCATAACCACTCTTCCCTCCCCGTCTTTCATCCCTGCCAGCACCCTCCCATCATCCTTTTCCTTCCCCCTCTGATCCCTTCCTACCCAACACACTCCATCTAGACTGCAACCTGCCTGAAGACTACTACCATTGCCAGATCTCCAGGTTACCTAGGCTGCAGCTCAAGTTTGGAAGAGAGCAGAAGATTCACCATTCAACAGCATGGAAAAGGAAAAGAAAGGTCAGAGATCTATATTCTTTTCAATGTTTTTTGATATATATTTCTTCCATCCATAGAATTCTTGAATCTTACTGCCCAGGAATCTGGTACATCACCCTAGGATTTGATTGGAGATGGATATCAATAGAACCTAGAAGTTTGCAACAAAATGCAAGAAGAGTGCGTAACATTTTCCAAATGGCCCTATATCGCGTTTTCCTGCAAATTCTTATATTCCTTTTGGTTTTCATTTCTTCCTCATTGTTTTGCTTTCTTTGGCCCTGGGGAATTCTTCCTAGTATCATCTACTGTCCAGGAATCTGTGAGATGATCCTAGCATTTGATTGGAGATGGATATCAATAGAAATGGAAAATTTGCAACAAAATGCGAGGAGAGTACTTGACAATTTCCAAATGGCCCTACATCGCGTTTTCTTGCAAATTCATGTGTCCCTTTTGGTTTTCACTTCTTCCTCATTGTTTTGCTTTCTTTGGCCCTGGGGATTTCTTCCTTGATGATGAGAAAAGTTTTTGCTTTGGAACAGTTGATTCTCAGGCCCCTCCTTTCAAGAGGAAGCTGGACTTTTCTGCTACTATACTTAGACCACAGCAATTACCAGGTGAGTCATGTGTGCTCATGAAGGGAGTTGTTTGGTGATATCCTATACATTCCCTGATTGCATATGTCAGCATATAGAATTCATGATATATAAATTTTTGTTCAGGCAAAAGGAAGAGATTGGATCAAAAAGCTGAGTCTTCCCTCTCAAAACAAAAGGAACCAGAAGAGGACAAATCTCCAGATTTTCTCCTATTTGACTTTCTTCACAAATGCAAGGCTCAGAGGAACTTCCACATATGCACAGTATTTTCAACAGGGAGTTCACTATGAGCTTTGTACTGGAGCATCACAGAGATTTTCTTTCAGACCATTGGGATACCTTCAAAAAACTGACAGAGGCAAGAAGAATTGTGGAAGGTGAAAAGGTTTTTGTGCATATAAATCATATTGTCTCCATTGACAGGCTGAGGTACCATGTGAATAGAAGATTTGATAGCCTGTCTGAAGAATATAAATTCAATTGTAACTTGCACACCAGAAAGTGTAGAGTGCTTGAGGAAACCATGGCATTCCTTATGTACATTGTCTTCCATCAGCACTCTCTAGAAGAGCAAGGGCAGGAGGCTGAAGAAGAAGACACATCTGAAGCAAAGGAAAAAGAGGATGTTCCTGTGGCAACAGAAATGGCAGAGTAGGAAGAAGATATCAACCTCCAGGATGAGGGGCTGTAAGTAGCTGCTCTTGACCTTGTTCAACTGAGGACTGAAACTCTTAGGGCAGCATAGCCAGTTGAAGATTTTGATGTTCAGAGCAGCAACTATGCAGTGCCCATGCTTCCAAGTGTCTTGATTGGTGGTAAAGATTATGTTTTCCTCCATGATATAGAGGGAGGACTATGCCATTTCCCTTATTGCCCAGGCTTCAAGGCTTGACAAGGAGGTTGGCATAGAGGATGACCATTCACTACTACTGGCTTTGGAAACAACTTTTGATCCTACAGAGGCCCTTACTATTTGTTTCAAAGAGGCTGAAAAGTTCCAAGAGCCAGATGAAGCTGCCTTCCAGCTCACACATGAAGCTATGAATCTCTCAGCACTATACAAGGGAAAGCTTAAAGAAGAGGCTGGACTGGAGGGAAGAGGAATAAATCTTTGGAAAGATGAACTTCTTATTTTGCTGATGAAAATGAGAAGGTATGATCTTGTTACTTCAAATCAAATACTTTATCTTGTGTTTAAATGTTTTGTAGTTGTGTATTGTCTCACTCCAATCTTTTGATATGTGGCAGCTACAAATTGAGGATGACACATTCCTCCAGAGAACAAGTGGAAGCAGGCTGGCTGGGTTTGGCAAAATGTCAAGCCTAGCTCATTATATTCATGATCTAGGCAGTGCTAAGATCTTGATTTACCATAGGCAGTTGAGCAACAATGGAGAAGCCATTGTTTACTTCTTTAAATGTTTGTCTAGGGTTTTAGGTGGACATGATCTTTCATGGCAAAAGGAAAAGATCATTTTGATAGAGAGGTTGTCTGCCATAGATATATTTGGGGATTATGTGAATAAGCAGGTCTCTAGGGCCTCTTACTTTTTGTCTTACACTTCTTATGCATTAGCATGTGGTGTTAAGGAGCCCAAATGTCTGGAGGGCTATGGAAAACACAAGCTCATAAGGTTTCGAGAGCCACCCATGATTGCATCAAGCGACACAATCCAAGAAGAAGAACACGTGGAGATAGCTGAAGACAAGGATACCCCTCCCAGACAAGCAACAGAGGCAAGCATTGATAAACAGACAGTCGACATCAAGCCAACAAGGAAGAAAAAGAGTCCAATCAAGTTCAAAAAGAGAGTTCCGATTGGTAGGCCCTAGGAGTAATAGGATTTAGTCATCAAATATAGCACAAACATTATGTTGAAGTTGAATTGATTTGTACAAAGTCTTTGATCCTCTACCTTTCCCTCATCAGTTCCTTGTCCGTACGGACGATCAGTATTCTTTTGCATTTGTCCCATCACCGTACGACACTTTAGTACTCTTCCCACACTCAGTAGCTTCTAAAAGCGTTTGACACTCAATACCTTATTGGTAAGGATCAATAGTGTGTCTAGCATAATTAAGTAGTATTGATTGAATTTTTTGTGTGTAGCTCATGGATGTATTGATGCTTGTTAATATAGATCACATGTTTCACAAAAGAAATACTTTTGATGGAGTCTCAAAACATATAGGCATAACACCAAGAGTCACTTGTTCCACAAAATAAAAATCTATTGATTGAGTTTGAAAACATGTGGACATAACACCAATAAGTTACAAACTGCTATTCATGTTTACTTGTCCATTTATGGTTTCTAAATATCTTCGAATCCCTCCATTGTCTATGTCTCTCTGCTGCCATTGAATTGTCCAAAGTTTGTCTTCGTCTTTGCTTTTGGGCTAGAATAAAAGCAAGCTTGACTTTGGAACTAGCAACTAGCATGCAGCCTCTGTAGAATACCTCGGTAAAACCATTGGAAGACTTCCTTCAGACTATTTGCCTTTTGACTCCCTTTGTAGTGTTGTGTGGTGTGTGTCTGAAAAATGCATTACGTGCCATGTAGTGAAACTTCTCCATGCCTTGGGTAGACCAAATTGCTAGGCATCCATACTTTTTGACAAAATAGGAAAGGTGGTTGTAGATGATATGCTGTTTTCACAGAAACATACTTTTTGACAAAATAGGAAAGGTGGTTGTAGACCAAATTGCTAGGCATCCATACTTTTTGACAAAATAGGAAAGGTGGTTGTAGATGATATGCTGTTTTCACAGAAACATAAGAATGCATAGTAAGTTATAAAAAAAAAGAGGATCACACTTAAGTAAAAGAAGAAGATAGAACTTTACCATGTAGTGAGTTATATTGCAGGCTGTCCACGCATCTTTCATTGACTTCCCAAAATGTTTAATTGCCTCTTCAAAGTTCTTGTAATCACTCTTTGTCCATGTTACATTGTCACAGAACATGAAGAGTTGATCAAGAGACCTCCACACCTCTACCTTCACATTTCGTGCTTCTCCATCTGCCTCATGATCTTTCACGGCATTATGGACTTGCTTCCACAATCCATAATTAATCCTTGAAACTGTTCTACCTTGCCTTACTTACTTACTACTGTGTTTGGGTCGAGACAAGAATCTTGTTGCCTTAACACCACCAATAGAGGGCTTGATTGGTACCTCCTTGCCATTGGTAGACTTTTTAAAATCCTTTGTGATATGAACATCACCTCCATGTAGACCTATATCGGATAACACTTTTTCCAATGCTTGAAGAGCATCCTTTCTATTTTTTTCGGGACGGAGTTTCCAAGAAAATCCAATATACAAAAATACCAATTTCTCAATAATTCGACATAGACCATGCAATGTGCATATGTGAACATTACATAGTGGAATGTCAAGAATGGCCTTGAAGTCAGGGTCAACTTTATCTCTATTAGGTGCTCTCTTCCACCATTTAGAATCATTACTTGAGCTGATTCTTTGCAGTAAAGACAAGGAGACTTTGAGTTGCCTCCTTTACTAACGTTATACATGCACTTAAGTGTTTTAAGATCCCCCGCCATGTGCCACTCTACTTGAAAATCACCTTTTCCTGCAACATGGAGATTCTCTTCTTGCACTTGTCTTTTAATTATTCTTGGTATTTCCGTGTGGTGAAACACCCAATCTAGTGTTTCATGGTCTTCAATCTTCACCTGTGATTATAGAAAACAAAAGTCTTACTATAAAAGATTTGAGAACAATGACTAAAATCAAGTACAAAACAAAAAATGATCATACTTGGAACGAGCCTAACCACCATATGTGTTTCTCCGACTGCACACTAAAATACTTCGAACTCGCTTCAGTCAATGATGTATCAAGTGCTCCATTAATCAATGTAATAGTAATCCTTTCCATTTTCTTTTCCTTTATAACCTCACACTCATCCAGTTTGATAACAAATTTCAAAATGCCTTTGCACTCCTCAAATGTTATTCCATAAAACTCGACCATTCTTCTTTGAAGTTGTTGTAGATCTATAAATATATTGTTCCAAGGGTCATACACAGTGGTTCCTTTACCACCATGAAATATTTCTTCAATATGGATATATTGCCCAATAAACTCATCTATACTTTCATTCAAATAACCTCTTATCCTCCACACGATTGCTGGATTTGGCAGTAAAACTCGTTTAATCCTTTGATCTCTCAAAGTTGAGGATATCGCATGGAAAATCGAGCTATATCCCTTCCTGTCAACTCCACTAACATCAAGAGTCTCTTGGATTGTAGTGCCATCAACTTGATTATTGGATATAAAGTCCTCTACAACATTGCGTTTGATTGTTTTGTATTTTTTTTCTTCAATCAAACCTTTTGCTACACCATAAGAAAGCAATCCTTTCATTTGTTTAACAGGAAGAAGGTTGGGATCCATATTTTCTTTTGCAGGCTCCAATAGTTTCCTATAGTAACAACACAATATGCCTATATCATTCAACATCTCCATTCTTGTTTTGCGTTAATGGACAAAATAGATATAGTCATTTGAGAGCCTTTTTGAGTATAAAAAATGAAAAATTTCAAACTAGCCTTGCTTCATGAATTCTTCACTTGGATCCACCAGTCCCAGCCTTCAAATTTGCAATGTTTTTAATCTTCCTGCTTCGTAGTCTGTCTCCAAGCACGGTTCTGTTCCTTCTTGCTCTTGTCAACTCTTTTTTACTCTTTGAATGCTCCTCAATTTCATTCTGCAACTGCTACTCCAATTTTGCACGAATGGCTACCTCTTGCATCCTGGCCCCCTTTTCTTGTAGGTACATCATTTTATATGTTTCTGCAAATGCAGACTGTGCTGAAATATAACCAAGAAGTCTATTTTGTCCATCGCCCGCAAACCTCAGTAGTGTGGTTGGATTGACAAATGGAGGTGTAGAGTTTTTTACTAGACATTTTGGATATATGCTTCCATCGCACCATAAGTCAATATGTTGAAGCCCTTCTCTTCTCATATTTTCCCGTTGTTGAGCATTCAACACCGTATCCTTTTGTCTTTTTTGTGCTGGAGCATATTGTTCTTCTAAGTCGATGTGAAGATGGTGTAATCGCTTCTTCTGAGATTGTGACTCACTAGTATCGGCCATTTTTTGTGCTTCTGAGATTGTGACTCACTAGTATCGGCCATTTTTTGTGCTTCTGAGATTGTGACTCACTAGTATCGGCCATTTTTTGTGCTTTTGAGGTTGCAAAGTTTGCTTGTCAATCTCATAGTCTTTTTGTAACATGAATCGTGGAAGTGTGGCGGTATCCATGCAATCATCAAGTTCAGTGATGGATTCTTTATGAGAGGCTTGCACACGTCGTCAAAAGAGATGTGGAATCTTCGGGAAACAAAAAAAAACTAAGGAGATTTAATGCAAAATCGTGTTAGTTAGACAAAAGATTATCTTATTGCTTTCTAAACTGACAGTTCTGTAGTCCTTATTGACAGTTTTGTAGTCCTTACTGACAGTTCTGTAGTCCTTACTGACAGTTCTGTAGTCCTTACTGACAGTTCTGTAGTCCTTACTGACAGTTCTGAGCCATGTTTTCGTATTTTACTATTTTTGAGGTCTTTTAGGAGAGAAATAAATCAAAAAATAGTGAATTTCTTACAGGGCCCCAAAATGAGCTCCCTTTTTCCCTAATGGGTTGGGCGGTTGGCTAACCCATGGGATTGGATGGGTTTAGGTTAGATCGATGGATTCCTAAAATAAAGTTCAATTCTGTTCAAGTAACGATAGTTGAAGTAAGTCACAGGATAATCCTTGTTCTATGGAAAAGAATCAACAGTTGTGCCTCTTTTGATGGGGGGAAAAAGCATTGATCTCTATGAACCAAGTGCAAGTTCCTCCTTTGATTCGGCCATGTGACCTACGAGTTCGGTCGGAATACAAAGGTTAGTTAGACCCTTCACTACGGTCGGAAGATTTTTCCTGGAGGAATTGCATATGCTTGATGGGCGAGAATTTTTTTTTTCGGGTTTGGTTTTGGAAGAACCGAGGGATTAGTCTCTTGTCCAGACATTCATGGGCGAGGCCCCAACCGGAAGCTGAGGGCAGGGATCTTACAGAGCTGGTATCAGAGCAAATTGGTTAAAGTTGATAAACCAAGAAGCAAGAAATGTCAAAAATTTATGCGTTACCAGTGAAAGATTGCAATTGTGTGTTAAGACTCATACGAATTGAAATTCAAAATGGAAATTCATAAATTGGAAATTGGGTTTTTAGATGGAAGTACCGCAACTGTGTGGAATCCCCGACTTGCTTGAGGCCTAGATATGATGACATTTGCCTTATAACACCAAGGACCGTGACTACTCGTATATACCGTGGGTATATTGTAGCTCTTTACTGACAATATATACGAGTGAATCTAAGACCTTCAAGTTATGAGCAAAAATGCTATCCTAGATGATTTTTCGAATGCTGGTTGATATGATTTTAGAATTCTGGTTGAAAATTGATGAATTGATTTGGATTCTGATTGTAGGATGATGATTTTTTTGAATTCTGGTTGAAAGTAGATGAGTTGAATGAATCATGATGATGACGAATGAAGAGAATTCCACTGATGATGTTAGTAGCTTGGTAGACGATCAAGACTTTCAGCAGATCACTATAAGATTAGTGGATCGTGCTGAGACAGATTGTTCACAGCTTGACCTTTGGCCCAGTAGACCCAATCGTGGAATGACGAATTGAGAACTTGTATAACTGAAATTTTCGTGGGGAAATGTTCAGATGTTAATTGGATATTACTGGTTTGATGGACCATTATTATATTAAGGGGATGAATGAACTATTTTTTGATAATGAGTTCTGTATGTTTCTTCTTATAGAAAGGATCTCTATCCCAGGATTCTGAGAGGAGGGTGACCGAAATTTAAGGAACCCTAGAATCAGTTGGATCTAAAGTATAATTCCTTTTTGGATTTGAATTATAAATAAAGTGGTATTTTCACTTGAGATTCCTTGAGTGTCTTGTTAAGTTGGGAAAAATGGACTTAACAAAGAAAAGAAAGAGTCCCACCCCAGATAACGGCACAGCATGAGCCGCCACAATAGTTGATGTAGTGGACGAAGAAAGAGGACGGATAGATTTATGTCACCATTGATGGTCACGGATAGAAATTGATTTTTGAATTAAGTACTGACCTAGGAGTAAGAAGATGATTTTGAATATCCTCCAGCCTGCGAGATGCGAACATCTCGCGTTTTTTAAGTGGGGTAGGATATAAGATTCCTCCCTCTAGCTTTTAAGATGTAAAGGTGTAAGAACCTCCCCTTTAGTCTCTATAATCATCCCCTATTTCAGAATATAAGAAAACATTGTTTTTCTTTATTTTTGGCCTAGAGAGAGAAAACATTCTAGAGAGAGATAATACAATTTTGAGATATTTTTTGATATAAAGTTATCCCTTTTATTTAAGATAAATTTCCCTGAAACACAAGTTCAAAAAGAGTTTAAGATTCCTCCCTCCGGCTTTTGAGGTGTATAGGTGTAAGAACCTCCCCTTTTGATCTTATAATTATTCCCCTCTCTGAAATAAAAGAAAGATCCTATTTTACCCTGTTTTAACCTAGAGAGAGAAAATGTTCTAGAGAGAGATTATTCAATTTTTAGATATTTTTGGATGGAAATATATCTCTTCTTATTAAAATAAATTCTCCCAAAACAGAAGTTCAAAAAGATTTTCAGAAGCTGCATTAGAAATCAATTATAATCTGTTCAAAAGGCCTTATCCTAAGGGTCCAGATTTTTGAAAAATTTTAGATTAAGGTTTTGAGGGACCAATTAGATTAATCCAAATGTAGGGAGGAGATAAATTGAAGAAATAAAAAAAATCCCCCCAAAAATGAGTAAATACTCACATAAGATGAAGAGTTGACTAAGGATAAGGATATTAGTTAAAAAAGAAGACATATTTAGAGAAATGATGCATTTTTAACACCTCGGTGTGGGGGAATTTTCCTCATGAAGGAGGTGCCTATTTTACATGTGTAGTTGAGTTTTAAACTCGCAAATAATGAGATATTTTCATCTCTCCTCTCTCCTACTTCAACTAGATCCAAAAAGTAAGCTAAACTGACCTAAAAATGGTCAAAAATTGACCAAACTGATCTGGAAAATTCTAGAATCGTTTTCTTGGTTAGAGGCTCATTTTTTCTTATAAATGAAGCCTCCCTCTTTGTAAATGCTTAATAGTGTTTTATGCACTATTACTCTACTCCTTCCCAGAGCCAAAAACTGTGAATTTATTAATAATTCATTAGTTTTTGACCATTCCCTCTTCTAAAGAATTGGTAGCCACTCTTGTTGCAAACAAGAGTAGATCCCTCAAACCATCAAGCCAAAGGAAAGCTCCCAGAAATTCATGTAAGTTAGAAATCTTACTTTTTCTTTATTCTTTTAATGGTTTTCTAATTTTTGTTATCTTTAAAATGATAAACAGATGCTATGCCTTGTCGGAAAGGCTTTCCCTCTCTCTTCTTCTTAAATTCAGCCCTTCTTTATCCTAGTTAAGTAATCTAATTGTTGGAATTAAACTTTTCATATTGTTTCTCTTTTAAAAGTGGAATTTGATTAGTTTAGAATGCTTTAAACCAATTGGGGATAATTTTTAAGTAATTTAAAGATAGAAAAATTTAAAAAATGGTCAGCCATACAAAGGAGGTTATGGCAAAATTTTCTTAAATTTTGTGAAATAAGTATTACCTTTTATTATTCAAAAAGAGTAATCCCCATCGTTTGTGTATTCTAAAAGTGTTATTTTCATTCTATGCATAGAAAATTGCATAGTAGAAATATTTTATTATAAAAGTGTTATTTCTATTAAAATTAAATTCTATGAATAGAAAGATGCATATTGGTTATTTTTTTATTATATATATAAAAGAATGATTTTCATTAGATTTGAATTCTATGCATAGAAAGATGAATATTGGTTATTTTTTATTATAAAAGAGTGATTTTCATTAGATTTAAATTCTATGCATAGAAAGATGCATATTGGAAATTCTTTTTATTATAAAAGTGCTGTTTTCATTTAGTTTTGATTTTATGCATAGAATGATGCATAAAGAAATTTATTTTTATTTCAAGAGTTATTCTCATCAATTTTGATTTTATGCATAGAATGATGCATAAAAGATTTATTTTATTTCGAAAGTGTTATTCTCCTTAAATTTGAATTTATGCAAAAATAGATGCATAAACGGATTCCCAGTGAAGTTGTTCTTATGCATAAATAGATGCGTAAAGAATCTTTATATCAAAAATAAGAATTCTCTCGCATTCTATAAATAGATGTAATGAAATGGGATATGAATCAGATAGATGGGAATGAATAGATGGATAGATGTGATGTGAATCAGATAAATGTGAATGAATGGATGGATAGATGTGATGTGAATCGGTTAAATGTGAATGAATGGATGGTGGATAGATGTGATGTGAATCAGTCAAATGTGAATGAATGGATGGATAGATGTGATGTGAATCAGATAAATGTGAAAGAATGGATGTGGATGTGTGTATGTGAAAGGATATTCATAGAAAATATGGGAAAACTATGGCAAAATTTTATTATTAGAAAATGAAGGTTTATACATAATAAATTTTATTCTAAAAGTGTAATTTTGGCCATTCTCATTTCATAGAAAATGCAAGGAAACTATGGCAAAATTTTATCATTAGAAAATGAAGGATTTGCATAAATTTATTTTTATGCTAAAAGTGGAATTTTAGGCATTTTCATTTCATAGAAAATATGGAAAAGTTATGGTAAAATCTTTATCATTAGAAAATGAAATTTATGCATAATTAATTTTTATATTAAAAAGTAAAATTATGAGCATTATCATTTCATAGAAAATGTGGGAAAGCTATGGAAAATTTGAAATCATTAGAGAATGATTTTATGCATAATAAATTTTATGCTAAAAGTGAAGTTTGAGCATTATTTATTTGTCAGAAAAATAAAGAAGGTTATGCACAAATTTTCTAGATTTATTCAATTTATGAGAATTATGAAAATGATTATGAATATAATTCATTTAGATAAAAATGGATTAATAGGTGTGCATAAACATTTTATGCTAAAAGAGGGATTTCCATGATATTTTATTTCAAAAAATTTGAGATAAGAATGTGAAAATATTCATAGGAATGCATCGAAAAAACATGGATAAATTTTTAATCAGAAAGAGGAATCACTAAAATAATTGACTTTTGGGAATACATCTAGATTCTCGAGCGACGAGAAATGGAATCTTAAATACACTCTGGAACGGGAAAAGGATTTCCCTGAAAAAGACCACAAACACGCTTAGTTAGATGAACGTGAATACTTGTGATGACTGAGTTATTCCTAGATTCCCTAGGAAAGGAATCTAGAATTCTTGAATGGATCAAGGATCCAAAAGGGAACGGAAATTTAGACTAAATTGAATTGAGTCAAGAAAAAGTTACCTTTAAACTGAGAGTAATGGACGAGACTCAGAAGCTCTCTCAGTGTGAAAAGTAGAGTAACTGTACGCTTAAGCTGGTTGATTGTGGAACAAAAATTCTGATAACTAGATCAAGAAAAGTTGAAAATCAAACCTGATTCACTCCTCAAAGCGAAAAGAAACCATCTTGTTTGTGGGAATTGGATTGAGGCGTAGAATGATGTGGATTGATGTGTAGTGATGTGTGGATTGACGTGGAGTGATGTGTGGAAGGATGTGGAATGTGGGGAATGATGTGGAGTGATGAGAAGTGATATGTGGGATGTGTGGAATGATGTGGAGTGATGAGAAGTGATGTGTGGATGATGTGGATTGATGTGGTTAATGTGCATTATGTGGATTGATGTGGTTAATGTGCATTAATGTGGATAATGTGGATTGATGAGTGGATGATGTGTGCATGATGTGGATTGATGTGTGGATGATGTATATGATGTGGGATGATGTGAATGAATGTGGAAATGCTATGGGTTGAGATGTGGAAATGATGTGTGGATGATGTATATGATGTGGGATGAAGTGAATGAATGTGGGAATGATATGGGTTGAGATGTGGAAATGATGCGGGTTGATATGTGGAGTGATGTGGAAATGAAATGGGTTGATGTGGAGTAATGTGGAGTGATGTGGAAATGATGTGGAGATATGTGGAGTAATGTGGAGTGATGTGGAAATGATGTGAATGAATGTGGGAATTATGTGGGATGATGTGAATGGATGTGAATTAATGTGGGATGATGTGAATGGATGTGAATTGATATGAATGGATGTGATGTGAATTAATGTGGAATGATGTGATGTGAATTAATGTAGAAAAATGTGGAGTATTTTGTATGTGAAACCTATTTTTTAAAGATTGTTTTACGTCAAGAATGCTAGGGAAGCATTTTAACTATCTTATGGAATGAGGTCGTGGGGACCTACGTAGAAAATGTTGCAACAGCTAACAGAGAGTCAAAGAAGGATGTCTCACGTGGCAAGACCAGTCGAGGTCTTGACCAACCTCGGTTCGGTTAAAATGGTGAGCATCTGGTACGGTGGATGAGGGGCCAACAAAGGGGCCTATGAGTGAAGCGCTAGGTCACCTGTGAAGGAACCTAGAGGGTGCTCGGTGCTCGAGCTCTAGTTGCCCAAGATACCCACACGTGCGTCGAGGAAGAAAATGAATTGGAGTTGTTTTCTGAACACGCGCTTGGATCTGGTTGATTGGCCTTGTTGGTCTTCAACGAATGAGTTCATGGCGATTTTACATGGATCTTGTTGGTTGATCTAGCCGATCTTCAACAGAGAGTCCATATGGATTTTATGTGATTATACTCCTAGGTACTATGGGCTAGGAACTATCAAAAAGGCCCTTGAGTGAGCAGATGGTGAGTGTTCTGGTTGTTGCCAATGATGCCATAGGTACGTTGAGGAAGGAATGAATGGAATACCTAATTATATTCTTGGGTACAATGGGCTAGGAACTATTGAAAAGGCTCCTAAGTGAGCAGGTGGTGAGCGTTCTGGTTGCCAATGATGCCATAGGTACGCCGAGGAAGGAATGATTAGAAATTGGACTTGGAACTGGAATACTGAGGATTATGATGGAAACACTGTGGTTTTATTGCAATGCTATTTTGGAAATAGTTGAGTCTAAGAAAAGGCAATTTCATATTGGGTGCGTAAGTGGTGTGTCTATTTAAGTTTTGCAGGAGAGCCAGCTAGGGGGCTTGGGAATTGTTTTCCCTGGTACCCGAGACAAAATATAAACAAATTTTTATAATGGATCCTATCAATACAGTGGGTAGGCTATTGGCTAACCCATGGGATTGGATGGGGTTAGGCTGGATTTATGGATTCCTATAATAAAATTCAATTCTATTCAAGTTACGCTAGCTGAAGTAAGTCACAGGATAATTCTTGTTCTATGGAAAAGAATCAACGAATGTGCTTCTTTTGATGGGGAAAAAAGCGATTTTCTCTAAACCAAGTGCAAGTTCCTCCTTTGATTCGGCCATGTGAATGCTAGTTAAGACCCTTGACTACATTAGAAGATTTTTCTTGGAGGAATCACCTATGCGTTCTATGCAAGGGAAGTTTTTTTACGGGTTCGGTTTTGGAAGAACCGAGGGATTAGTCTCTTGTCCGGACATTCGTGAGGTGGGTGAGGCCTCGAGTGGGAAGCTCTGCCCTGCATGTGAGGTTGCTACTTCCGCTACCAACACTCCAGAGTTCGATGCGCAGAGAGGGCAGGGATCTCACAGACCACCACAAGAGTCTAAAGTGGATCTTCACCCAGTCTAACCTCAATATGAGGCAGAGAAGATGGGTTGAAATCCTACAAGAATATGACTTCGACATCAAATTCTACCGTGGGACGAATAATGTGGTAGTAGCAAATGCACTTAACCCCACAAATCTTTCTTAAGTAAAATTTCTATGCCAAACGATCCCATACTGGTCAAGGTGAAAGAAATCTCATTTCATGATCTTGATTGCCAAAGGATGGTGAACTTAGTCAAAGAAGAGGGAACTTCAGAGAAAGAGAAAAATATAATGAAATCCTACAAGAATATGACTTTGACATCAAATTATGCCCTAGGACAAATAATGTGGTAGCAACAAATCTTTCTTAAGTGAAATTTCTATGCCAAATGATCCCATACTGGTCAAGGTGAAAGAAGTCTCATTTCATGATCTTGATTGCCAAAGGATGGTGAACTTAGTCAAAGAAGGGGGAACTTCAGAGAAAGAGAAAAATCTAATCAAGGGTTACTTCACCCATGATGGGTGCCTCTACTTCAATAATAGGCTATGTATTCCTAAGGACCCTTCCCTAAAGAACTAATCCTCCATGAAGCTCATGATAGCCCCATCTCGCAGGGCACCCAAGTTATGCAAAGACCTTGAATGCTCTAAGGAGTAGCTATCATTGGGTAGGCTTGAAAAATGATATCCTTCGATACTTGAAGCAATCTCTCTCATGTCAAAGGATCAAAGCTAAAAGAGTCGAGATGTCTGGGAAGCTTCAATCCTTGGATATCCCTCAAATGAAGTGGAAATGCATTAGTATGGATTTTGTCACAAGTCTCCCCACTGTACAAGGATATAATTCTTTTTTTGTGGTGATGGACTTGCTCACCAAAGTATCTCATCTTATATTGGCAAAGAAAACCTTTAAAGCTTCTGATGTTGCCCGATTATTCATCAAGGAGTTCTTGAAGCTTCATGATTTACCAAAAAGGATAGTCAGCACAATCAGGACTCTGACTTCACTTCAAATTTTTGGAAGTCCTTATTTCAGGCCTTGGGTATTCAACTTTGCTTCAGTACAGCTTATCATTCTTAGAGCATATTGCAGGCTGAGAGAGTCAACCAAGTAATTGAACACATTCTTAGAGCATATTGCAGGCAGGAGCCAAGAAGATGGATTCAATACCTTTCTCTAGTCGAATTTTCCTATAGCACATCATATCACCAGAGCATAGGGATGTCACCATTTAAAGAACTCTATGGGAAGGAATGCTTATCTCCTCTAAATGTCTTTGATCCAACCTTAAGAGTTGAGGCATCCATAAAAATGCTTTAGGAGATGGAAGAGTAGACCAAGGCTATCCATAAAGATATTAAAGTTGCTCAAGATTGGCAAAAGCACAACACAAGGAGGTCTGAAAGGATCTTCAAGGAAGGAGACACTCTTAAGAGATTACCCCGAATTTATGATGAGATGAGGACATCTCAATTTCTTTAAGGGGGGAAGGATGTAACATGCCCATCTTCAATAACAATATATGTCCATTTAATAGATGAATTTATGGTCCTTTTTATAGTGTAAAAATCATCAATTTTAATAATTAAGCTATTTATACTTGGAATCTTAAAATTTTGAGTCCAAATTTGGAATCTATACACGATTTTACCCTAATATAAGATTTTATAGCACTCAAAACGGACACCAGAATAAGCCTCTACGTAAATTTTTATTTAAAGTACGGTAAACATCAGACCTTAGTAAATGCATGTCCGAGTGTCCAATTGATGAACGGATTACACCCCTATGACCAGGGAAACACCTCGAATAATTTCTCCCAAAAAAATTAATTCATAGCCGTTGGACGCATCGACACGCATATCAAGGCTGTCGGTGTCCCAAAAAATGGGTCCCCACTCCAAAAAGATGCCATACACATACCCACGTGCCCATACAATGGCCACATAAGGATCAAAGGCCAACTGCCCTAGTGTAGGGCCCCCACTTGCCACCCTAGCATATAGTCCCCACTTGTCGCCCTAGCATATGGTCCCCCACTTGCCACCCTAGCATATGGTCCCCACTTGTCGCCCTAGCGTATAGTCTCCACTGGCCTGGAAGGTACATGCGTACCCCACCTTTGGCCCACATACAAGCACCACCCCTTTCCCCAGACTCATGCAGCCCCACAGACTAGTGTGCTTTCATCATACACTATCCTTTGCACCCCGCTTTGCTCTCTCTTTACCCGTACCCATACCCACTAACATATGGTCCCCACACTAGCCTGGAAGGTACATGCATACCCCACCTTTGGCTTGCGTACAAGCACCACCCCTTTCCCCAGACTCATGCAGCCCCACAGACCGGTGTACTTTCATCATACACTGTCCTTTGCACCCCGCTTTGCTCTCTCTTTACCCATACCCGTACCAACCCCTAGTACCCCCTCCATGGCCAACACCTGACACTCTGAGCGTAGGTTGTACCCAATAGCCTGTACCAAATAGCCCTCTACAACCCATCTCCCAGCAAACCCTTTTCAGCCCATCTCCAAGTAGGCTCTGCAGATTTGCTTCCAACAGCCAACCCTTGTCTTGTAGAGGGGGTGTCCTACACTACTCTACCCCCTCATGTGAAAGACTTAAGGGAACTCTCCTTCTCTCCCCTCTAGTTCAGCTTCTAGCCTTGCCTCCAGCTTATGGACACTCTACTTTTTGTGCCCCCCCTCCCTATAAAGAGACTTAAGCAAGCACACTTTGGCTCTTAGAGGCGGTTCCCACCACGAGTGCGTTTTATGCTCATAAAGTGAGCAAATGAACTCCGAATCGTAATCTGGCTTAAGGGTTGAGTTTGTGGAGACATGAGCTACAAGAAGGTGGATAGTATGGACACTCTACTTTTGTGCCCCCTCCCTATAAAGAGACTTAAGCAAGCACACTTTGGCTCTTAGAGGCGGTTCCCACGAGTGCGTTTTATGCTCATAAAGTGAGCAAATGAACTCCGAATCGTAATCTAGCTTAAGGGTTGAGTTTGTGGAGACACGAGCTACAAGAAGGTGGATACTATGGCTTCTTCTCAAAGATATCAAAATGCTACCTTGAGAAGCATGCATAACAACCCTAGAGGGAATGCCCCGGACACGATTCCAGCTCTTCCCGTGGGAGTCCCACATGGAGCCAATGGCCATGTTAGCTTGATAATCGTTTAAAAAAAGTTTTTTCGATTGATCTTTAATGTTAGCATTAATTAAGGAAGAAAGAGAGTGCTACTTTTCCTTGTTTTGAATTTACCAAATTTCTTGTAAAGTTGTCGCTTTCTTCAGAAGATAATGTGGTTTCTCGTATTATATGATTTAGTTAAACAATTATGTTTTTATCTTAATTAAGTTAAAGTACAAGTACATCTTCTCCGTGCCTTGATGCTAATCCCATTCTTATGCTTGTATAGCCGGGCGGCAACGTTAGCAAACGCTCGAAGTTGGCCCAATGTATCTCTCCTACCATTGGGAAGTTGGAACTCACTGGTTTGGGTGAGTGTTATGAATGCTTCCTAATTCTGTGGGCCATGCTAGTGTGGTAAATAATCCCACCCTAGCACATACACATCCTTCCGAGAAGTGGGAGGATCAAGCGTCAGAGCAGCTTAAGAGGGCGATAGACCGGCTTGAGTCCTCACTAGCTACCAAGAACAAGGTGTATGGTCCTGCAGGGATTGCCTAGTCTATGGAGACTCGAAGGACGAATTATAGATTATCAACAAGGAATAAAATAAGCCTTTTTCTGACTATGGATAGATTTGAATCTTGTATCTATTTTTAATTAAATCCCTTGTTTTCTAGTATTGTTGCATCATTATTAAGTGGTTGTTTTAATGAGCACTACGTAAGATCTCTAATTAAGGAACTTGTTTGTATGTGTCACACAGTTTGGTAGAACTAATTAGAAAACAAAATTGATGTGTGAGTTGGGTGGAAAGGGGGAGGATGGAATGCCCTAACCACACCATCCAATGGACGGGTGGACCCGATTAGTCGAGTAGCTTTCTTACAAAATTAACTGAAAGCTCTACGCTAAGTAATAAAGTAGGTCCCTGGGCAACCCTGCTCTAGAGGACTAGCCTAGCGGCTGTGTGCCTCACATAGATGGGGAAAAAAGTGTTGTTTCTAGAAATCAAGAATAGAAGTTGCTCAAGATAGGCCAATCACTCTATGGGTGATTCGATTTTAAAAATCATTTAGGAGACCATGGGATAGAACTAGGTCTTACCTATTAGTCGTATCCTCACATCTTTACACGGCTTAGTAGACTATCTTAAGGATTCCATGTTTTAGGTTGGGGGACCTTACATGCATTGTATTTAATGTTTTGCAATCAATTCATTGGGTTCATGTCAACCTCCCATAAGAGAGAGAGAGAGAGAGAGTCTTCGTACTTTTTTGATATGTGCTACCCACCCCCTTCCATTTGCAAGCATTAAAAGAGAAAGAGAGACTCATGAGAGGAAGTCTTTTTGAGAGAGAAAAAGGCCACCCTCTTTATTACGAGACCCGAGAGAGAGAGAGAGAGAGAGAGAGAGAGAGAGAGAGAGAGAGAGAGAGAGAGATTGTTGTGCATGTAGTCTTATGAGAAATTATGGCAATGTGTTACGTACCAAAAAAGATTGAACTTTCAAGATTTTAAATAAAATCTGTCCTGAACATTGAAAATCAAAATTTTTACCTTTAATAATTTGAAACAATGTGTGCATGTTGGCTGGGATTTTTCTCCCACTCTATCATCAAGTCTCACATTGTAAGTTGTGGGAGGTGAGTTGGAAGGAAACAATGCCATGGATATAACATATTATGGTATTGGCTCTCACACATATGGGGGTGTTCGACAACCTCTTAGAAAAGAAAGTAAGCTTGTGGGAAAGATCAAATATTGGTGTGTAGTGGGAAACCTTATCTCTCCCATTTATGATAAGGCATTATCATAAAAGGGTTGAAGGAAACCTTTATTGACACATGCATCAATATAAAGTTTCATTGTTGTCACTAAAGGAAAGCTTCATTTACACATGTAACAATATAACATTTCATTGTCACTAAAGGAAAGCTCCATTGACACATGGATTAATAGATGCACCCCATCGAGCAAACCATTGTTTGTTGTTCGCCATCCCGTTGAGAAAACTAAGAAGGTGCAAGGCATTCCATCGAGAAAAACATCGTTTGTTGCCATTATCCACCCCAAGTTTAGTATCTCACTCTTATGAGATTTTTATCTTTTGTAACTTGTTTCCTAGGCTATCCATGGAAATCATGAGGTAACTATTGAATCTTAATAATGTATTCTACCAATCTTTGCATCCCCAAGGCTTCAATGGGAAAACTACCATATCCTGGGAGAAGTGGGTAGGGGGTTTGTCATTTGATATTAGAGAAGTTTGTAAGAATATTCTTTTGAACCCTTTATCTTTCCATGTAGAAGTGAAGGTGCTGCTTGATACCATAGAGAAGCATTGGTGTGACCAAAGTAAAAATATAATTCTTAAGAGCCTAGCTATTTCCTACTTCATTGCATACATTCTCAAATGCATAGTATGCTCTTGTAGTTGCTTCAATTTGAGGAGTCCACATTGCTGCCATATATTTAAAAGTACCTCAATACCAAGGTATTTAAAGATGTCCACTAATTCCCTAAGTAAAGTACTAAGGGATGTGGTCCTTTGATGGTCAAGCATGGTTTTGGTCTTTTTTACATTGACCATCTGCCCACTATATATGTAAAATTCGTCTTAAATAAGCATTAACTTTTGAGATTTTTGGGTGACTCTTTTAAGTCAGCTAAGAGTACCACATCATCTGCATATAAGAAGAGGCGGATAATTTGTTAAAATATATCATGTACAAGTGGTTAAGGAGGATGAGAGGAAGAGGTCATGTAGGTGTCAACACACCCCAAATAAAGTGGGCATGTGGGTGAAAAAGGGATATAAGGTTGGCCAAACCCTAGCCCTTGGTCAAGACTATAACACAAGTAACACAACACTTGTTGAAGGTGAAGGTTAAGCCAACTTTGGAGTGACTGAAATAGAAGGTAATATAGAAGCTTTCTATACATCTTGTGTTCTTGTTCTCTCTCATATATGTTGCTCTATTTTGCCATCAACTATTGCTTCTGTTGTGCGTACTCCCCATAATTTTGACATAGCCTTGCGAAGGCTAAGTTCTTCTTCAATCCCCTTTTCCATCTCCCTCACTATTATAAGCCATTCACATCCTCATCAAGAAGGATGGTGGTAGAAGAAGGTGAGAAGCAAAAAGGCACCAAGAAGGAAGGCAACAAAAGAGTTTCATCAAGAGGAGATTCCGTCATCATCAAAAAGTTTTTGAAGCTTGGAAGAAAAAAAAAAGAGAGAGAAAAAATAAATAGGTTTTGTGGCCCATTCCGTCAACATCTGCGTTTTTTTGTCGGCTGTCAACGTTCTATCAGATTCCGTTGACGTCCGTCACAAATAGCACATTAACCAGTCGGCACTTAGCGAGCAGCAGCAAAGCATTGAAAACACAAACCCACGCCTTTTTTCAGAGAACGAAAAAAAAACTCGATTTTCCAAAGGTTCACAAACCTTTGTATGTGTTTTTTCATCAAGGTTTTTAAAAGAAAAAAAACCCCTCTCTACCAAGGTTTTTGAAACCTTTTTCCAAGTTCTCTTTTTTAAACCTTTCTATAAGATTTTCTTTTAAGTCCTCAGAGGTTCTACAAAGGTTTTTTTCCTCATTTCTCTCAAGCTCTAGGCAAGCAGAGGAAGAACTTATTATTTTATTTTTTCCATTTTCACTTGGGAAGTGCAAGGCATGCACAATTTTTAAAACCAAGCAAAATCGACGCATCAAGCATGAAATCCGATCCTTAAAAAATTTTGATGAACTCATGTGTATGGAAGTCATCTACCGTATTATAATGGAGGTAGACACTACCCTTGTGTTGATAAACAAGTGGTAAGACCTCTCCTATAATCAATGTTCACATTGGTGTATGTATTTATGCATCATGATGAAGTGGAAGGTGGAAGCAAGAAGCATATTGAAAAGCACATGCATAAGCTATTAAAACATGGATGGAAGCCTTGTGTTAGTCTATGTGGCAGGCTGGACTAAGGAAGTTGGCATGATTGGAAGGAGACATGTACACATGAAGCATATCTACCATGAGAAAGGATTGGAGAAGCACCAATGAAGCCAATGTAATGAAGAATGGCACATCCAAATCCTTTGCAAGAAGATGGTTTCATCAAAGCGAAGGAGTAACAAGGGTGGTGCATGAAGCTACTATGGAAGAGATGATACCAAAGATGTTATTAAGGTTGAGGGGAATCATGTAAATTCCTCAAATGTCCAAATAAGAAACTCTTCTTGTTGAGGAGTAAAGCATGTTTGCTAGAATTGGGAGTGAACCACATTTCTCTATAACTCATCACTTTTGTAAAAGACTAATTTATAAAAGCTACTCACCTTGTCATCTATCCTATGGTTGAGAGGAGGTCATTTTGTTCTTGTATGTCCAATGCTCACCTTACTCCATGTTTGGCATTGTCCCATGGTGGCATTGAGAGGGAGTGTTGAAATATATGATGTACAAGTGGTTAAGGATGAGAGGAATAGGTCATGTAAGTGTGAACACACCCCAAATAAAGTAGGGAAGAGGGATCTAGGGTTGGCCCAACCCTAGCCCTTGGTGAACCCTATATAAAGGGAAGGAGGGCTCACTTTTTATAACACCAGAAACACAACACTTGAAGGTGAAGGTTAAGCCAACTTTGGAGTGGCCGAAATAGAAGGTAATATAGAAGCTTTCTATACATCTTGTGTTCTTGTTCTCTCTCATATATGTTTCTCTATCTTGCCCTCAACTATTGCTTCTGTTGTGCACACTCCCCATAATTTTGGCATAATTTCATTTCCAATATGTGCCCCCAATATGTTTTCTTGTTCCGAAAATTCCAACACCCTTGCTTCCAACCTATTAATGAAACCTTCCAAGCCATGATATAACCAACCATAATGGTGTGATAATTACTCAATTGATTCTTTTCACCTTCTTTGTAGAGAGGTTTATATTATTGGTCCATTCTAAAGACATCCCATGTTACAAAGCGAAGAAGTTAAATGTATCACAAATCCACTAAATCAACCATCTTGTCCATTGAAGCATTTCAGCCTTAAACCCTTGTAGATCTATTACTTTGTGGTTTGATAACTTCTTGAGTTCAACCCTAATATCCTAGTAAAGAAAGAAGGGGCTACGTAGGGGAATTCTTCCTACCTCTCATCTCATGAGTATACTCGCGCGAGTATAGCACCTTACAATGGGCATACATGTCTTCAGAGAAGTCATCTAGATCTTCTTGTCTCCTACCCTTGAAATTTTAACAAATTTCCCACATTATTTTGCCTTTTATTGTTGCTTAATCCTTATTGCAATAACTTCATGTTGTCTTTTCTTTCTTTAATATTCCTTATCTCTATACTAATCAAGATCGTGCATCTTGGCATTGTATATTGAACCATTTTTTTGTGAAAAGACTTTGATCGTTTGTTTCCTCTCCAGTGGAATTTTATTAGTGAGCTATATAAACTCCCAAGTGGGGAGAAGGAGAGTTTCTTGAGTTTTTCCTCCACCATATTAGCATATATTGGGGCTTTGTTAAACTCCATAATGAGCTTTATATCATTGTATTTGCAAATCGCCAGGCCCTTCAATTCTTTCGATTTGTTATTTCCTCTAAAGTGGAATTTATGAGCAAAATATTTTTCTTGGTGAGCCATACAAACTCCCTGTGTGAGTGGGGAGAAGGAAATTCTTGAGTTTAACCATATATCGGGGGTTTGTTGAATTCCATAATGAGATTTATATCATCATATTTATAAATTGATAGCTCCTTAAATTTATTTGGTTTTGTGGCTCTCATTCTTGAGCCTACAATAGTAGGATGTTCTTTATGTAGATTGTTTTTATGATGCAATTATTATGCTTAGTATGCATAACATGAAAATTTTTTAGATGCATGATGTTATTGATGCCATTGCTCCAATCATTAATCAAGCTAATGATGATGCATTGCCCTATGATATTGCCTACAATATTTCCTCAGATCCTACCAAGAATAAAATGCTTAATGTTTCAAAAAGAACGTTTTGAGTTTAAATATTTCAAATCCACATGCAATCCTCACTTTCTCAAATGATGTATGCATTAAAGGTACACCATGAAGCACACACTAGCCTCACCCCACACCCCACAAAATCTTTTCCATTAGCATTTAGTTACAAAGGCATTTACACATTGCATCTTCTTGGAAGATCATGTGACCATATCAGGGGGTGGGGGCAACACAATGAATGAGAATATAGATTTAGTCTCTTTCATTTCCTATCTCTCTATCATGATGATCATTTTCCCCATGTTGAGGAATAAACCCATAAATAGACTTGGCAAGGTTGTGTGCAAGAGAAAGAGTGTAATCTTGAGGGAGTTCTTGCATGTGTGTTATGAGAGAGCTTGAGAGAGTTCCTACATGTCTGTTGTTGTGTCTCTTCTATGCTAGCATTTTTTGGTGAGTGTGATTGAGTAAGATAGTCGACCTTCTTGTGTGTATAAGCACTACCGTGAGCATACACGTGGGTGGAGTGAATGAGGGAGTGGAGCAACCAAATGGAAGTTACATCTCAGAGAACAACTTAATGTAGGTAAATAGTAAGTTTCTTGAAATAGTTACAATTCTATTCTAGATTGGGCAAGGTAGAAAGTAACATCTTTGGTGTAGGCCAAGGAGGTAACTAGTTGCCTTTCATTCCTTTGTTTTCTAACTTAACAGGCTAAGAAGTACTAAATCCTATTTTCATGGTGCTACTATGTGTGAGTTGAAAAAAATATAAGGTTTCTTTTCTATTCACCAAAGATTCAAAGAAACACTCCGAGAAATAAATCAGATTTCTTTTTTCACCAAAGATTCTAGATTTTTATGTTTTGTATTATTGAAAGGCTTTAGCACCTAGTTAATGCTTTCAATTGCTTGTTTGTTTTTCATTTTCCTATCAATTTTCCCACTTTTTTACTTCTATTTTTTTCCTTTAGTGTCAAAAAGTAAAGCCTTAAAAATAGTGCAAGTACTTCCAAATTGAAACCAAAATGGGGGTGCATAAAAGTTTACTTGTCCTTTGAAACCCCAATATCCACACACACAGAAACTCAAATCCCATTAGTCCTTTGAAACCTCAATATCCACAAACACAAAAGCTCAAATCTGATTGAGACCAAAATGGGGGCGCATAAAAGCTTGATTTGTCCTTTGAAACTCAATATCCACAAACATAGAAACTTAAAAATCTGATTGACAAATGAAAAAATTTGTGAAACTTGCAAAATTATGTGGTGTTGATTCTGATGGTCCATTAGAAACAATACGTGATCCACTATAAATTGTATTAAAATTTGATCAAATCATCTATTGACTCGTGTAAATAAGTTTGACCAATCACAAGTAGACATGTGGCACCTTATACATGCCTTATCCGTACACTTCTAATGGTATGCGCTCCATTATTGTAATAGTATATCATAAATGTACAATATGATGCAATCAAGAACACTTGTCCGTCGAATAAATTACTAATGGAACACATGATTTTTACTAATCTTTCATACTTTTTTAATTGATATGTGGTAATTTCTAACCTAGACATTTTCAAAGGTTACATTAAGTCTACTTTTATCGTTAAAGATAACAAATGGTATATCAAGAATTTGAGATAAAAAAGGACACATATAACTATCATAGTATGTTATACTATTACAAGATAATAAAAGATACATCGTACACCTATAGATAACAAACAACATGTCAAGAATCAGAAACCAAAAGGACATAGATAATCATAATACGTCACATTATTGGTACACACATTATTAAAATCATATATCATCATACAACTACGACGGTATATCGTATAAGTCTACTTGTACTCATACAAATGTAGTAAAAACAAAACTTTCAGTGACAAAGGAAATTAAAGAGAATCATTTATTGATGTATATACATAAAAGCAATAAGACATTAAGGAAAGAGCAAGAATGTGACTCAATCGGTTGCAACCTAGTGGCAATTAACAAGTTGCTACAATGCTAAGAGTGCTAGGAAGTGCCTTTGAGATACATGTTTTTGGAGCCAACATAGATATATAGAATTAATAAGTCCTTAAGAGACCTCCACGACCTTGACCTTTGGTTGCTAGCACATCAATGAAAGTTCCTCATCATGCTAGAGAAAGGAAAAAAAGTAGCAACCCAACTCCCAACTCAAAACTGACACTTTGGTTTAGTGGACATAATTGATACGAGTTCAAGAATGAACAAGATGGGTGAAATGTCAACTCCACCATTAAGTAATGATTTGAATCCAGTTGTAGAAAGAGTAGTAAACACCAGACTTAAGGAGAATGTTCGCAGTAGAGTAAGAGACTCAAAGGATGTCAGAGACAAGAATCATGGGAATGCATACCTTGGTATTTCATCTCTATGTGTCAAGAACCACAATAGGCCAGAAATTAAGTAAGAGAGACTCCAAGGATATGTCAAATACAAGAACCATGGGCATGCATACTTTAGTATTTTGTCTCTATGTTCCAAGAACCACAATGGGGTCTAGACCACAAATAAACGTTTCAAAACAACATCAATGAGGTACTAGGCAAACCATCCCTTCACAATGCCCATGCCAAAATTCAATTACCTAGTGGACAACATATACAAAGCCTTGGATATTTTACACAAACTGTACATACTGTCTTTAACCCCTTGTCTTGTAAGTTTTATGTGGTTCCCACAGGTGAGACACAATAAGCAATCATCCTTAGAGGAAGCTAGGTCCAGAATGCTACGAGTACAATCAACTCAGCTAACAACACAGCTACCCTCAAGCTTCCCCAAGCCAAGGTAACGAGATGATCCTCTAGGGTGGAGAGTGCATTGAATCCGATCCTCTACCCACACCAACTGCTTCCATAAAGGGTACTCTCACACCCCCCACAATAACTGGTAAGTCGGTAAGTCTTCCAGTGCCCCTAAACTTCCACCAGAACTAAACCCACCAAGAACATGGATTGGACTCCCGACTCAGAATGGTCTACAATGGGGTGGCAAGTCCACATCTACCATATGGTCCACACCAATCTCATATTCTTGGAGGTGTGGAAAACTCTTGGAAAACCCACACTTACACAAGAAAACACTTACATTCAAATTTTACACAAGAAAACACTTACATTCAAATTTTACATGAAATGCATTTAATGAGTGGGATATTTCATTCCTAAAATTTCTATAGACAATAACTAGTTGGAGTGCAGATTTCATATCATAGATGCAGGAGCACTTCAAGGCCGGATTATCATTAGAAAAGAGTGAATTGATGCCACTCAATGTCAAATCAATTGGCATGAAGAAACGGCCACCATGGAAATCAATGGCAAAAAAGCCACTGTCCTCTTGTGTCCCCAACAAGAGGATATCATACACACACCCTCACCCCGAATTCCCTTCCCCCTCATGTCCCATCCTCCTCACCGGCAATCTCCCCTACTACCAGACCCTATGTCTCACTAAACCTGGTTGAACAGGCACTGTCGACACCATCCAACATTGACAATCAAGCCTCGTCTCGTCGACAATTCACCTTAACTCTACATCCTCTCGGCAATTCACCTTAACTCTACATCCTCGACCACCCACAGTGCACGCACGCTGACCTCTTACCTAAAGAATATTCTTGCAACTCAAGGATTCTACAATGGCAACACAGAACTCTGGATCCCAAAATGGCTATCTCCGAAACCCAAGCACAAGAAGAAAACTAAGCCAACAAACACCAACCCCAAGCCAAAGCTTCAACGTTGGCTTGTCCCCCTGACCGCATGTTACAGCACAAGGTTACTATCAAGGCAACCCTCACCCTTTGGCTACCCAAGAATTCTGCTTGTGCTCATCCACCACCACAACTCCCCAAGAAGCTACGACAAAAGGTCCCACGGCCGAAGGTTAGGCAACCCCAAGCACAGCGAAGCCAATAACATTGGGTGCCAAAGCCTCATCGACCAAAAAGTGCTTCTTATATGCACAAGGCTTCCATGATGGCAACTCCATCATTTGGATCCCATGGCATCCCCCTCAACAGTTGGTCCACACCACACTAACTAAGCCATTACCTATCCAATCAACGCAGATGCTTTGGTGACCACCAATAGGCAAGCAAGTCCCCTCTTCATCAACTAAATCCTATGGACTTGCCCACACATAATCCATGGGCACTCCAAAGCACCATTTGCCCAGCCCTTTCAACCGAAGGAGCCTCATCCATGACACTCTACCCCTCCCCTCAGCTTCCCAACAAGGAACAGTGCTACAAATGTCAAAGCTTATCCAGCCACTCAAGGACAAACTCAAGGGTAAGCTCACAAATCTAGCCAAATGGGCTAATCAATACAAAACCCTCTTTAGGGGTGGTGATTAGGAATATCTAGGTGATTAGGACCACGGGCACACCTTTTGCCCTTGCCCATGCACAACACTTGCAATTCTCACAGGGCTCTGTCCTATGCACACACAGTGCACAAAGCCTCATTATCGAGACAACCATCCAGGTACATCTCTAGATGGGGGAACCTTGGTGGAAACAACCGTGGTCAATGGTATGACCCATCACCTAGGTCTTCTTAATCACCCCCGCTTCACCTGAAGAACTATGCTTCATGCCTAATCCATACTACCCCCAACTTCTTCTTATGCTCAACATCTCTGGATCCTCCCCATCGACTACCACTCCTATCAACACATGATCTCACTTCTATGAGCTACAATGATAGAAGAAGACAACCCACAAAAAGAAAAAGAGAGAACACTGCAACCCGATAACTCAACATTCACGGGAGCCACGACACCCATTACGGTGTCTTGACAAAGATGCTAAAGCTTCATGAACATCGCCATCGACATACAGCATCTCAGAGCGCAAGTAGTTTCCATGTGTGCTGCCTGCTTGTCCCTTTGGAATTCCCCCCTCACCAATTGCTTACTAACACCGTTGTTTTACTAATAGCATCTCAGAGCGCAAGTAGTTTCCATGTGTGCTACCTCCTTGTCCCTCTGGAATTCCCCCCTCACCAATTGCTTACTAACACCATTATTTTACTAACCCCTCCTTAATAATACCACCTACCACTTGGATATGCTAGTTTACTCATTCAAGTACTCTAACTCCTCTAAAGAGGATGTCCAGTTTGCAAAGGTGACCATAAAAAAAACACCAAAAATAAAACAAAGAGTACTATTAGGACCATACAAGCAAGCAAACTCATAAGAGCCCCTACGAGTAGTTGGATACTTAATCGCCCGTACTCCACTAACTTCTTTCCATCTTACTAACTCCCCCACCCCCTCTCATATCCGGAGAGACAGTAGACCCAACCAAGTGTGACACTTTCCAGTGTGCCTCGCCAACCTCTTACTGATCACGAGGATACGATCAAGTTTAGGAAGGGGAGTATGTTAACCACATATTGGTTAACACATTCCTACGACAACTATGTCCGTACACTTATGTAATGGGCACCCACATTATATTGTAAATCGTGTCATTTGATGAGGTAAATGCCCTAAAGATGCTTGCAAGCATTGAGCTTCAAAGGATAAACAAGAGGATCTTAGTTAGTTGGCCAAACCATAGAGAAAAGCCTTGTAACTATGTTTTGGGCGCCTCAGGTCCCTTACTCCCGGGTGGCCTAGTGGGAAAGGGCTTGGAACTATAAAAGCCAATTTCTCTTGTTTGTAACGGATTCTCCCATTTGTGCAATAGAAGTGGAGTGTTCTCTCTCTCCCTCTCTCTTGTAACTCTAATCTAGCATGTGTGGTGTGCTTAGGGTTAGGGTTTGGGATTAGTGCTAATCACTTGTTCTCTCTTGCTTCTTCTCTCCTACTTGCTTGAGTGATTAAGCTACCATCGCGATTATCTTCCGCGGAGATCCCACACGATCTTCACGAGAGGGGTTACACCACCCGTTGGATAAAGCAACCGCCTCGGTGTGATGAGTGTGGGAGGAGGGCGGTGAGACAAGCGGCTATGGTAGAGCTCTTGAGCATTGCTCGAGCTTGACGGATCGGCAACTTCCCATGACACGTTAGGTTAATAGAGGGTTAATAGAGGGTTAAAGTACTTTTTGAATTTACTCCAATAAGGAAACCTATTGTTTTAACTCCATCTAGAGTTTCAACACTCATGGTACCTTGGGGCATTATTTCACAAACTCTAAATGGTCATTTCCCATATATTTGAGTTTCTTTTTCTTATTGTGAACCCTATACATAGGTGTAAGATCTCTAATTTCAATTTCTTTTTTTTTTGGTGATTCTTATTATCAAACCATTTTTTTGTGATCTTTTTTTAGTTATGTTTTGCATAGTAATCTGTCTTTCTTCCTTAAGTTTTTCAAGAATGAACAATCGATCTACTGCTAACATATTACCTTCAAGTCTCTCGGCTATTGCTACCCTTAAGCTAGGTATTATGGGGTTGAGGCATTACTACATCAACCCCATGTACCATTTTAAAAGGTGTGCAACCAATTGCAACTTTGTAAGAGATGAAATAGGCCCATAAAGCTACAGTGAGCTTAAATTCCTAATCATTGCATTGAGCCTCAACAATTTTAGTTAGTATAGAAATAAGGATTGTGTTGGTGCTCTGGTCATTTGCTTATGGGTATTATGGCATGGATTTGCGATGTGTAGTTTATGAACATTATGGTAAATGATGTTTAATTACATCTTTTATAAAGTGCTTTCCTTGGTCACTTACCATTTCAAAAGGATAGCCAAAACAGGTAATAATGTTCTCATAAAGAATCTTAGCTCCCGTAAAGAAACTTAGTTGTGGCCACAATGACTCTGCTGTCCTTGAAGCTCTTACTTCAGCCCATTTTGTGACATAGTGTGTAGCTATTAAAATGTATCTTGGTTGGGTGTTATGTGCAACCGGACTAATGGGTCCCACAAAATCAATGCCCCATTTCATAAAGGGTTCTAAAACTTTGACAGGGTGAAAAGGCATCATGTTTTTTTTTAATAGTTTGGTACATCGTTTTGGCACTCGTAACATCCTCTGACAAATAATGCACAATCCTTAAAAAGCATGGGCCACTAATACTCACATTATATTTTTTGTAGTAATGTTTGCTACTACGAAGTGTCCACCATGTTGAGATATCGAGCTCATCTCTAGTGAGGCGGTGGACACTGATGACCCGCCTGGGGGATAGGCCCCACACGTACACCACTGGCATAGTTATAGCGGCAGCTCATTTAGTTAGGTTCACACTATAGAGAACCATAGTATGTAATTGGTTGAGTACCTTTTCATATAGTGTGTACTCTTATCTTTGTATATGGTGTGTTGAGTGTTGTGTGAAGAAGAAGAAGATTTTCAGTCTCTCACCTTGTGTGTTCTCTTTTTTAGGGTTTTGTGAGTGTGTGTGTGCTTGCAAGAGCTCAAGCTCTCTTCTCCCCTGCATCCTTTTTCATGGTATCAGAGCCTGGTTTATGCTAAGGGCTGAGCTGCAAGCAAGAGAAGCACAGGAAGCGGTACGAGGATAAGAGCTTCATCTACTCTTCCCTATTTATGTTGGCGAGACTACACCCTTGTCGAGAGCTCTACGGAAGGCACCGACAAACGATCTCTGATTGAGATTTCTTCGCAGGACTAAAGCTATAAGGTAACTACATTATCCTATTGAACTAAATTTTTTGGGCCGAAATCGCGTTTCAGGCGCGTTAGGACCTCCGTTTTTCAGAAAGCATATGATTTCAAGCACTGTAGGTAAGTCATCGATTCTGTGTAGAACTCTGTTTTAAGAACTGCAGGAAGACAGATTGGTTATGCAGACATTGTGTGTGCTGCAAGGAGGTCAAACAGTTATTGGGTGTATGTATGCACATTGAGGTCACTGGTTGTGACATTTGAGTGTAGTATAGTACCGCTATAAAAAATACAACAGTTTGTGCAGGACAAACCAGAGTGCTGTTTCTGGTAAATTTGTGTGTCTCGCAAGATGTCAAATGATGGCATAAACCAGATTGTTGCTGAGAAGCTTGACAAGAACAACTTCCATGCTTGGAGGTTCAGGTTGACAAATTTCCTAATGGGAAAGGGTTACTGGGACTACATAGAAGGTGAGCATGAAGAGGCACCGGAGATACCGCCGATTACTGCAGATGTGAAAGAGTTCAAGGATTGGAGCCAAGGAGCCAGAAAAGTTATGTATTGGCTCTCTATCAGTATACAGGACACCATGATTGGGCACATACAGGATACAGGATGCCAAGTCCCCCAAGGAGGCGTGGGACACCTTGGTAAAACTCTATGAAACGAATACCAAGGTACGAAAGATACAGTTGAAGAATGGACTTCATATTGTGGAGAAAAAGAGTATGTCTGTGAATGACTATGCATTGAAGATCAAGGGTATTGTGGAATCCCTTACATTGAAGATCAAGGGTATTGTGGAATTCATTGCATCTATTGGTGTTTCAGTAGATGATGATGATAAGGTGGAAGTCTGTCTACGTGGTCTCGGGCCACAATACAAGGCGTTTAAGACGTCTATTCCAGACTCGAGAAAACATTCCCAATTTCATAGATTTGGTGTCTATGTTGATTATAGAAGAGATGAGCTTGGGTGAAGACCAACAGTCTTCACAAAACAAAAACAGTTTAGAGCAACAGGCCTTCTACACAAGTTCATGAAGAGGACGAGGTAGAGGAGGCCGTGGACGCGGCCAAGGAGGTGGCCGAACAGGTAATCAGAATTATGGCCAGTAGTAGCAACAACAACAGTCCCAGAATTCACACAACAACAACAACACGCAGGTGGAAGAGGCCAATTCTGAGGCAAGGGGAGTCAAAGAGGTCGTGGAAATTGGCAAAGGCAGTATAATGATACACGTAGATGCTTTTATTGTGGTAAGCCTGGACATGTGCAGGTAGATTGTTATAAGAAGCAGGTTGACATGCAAAATGGAAAATTGCAGCAAAACAACTATGCATCCTTGAGCAGAAACAATGAGGATAATGAAAGGTTGTTTGTTATGCAGCATGTCGTTAATGCCATATCTGAAAATGTTGAAGCAGTACATAAAGATGATGTATGGTACGTTGAGGTGCTTTGAACCACATGACAAGTCATGGGGAGTGGTTCAAGGAGATGAAAAACCTTGAAAGACCAGGTTTTGTGGAAACAGGGGATGACACTGCTCATCCAATTGCCCATGTTGGAGATGTGCCATTGTCTATGCAGGATGGCAAAGTGATGTACCTTGCAGATGTACTTCATGTTCCGAACATAACAAAGAATCTGGTTTCAGTTGGCCAGATGATTGAGCAGGGTTTGCAGGTTCGATTTAACCCTGATGGTTGTTATGTTGAAGACTTTAAAGACAAGTGCAGGCTGGTTGCAAAAGGCAACAGAGTGGGCATGATGTTTACATTGAATGTAAACATGCCTGAAGTGAGTGCTGCGATGTTTGCAAATGGTTCACGAATTGTTGCAGACACATACATTTGGCATAAAATAATTGGACATGTGAATGTACAGAGAATGAAGTTTATGCAGACTAAAGGAATTATGACAGGGCTGCCAAAGTTTAAAGTTGAAGGTATGCAGAAAATATGTGAAGCATGCCAATTTGGAAAGCAAACAGAGCATGTATTTCCACGTGATAAAAATGTGAGCAGAAATGCACTAGATGTTGTGCATTCATATGTATGGGGTCCTACGAAGACCATGTCTATGGGAGGCTGCAGGTATTATGTGACATTTATTGATGACCACACAAGGAAAGTGTGGGTATACTTCATGAAGGAGAAGAGTGAGGTGTTCACTCATTTTCAGAATTTCAGAGTCATGGTTGAAAAGCAAACAGGAAAACATGTAAAGTGCTTAAGATCAGATGGAGGGGGAGAGTACGTCTCCAGTTAGTTCTCTGAATTTTTACAGAAGAATGGTATTCAGAGACAGTTTACATGCAGATACATTTCACAGCAAAATGGAGTTGCTGAGTAGAAAAACAGGCACATTACTGAGATTGCGCGAGCATTGATGGAAGAGAAGAATCTGCGGCATAGCTATTGGGCTAAGGCTGTTTCTACAATAGTTTACATCATGAATAGGACTCCAACTGCAACCATACATGATGTAACTCCACAGGAGAGGTTTACTGGCAGAGAACTTGATGTCTCATTTGAAAGTCTTTGGATGCATTGCATATGTGCATGTGCCAGATGAGCTAAGAACTAAGCTGGATCCAAAAGCTGAAAGTGTGTGTTTATTGGGGGTATTCCCTTGAGCAAAAGGGATACAGGTGTTATAACCTTGCTACACGTGAGTTGAGGGTAAGCAGGGATGTTGTTTTTGATGAGATGAGCAGCTGGTATGCTGCTGAAAAAGAAGCTAATGCTGCTGTGAAAAAAGAAGTTGTTGGGACTGATGTGAGTGGAAATGTGGTTGCACAGAATGCAAGTCAGCAATCACAGTCTTTGAGTGGACCAGGAGAGTCCTCATCTAGTGGTTTAGTTGATAGACCATGGAGTGGCAGGCTACATCATAATACCAGTCCTGCAAATGTGATTAGTACATCACATAAAGGCAAAGAGAAAGTGGTTGAGCCCCTTAGTATGCCTGACATTTCTGTAGGGCATTCTCATGTTGATGGAGAGTCTAGTGGCTCAGAGATGAGCCTTGATGAGGATCTTAGGATACTGGCTATGAGAACACCTAGTGTAAAGAAGACTATGGAAGCCATGAATGCAAAGTTGCAAAGATCTGGGAGAGTGAAGAATCGTGTGCAGAGGTTTACCTATGATGGTTATGTGGCGGCACATCATAATGCATACATGGCAAAAGTTGTGCAGGTTGTAGAACCCACATGCATTGATGAGGCTGTTGGAAATGTGTGTTGGGAGAAAGCTATGGATGAGGAGATGGATGCACTATATGGAAATGAGACTTGGGATTTAGTGCAATTGCCTGAAGGCAAGAAAGCCATTGGATGCAAGTGGGTGTACAAAGTAAAACATAACAGTGATGGAAGCATAAGCAGGTACAAGGCTAGATTGGTAGCCAAAGGATATGCGCAGACATATGGCATTGATTATGAGGAAACTTTCAGCCCAGTTGCCAAGATGGCAACAGTGAGAGTTGTGACAGCAGTGGGGCTGCGTCAAAGTAATGGTCTTTACATCAGATGGATGTAAAGAATGCATTCTTACATGGGGATTTGTAGGAAGAGGTGTATATGTTGTAGCCACTTGGTTATGAGGATGTGAGTCACCCCGAGTATGTTTGCAGGTTGAAGAAAGCCTTGTATGGCTTAAAACAAGCACCAAGAGCATGGTCTGACAAGATTTCTGAATATCTTGTCACTATTGGCTTTCATGTAGCCAATGCAGATTTCTTGTTGTATGTGAGACACGGTGATAGAGGGGTTGTGCTTGTTGTCATCTATGTTGATGACCTGATCATTACGGGGGACCATGATGCAGAGATCTTTGATGTAAAGATCTTGCTTAGACAGAAGTTTGAGATGAAGGATCTGGGGTTGCTCAGATATTTCTTGGGCATTGAGGTGATTAGGTCACCACATGGTATTAGATTACTGCAGAGACAGTATGGCTTGGACATGTTGTCCAAGTATGGTATGACAGGCTGTAAGCCTATCTCAGTGCCATTAGATCATAATGGCAAGTTGAGTGCAGATTCAGGAGAGATTTTGGAGGATCCCTAGGCGCATAGTAGGAAGCTTGATCTGCATGACGATCACCAGGCCAGATTTGAGCTATGCTGTTGGGTTGGTGAGTCAGTTTATGTAGGTTCCTCGGAAGTCGCATTTGGATGCATTGAGACGCATATTGAGGTATGTGAGGTCTACTTTGCATTGTGGACTATTTTATGAAACTGGGACAAAGATATGTGTACATGGGTACTATGGGTATTCGCATGTTTTACAATGGTGTTTCACATGGCTACTCATTACCCCATGGTGGTAGCTCTTGAAATTGTACATTGGTCTTCACAAACCATATCAATCCCATTTGTTGCCTTCTTACATATCTTTTACAAGGCTACTCATCACCCCATGTGGTGGTAGTTCTTGAAATTGTACATTGGCCTTCATAAACCATATCAATCCCATTGGTTGCCTTCTTACCATACATATGTTTTTGTATGTGTGATTAACTTGGTTATAGGTTTGCTAATGAATCCCCTAATCCCATTGGTTGCCTTTTTACCATACATATGTTCTTGGATATCTAATTAAGGTTATAAATTTACCAATAGACTATCCTAAGTCTCATTGTTAGGCATTCATGGTGGTAACATGGTTTCAGTTTAAATTGAACACTAAACATGTGGGTTGCAACATGGGTGACATTGACCTATGGTCTTTCCTAAGTTCACTCATTTGCTCTTTGTTTAGCAACTTTGCTAATCAATCATGAGAGTGTTTTTGCCACTATACATGCCTTCTACTACTAGGTCTTCCATGAAGTGGTCCATCGTACTTGTTGCTACAAAGGACTAGTCTTCAAGAGAATCGCCTCTTATGTTTAAAATTGTTGTGAAGTATCATTAGAGCGATTTGACTTCAGGATTCTCATTAATTGGACATATGCTAATGCTTCATGTTAATGAGGAATTGTTATATTGTTTCCTTTTAGAATCCAACTGGTATATTGGTCCCAATTTACAAGGTTTACAGCTTTCTTTCAGCTAGATGCTTTTTGTGTAAAGAACCTTGAAAAAGCTTCCATTATGTGTAAAGTTGGTGGCCTTAACCCATGCACTTTTGCTTTTTTATGACCACCATCTTTCCCTTGACCACCATCTTTCATCTGACACCGATTTTTACTAATCCAATGTTTCCAGCTTAGCCTTACTTTACTATGCGGTTGGATAATAGCTATGAACCCAACTTCATAGTAGTGTCTTTGGTACCCTAGGGTAGAGGGGCTAGTGAAGTCTCTAGTACTTCATGGCTTACATTCCAATACTAAAGATAGTTTTGTTTTGTTTGTTTAGGCAAGGTACACCCACTTTGTTTTGTTTTGTTTGTGTTGGCAAGGTACACCACACACACATTTTATTTACCTCACCCCTTTTGTGTAATGAAGAAGAGGGGGAGGTAAGGGACCTTGGACTTGAACTTGAACTTGCGTGCCAAGGGAAAGAGGGCGCTGCCTTAATTGATGAGTTGTTCTCCCCACCCAAGGATAGTTTTGTTGAGATGTGTAACTACCTAGTAATTCTACACAGGTTCTCTCTCCAAAGAGTTACTCCTTGCATGAGTTCAAATATCTTGTTGCAACAACCTAGTTTTGTTGAGATGCTGCAACATACAAGGAGTAACTCTTTGGAAATATACCGTGAGTAGCTTTTTGGAGCGGTTTTCTGACTTCTTCGGACAAATACATGTCTGTTTTTGTTTTGACGTGAGAGCGGGTAGTGAAATTAGATGCCACGGATGTAGATTCAAAGTTCGAACCGAGTACCTCCACTTTGGGAGGCATGGGTGCCTGTAGCCGAGAAGGCAATCTTGGCAGAAAGTGCATGTAATCTTGGGAGGTTAATGGTAGCAAATTTGTGTTTTGGGTGGAGATTGGAAGGCGTGTGCCCTAATGAAAATATCTGGCATGGCCTTAATTAAACCTAGCCTTATCGTTTGAAGGAGCCCAACAAAATTATGTGTGGCGTGGCATAAAGAAAATATGTTATGAGAAGTACAAAGCTCCAAGAGACAGACAGAGAGAGACAGACGGTGGAAAGGGATTCAAGAAGGAAAGCCCAAGCTCTTTCTCCATCTCCCTTTCTCATACAGAAGCTCTTGTCCTCAGCTGCTCCATCTTCTAACTCGGTAAGTTGTCTCCTGCCGCCTCCTGTTCACAGCGTTCTGGTAGCTCTTTGTTTCATTGAGAACAAGAGTGGCTATGGAGCTTATCTGTTTTTTCCCTGATTACTTGCTTGCTCTCCGTGAAATGGTTCCTGTCACACTTGCAGCAGAGCTCCATGAAACAGTGTTTTCTTTTCATTATTACAGAAAGGACTCAATTGTCGACACAGCGAAACCCTCAGTCTGCCTCAAAACCCTCATCCTGCAGTCAAACCCTATCTTTAGCTGAACCCTAAGTTTGCTGCAGAATCAGTTTTCTCTACAGCAGCGTTGTTTCTTCAAGCTGGAAGGATTGCATTGTCTATACAGGCTCACTTTACGTCTGCAGAAAAACAGTCAAACCCTAAGCCTGCTAACTTTGCCGCAGGACCAGCATTGTAGAGAAAGTAAGCCGGCATGGCTTCTGTGGCCGCCATTGGCCTCACACATGCATTCCAGGTCCTCTCTCTTGAGACAGGAAGCAGGAGGGTGTCCAAGCCTGTGTCTGGAAATGTGGTGAGCATGTTATCCTCATCTTTTGTGGGGGACATAGCTCAGCTTGTCATGTCCCCTTGTTCTTTTGGGCAAGGGCAAGCCTCTCGCTCCTTTCATGCCTTATGTGTACGAATGGACTCCCGCTTGTTCTCCAAAGATGTTTCCCTGGATGGAGATGAAGCTTTCTCAGCATGGAAGCGACCTGCTGTTGCTGTTGCAGACTATGCAGTTGTCGAGAGTGAAATTGACTTTGCTGGTTTTCAAAGGGAGATGAGGGGTGAGAGAGGTGGCATGGGCAGTGGTCAAGTAAGCAACGAAAATGCAGCAAGCATCCCTGTTGAGGGCACTCGGTCAGAGAATGGTGGCCTCGACATATCCACACTAGGCCTCAAGGATGAGTTGGTAGAGGCCCTACGAAAGCGAGGGATTACTCACCTATTTCCCATCCAGGTATATCTTGATTTATGAACTTGTATGTACAACTCAATATACTTATCTCAATTTGTTGAAGTAATGAAGCATGAGATTTTTACATTTTAATCCTTTTTCCTTCATGTCTTTGTTGTTTTTAGATAAGGGATCAGTAGTCCTCTGTGGGTAGGGTAGTACTAAGGTGTTGAACCTAACACTGTGTGACAGCTCAGATTCCAGAATCAATGCTTGTGAAGAGTAATTCTACTTTCCATGTACCTATGTGTTCACCGTAGCTGGTCAGGAGAGATTATGCATTGTGTGTTTGGGATGGCTTATAAGTTTAGCTGGCCACATTTGACCATAGGAGTTTTCACTAATGCTTTGGATTAACAAAGCATTGAAAATATTGATATTGTTTCCTTGTGAAGCTGATCTTGTAGAGAAACTGACTTCCTGACTGGCGCTACTTGCAGGAGGCAGTTTTGAAACCCGCCACAGATGGTGCTGACCTTATAGCCCGTGCTAAAACTGGAACAGGTAAAACCTTGGCCTTTGGCATCCCAATCATTCAAAGCCTTCTGGAGCAAAACGAGCAAAACCGCTCAAGGTGAGTTCACTTTTTCTCTCTTTCCTCATCATGTTTTGAACATTAGATTTTCTCATGGAACCTTTAGTTTCTAAAAGCAAGGGTTTTCCCACTTAGTCACTCTCTGTGATGGATGCTTACTTTTGCCTTTGTCTTGTGGGCTTTGTAGGCGCTTCACTCGAAATCCAAGAGTATTGGTGCTTGCCCCTACTAGAGAGCTGGCAATGCAAGTTGAGAAGGAATTCATGGAATCAGCACCTAATTTGTCTACCCTTTGTGTCTATGGAGGAGTGTCTATAGTAGGACAGCAACGGAAACTGCAAAAGGGTGTTGATATTGCTGTTGGAACACCTGGCCGTGTCATTGACTTAATAGAACGAGGCTCTTTGGCACTTAATGAAGTCAGATATCTTGTTTTGGATGAAGCAGATCAAATGCTTGCTGTAGGTTTTGAAGAAGAGGTGGAAAAGATCTTAGATAATGTTCCCACAAATCGGCAAAGCATGCTATTTTCTGCAACCATGCCCACTTGGGTCTCCCAACTTGCCAAGAAATATTTGAAGACTCCCTTAAAAATTGACCTGGTGAGTTTTCTTTGTTTTTGAAGGTTTATACTACGGAGTTGTGTTCATATCAGTACTTGTCTTTGTAAATGTGGAGGGAACTGGAATTTATAGTTTGTCAACTAGAGGAGACACAGTTACGCCCTTCATATGTCTTGTAATGTTTGTGGACTTGCTTTTATGGAATCAGTTTCTATGATTTGCTCTGCACCGTGCTTGTGTTTTCAGTGTCTCGATCAAAGGGGCTTCTGAAGGAGGGAGGAAAGGTAGTTGGGTTGGTGGGTGGGTGAGTGCTTGAAATCTTGTTAATTTTACACTGTAGGTTGGGGAGTCTGAGGAGAAGCTTGCTGAGGGGATTAAAATATTCTCAATTGCAGCTCCTGCTTCAGCCAAACGTTCCATATTGAGTGATCTTATTACAGTAAGTTCATACGAAAGCTGTTACACAACCACTCTTTGTGTGTTGGTTGCATTATTGTACTTGTCTGCAGGGAATGCTTAACATGGGCTTTTGATGCAGGTGTATGGCAAAGGTGGGAAAGCTATTGTTTTCACACAGACCAAAAGAGATGCTGATGAGGTTGCTCTGTCAATGAATCGGATGCTTGGTACAGAAGCTTTGCATGGTGATATCTCTCAGGCTCAGAGGGAAAAGACTCTCTCTGCTTTCCGAAGCGGGAAATTTTCGGTCCTGGTTGCAACAGATGTTGCAGCTCGTGGGCTTGACATCCCAAATGTTGATCTTGTGAGTAACCTTCCATGCAATCTTGGGTTTTTTGGTGGCATTGGTGTTCCTTGTGTCAGTTTTCTTAAGATCTCTGATTTCATCAGGTCATCCACTTTGAGATCCCGAATGATCCTGAGACATTTGTTCACCGTTCAGGGAGGACAGGGCGGGCAGGTAAAGAGGGTATAACCATATTGATGCACACAGACTCTCAGATTAGAACAGTAAGGACGATTGAGCGGGACATTGGCTGCAAGTTTGAGCTAATTGGTGCTCCAAATGCCCATGATGTCCTTAGAGCTTCATCTGAGCAAGCCCGGGAAGCCTTGAGCAAAGTGCATCCGGAATTGAGATCTGTTTTTCGTCATACGGCAGAAATGCTTCTGCAGGAACAAGGTGCTGATGCCCTGGCAGCTGCGATTGCCCATTTGAGCGGGTTCACTCAACCCCCTGCTTCCAGATCTTTAATTACCCATGAACAGGTTGGATTTTGTCTCACTTACATGTTATTTAGAGCCTCTCTTTCTTTCTCATGTTGATGGTCCCATCTTTTCGTGTTAATAGCTAAACTTGTCTCTCATGTTGAAGGGATGGAAGACCCTCCAATTTACACGCAACCAGAAATGGGGTGCAGGAGCTGGGCTCTCATCTCCAGGGGGTGTCATGGGAGCGCTTGGCTCGATTTATCCGAGAGCTGCTGATGAAGTTGGAAAGATACTTATGGTAGATCCATCTCAGGTCATGATGTGTTCTGTAGAATCTATCTCTAGGCTGTGTATGATACTTATACTAGTACGGCATATTTTTCAAGCACAGCTTCTTGAGCTCTCTTGTGGATGAACAGGGCATGGGTGCAGTTTTTGATCTGCCAGAAGATGTTGCTAAAGAACTTCTTACTGTACAATTGGCGCCGGAGGATTCCATTGAAGCAATAACCAAGGTTGGTTAGTGTAACTTGCATCGTAACTTACATGTTTTAAAAGAGTGGCTCTACGAAGAAAGAAGTCCTTAGAAATATTGAACGAAGGGTTCAAACCAACAGCTCCTTGTTAAGTGGCAATTATCTTTGGCAAGGGAAGGCTGGGAATATGGTTGGAAGTGAATCGCTGCGAAGGAGGGGCTCTGGCCTTGTTTAGATGCCTGCTTCAGGCTTGTGTGACAGCTGCTGAAGTTCGTTTTATTTGAGACTTCTTAGGCATTTTTGTTGGTTAAGTCAATGCCTAGCATATAAGAGTTCGCTTCTATCCGTATGAGTAGAGTAGTGAGCTACAAGCAAGGTTGCCTAGCAGGGCATGGGAAACATGCGTTCCTTTTTTTTGATGTGAATGGGTACTGAAAGTAGATGCCATTTAGGTAGATTCAAAGCCAGTACCTCCTTTTAGGGAGGCGTGCATGTGACATGGGAATTCAACTGATCTTGGATGATGGACATCATCCCTTTACTCAATGTGGACTCCATCCTTGGCATCTTACTTCCAAAACTTGAGGCATTCTTGACTACTTGAATCTCGTCGTGAAAACTGTTTGTTCCAACCTTGGATTGCTCCAATATCTAATGTTTTGTTTTGTGTGCACCTGCTCTTCTTGTCCCCTTGTGCTGAAGCCTTGCACCTTTCTTGGGCTGAGAGTTAGATCCCTTCGTGGAAACCTGCAGCCCCTTGTTCCTCCCCTCATCCTTGTACCATGGCTGCCAGGCTGAGCATCTAGGGGCTTCATACCCCATGATACCCACCTCGGTGCTTTATACCCCATGGCTGCCCTCCTCGCACCACGAGGGTACCTAATGTTGAAGAACCACTTGGCTGCGTTTTCTTGACTGGACCAGAAACCACCACCTTTGTACTACGTGTTTTCCAAATTTACACTAATGCAGCATCTCTAGGATTTCCACTAGGCTCTGATACTAATGTATCATGTGGAAGAACTGCCTGTATTAAGAACTATGCAAATATGAACAGAGAGAAGAGAGATTTTACTGAAACAGTGTTTTCTGTATATATATATATATCAAGATCTACATAGATCCTAGCCAATCATGGCCTCGAAAATAAGCATGCACAATGCAGGACTGTCCATTTTTTTTTGGGGGGGGGGGGGGGGGGCGTGAGAGAGAGCCTTGACTTTCCTCTGCTCTTTGGTTTAATTCAGCTGCCTAGGCTTCAATATGATGAAGCTCCACGGGATAGGTATGGAAAGTTTTCATCAAGAGGAGGCAGTCCTCAGATGGGTGGTGGTTGTGGTGGTGGGGCAGTGAGGAGCAGACTGTATGATCGTTCTTCTGGATCAGGCAGGGAATCTAGTGGGGGCTCAAATTCTTGGAGTGGCAACTCAGGCATGAATAGAAGGGAGGAGCATCGGTCTGGTGGATGGAGAAGCAGTCCAGGAAATCAAGGGGATAATGGATACCAAAGGTACATGTCATACTCTATGATGGTGATAAGTGCAATTGTTGTGTAAATGTCGAGTGATGCCACTTTATGCGATACTTTTTTGAGAAATTATATACATCGTTCTGTCTAGCAGCAAAGGTTCGAACGTGGTCCTCACCCGGCGCACCACGAATTGGTATTTTTTAACCACTTAATTGCTAAATCTTGCAGGTCCTCGCAAGCGTGTTTTATATGTGGTGAACCAGGGCATAGAGCTGCTGTCTGCCCAAGGCGCTGAGAGGTCGCTCTGGTGCTGGGGGGACAAAGGTTGATCTGAGTGCTTGGAAAGCCAAGCTGGTCATTTTATTATGGTTGTTGGCATTGGAATTGGATGCTGTTGCTCATTTGAAAATCTTCATGGAGACTTGCTGGTCACTTGTGCCTCTGAATGATATGAAAATGTGTTTCTATGAACATCATGCCACTGCCATGCACAGAAGAGAACTTCAAACTGGCCTCTACTTAGCGTGTTTTCCAGGGCCCGAGTTTTTGAAAGCTTAGAATAATGTTGGGCTTTTAATTATTATATTTTAGCAACTGGTTGTTTCTTTATCATTGATTGTCTCCTTCTGGTATTCCTGGAAAGAGCTGTAGAGTGAAGACTCCCATGCTAGGCAACTTGTTTATTCAGTACGATTTCAAGGGTCTTCATGCTGGTAGTTGAAATGTTTAGAGACTAATTACCTGCCCATCAGATGCTGGGGGTCTCATGGGGAAAGATACCCCAACCATGAATGGGGTGGTGGGGTCACCCCTTTTCACAAGCGTGCTCAATGTCTGTCTTCCCAAGGAGGAACTCATCTTCTCATATTCCTCATGTCTTCTCAATGCCCTGCCCACGGGGGTGACGGAGGTGAGATTGCCCCTTTCGACGATATGTAAATCCCCAAAGGAGAAAACACAACTTTTCTGTTTCTCCACTTCTCAATGTTCTTATTTTGATTAGTCTATGAGCTTTTTTTTCAATGCCCTAACGTGGATTTAGTCAATATCAACCAATATAGATACTGAATTGGTAATCAAAGTTCTCATCCTCCTGAATCTCACACCGTCTATGCTATGAGCGCATTTATTGAGGAATGTTCCCTTTGGCTTAGTCGGCGCGGGGATAAATCCTTAAAATTGACATGGATGCAGTCTTTGTTTCCCGAGTTGGCTTAGTCGGCATGAGGATAAATCCTTAAAATTGACATGGACGCAGTCTTTGTTTCCCGAGGAATGGTTGGCTTAGTCGGCTTGAGGATAAATCCTTAAAATTGACATGGACACAGTCTTTGTTTCCCGAGGAATGGTTATTTGCCCCTTTAAAAGAAAATGCACTGGCTACATGCATTTGTGGAAGGAAAGTCACAGTAGTAAGCAGAGTTAAACAAGTCATACATGGAAGAAAGGTGGTCATGATTGTTTACTTCAGAATCAGAGCTATGGTCTGGAAACTGGATGTGGTGAAGTGCTTTTGAGGAGTATATGTTGGACATCTTATCTATGTATTTGAATATTAGAATTGGCCTGATGGATATTCTAGTTATGCAACTTCACAAACCAACATATGTATTGAGGTGAGTCACCTCTCTCTCTCTCTCTCTCTCTCTCTCTCTCTCTCTATCCATGTGGTATATACACAGGATTATACTTTTTGGAATGCCGTAAGGATGTGCAACAGTGCATTGGCATGCTCTTCTGAGATATGCAGGGGTGGCCTTGTCCAATGAAACGAGTAGTCCCATCCAATACCCATAGGAGGTCAGGAGGAAGCACTTACCAAGTCACCACGGAATATACCGAATCAGAATATAACACTTCAGCGTAAAGCTTTCACTAGCACAACGTATGCTTACACTAAGATAGTAAAAGATGTAGGTCTATGCATTAAACCTTATAAGGAGAAAAGAGATCTCCTAGTATCGCCTTTGAAAGGGCTAGATATCATGCCAATATTGCCTTGGAGGCATCAATATAACCCTCATCTCCAAGTTGATGACTTATTTTATAAATTGGGGGGCTAGGATATTCAGAAACAAATGACCTGAAGTCCAGCTCCATTAAGTAAGAATGGCTGTGTTGGGCGGGGGGGGGGGGGTGGGTTTGTGCTGAAGAGACAGTTGATAGGGGAGTGGGCTAGGGATGTTAAAAGTTGGTGGTTGTGATGTCACTGACTGTGGTGCAACAAAGTAAAGCTCTTAATTCAGTATTGACAAGAGGTTCAATTCACAAGAATTGGTTTGAAGGCAAAGTTAAAAACTCAGCAAATCAGGATCATGGTTCGACCGCTGTTCTCTGTTGGCAGGCTTTGGTTCCTAACCATGAATAACATCTATGTGATTCTCAATTCATTTTTCAACAGATGTGGGATGTGATTATTTTTGATTATGTAGAGATGGAGACTTGGTAGGGGAGGGGGAAATGGAGGAAGAGATAGGATACCCAACTTTGGTGATAAGTTTTGGGAGCATCTCCCTAAGCTCTTAGCATGCTCATCACCAACACGTGTGCCCGTTCATGGGCTTATCAACACCATCTTCTACTTTTCCGAAGGGTGACTCACATTACTGTAGCCTCCAATCACCTTGGTTAATTTATCAAATTGATCGAGTGACCCTTAACCAAAGGAATGCTAGCTACATCAAAGAGATTGTAAACCCATGCATCTATGTAGAATATTCTTACAATTCAGCCAAAGCCTTCTAAATCAATGTGTTAAGCTCCTCACATTTTCATAGACTTAGTGCTTAACTTCTTGGGTCTTCTTGCTAGTGATTGTTGGTGGAGGCCCCAACTTAAGGAATTAGATTTGGGCAAGTTTGTCATGAGGTAGCGTTATTAGTGGCGGTTACCATAAGCTTTCTATAGGAGGTGTAACAATAATCATAAGCCTTCTACAAGATATGTAATGATAATCAGAGCACTCGAAGTTTGTATCCAATGCCTTACTATGAATCTAGGTATTGTTTTCAAAGAACTCATGTGGAGCGTGTGCTTCGTTGCTCCCACAATGACTCTAGTCTCATTGTGGAGTACACAAACACAACTACTAAAGTGGGGCTCCAATTGACCGACATTAATGCAATTTCTAGGAACTTTAAAACTCAAATTGCACAATAAATAGAGATAGAGAAGAATATTGTATTACTAAAGTGATATAATAGATGACAAAGGCTGACACTCATGTACTCCTCGATGATACTAATCTAGAAGAACTACTAAGACCAAGGGGTTGTATGCTAATAGAAGCTAGATAATAAACTCGCAGTGATAATTGATGTGAAGAGGAACTGTGTAGAGAAGGGGATGGCTATGTATCTATATAGGCTTGTATATGCAGAGCATGACTATGTATATAGGCATGTATACATGGGGCATGATTGATGAACTATGTAGGGAAGGAATTGGTTGTGTATCTATATAGGCATGACCACATAGGTCCATAGCCATAGTTGGTGTGCCACCATCCTCCATGGTGTGTAGACTTTGTCCTACAATAGATGACAAAGCCCCACATGTGCTCTTGTGAAAGAAACCTTGATGATTGATCTAGAAGAACTACAAAGGCCATGGAGATTGAATGTTAGTAGAAGGGCTAGGGAGTAACAATGGTGATAAATGATGAACCACGTGGAGAAACATGGAGAAGAGGCTAGCCATGTGTTATATAGGCTTGTGCATGTAGGTCCATAGTCATAGATAGTGCCACCATCTTCCATGGTGTAGACTCGATCCATAAAGATAAACTAGAACATAGTATCCATACCTCCCACAACCATCTGAGCTCATCTTAGGGCCCGTTCAATCGCGTTCGGGCCCACAATGTTAGGACAAGGTGTCCAAGGGTAAATTCTACCTACTCTATGTGTGAATTGATATGTTCTCTAGTGTAGCATGTACCTACTTAGTAGTGTAGCATGTACCTACTTAGTAGTGTGTCAAATATAAACCATAAGTTATCTCTCAACCATTGACCCAAACCACCTTCCTGTGTGAATATACGGATGTTGAGTGTGTCTTGCTCAAGCATGGCTACTCCTCATAATAGAGGCCATACAAACATGAGCTAACAAGTGCTTAGACAATACAATATGAGGGTGGAACATTGATATCCAACATCCTCTCTGAAGGCGAACTACATCTATGATCCGATGTTGAGTAGATGACAATGTTGCTCCATCTTAACCCTGCTAAGAGCCTTACTATAAAATTTTGTGTCGTCAAGACCCATCTTGAGCTCCGTAAACATGATGAGTTCATGTACGTAATGATGAGTTCACACTATGTTTTGTGTGAGCATAAAAACATGATTTTGAGCAATAGCCATGCAACCCTGGTTGTCACATTTTAGTGTTACCTACACCACATATCTTGTAGAATCCTCCCTTAGCCTAATAATCTCAATCATAATGCCTCACATGATGCAAAGCATGCAACTTTGTCCTCATGATGAGAGTATAAAATTGGGTTGATTCTTAATGATCTAAGAAATACATCCCAAACTAAGAGCAAAACAATACCATGTTATTGTTTATATCGAGTGATGATGTTTAAATCATGATTTTTGAATCACCCGCCAAAAATCTGAGTCACAAAAGCCATTGAGATTTGCACACAACATAGATGTTGTATACTCATGAGAGTAATTGTTAAACCGTAAAACCAGTGGCGGTTAATTGGGTGGAAAGTTTAGGCGGGCCCACTTGTGAAATTTTTCGAAGGCCATCTAAGTGGAATAAGTGGTTGGTGTTGTCAAATCCATTTGTTAAAGACACCTGTAATTTTTTATCCGCCCAAACTTATTATAATATCTTATTAAATTTTCTCGCTCAAATGAGAGCGTATCACGATGTAAACAAGGGATGTCGAGCTAAGTATTTAATGCCGACATCATATTCACATGTACACTAGTAGCACTAAACACCATAGTTCTCACTAATGTTTAAGTGTTTAATGCCGACATCATATTCACATGTACACTAGTAGCACTAAACACCATAGTTTTCAGTTTATACAAAATGGCCGTCCTAGTTTGGGTGTCCAGCCACTTATAAATTTTGTATAAATAACAATGATTGGAATGAGAACACACACTTTCCTTGTCAAGATTAGAGAGCTCTTGCATTCTCTTGCTATCCTCTTGATCTTGTGTGGTTGAGAGTGTGTGAGTGAGTGAAAGAGGCATTTGTTATTTATCTCTGTCACATGGTCCTGTGAGGGGAGAGTGTGGAATGCAAGCCTACTAAAACATTGGAGTAATGATGGTTAGCTGCATTACATAGTTGGAGGGCCTCCCTTGGGAAGCTCTAAACGGGCATCACTTAGCATCTCCATGACAAGTAAGTCTTTCTACTCTAATCTCCATTAATAGAGTGTCTGTGTGAGTACAATGCATTCTAGTGTGTTCTTGGGATTTGGGTTTTTGGCTTAACATTAGTGGGGAGGCACGGTTTGCCTAAGCCTGTGTGACTGCTCATTGGGCTTGTATTGTATTTTCTCCATTTTTCGAGCTCTCTAAGTGGATATCAGAGAGGATAAAGAGTGGATTTTTCTTTTGTTTTTGCTGTGATTTGGTTTTGATTTGTGTTTAGGAGCATTTTAATTTGTTTTTTCGTGGTAGTTGGTGGTTGGTTTATGAGTTTAGGTGTGTTGAATGAACTTTGGGTGAACGTTTTTCTTCTCTCTGTTAGTTTACAGACCTTGTCTAATTAGTGAGAAAATTGATTAATTAGTTTAAAAAAATAGTCTAATTAGTTGCTACATTGCCTTTTTAGCTTTGCATTAGGATCATTATTCGTTAGTTTAATCTTACATTTAGGTACTTCAGAATTAATTAATGGATTTATTAAACTCTATATAATAGAGGGGATGAATTGCTAATATCTCCTCCAATCTTGCACGGAATTCAAAACTAAGCATAGACTTGGATTCCTGGCAATGAGATTGAGCTAGCCATAACCTCAAATCATATTTTAGGGCTAGTGAAGATTAATGCTAATTACATTGAGATCAGAGGGTAATTAGTGAGCTTTAATTGCTCATAGCTCCCTCAGAAAACCTCGGCTTCCAAAATTAATTATAGAATTGGATTCCTTGTGCACAAATTGAGCTATTAGAAGCATCATATTGCTCAATAATTACACTTTTTTTTCTGCCAAAAAGTAATGGTGTAATCAAGAGATAATTAAACTTAATCTCGCTTTTTAAGAATTTTGAGTAGTGGTTGCTTGCATGGGATTGAGTGAATGCCTGAGATTGATGTCAATTTGATTTCTTCAATTCCCATTTGCACTTCAAAGGTTTTTGTGAGTTTTTAGGTTTTTGCATATTAACATTGTTAACTCATAACAAAGTAGAAGAAAATTCTCGAAGCTCATAATGCTTGAACAAAGAAACTGGATACATCATTGGGTTATAAATAAAGACCTATATGTATATATGCCCATATAAATAAAGACCTATATGTATATATGCCCATATATATAGTTATATAAATATAAATATATAAATAGGTATATATAGCTATATAAATATATGAATAGGTATTTAAAGAAGACTGTTAAAACTTTGATTATAACTATTAGCTATGTAAGTGCTAAATTTTATTTATGATGGTGTATCTAAAAAAATATAATTACTCTACGAAATGAATTCACCAGTAATATAGTACATATTCACTATTTCCATAATTAGAATTTACTAGGTATAATTACTCTATGAAATGAATTTACCAGTAATATAGTACATATTCAATATTTCCATAATTAGAATTTACTAGGTATAATTACTCTATGAAATGAATTTATCAGTAATATAGTACATATTCACTATTTCCATAATTAGAATTTACTAGGTATAATTACTCTATGAAATGAATTTACCAGTAATATAGTACATATTTACTATTTCCATAATTAGAATTTACTAGTTATCACTAACATAAATAAAATTTAGTTATACTTAAGTAAGTTCTATTTATTAATGGTAGGTATTAAAACTTAATTATTAATTAAATTTACTATATTAATAAATTTACTAAACTATAATTAAATTATAATTTATTGTATTAGTAATATAGTTATAATTTAGTAAATTCTTATTTATTGATGGTAGGCATTTAACTAAGTTATTAACTAAATTTATGATAACTGAATTTATTATAATAACTAAACCATCAACAACTAAATTTATTTGATGGTAGTCATTTAACTTAATTATTAACTAACTTTATGATAACTAAATTTATTATAATAACTAAACCATCAACAACTAATTTATAACTAAATTATTAACTTTTCCTCTCTCTACACTCACCTACTCTCTCTCTACACTCACCTACTCTCTCTACGCTTTCCCTTATGTTTTAGCTGGTTTCCACTTGCGTTTTTGCTCTTAGATGTTGCAGCCCCTTCGATTAATTGGCTCTAGAAGCTCCTATTTCTCCAAGTAAGTATATCACCAAAGACCTCCAATGAATACATGGGAGGTCAGCATCGAAACACCGACCTCCCATGTGCTCATGTATTTATTTCATAGGAGAGATGCTTCTTGTGATTGAAGGGCCTCCCATGAGAATATGGGAGGTCATCGTCAACTGCTAGGACCTTCCTCAAGTTTCTAATCATGGACTTATAGATGAACTATTTGTTGTCTTGGTAGATGGATGCTTAGCATGTTCACAACCTAGGGGATGCTGTTATTGATATTTTTGTTGGATGTTTGGATGTGGGGGGGGGGTAGGAAGGCTAAGCAAGGAAATGCTAAGGCATTGCCTTTGCATTAAAGAGGATCAATACCTTATCCAAACTATTATCCTAGATCTTCCATGTGATCCAATGGAGGAGAGGATCAATACCTTATCCAAACTATTATCCTAGATCTTCCATGTGATCCAATGGAGGAGTAGACTTCACTTTGATCATGGATATTTTAGCGATGGATATTTATGGAGTGTGCTAATTTGGTGGATATTTGGTGCTATGGATATTAATGTGAATGTTTTTGTGGTTGCGTATTTCTTGCAATACACAGCGACTAGGACTACTACACAATACACAGCGACTTCTTCATTAGCTACATCAGCAAATCTCCCTGTACACAGCCACACAATTTCTGAGTGTTGAGAATGTCTCTATGCCAATTTCTCATCATATGCTGATTTCTTGGTATTTTGTATTGGTTTATTTGGTATATTTGCATGCAGTTAACTTTTTGTGCACGATAGGGCTTAATCTCTCTACACCTACCACCAGATAGTCTTGCCAGATGCTCACATGAACATAGATCATGGAGTCCAATATGGAATTAGGGCATTGTGAAGGGAATTTATACAAACTTTTGGACCATTCCATAAGAAGATATGTCTGACTTAGTGACTATCGGATGCCCAAACGGATTGTGTTGATGGTCCAATGACTTGTTTTGAGAGGATATTTGGAGCTAATGGACTCCGATTAAGATGTGGCTTTGTAGGAATGTTCAGAATACCTCCTTGAAACTATCTAGCCCAGTAGACCTCACTTTGTACCATCCTTCTAATAGATATGGCCAATATTGTGTCCAAGCTAGTCCCAAAAATAGTCTTGATCTGAAAGTCACTGTGGCCCTTCAAAAACACATCAAATGACATTAGTCCAAGATGGAGCCTTGGATCCTATATGGACATACCATGATCGATGCATGTGCCAAGCCGTTTTGGGTTTAGACAAGTAGATCAAATTAGGCCCTAATTCAAGGAAATCTATTTGTTTTGAACTTGTTTTGGTGGATTGGCAAAGTGTTAATTGAAGCAAAGATGCTCGAGCCTAAGAATAATCGTCAAATATTATAGAAAAATGTAATGTACAATCCGCAATCCCCTCGTGAAAAAAGTGACATTTTACCTTTTTGCTATGATCCAATCCGACATCGTTAAGGTGCTCAACCATTGCCCAAAAGATAGTCTAGTTCCTGGAAAACGTGGCATGGAGCCATTTTTAGCTAGCTAGAAAACCATGAAGGAAAGCTCGGATGAGACCAATGCTTGACATGGGAGTGGACCTTTGTATGGTTGATAAGACGGCTTGTTAAAAGCTTTTAGGCTCTACAAATGGTGATCTGCCAAAGTAGGCTCTTGAGCTAGGTTACAAAGTAATTTCGAGTCATAGTGTGTTTGTTGTATCTTCAATACACTCAGATGGACCAAGCTTGAGAGTGCAACATGGACTTGGGGAATTGAAAAGGGAATTTATATGGACTTGTAGAGATTTTAAATACTATGTTTGAACAATTCCACAAGAAGATATGTGTGTTTGTTGTATCTTCAATACACTCAGATGGACCAAGCTTGAGAGTGCAACATGGACTTGGGGAATTGAAAAGGGAATTTATATGGACTTCTAGGGATTTTAAATACTATGTTTGAACAATTCCACAAGAAGATATGTCCGACTTAGTGACCACCCGGATGCCCAAACGGGCTGTTTTAATGTCTAACAAAACGGCTATTTTGAGGGGATATTTGGTGCTAATGGACTCCAAAGGACCACTCTATGTCAAGGATTGGCCTCATTTTAGTTTTCCTTCCATGGTTTTTTAGTTGCAATGTCTTCAAACTATTTTCTCGAGCACAACAGTCAGGCCATTCAGGAACTGGACTATCTTCTGAGTAATGGTTGAGTATCTTCTGGGTAATGGTTGAGTAGCTTAATGATGTTGGATTATATCACTCCAAAAAGATAAAATGGCCAATTTTTTATGAGGATCGTGGATGTGCAATCATTTTTCCATTATTTGAGGATTATTTGTAGCGAGAGAATCTTTGGCTCGCCTGACCACTTTTCCAATCCACCAAAACAAGGATTTGCCCAAGTAGGCTTTTGAGCTAGGTTTGTTGAGATATCGAGCTCAACTAGTGCTATGACGGACATTGATGACCTACCTGGGTGATAGCTTCTGCATCTACACCACTAGCATGGTTAGTGAGATTATGGGGGATATGCGGCCAGTGGGATGACAGGTTGTGTGACAGCCATATTGGATTACTAGAGACTGGCATAGTTATAGCGCTAGCTCATTTACTTGGGTTCACATTATGGACCGACCCTTGTATGTTGTAGTAGTTGAATACTAGCCCATATAGTGTGTACTCTTATCTTTATGTTATGTTGATTGAGTAGAGAAGAAGAAGATAGAAGAAGATTCAGCTATCCATCTCTCTCTTGTGTCTTGCTCTCTCTCGTGTGTGTGTGTGTTTGCTTGCTAGGGTTTGAAGCTCTCCCTCTCTCCCATATTCTCTTTATGGTATCAGAGCTTGGTTTGTGTGAGAGCTAAGGAGGCAAGCAAGAGGCAAGAACTAGCAAGGAAGGAAGCGGTACTACATGGATAAGAGTACCATCATCTCTTTCCCCTTCTTGGTTTAGGTACAACACTCCCTCAGTAACTCTGGGAGCTACACATCTCCGATTATTGAGGAGCTGTCTTCGTGGGAGTGGAGCTACAGTGCAGGTATATTATCTTACTAGATGGAATTTTTTAAGGTAGATTTGTGTTTCTGGCACGTTACGGGCCTCGTTTCGTCACTTCAAGGTATTTTCGACAGTTTTCTGGAAGTTATGGTAGAGAACTATTTTTTCTCAAAATTTGGATATTGCAATGCAGCAGTGCATTTTGGAAGTGCAAATAGGGTTTATACATGTATTATTGATATTAGGTGTATGTACATGTACTTTGGTCACATTTGGTGACACACACGCTGTGCTGAAGTACCGCTGTTGTAGCAGTTATAGGAGATATTGTTGTATTACAGGTTGCATACAGAAGTTGTCTATTTGCAGGTTATTTGATTGCTGTAGGAAAATATGTCTGACGGAATTAATCGGATTGTTAGTGAGAAGCTGGATAAGAATAACTTCCATGCTGCCTGGAAGTTCAGAATGACCAATTTGCTAATGGGTAAAGGATTTTGGGACTATGTAGAAGGAGACAATGAGGAGCCTCCAGAGTTATCTGAGGGAGAATGTCACTCCTACAGATATAAAGGCATTCAAGGATTGGAATCAGGGTGCAAGAAAAGTCATGTAGTACTGGCTTTCAATTAGTGTCACAGACACTATGATAGGACACATACAGGATGCAAACACTCCAGCAGTTGCATGGCAGAATCTGGTTTAGATGTTTCAGACTAACACAAAGGCAAGGAAGTTGCAGTTAAAGCAAGAGTTGCATACTATGGAAAAGAAAAGCATGTCCATCAATGAATATGCCTTAAAGATCAAGGGCATTGTTGAATCCCTTGGGTCTATCAATGTATCAGTGGAGGATGATAATTTGGTGAGTGTCTGTTTGAATGGGCTTGGCAAAGAGTACAAGCCATTCAAGACCTCCATTGCAATTAGGGAGAATATTCCCAACTTTCGAGACTTGATATCTATGCTGATCATAGAAGAAAAGGCTTTAGGTGAGGATTCTTCTTCATAAAGCAAGAACACATCGAAACAAGCCTTCTACTCTAATGCAGGTAGTAGAGGCAGAGGTAGAGGCCGTGTCCGCCGACAAGGAAATCAGAATTCTAGACAACAATAGTCCCAATGATTCACAGCAGCAATCATACACAGGTGTGGAAGAGGCCAGTCTAGAGGCAGGGGGAGCTAAAGAGGCCAAGGTGGTTGGCAAGAAATCAAAATGAAAATAGCATAGAGTGCTAATACTGTGGCAAACCAAGACACATGGCAAAGGACTGCTACAAAAAGTAGAATGACATTAAAAGTGGGAAGTTGCAGACAGCAAGGCAACTATGTATCATCTAGCAAACATGGAGGTGATGAAAGAAGTGAGCAACTGTTTGTGATGCAGCACATTCTTAGTTCCATAATAGGGGATATGTCAAGATCTCAAGATATATGGTATATGGATTCTGGCGCCTCTAACCACATAACCAGTCACGCTGAGTAGTTTAGAGATATGCAAAAAAATAAAAAAATCAGGTTATGTAGAAACAGGTGATGATACTGCGCATCCCATTGCGCATGTTGGTAAAGTGCCATTGTCTATATACAGGATGGAAAAATGAAGTACTTGGATGATGTACTTCATGTTTCGAATATTACAAAGATCCTGGTTTCTGTTGGACAGATGGTTGAGCAGGGTCTGCAACAAGTGAGGTCTAATTCTCAAGGATGTTTTGTGGAGACTTCAAAAATAAGTGTCGCTTGGTTGTAAAGGGTAATAGAAATGGCATGCTTACTTTGGATGTGAACATGCCTGAGATAAAAGCAGCCATGTTTGTGCATGGAACATGTGTCATTGCAGATATTGACATATGGCACAAGCGCATTGGTCATGTGAATGTACAACGACTGAAGTCTATGCAGGCCCAAAATATTGTTGCAGGTTTGCCAAAGTTTAAGGTTGACGGTATGCAGAAGGTATGTGAAGCATGCCAATTTGGTAAGCAGGACAAACATGTATGCTTTCCCACATGAAAAGCATGTCAGTGCAAGGCCATTGGATGTCATACATTCAGATGTATGGGGACTGACTAAGATTGCAACAATTGCAAGTTGCAGGTACTATGTTACATTCATTGATGTGACCACATTAGGAAAGTGTGGGTTTATTTCATGAAGGAGAAAAGTGAGGTGTTTGCTCACTTTAAGACATTTAAATCCTTGGTCGAGAAGGAAAAAGGTATGCAAATAAAATGCCTAAGATCAGATGGTGGGGGAGAATATTTCTCCAATGAGTTCACAGATTTTCTGAGAAAGTAGGGAATCAAGAGGTAGTTTACATGTAGGTACACTCCACAACAGAATGGTGTTGTAGAAAGGAAAAACAGGCACATTGCAAAAGTGGCAGGTGCCTTGATGGCTGAAAAGAATATGCCACATTACTTTTGGGCAGAAGCAGTAGCAATTGCTGTGTACATTATGAACATGACACTCACTGTAGCTGTTTATGGTATGACTCCTGAACAGAAGTTTACAGGCATAATAATGGATGTGTCTCACTGTATCTATTTATGGTATGACTCCAGGAGGAGCTTGGCATTCCGTTTGTGGTTACTCCTGGTGTAAGGAGAACCAGGGCTGTTTTGATGAGGACACCTGGTAGTGATCCAAGTGTACACAGGTCTACGAGGGTTAGATACCCTATTGACAGGTTGAGATATGATGGATATACAGCCCATCATTATGCTTACATGGTAAAAGCAATACAGGAGGTTGAGCCCACTTGCTTTGAGTAGGCAATTGGAAATAAGAAATGGGAAGAAGCCATGGATGAGGAGATGGCAGCATTGGATGCAAATGCAACATGAGAGTTAGTGCCTTTGCCTAAGGAAAAGAAGGCAATTGGATGTAAGTGGGTGTATAAAGTCAAGCACAATGCTAATTGTTCAGTGAGAGTAGGTACAAGGCAAGATTGGTTGCCAAGGGCTATGCACAGACTTATGGAATAGCTATGAGGAGACATTCAGCCGCCCGGTTATCAACTGTGAGAGTTGTCATTGCTATGGCTGCAACAAAGGGTTGGTCTTTACATCATCAAATGGATGTAAAGAATGCTTTCTTGCATGGTGATTTGCAAGAAGAAGTGTACATGATGCAGCCACCAGGTTATGAGAGTGATGCACATCTAGATTTTGTGTGTGCAGGTTACACAAAGCCTTGTATGGCTTGAAGCAGGCACCCAGAGCATGGTCAAACAAGATCATTGTCTCCATAGATTTTCTTACCCATGCTCTAGATGGAGGTTCACTTAGAGTTTGTCTTACAAGTTCTAAATTGGCTTAATGGGTTGGTATTACTACTAGACATCATGCTCTTTTTTTGGAAACTAAAGTCTTGGCATCTGGCACAACATCTTGGAACCAAGAGTCTTCGCTCCTCAAAAGGAATAAGTGATTAGACTAACTACTTGACTTAGCTTACAGTTGGATTCTCTAAGCCTTACATTGTTAGCCCAGACAGGTATTGTTCTATTGCCAATTGTGCGAGCATGAGAGGCTCTGTCCGAACCACCCAACCGAGAGATACTTATGACTTTTCCACTACACAAGTGTATAGAAATGACCCTGAACCGAAGGGGCCTTTGATCAACAAAGTTTCTTGACAACAGGTACTTTTAGGCTAGTGAAAGTTAGAGAATTACTCTTCTTCTACTCTGTTCTTAGTTTCTTATTCAAAGTAACCTAGGTCTCCATTTCTTCAAAACCTAGTCAGTCTTGTCAAAAGAGAAAGGCAATCTATTAATCAAATTTAGGAATGATAGAAGTCTTGGTGGAAAGGAGTTCCCCTTAAATCTACAAAGTATCACCTAAACAACAATATTGATAATATCCAAAGGTGCTAGTGACAAATTCAACATGCTCTGCAATTCCTAGAATGTAACACATTTGAACGTACACAAGATTCTCTTCCCAACCTTGATCCCAAGAAGTTTGCTACCTGTTGATAGCAATCAACTAACAAGGTGGTATCTCTAAGCTCTACTATGTAAGATTGAGGAATCAGTTTGCAAAATTCTAAGCTGGATATACTCAGGCATATTACTTATGGATCTATAATGGCATCGTTCATGAGCATAGGTGTTAGAATAAAATCCAGAGTTTGGAATTACAAAACTATTCAATTTTGGGCAAAAAGCAGGACCTATTAAAAATAGCAAGCTTTGGGAGTTTCACCTAGGGGAATGTCCAAGAGGTTCGTATGACTAAGGATAATCCAAAACCAAGATACCTAGCTTTTCTGACAAGAAAATCTCTTTCTAGTTGTGAAAAACTAGGAACTTTTCTTAGCATGGGTTAAAATCTGTCCCCCACTAGGGGAGCTACCTTCACAGATAGTGCCAGCAATATCTATTTTTCAAGCTGCATGAAGCTATTTGGCTCTAGTCCTTAATGAAATTAGCTTATAGTCCCCAACCCCAGAGCCCCAGGCTCATTTGGTCCCAAATACACTCATTTAATCTAAGTCAAGGTAGAAACAAGTTAAAAATAGCCAATATACTAAAGTTGGCAGAATGAGCTTAAACTTGATGTGTAGATGGGTCCAAGGTGCCATGAGTGTGGCCCTATGCTCAATTTTCAAAAATAGTTCATAATGCGTTTTTACGAGCCAAAGTCGTGGAAAACTGACCTCACTTGATGACTTTTTTGACTAGTTGGCATAAGCTCTCAGAATCTAGTCTTTAAGATTGTAAGGATTGAGTGGCAAATTACTGGAGCCACTCTATTTCGAGATGTCCACTTGAGGAATGGGAGAGTCATTGTGAGTTTGAACTTGCCAAACCTTGTCCCTTTCTCACACAAGTTTGTTTCTCTCAATGCATTAATTGAAGGGGTTGCACCTACAGAGGTGCAAGCTTCATCACAATGGGATGGTGAAGGCAATGAGCTCTATATACTGGATTCCTCTTTGTCTAAGAGGTATGTGACAGTCCACAAATCACTCAAAGAGACAATACCCCTCAATGTGTCTAATAGTGTGATTGATGAAGAAAATTAAAATCTATAGAAAGGTCAAGCTCCCAATGTGCGAAGGTAAGGCAAGACGAGGACTCTTTTACTTCTAAAAATAGTTGAGACTATGTTGATTCAAAATCTTTGGATGTGTGTGGGTCTGGTGTTACAGAGTGCACATAAGGTAAAGAATACCCACGCCTCCACTACCATTAAGAACAGTGAGCACTATGTTGATCTCAAAGAAGCAGGACCATCCTTTGTATCCAAGTCCTATTCATAGAGTGCACAGAAGGTGGACCATTGTGATGGTGGAAACTATGTTGATGGTGGAAACTATGTTGATGTAGATGAAGCGAGGCTTTCATCTAAATTTAATTTTGAACCACAGAGTGCACTCAAGGTGAAGAATATCCATGCATTGATTTTAATGCTCAAGATTGTGGGCAGTATGTTGATCTAGATGAACCATAACCTTATGTGCCCAAATCTCAAACCTCGAGTACACATAAAAAGTATGTTGATGAGTCAAGGGTTATTGAGGCTGGCAATGATCAATCCAAAGAAGAGAAAGTTGTCAGTTGCCTTCAGTGGAGAGCCTTGTACATAATCTTCTAAGGGCCCATATTGACGGGAATCAAGTCAAATCAATGTGACAAAAGTCCATAGGGAATATAATGGTAATTTTATCATGGAATTCCCTCCAACATTTGGAAAGGTCGATGGAATGGAGCAAAAATATGATGGCCACTTTTGGACAAGACCAACAACCACCAACATGTCCATCAACCATAAGAGCGAGCTATGTATTTCTTCATTGGAATGTCATAGGACATCTTGTCCTTTCCATGTCAATAACAAGATGTACAACACAATCTTCTTTAGAGGATACCTATAAAAGAAAATTACCCTTAGTGAGCTATTGTATTGGTTTATTGGGATGTCATAAGACATTTTGTCCTATGACATGGAAAGGACATCTTGTCCTTTCCATGTCAATAACAAGAAGTACAACATAACGTTCTTTAGAGGATATCTACAAAAACTCAGGATGGAAGTAACAAAATAGTATGCCTTTTCTATTGCAAGCCTACTTATTGCATAGATACATACAATTTATGTGGTATACTATGTAATTCCATGGTTGATGATAGCATAACAAGGTTGATGGTTGATGTGGGTTAGCGCTCATAAACATTGTGTTCAAGCTAGGATATCTAAGTCCATGATTGAAAAACCAAAGAAGCTTGTTGCTAATGTAGTCAAAGTGGATAATAATGTTGGGCCTTGAAAGGTATGAGTGTGGTGGTGGCAAAGGAGTGCATGTCATCTTTGATGAGAGGCGACAGTATAGAAGGATTTGTACTACTAGGGGATGCCAAATTGACCAACTTTCTTGAAAAGTTTGTGCCCCTTGTGTGGTTCTATGAATAAAATGTTGCTTTGTGCTTTGTGATAAAATTACATGATCATTCATACTTTGTGTGCCGATAATGTGTAGGTTTAGAAGGATTGTTTCTCAAGAAAGGAAGGCTAGGCTACATGTTTGGTGAAGGTTTTGATGGTTTGTTATTGTTGGAAAGAAGTTCCATGTATTCTTTCTTCCATTTTAGGCGTTTTCTAGTGCAAGGACTATCAGATGAAAGATGTTTCATTTTTAAAATGTCAACTAAGGGTCCAATATCTGGTGTGGATATGGTAAATTGTATGAGACAAGGTGGGAATGGAGATTTGTGCAACTCTTGGGTGTAATTTGATCACACCACTCAGTCATATGGAATACAATGGCATGCCATGTATATGATCCTAGGTAGATACACACGTTAACCTTCTCCATAAAAAGAATAAATCAATTCCTACTATAAAGTTAGAACTTTGTGTTGATATGCTAGTGTGCAAGGGGTTATGAACATAGCAACATGTGAAATAAAAGAAGAGGATATAGAAAGCCAAGTTCTCTTTTGGGAAATATTGAATGTCACTATACAATAATGTGGTTGCCCACCTACAGACTTCCACAGTTTCATGGGTGATGAAGATAGTGCAAATTGGCTTGCAGTGAGAATGGTCTTCAATGGGGGCCCAATGAATCTAATTGAGGAACACAAGCTATTCCATTGGCAGCAAATCTTGCACCAACACACAAGGAAATTTGTGAAGGAAGATCTAAGAAACGAGCACCTTGCCATGTGTGAAAGCTGAAGACTATATGTAGAACCAAGGAGGAGGTAAGAAACCAAAGTAAGCTAATTAAGCAATGGTGGGGCGAGAAGAAAATGCATGTGATAACAATATCCCATCCATGGATATATGGTTAAGTTGGTGGGAAGTGCATATTGCATATTGGGAAAACCTTATGTTTGCGGTATAAGCCACAACCCTACTTTCACTTAATTGTATATGCATGGATTTTTTGCTATATTTTATTAAACCATAGGTAACAAAGTCCATTATAAAGAGGCATGTACTCCAAGAACAAATCTTGACAAGAGCATGCATGGGAGCTTGTTGGTTGGGGAAGGCTACAAGAATAAGATTACTCTGTATGATGCATGTGTATCTGACATGGCAAATGCCTTATTACAAAGTGTTATAAGCAACATGCATATATGATGGGTAAGCATGTTGGGGAAGGTCCTTGCTTGGAAGCTTTGATTAAAATAATAGTCTCAAGGAGTAGGCCCACACCACCACCACACAGGTTGCACGAATGGTACACGAAGGAGTAGCAAGGATACCGATGTATGATGACCCAACACCACTTCAGCATGGGGATAAGAAAACAATGCACAGGAAGAGATGAAGTCCATGGGGACCGATGTCAAGAATAGCTCATGGTAAAGGCATGGCTTCAGTACAACCTCAAGGGGGGCCATCCATTCTTGAAGAGGCAGTCCCACCAAACTTGGTGGAAAATCCAAAGAGCTTCGGTCAACTCCAAGGTCAAATGCTTTGGTTTGATAGCTGGCAAGGTTAACTGCAACTCATACATTCAAAATTGTACAAGAGGAGTACTACTTGCTTGTTTCTTCTTCGAGCGATGGCACTCTGGACTAGGAGATCTAGAAGCAAAAATGATGTGATTTTGTAATGACGATGTCACTCATACATGGCACATAGATCATAATATCACATGTGTTCTTGAACTTCCGTTCATGTGGAAGGTGGAGGCAAGAACAAACATTACATCTACTGTAGAAATAAGTACCTTGGTCATTGGAAGTTTTAGGTTGGAAATAATGAATCAATCCAATAAAGCTTCAAGGCTGCAAATGGATACTACGATATGCATCAGCACCAAATAATTAGCATCAAGAATCTAAATCTGCACCCAGTTATGAGTGTGAACACAACATAGCACGATGGTCATGGTGTGGAGAGCCATGGATATCCAAGGAGGCTAAAAAAAAGAATAAAGAGTGTTGAATGTATACAAGCTATTGCCATGGGAGAGAGAGAACTAGAGCCTTGGTGACTTCTTGTTACAGACTCTATGCTACCCTGTCCATTCTTCTAGCTTTAGCCTTCTTGTTTGTGGCTTGTCCCTTGGTGTTTCTAGTAGTCAACCTTATGATCTAGTCATAGCCATCACATCGACCTTGTGATCTTGTCATAGATCCATCACATCTGGGTGGGGGCTCCCCTTGCAATCTCCCAAGTATCGCTTCTACTCTTACCATGTTCATTGCTATAGGTGCTTGTCCTCCTTGGACCACATCACCCTGTTGCCTTGTGGTTTGAAGTTCCTTTTCCAAACTAGACAATCAGTCAGGTGCATTATAGTAATAGCAAGTTAATCTTCCTCCTCTTGGCCCAAGTCTGCCACCTCCTCCTCATCCATATTGTTGAGAATTTTGAGGTGCTGTTGAAGTTGGGGATATGGTTCTCATGTATAGAACTAAGAACCAAAAGCACAATCTAAAGTACAAGGAGTTTTCACTACCAAGTCATTGACCCCCACAAAAGCGCGGGTGGAAGGAGTGAACTTGTTATGCATAGGAGTGAACTCGTTCATAAACCACATGCATAGGAGCTTTCACTTTGCCATGTTTTTCACATTGGGAATAATCCCTTGGAAGGGAAGTTTTATGTCATGCATGTAAGGACCACATGCATGAAGAAGCAATTCTTGGACTAGGATGGATGGGACCTAATCAATGCCAAATTGTCTGGGACTCAAGAATCGCTACCTTCTTGCAACTAGCCTCGGGATAGGTAACCATTCTAATGATGAAAGAAGAGCCCATGTCTTTCAAAGCCTCAACACCAAATACCCATTCTTCCAATAAAGAAGTGCTTAAGCTAATCGAGCCACCAAAAGGAACCCCCATACTCTAACTATGCCACTTAAAAAGATGTTGATTTTGTACTTTCTCGTAGTCTGAGGTGGGTAAGTAACCAAGTTCCTTCAAATGCATCACCCAAGCAAACCTTATGGCATACCCCCCACACCCCCCCTCAAACATAATTGGCCTTTACAAGGCTAACCCAATCAGCACCCTTGCTACTAACATTCATAACCTTGTAGAATCAGAACCACAGGTATCCAAGCCCACAGTTCTCTAGCAACATCAAAGTTTCCCACCAATTCCCTAGCAACACACCATAATGAAGGTGACAAGGGTGCCAAAGATAATACTCTGGGAACAAGGATACTATGAGGGGAAAAAGCAAATCTAGATACCCAAGATAAAGGTCTAGCATAAGCTAGTGTGATGGCCATACCACACAGAAGGTAGAACTTAATGCAAGGCAGCAAAAACCAACCTTAAGTCTAAGACACAGTTCATCAAGAAGGAGTTATTAGAAGCCTAATGTTAAAACCCTAAGAACTCTCTAGATAATTGTTATGCATAAACATGCATAAATCAGGCATAAACTCAACCACCCAACCACCCTCGAGCCCAAGGGATGCACACATGAATAATAATGAAATACATCATACCTCTACCTTGATGTCCCATACCATCAAGAGGTATAACTCCAATCCAATAGCATGTAGCCATAGTGTGAAATGGTAGGTGAGTAGATATGGACCTCTACACAAGAGACCATAGCATAAGCCTCCAAGCCTCCAAGCCTCCAAGCCCCCTTGAGTGTGCCCCATGCCCCTATTATATAGGAGGGCCCTCAAGTGACTCTTGACTTTCCATTTCCTATGTGTGACCCTTGGATGCCTGACCTTAACCTTAACCCTTAAAAATATATTTTTAATCATAAAAATGCTCAAAAAATTAGAAAAAATTTCTAAAATTTTTAGAAATTCAGGGAATCCATTCTAACAAAAATATCCACCATAAACTTTATGGTATTTTTGTAAAAAATTCCATTAATGCTTGATTTTAACCATAAAAAATAGGGAAAAATAGCATTAACTCACGGTATTCCCCCGCAACGTCGATTCATCCATTGAATTGTTACACACGTTCCAATCACCATATCGATGATCCACGTGCAATTCATCAACACAAATCAACAAAATAAAATTTTATTAGTAAATATTAAACTTTACTAAAAAAATCAACAACAATTAACTAGAGATTGCTCTGATATCACTGTTAAAACCCTAAGATCTCTCTAGATAATTGTTATGCATAAACATGCATAAATCAGGCATAAACTCAACCACCCAACCACCCCCGAGTCCAAAGGATGCACACATGAATAATAATGAAATACATCATACCTCTACGTTGATGTCCCATACCATCAAGAGGTATAACTCCAATCCAATAGCATGTAGCTTTAGTGTGAAATGGTAGGTGAGTAGATATGGACCTGTACACAAGAGACCATAGCATAAGCCTCCAAGACCCCTTGAGTGTGCCCCATGCCCCTATTATATAGGAGGGCCCTCAAGTGACTCTTGACTTTCCATTTCCCATGTGTGACCCTTGGATGCATGACCCTAACCTTAACCCTTAAGGTTAGTCCTAACCCATGCTCCACTAGAGCTTGTTCCCATGCTCCCATGCTCACAAGCCTAATGTGGGTTAGCCTCCTAGTATATGCACACATAATGTGTATATAACATAGCACACATAATGTACATATAACACCTAAGGATACTATGTAGGTCAAACAGAACTCTGGCTACCTAAAGTAGTGCAGTCAAAACCATATCATCAAAGATGGGGGGTGCCTAACGCTCACAAAACTATGAAGGTAACATGAGCATTCGAGCACCTGAAATCATGCCATCATTACCCTTAACTTCTTCAGCCCACCAAAGAAAGTACCAAGTCAAAGTGGCAATGGAAAACTAAAAGCTACCAACGCTACTGGCACCTCATGATCAACCTTAGCAAAGGGTAAGGAAAAGATTAAAGAAATTCACAAAACTTTGAGAATATCACCAAATACACCATGAATAGGGGATTCCTTCAGCATCCCCTCAGAAGCTTATGCCACAAAGCAGAAAGCTAGGAATCACCAATTCCCCTACCGTACTTGGCATCAATTTCAAGCCTATCTAGATGGGCCAAACATAGGTACCTCACCCTTATCAGATAAATGTGAGAGAAAGCAGTACAAAGAGACAAATAAAGCAGTGAAAGGAGAAAGCACATGTAGATGAAAGTAAGAGTGATGGAGAACTATGAAGGTGAGTCCCTCTGGAAGCTGATACTAATCACATAAGTGGTTCTCTTCCCCACTCTCACTCAGTAAGGCATTAAGGTAGAGGTTGCACTTTCTATAGCTCTCTCTCTCTCTCTGTCTCTCTCTCTCTCTCTCTCTCTCTTTGCTCCCCACCCATTTGTAAAGCTTCCTTGTAGTGTGACAATAGGGAAGGCAAGGTTGAGGACCCTAGCTCTCCAGAGAGGGTCTCTCTGCTATAAGAGTTGCTAGAGGTGCAAGTTGGTAAGACCCTTGCATTCTTCCTCTTCTTCTCTCTATCATGCAAGGCTTAAGTGTTCCCAAATTGGTGAACACTCATCAGTGCTGATATTCCTCTACTATGAGCGACCCCTACCAGCAGGATCACCAAAAGTGTCGAAGGGGGTTAACTGGTACAACAAGATGGGCATCTACTTACATCAAGATAGATGTGCTTATATTCTTGGATGCCCGCTATGCAGGATGGCTAGCAGTCAGACAATACGGTTTGACATGCCCACATACACATAGAGAGGTGCACTGATAGATTCTTGAAAGAGACTAATATGAGAAGATATAGTGCCTGGATAGCCGAAGTTGTGCACATAATAAGAAAGTTGCAAGTGCATATAGAAGAAGAGAGTTGCAAGTGGACATGAACTCTAAGTTCATAATATTTAAAGAAGTAGGTGGGACCACATCTTGGAAAGTTGAAGGTAAGGTGGAGAAGCCCTTTACACTATCCAAAGGAGAATTGGAGCTAGAACTTTTGAGCCCACAATGTTGGATAGAGTGGCACTGGCCAAGCTAGTCAATGGGTATATGCTGAAGGTGTACCATGGACTTGTCCCTGGGAAAGCACCTCAAGAAACTAGATCTGAAAGATGAAGGAAGAAGAAAGGCTGGTAGTGAACAGATGAAGAGACAATATAGATCTTGAGTGGTGTGCATCCTAGAAAAGCATCTCAAGAAACTAGATCTAGAAGATGAAGGAAGAAGAAAGGTTGGTAATGAATAGATGAAGAGACACTTAGTAGATATTGAGTGGTGTGCATATGATATATGTGTGTGTGGAAGAGGAAAAGCTAGTTTTTGGGTTTATGATGCCAATGATGCTGGAGGAAATGGTCATAAAATTAGGAAAATGCTTGGAGGTCACACATTGGTGAATTCGCACCTCCCCCCTATTGTTTTATGTTCCTCTTTCATAGAAATAATGGAAAAGCCAAAGATTATACACAATTATGAGGATCTCGATGGTGCACCTAGGTCATCAAAAAAGGCACCTAGACATTAGTAATCATCGTAACCCCTTCTTAAGTTAGGTAGATTACCTTGTGCCCTTCATTATATGACCTTAAGTCTATTGAGCATTGCTACTATCTGCAATAGTTCTCTTTGCATCCCTTGCTTTTTATCATCAACCAACTCCATTAGCCTTCTTAGTAAGATGGTGGAATTCGAATGCTTGTGCTATGCTATCCCCAAACAAACCAAAAAGCACACAGAATGGCTATAGAAAAAGTAGGCCTCAAAGATTTGAACTATAGCATAACAAGGACCACGTGCATGACTATAGTGTGTACATATATAGAAAAAAATAAAATAGATGGAGGGAACTATAATGTTCACAATTAGCCCTCACATATGTGACTAGAGTGTGCATAACTAGTTCAAAGAAATCAAGACGAATATAGCTAGAGTGGCCATACTTGGTTTAGATATGTGACTAGATTGGTCACGTTTACCCACTAGAAATAGTGAGCGATCATGGTACACATTTTATCAATGAAGTGGTGGAGCTCTTGCTCAAGGAATTCCTTATGGTGCACAAAAAGTCAACATCTTACTACCCACAAGCGAACGGCCAGGTTGAAAGCACAAATAAAGCTTTGTGCACTATTCACTAAGATGGTAGAAGCATCGAGGAATTATTAGGAGCACAAGCTGCACTCGGATCTATGGGCCTCCTACATGGCCTCGGGGGGTTCAACTCAAAAAATGTTAGTGTACCACGTGAGTTCAACAACAGGAGGGGTTTTTTAATTACACATTCAAAAAAATTAACACAATTACATTAACAAGAGGGGTTTTTTAATTCAATTTTAGAAAAAAATCATTTAGTTCATAAGTAAAGAGGGTTTGTTTTATTGGGGTGAAAATTTTAGTTAAGGGGTTTTTAAAATACCTCTTGAACGCATGTGATACTTAGGGTTTTCTAGTAGTGTACCCCCCGAGTACATACCCCCGAGTACATGGTATACAAGGTGGCTGTCAACAACACACCTTTCTAGCTCGCATTTGGGCTTGACATAGTCATGCCAATAGAACACTTGGTTTTAAGCCTCCGAAATACAACCAAACATAACCTTACAAGAAACCCTCTCATGGAGAGATTAGTTGCCTTAGAGCAACTTAGTAAGCAAACATTGGAATTCGCTTTACAAATTTATTGGTTAAAAAACTAAGGTGCAAGAAACAATGGTTTAATGATGACTAACTCAAGGATAAGTGTATGGAGGTAGGAGATATGGTGCTAATGTACAGGGTCAAAAACACAAAATGAAATCTTAAGTATAGAGGCCAAGGTCCCGACCTCGTGACATTGATTACTCCTCAAGGTGCAGTAAAGATAAAGACCCTAGATGGGATTGGAACGGAAGGTTACTTCAATGGTAGCAAGTTGAAATGCTACTATGGACCTCTCACCTAGGACATGCTCTTCCAAATCCACAAGAAATAAGAGGGGAAGCAAGAGGTCGACAACAAAAAATAGAGGGCATGACTCAAGGCATCCACTCGATTTAAAAAAACCTTGAAGGGGTCGTAGACCCCATAATGTATAGATCTCTATACATGTAGCCAATCTCCATGATGTGGATAAAATAGAAACACCCATGGAACCTACTCACCTTGAGCTAGAGTTTCCCTAGAAAGACCACCTAGCAGTGTGGCCAACCTTGGTACACTGAGGCTAGCCACAATGTTTTTTCTTGGGAGATGTGGACCTCCCACCCCTCAACCCTTTCACTCTGTGACCATTACCATGGTAAATAACACCTAATCTATAACCGTATAAGCGAGTTTCTAGTTAGATCTAAACCTCCATCGTGTAAGTGTAATGTGACCCTTGTAGGTACATTGAAAGAGAGCATCATCCTTAGGAGTGGATGGATCATGGTGGCCATGAATTACATCATAAACTGGCAAAGAAGGACTATGATTCTCTAAGTTCCTTTCAGAATGGCTATACCATACCCTTAGTGAATGAGGTCACCTCGAACTTGTCAACATCCCAAGCCTTGTTCTCGAATTACATGTTATGACCCATAGGTAGGTAACCCTTAAAGTTACACCTCATTCTCACCTCGCTATGCTGGTGGCCACACCCTTAAACCATAATGGAGATCCAAAACCTCCCCAACAAAGATGAAACCTCAACCTCAACAACCCTTCATGGAGGTCACCAAAAAAGAATGGGTACCCAAGCTAGGGAAAGTACAATGCCCATGCAAGAACTTATCAACCACCATTTGGCTAAACACCGAGCCCCATTGGATCCCCAAATCAAGCTTGGTAGATCTTTGCTCATAGTTGGGATATGGCCCCAAGTAATAGAGTTTTACCTAAACCTTGAGCCCCGTTTTGGAACCCCAATCAAGCTGCTAGAAGCCCAAGGCTTCTACAAAGGGATCATGTCTACCTGGGTCCCAAAAATCTTGCCACCCACACAAACCCAAAAGCCAAAATACCCAGTACCACCCCATAAATCGATGTCTCATTGGATCTCGACCAAACTGCTAGAAGCATAAGGATTATGTGAAGGAAATGCCCACATCTGGGTGTGATGAGATTAAAGAAACCATGTCCCAAGCCCTTGCAAAAAATGCATTCTCAAACATCAAATCCAAGTGGGTGTAGAGGCCCAAAGCCATGCCTTTGTTGATGCTAACTCTAAATTTGAGTAGTGGCTTCCACATTGACTCTTGTGCCCAACACCACTTTTAGAAAAGTTAGATTAGCTCATGGATTCTAAGCAGTAAGAGGCAACACCTTGCCCATGTACATTGGCCCTACTTGTCCTTGTTCCCATCGAAGAAGAGCCATCCATGGTGACAAACCCCACAGAGAATCATGCACACACTTCTATGGCACCACCGATTTCAGGGGGCCAAAAAAGATTGCTGTGACCCCACAACACCTATGTGGTGCCATGTCGCAACATCAACTTCCTAGCACAGCTGAGGCCAACGTTCAGACAAGCACACAAGCCAAGCTGACTATGGTGGCATCCATGCTTTCACCGTGTGGATGGGCAAGAGCGACTCTCCACTCTGGCCCACCACTGACATGTATATATATAATGTAATCCTCCTCGCTCAAGTGTACTGTCATTGCCCTTCATCGGGAATGGTAAAAAACACATATCTAAAAAAATAAAAAAACACAAAAACCAAAAAACATATCTAAATTTTTTTAAAAACAAAAGCACTTATGATCTCAAAAGTTTATTGTGTGATTATTGTTATAACAAATCATGATTGGAGAAGAAGAATCGTGATTTAGGAAGCGCAATTGATCGTGTTGACGATGACAATGCGAGAGAAGAAGAATCAGATGTGCCAAATCACGATTTAACAAATTCAAGATATGAGGTTGAATCGCGATTTAAGTAGAATTAGTGATTGGAAAAGTTGAATAGCCCATCACAATCCAAGATTATAATTGAAGACGTTGAATCAACTCAAAAGTTGAATCGCCCACCAAAAATTAAATTGCCATGATCCTCCAAGATCGACGATTAAAGAAGTTGAATTGCCCGTAGTAGTCAAATCGCCACAATCCAAGATTGATGATCAAAGAAGATGAATCGTCTAAAAAGTTGAATCGCACACCAGTAGTCGGATTGCCACGATCCAAGATCGACGATCAAAGAAGGTGGATAGTCTCAGCATGGAATCGTCTATGAGGTGGATCGTTTGTATGGTGGATCGCCTGTGGGGTGGTGTGAGAGAGAGAAAAAGAAAAAAGAATCAATAAATAAATAATCCACTGCCTGTGCCATGTAGACCTTGCTAGCCTCCTGTGCCTACGCTCCTGCCTATGTGCCCGACCCACACTCCCCTTCACTCTCGGCTTCTCCTAGGTAGTGCAACAGATCACAATGGGTTGTATAGCATTATTGCTTCAAGAGCACAATTTTGCATCAGGAAAGTTTGCATTGTTACAAGAGGCTTTGCTCCACCATGATTTTTCACATAATACAGATGAAGTTGTATAGTGTGCGCCTTCACAATTTTTAATGTACCAAAATCAGAAGCTTCCTTAGAAATGCTACTACCATTGCAACTTTGAAGGTTGTATTGGATACCATTGCTCATAATATGAGGAGGCTAGTTTCATATGCTCAAGAAAGGGACATTGGATGCGAAGACGAGCGCATCCGATCATCATTCTGGTCCATGATGATTAACGTAACATCGATGTCCACATCTTCCCGACGACAAAGTGCAAGTAAACACTTCACCCTCCCTTTTCTACATATTTTGGCTCCCCATCGAGTGGGTAGAGAGCACTCCCCATGGAGAGTCGAGCTAGTACAGTTGGGATTGTTTTCAAGTACATTATCGTATAGCCTAATTGTAAAACCACCTACAAACCCCAAATAAAATCCTACTACCACTAAACCCAAATCAATTTCCACTTATAACTAAACCCTTGCAAGTTTCTAGTTTGCAGTCAATATAGAGCATAAATTAAGTTATATTTGTAGGCAAACAACAAATTTTGAATCGGGGTTTTTGTCTTGCTACTAGGATCTAGTATTCTCCTTGTCTTTCTATAATTTTAACTCAAAGATGTAAACTAAAAACCATGGGCGTTTAAATAGGTCTTAGTGTATTTGTATCAAAAAGCTTCAACAAAGTAGATGATCATATTGGTGGTGATCTCATTTGTGATGCCATATGTTTCATATATAGATTTTTTTGTGAATAAATTTGTTACATGTGGTAATGGATTTGGTTACATGTATTTGGTTGTGCCATATCCTTAGTAAGCTAATAGATGTGTGGTTATAGAATCATGGTAAAATATTTTTAGTTTCAAAGAAAATTAGAATTGGAGGACTAGTAATGGCCATTGAGAACTTATTAAAATAAAGGGATGCTCCATTTTGTCCACTACTTGTTATCATTATGCTACTTAGATGCTCCATTTTATCCACTACTTGTTGTTAACATTATGCTACTTGGATGCATTATTGGATCCACAAATTGTTAACATTATGCTAGCAATGTCGATATTCTATGTCATATACTCTTGACTACTCGTTAATATCATGGTAGCAATGTCTATATTCTTTGTCATAAACTCTTGGCATGTCCCTTAACCAACTAGCCACAACACCTGCCCTTAATCTTGATCTTGTAGACCTTGAATATAATCCATGTATATTTGAAATCCAATAAAGCTACATGTCACACTAAGCAACAACATTGGAGTGTAATGTCAAAGGTGCCTATGATGAGAATAATTTTTGTAATACATAATATGGAAAAGCATGGATACATATATCTTTATTAAACACAATTGATTGGTTTACAAATACCATAAAAAAGATGAGAGCACAAACTCGCCCATTTGTTTACAATCATGAAAATTATTTCAAAGTACCCATACATGTCTTTGCTTTGACACCAATTCGACACTTGGATAATCTAGTTACCCTTGTGTAGAGAAAAGCCAAAAAGTACCCATACATGTCTTTGCTTGACACAAATTTGACACTTGGATAATCTAGTTACCCTTGTGTAGAAAAGCCAAAAAGAGACTAGAGATATATTAACCATTGGTGATGGGAAAAGAGGAGCATATTTAATGGATATTAGTATGATGATGTGTAGTCACATATTTCTTGCTCATCAATTCACAAGCCCTCTTTTTCTCAAGCACCCAAACTTCGCATCTTCTTTGTAATGGAGGCTAATTCAAGTAGCTTGAACCTTGGATTCCTAGTTATTGCGCACATTGAAAAAAAAACCTTGAGAAAAAGCATAAAATTGTTCTTAAACTAGTTCCATTTTCATACAAACCTTTGACAAAAATGTAAGTAAATTTTACCAAATTTTTCTAAAAGAACCTCCTATAAATTAACTCAAGTTAGCTCATCACTAAATGAAAATTTTGAACTTAATTAAACAATCACCCACCAACTCTTAGTGGGCATATTTCTTGGAAACACTGGTGTATGATGTCAATCTTTTTGTGACTATCCTTGGACATTGTTTGACAATTTGGCAGTAATATTGATAAATGCTTAACTTGAAGCTATTCTACATTTCAATTTTCAAAATAAAGGTTGCAATTGAAAGAAACCATGAAAGTGGCTGGCGCCCCCCCTCCCCCCCCAAAAAAAACATGTTACTTTCCTTAGTTATGAAGTTACAAGTTACTTACAAGATATCCACAAACTTACCTCGCAATTGGGTCTACTTTAAGAAACTCATGCCAACAACAATGAGTTTTGGTATTTTTTAAAGAATGTAAACAAGTTGATTCAATAACATATACACAATCAACTTTAATAGCAACATGAACTTGGAATGTTTATTATTAGTAGGTTCAAAGTACTTAAATTTTTATGTCAAGGGCCCTGCCTTTACTTTTGATTAGCATAATTACATCTAAAATAGAAATCCAACACTTTTTTAAAAGTGCATGAGTCAATATGTATGCCATTTTGAATCTTAGGTCCTTATAATTAATATCTCACACTTACGTGCGGCTTTCCAATAATGATACACATAAATAATAGTCTTTAATGTCCAAAATTCACTTAGGCAATCAAGAAGTGATGTTGTTAAGTGACAGATGGAATGATGTGACAAATGGTGTCACACATCACAAGTTGTTGCAATGTAGCTTTAAAGTTTCTTAATTTAATTCTTTTGTGTTGTCAATTTTTAAGTGTAGATGTCAATGATTTAGAACATAGAGGCCCTTTCATCTTTTTGCATGGAATAACTTATATTTTGGCATCAAGCACCCATGTGGATGGATGTTACAATTAAGATGAATTCTTTATATAGCACAACCTCATTAATAAAACAATATATGTTCCATCTTGTTCATTGACTTCTTATGTTCTCATGACACTCCATTACTACAAGTTTGATTTCTAGTAATGTTACCCACCTCAAGTTGTCGTTTGGGAAGCCTTTGTGAAGATCCTAAATAAAAGAGTCATTTTTAAAATGGAAAATTAAATCATCAAGTGAGTGACCAACTTTACTAAAGGAACCCAACATTTCATGGGCTATATTTTTCAAACTAATTGCACCATGAAATACTCATAATTGAATGAAATATACCTAGGCATTAGATGATTAATTAATTGTTGAGGCTCTCTAGAATTGCTACTTGTCCATTGGTTATAGTTATAAGTTTCCTTGCACACAAAAGATATGAAACATGATTAGTCTGAAAGTATATAAGCAACTTAGGAAGTGGAAAATATGTTTCCACTTACTAACTTCTCAATTTGGGTTGATGTGAAAGTATATAAATAAAGTAGCAAGTGGAAACTATGTTTCCACTTACTAACTTCTCAATTTGGATTAATGTGATAGTATATAAATAAAGTAGTAAGTGGAAAATGTGTTTTCAACTTCTCAAAGTACCAACCCAAATAACAAATGTTGCACAAAGGTGAAAAGACCATGTAACTTGCATGAGTATAGTGGTTAGAGGTGACACTTTTTTATTAGGAGGTTGTAGATTCAAGGATGATTTCCTTTATACAAGAGGGGTCACATGGTCTAGGTGTGTGTTTTATATACAAGAGGTGTTACGGTAATTAATTAATTAATTATTGGGTGACCCAACAAGTAAAAATAATATCTTGGGGTTAAGTTGATTTTGTGAGTGAATCCGATCAATGGTAACACGTGTGAGAAATGCCCAAGCTAAGTTGATTGTGAGAGAATTTGATCAATGGTAACACGTGAGAGACGTGTGGTGTGAGTTTGATATGAAAGAATCCGATCAACTCTATGACACGTGCGACGTGTGTGAAGACATTGTGAGTGAATCCAATGTGGGAGTGAATCCAATTAATTATGTTTCACATAGCAATGAATAATCGAGAGTGAATCTAGATAAATGTTTACCACTTATCGTTATTATTTTTGTGAGTGAATCCAAGATAATTGTGATCTAACAATGTGGACTATCTTTGAGTATAGATCATAAGATGTCTCACATGGTAACACGTTGTCGTGAAGTGTGCGGTACAGCCAGGAAAGTACGAGACTTCTAGCTGTGAGAGTGAATGTCAAATCTAACAAGGAAACTCACACACAAAATTTCCCAAGGAGTATTGAACATCACTATTTCCAATGACAAATACATGTGTCGATTCACCTCAATACATCCTTGAATTCATCTTGATGATTGCACAAAATTGCATGAAATCCTTTGAACCATTCACATGTAAGCATAACAAGGCCTTCCAATTTTTCCAATATACATGTGACCACTTACATCCTTTACATCCAGTGCCATCAAAACCATTATTTCGAGATGCACTTTATCACTTGAAAACCTGCCTTAATATTCTAACATCTCACAAGCAAAATAGCATGGCATATGTACCACATAATCTTGTAATTTTTGAAAGTTCCCTATCTTGCACTCTAAAACCCGGCTAAATAGACTTTGAAATCCAAGCTTAAGGTTCGCCCAAAGTATTTTAAAAAAAAACTATACAAGACCTCATTCCAAAGCTTTTTGAAGGGAAACCTTTTTTAAAAAAATTCGCTTATCTCTTTTAAAGAAAAGAAACGAATTTCAGAATTCGCTTCTTTCCCTCTGCTCGCCACCTCGCTGTAGGCGTGAAGACAATATTACACATAGCTTGAAGGTTTTTCTAAGAGTTGTATCCTCTTATTACTCATCATTTCCTCTTTAGTTTGAGACCCAGGACACCATATACAGTCGCCGCCGTCATGAAATTGCAAGCGCTGGTCCTCTTTCCTTCTGGTTATATTTTCTGCAGACTGGTTTTCTTTTTTCCCCCCCACGAACTGGTTATCTCCTCTGATTCCCGCAAGGAATGCGGCGTTGCTCGCCTTTTGCAGCATAATAGTCGGCCTTGCCCACCAAAAAGACTGCGCATGCCTTTTTCTTTAATATCCAGAATATTCTAATTAAAAGGAAATCCCTCACTCTTCCACGTATGCTGCCCCTTATCCCTTTAATGTGGTATTCATAACCTTAACATTAAGGTAAGGTCCTCAATGCAAAGCGGTTCATCTAATTTAATTCCCCCACATTCAATAAACTCTTCGGCACTGTGATGTCCATTAAATCTCCATTACTCTTGACGCCTTCATAGTTTATAAATCATCATATCGGCCCATGTGATTTATAGAATCCCCAATTGTTCATTCAAGTATTTCTCCATGTCTTCATAAATGCATTCCTTTGTGCATTGATATGCCCTCATGCCATCATATATAACTGGATGCTTCTAACTTGCCCATGAGCTCTGAATAACAGCAAAACCATCATCCTCCATACTCATATACAAAAACTCCTAGATCTGGCTCAGCCTCAGCTCGTCTTATTGAACCTCATTTACAATATGAACATATGTACATGGCATCATATAATGACTCGTCATGGCACTTAACCCCATGCATCTGGACGTGTATTTGATGGCCTCACATGCACGGTTTCACATCATAGACGTGCCATGGCACGACATCCACCCCCTCTAAACCTGCACATCCTCTGGTATGTGCCAAATCATCATCAAGGTCCACATATAACTGGATGTCGTCTTCATCTTCTGCAGTTCCAGGAAGATCATCCTCTTCCTCTTCAACCATATCCATACTACCACTGTCGAGCTTCTCATCCTGAATCTCTTGTGAATCAAAAGGATCACCATCATGCCTTCTTTTAAATATCTTGATTCTTTTGCCAGCCACAAGATTCTTTACTTCTGTTCCATCAAGCTCACACAGAGTATACGTGGCATTTCCGTGCACATGCTTGACAATGTAAGGGCCAAACCATCTTTTTGCAAATTTTCTTTGAACAGTGAATTGGTTGTCAAGGCTACTATCATACATTAGAACCCAATCACCTTCTTCAATAGGTTTTGGCCGGAGTCTGTGTCTACTATCAAATCTTTCTTTATTTTTCAGCCTTGCATCTTTCAAGCGAGCTTTAGCAAGCTCTACATCTTTAGGCCTCCTCTCCAACTGTCTTATTCGCAATGCAAGGAGGTCATCTCTACTCAATCCTTCCACCCAGGGCAATACATTCCAAGTTAGAATTACTTCTTCAACTGGCATCACTGGCTTCTGACCATACATCAATTCTGCAGGCATGTATCCTGTCACTGAGCTATGAGTTGTACGGTCAGCCCACAAGGCATATGGTAGCAGCTTTGGCCACTCTCTCATTCTTTCTCTACATGCCTTAGCCAAAGCTTTAATGATTGGAGGATGTCCTCGCTCACTTTTTCCATTGCCCTCAGGATTGTAAGCACATGTTAGGGACAGTTTGATACCAATTCTAGAGAAGAATTCCCTTGCTTCTTCAACATCTAGCTCACCCCTATCAGTTGTTATTTTCCCAACACAACCATATCGGCAGATCACATCTTCCAAGAGAAATTTGCATACTGTTTCCGTACTCTTTGTTCTAAGAGCACGCCCTTCTACCTGATTTGTCAAATCTTCTCTTGCAAGTGCTATATACCGCATCTGCCAAATTCCCAAAGGCATTGTAACTAGATCCACTACCCATTTGTAGTGCATGGCAGGTGGGTAGGTTGGTTGCAAGCCATCACGATGCCGCACATTTGAGTACATTTGGCATACCATGCATGTTTCCACATATCGGGAAATATCCTTGTACATTCCTTTCCACCAATATTTTTCCTTTATTTTGGTAAAGGTGGCCCACACACTTCTATGTCCAGCCCAGAGACTCTCATGGAATTCTTTCACAAGCTTTCCTTGAGTCTCTTTATCACATATGACTCTCTGTGGCATAGCATTCCTCTGCTTAGGATGCTTCCAGAGATACCCATCCTTTAGGAAATAACCATATGCTTTTCTGCGGATCCTCTTAAATTCTGAGTCAGACCAATTTTCTTGCCTTGTCAGAGTACTCAAATATTGACCAATAAGCAACCAATCTCCTTCATATATTTCCTCAATAAAAGACTCAAGTGCATTTGATAGGCAAATATGATCCCCTTTTGCATATGCTGTAGTATAGAACTTTGTACCCACATCATCAATGTCACTGATCATCTCTTTCTCATCTTCATACCTAGCTCTTGATAGCATGTCTGCAACTGGATTATCTTTTCCCGCAATATGCTCAAACTCAGGATTTAGTGACTTGATATAAGCAATCCACCTAAGCATTGCAATATCTGGAGTGGTACAACTTGCTATCATCCCAAGAAGTGGCAAGCAATCAGTTTCCACAAGTACAGATGCCCCAATAAGATATTCTTTTTCACATTTTAGAGCAGTGACTATCCCCCATAATTCTCTCTTGATCTGTGGATACTTTCGTTGCCGAAAGCTTAATACCTTTGCTCCAAATCTAATTACATACCTATGATCATCCTCATCATCTTGCCCTACTGCCCATCCTATCCCAGTAGGACTAGTATCAACTGTAACAATCACAGGCCTGCCACACTCATAATCTGCCTTTCTCAAAGTGGGTGATGATTGGAGCAAATATTTCAGCTTCCGCATAGCTTTAATATGTATTGCACTCCACAGAAATTTTTGATTTTTTCTCAAAAGTTGATAAAGTGGATCTGCTACATGTGCATAATGTGGGATCCAAATAACATAAAAGACACATGCTCCAAGAAATCTCCTCAGTTCTGTAACATTAATGCATGTTTCCTTCATTCTTTGTATTGCATCTATCTTGGCTGGACAAGGACGGCGTCCACTAGTACTACAAAGATGTCCCACTATTAGCACTTCACCAACTCCAAACACTGATTTCAGCCCAGATAAAGTAAGATTCACTTCTTCAAGCCTGGATAGAATCATGTCACAATCCTTTATATGATTTGTCACAAACTTGCGGCACCCTTTGAATCCAAATTCTCATCTTTGTCTTTCTCATCACAGCCCTTTATTGGCACATCATCCAAAAATGGCATAGTTTTTTGTGGTATGAAGTCTCGTAAGACTTTATTCATTCCATTCATCATATGTGCCACTGAGTTGGTGGCTCCTTGTGGTAAGGTACACATCCTTACTAATCCCAAAGGAGTTCTCATTGTGGTCAAGTCCCTGCTTTGTATATCCAGCTGGAACTGATCATATCCCGAATACAGATCACCCATAGAGTATATAGCTTTCCCTGCAAATGCTTCTGCAAACTCATCCACAATTGGACCTGCTCCAACATTCCTGATTGTGACTTTGTTTACAGGTTGCATGTCTTGAATAAAGCGCAATGTCCCATTTTTCTTTGGTACAGTAAACCATCTGTTGGAATATGGGGCACATGATGGCTCCAAGATTCCCATCCTGATCTTTTCTTTTAGTAATTCCATCAACTTTGGCAAGAGAGCCTTTGGTACTGGAATTGGCCGCAGGTTCCAGGGCACATGTGGAACAGTAAAGATCACCATTGGTGCTGTTACACTTGGATCAACACAGCCTATCTCATGTGGCTCAAAAGCAAAAGCTTTCCCATGTTTTACAAGCATCTCCTCAAAGCATTCCCTTTCAACTGGCAACAGAAAATCCTTCTCACCAATCTTCAGCTCTTTTAGAGTTTCTTGCGTAAATTTATGCCCAATTTTCTTCGGATCTCTAAGATTTGGCTGCATAGAAGCTTCATCTATCTTCTCCTTGCTTCCCGGTGGCAAGGGCAAGGCAACTGGTTTCACCTTCTTTGCAACCGTTTTGTACTTTGTATCAACATGAGCATCCATCTCACAATTCATGTTTTTACATTCCACCCCCTCAAATTCCTGTATTATATCATACATCTCCACAGATGACACCTTTATCATTTCATTTTCACCCTGTAAGCATGCTCTTCCCATATCAAAAAGCACATCCATAGTATCTACAAATGACACCTCATCAAGCACCCCTGAAATAAACTCATTCTTCTCCAAAAGACCACACTGCTCAAAACTTTTTTGTTCATTTTGTATATGTTTTTGCATGCCACGCTTCAAAAACCAGTGACCCATAGCTGGAGAATCCCTGAAAATTTGCTGAAAAGCTATTTACATTGATTGAGTCCTGCGAGAACTCATTTCCCCTTGTACCATTGGAATCCCGCTTTACAATGGCACCTGGCCAAAATCCCTCATCTCCCTGTAATTCATAAACTCTCTGTTTATCTTTGGGAGTGACTGTGCCCGAAGAGACTCACGATTCCTTTCATGATTAATGCAAACTGTCAAAAACTGAACAGCTTTTTTGCCATCTTTACTCCTTATTCTTGCATATGCTGAACCATCATCCAAAACCTTTGTTTCCATCCTTACAGCTGTAATGTAGGGTTGCCCAAGGATAAGGGGATATGATGACATCTCCTGAACAAAGAAATTCTGATCATCCTTCACATCCCCTATAGTTACCCTTACATTTGGACATGCTGCATAAAGCTCTCCAGATGAGTTATTGGCTGCTTTAATCATCCACCCATGATCCACATCCATTGGCCACTTACATTTGTTATAGAGATTTTTAGCCATAAGATTTATTTCAGACCCATGATCAATTAGAGCGACATATGGCTCTTCCAAATCACCTATCTTGACAAGGGTTTCAGTGGTTGCTCTTGCCCAATGGCTCCTGGAGTAATGACTCTTTGTAAGGACTTCTTTTTCATCATCCTCTTCCACAAAGCGCACTTGTCGTGCCCCATCAGCAGAGTGATTACATTCCACCACATTTTCTCTCTCTTCCTTTTTCTGTACCTGTACTCCATGAGTCTTGGAAGTGCTTGCCTCCCCTTGTGATGGAATAGATTCAATTATGGACTGCCTTTTTCTTTGTATAATATCAATTATCTCATCATGAAATTCTTTCTTTGCAATCCCCAAGACTTCCCCTAGTGTGAATTCCACCCTGCTGTTTAGAATCCTTTCTTCAAGTACCTTTTTGAGATCTGTTGCAACTTCAATATCAGATTGAAGCTTATAGAGTGGACTTTTCCCTTTACCCTTCTCCTTCATTTTTGCTGGCACTTCTTCCATTGAAACATCATGTGGAGATCTGCTATGCTGTGGAGGCATATGTGATGGCCCAGGATCCTTCTTTTCACTTCCACGTGTAACTCTTTTTGATGGCCCTCCTTCCTCATTTTCCCTTTTACGCTTCTCCTCTACCTGTGCCTCATTATTTTGGCATTTGGCAATATAGGCATGAATGGATAAAGAATCCACAGGCTCCTCCCAGCCAGTCTCAAGACGTATACAATCACCTGCCTCATGCAAAGCTTGCTTTGACACTCTCTTTGACGCAATTAATTCCATTGTTGATGGCCAAAAATCCTCATTCTCATAACCCTCATCATTCTCAAATCCCTGCTTTAATTGACCAACCTTTAATCCATAGGTTGCTGCCTCAACCATAGAAATGGCATGACTAGCAGCCATATCCTCTACCAGCTTTTTCATCCCTCCTTTCCCAAAGTTTGTACTCAATGGAAGACCAGTCTCTGTAAGATGGATTTTCCCATCTTTGAAAAACACAAGTTGATTTTTAAGGGCTTCTTTATAGCTAGCACAATCTTTCTTTGCATGCTCTGGGTCATCACACCATATGCATCTATATGTAAACCCTTCTTTGCTTTGAGGCCTTTGCATAGAAGCCTGCCCCAATGGTAGACCTTTTTCTTCAATCCTGGACATCTTCAATTTTAAGTCACGCATACCCTTGATAAGCTCATCCATCGGCCCATCTATCTTTGGAATTGTAGCAGCTGGTTTGGATAGATTCTCAGGGGTGACAGCAGTTATGGGGGTTGCAGAGCCCATCACCATTTTATCCCTCCTCCGCTGCCGCTTTGCTAACATAGTGACTGCATCCTCAACATCATTCCAATCACTCTTTAATCCCTGCTCTGTATCCTTATCCTCAAGGAGGATTTCCAATTTCTCCTGGAGATCTTTCCCAGCTGCTTGCAAGAAGAGCTCTGTTTTTTCTCTGTCCAAAGTTGCACGCTCTATCCTTGATAGCTGGGCATAGCGCTTCTCAAACTCTCTTAGCAATTCTGTGGCAGAAATTCCCATTTTAGGTTTTGTGACCCATTCCAAGAAAGTTCGTTTGGTCACTCGCTCAGAATCCTCCATGAAATATTCATCCTTTAAAGCAAGCTTGAACTCCTCCCAATTTCTGCCACCATGTGCTGTCTGCAATCCTCTTATGCGCTCTCTTATTTCAGGAACACATACCAGCTCGAAACTTCGAACCATATCTTCCTCAGTCACCCTGTTTAGCTCCATCTCCTTTATATAATTGCGCAGGTACTTTGTAATGTCCTTCCCATCAAATTGATCCACCTTTTTCACAATTGATTGTAATGCTTTGGTCGTGGAAATTTGTCCCCTCTCAGCAGCTTGTTGCTGTTGCATGTACATGGTAAACATTTGAAACATCTGCATAACTCCGAGGTCAAAATGAACCCCCTGACCCTCAGAATTCTCAGCCATAGCTTCCCTGTATATTTCACCACACTCTCACCCCAGCAGTTTCACGTCGGGTTCACCAAAAGATGTCGTGAAGTGTGCGGTACAGCCAGGAAAGTACGAGACTTCTAGCTGTGAGAGTGAATGTCAAATCTAACAAGGAAACTCACACACAAAATTTCCCAAGGAGTATTGAACATCACTATTTCCAATGACAAATACATGTGTCGATTCACCTCAATACATCCTTGAATTCATCCTGATGATTGCACAAAATTGCATGAAATCCTTTGAACCATTCACATTTAAGCATAACAAGGCCTTCCAATTTTTCCAATATACATGTGACCAGTTACATCCTTTACATCCAGTGCCATCAAAACCATTATTTCGAGATGCACTTTATCACCTGAAAACCTACCTTAATATTCTAACATCTCACAAGCAAAATAGCATGGCATATGTACCACATAATCTTGTAATTTTTGAAAGTTCCCTATCTTGCACTCTAAAACCCGGCTAAATAGACTTTGAAATCCAAGCTTAAGGTTCTCCCAAAGTATTTTAAAAAAAAACTATACAAGACCTCATTCCAAAGCTTTTTGAAGGGAAACCTTTTTTAAAAAAATTCGCTTATCTCTTTTAAAGAAAAGAAACGAATTTCAGAATTCGCTTCTTTCCCTCTGCTCGCCACCTCGCTGTAGGCGTGAAGACAATATTACACATAGCTTGAAGGTTTTTCTAAGAGTTGTATCCTCTTATTACTCATCATTTCCTCTTTAGTTTGAGACCCAGGACACCATATACAGTCGCCGCCGTCATGAAATTGCAAGCGCTGGTCCTCTTTCCTTCTGGTTATATTTTCTGCAGACTGGTTTTCTTTTTTCCCCCCCACGAACTGGTTATCTCCTCTGATTCCCGCAAGGAATGCGGCGTTGCTCGCCTTTTGCAGCATAATAGTCGGCCTTGCCCACCAAAAAGACTGCGCATGCCTTTTTCTTTAATATCCAGAATATTCTAATTAAAAGGAAATCCCTCACTCTTCCACGTATGCTGCCCCTTATCCCTTTAATGTGGTATTCATAACCTTAACATTAAGGTAAGGTCCTCAATGCAAAGCGGTTCATCTAATTTAATTCCCCCACATTCAATAAACTCTTCGGCACTGTGATGTCCATTAAATCTCCATTACTCTTGACGCCTTCATAGTTTATAAATCATCATATCGGCCCATGTGATTTATAGAATCCCCAATTGTTCATTCAAGTATTTCTCCATGTCTTCATAAATGCATTCCTTTGTGCATTGATATGCCCTCATGCCATCATATATAACTGGATGCTTCTAACTTGCCCATGAGCTCTGAATAACAGCAAAACCATCATCCTCCATACTCATATACAAAAACTCCTAGATCTGGCTCAGCCTCAGCTCGTCTTATTGAACCTCATTTACAATATGAACATATGTACATGGCATCATATAATGACTCGTCATGGCACTTAACCCCATGCATCTGGACGTGTATTTGATGGCCTCACATGCACGGTTTCACATCATAGACGTGCCATGGCACGACAACGTGTGAGACGTGTGGTGTGAGTTTGATTGTAAGAGAATCCGCCGATCCACTCTGTGTGACACGTGCAACACGTGTGAAGACATTGCGAGTGAAATAAAGGGACTTAACAAGAATTTTCGTATTGATAGGATACATGGATCGAGGTTGTCGTGGTAGAAATGATAACCCCCAACTCGATGAGGAAGAGCTCGACTCGGATGTTCGTAAAACTCTTCATAGATTGTAGCCTGGACCTTTCAAGGGTGAAGGGGAAAACTTGGGTGAGGCTGTGGAGAAGTGGATCGAAGCAATGGAAGAGTACTTCGATGTCACTAGGTACAATGAAAAGAGCAAAATGGCTCTTGCAAGGCTGAAGATAGTAGAAACAGCCAGAGTGGCCACTGCAAGACAAACCGTCTGGATCGGAATACCCAGACATGGAATGATCTCAAAATTTACCTAAGGACGAGGTTTTGTCCTCCCGGCTTTTTGGAAACAAAGATGAACGAATTCTTAGAGTTAACCTAGGGGAGCAGAACTATTGAAATATATCACCAAGTGTTTGCTCTCCTCCTCAAATACTCTCCACCGCCGCTGGATGCGGAACAGCTGATGGGCCAGGTTCATTTGGGGACTGAATGAACCTTTGAATATCTGGTGAAGAATGCCAAGCCAGTTTCCATGGCTGAAGCAGTGTGGATGGCGAAGGATTTCGCCAAGGCCTTTGATGTCAAAGTCCTGCCGACGCTAGCACCATCACCTTTCAAAAGGTTTTTAATTCCAGAAGGTGAGTCCACCCTTCCACCACCTAAAAGGTATCAAGGTCAACAAGCCCAGGATATGGAAAGTTCCAGAATGGAAGAAATGTCCTTTTCCCGAGGCTCAATCCCCTGGAATTCAACTTCAAAAGTTCCACCCTTGAACAAGAGAGTGAAATGCTATGACTGCCAAGGATTTGGACATCATAGTATGGATTGCCCGACTCCTTTTGGATCAAGGTTTTTAGGGCAGGGAAATCAGGGATCAAGATTCCAGACTCCAGTTCCTTCCTTCGAGAGTAATCAGGTTTCTTTCCCGCCAAAATCAAGGAAATCCCAGAGGTAGACCCTCTAACCAACCCACAGTTTCAATCCCAAGTAATGCAAGACCTCCACCTGCGAATAGGAAAATTCAAAGAGAGATGTTCCCAAATGGGCCGTCCACTTCCAACGCAGTAACGCTAGAAGTGATTGAAGAAGAAGAAGAAGAAGATGAAAGAGATCATACTCCACCTGCGAGATGAGGACATCTCACGTTTTTTAAGTGGGGTAGGATGTAAGATTCCTCCCTAGCCCCTCAAGATGTCCAGTTTCTCCATCTGTATAATCAATCCACTTTTCAGAATAATAATAGATCTTGTTTCTATCTATTTTGGCCTGGAGAGAGAAAATGTCTAGAGGGAGGTAATTCAAAATTGAGATATTTTTAGATATAAAAATCCTCCTAGTAACTAAAATGGTTTCCCCTAAAACAAAAATTCAAAAAGAACTTTCCAATGTACAATTGGAATTAATTGAAAATAGGTAAAAAGGACCTTAGCCTAAGGATCCAGATTTTCAAAAAATTTTGATTTATGCTCCAATTAAGGTTCCTATGGACCAGTAAGATTAAACCAAATGTAAGGAGGAGATAAATTGAAGAATAAAAGAAAAACCCCCAAAAATGAGTAAATGCTCACATAAGATGAAGAGTTGACTGAGTACAAGGTTTATTAGTTAAAAATTAAGAGATATTTAGAGGAAATGATGCATTTTTGACACCTCAGTGTGGGGATCTCCCCTCATGAAGGAGGCACCTATTCACATGTGTGGAGGAGTTTTAAACTCAAAAATAATGAGATATTTTTATCTCTCCTCTCTCCTGTTTCAACTAGATCCAAAAAGTAAGCTAAACTAACCTAAAAATGGTCAAAAATTGACCAAACTGATCTGGAAAATTCTAGAATCAGTTTGCTTGGTCAGAGGCTCACTTTTTCCTATAAATAGAAGCCTCCCCCTTTGTAAAAGCTTAATGGTGTTTATACACTGCTACTTTGCTCCTCGCCTGAGGCATTTAACATTGAATTTCTTGATAATTCAATTGTTTTTGGCTTAATCCTCTCCAAAGTAATTGGTGGCCACTCTTGCTTCAAACAAGAGTAGAACCCTCAATTCCTCAAGCCCAAGGAAATCTTACAACTCCATATGTAAGCTAAATTTTTCTTACTTTTTAAATTTAAATCTATGGTTTATAATACAGGTTGGTGACATTATGTCCTCATCAGTTCATGCATGAGAAGATTTGCTCAATAAGAGGTGCCCTCTCTCACTTAGAGAGTATACGTGGAGTTGGATTACAGTGGACAGAGAGTTGAGACCATCATGGGTTGTGTGTGCCATCATGGGCCAAGAATTCCATGCGGGCAGAGAACTCCACATGCGGACTGAGAGCATCCTTGTTGGTTAGAAGCTTCTTTTATTGGTTGGAACACCAAAGCTGGAAGCGCAAGTTTGGTATCATCTTTTGAGAGTACAATTAAGTGTGGCCAGCCAAAAGAAGGGTCTTCGCAAGAGGTGTCCATGAGAGTTGTTATTGCTTCTCAGAGAGGGTTTGACAACCCTGTTTGTACATTTTGATTCGATAATAAAAGTAAAGAAATACCTACGGGGGTGCTAATCTCTCACAGCAAGAAACTCGGTGCTTAGCCGGTTCCCCTCCCAAATTGCCAACAACGTTATCAAATCTTACACAAAATAGTTCTTCAAGGTGTAATTGACATGCACCCAAATGCGTTAGCATAGCATATACGGACCGTCGGCCGGTCCGTATGCACTATGGATGTGCAATTGGTCCATTCAGAGAGCCAGTACGCTCTCCAAATGCACCCAATTGAGCATCCATAGCGCATACAGACTGCTACATTTATCTATCCACCTACCTATGTATATGTGTTTATCCACCTACCTATGTACATGTGTTTATATATCCATCTATATGTTTATCTATTTATCTATCCACCTACCTATGTATATGTGTTTATATATCCATTTATATGTTTATTGATCGTAAATTGTGAAACCTTGTAATAACACACTGTTGTTAAATGCTTAGGAAATTTGCGGCCGTCCCTGAGCATACACGCCCACCTGCGATGTGCAGAGATTCTTGGCGGCACTTCAGGAAAGAGATTCGCTTGAAAGTGACATGGCCTCAACAGAAGGTACACAAAGTTAATTCACTCAATGCATATGATAGGTACTTCTCGAATAGCATTAATTATATATTCATATAAAAGCGCATTTAATTTGCAGAAGGCAGCACAGGCTCGTGTCCAATCATCAAGGCACACCTCTCGGCTTGGCCGGATGGGCTCTAGTGGCTTTTGCACTCTTTGTAAGTGCACAAATTTTTTGTTCGTCTATCTATAGCTATTTGTGTATATATATACATACATATATATATATATATATATATATATATATATATATATGTATATATATATACATACACATGTATGTATATATATATACATATATATATATATATATATATATATATATATATATATATATATATATATATGTATATACATACACATGTATGTATATATATATATATATATACATACATATATATATATATATATATGTATATATATATACATACATGTGTATGTATATACATATATATATATATATATGTATATATATATACATACATGTGTATGTATATATATATACATATATATATATATATATATATATATATATATATGTATGTATGTATCCATGTATCTATGATCTCATATGCATTCAATTCACTTCTTACTTATATATATGCAATGTTTAAATGAAAGAGAAAGGATTATGGTCGAGCACCATCTGCAGACGAGATATGGAGAGCCACAATTTACGGCTGCAGAGCGCTACAGAAGGAGATGCCGACACCCGATGCTTTTGTAAGTAATTCTATCAAATATTATTTTATGCTAATCAAGATCTGCATGTGTTATATGTTATGTGGTTTTTTTTATACTCAAATAGCTAATAGACATTTTTAATTGCAGGAGCAACATGGTGAGAACGACATGGACGAGGTTGCTCGACAGGTAGCAGTAAGGTTATCATCGCAACCGCCCAAGAACGTACAAGAGGAGGACTCGTCTTCCGATGACTCCGATTAAAATTGTCATGATAGAGCCATTTAGTGCTAATTTTGTAGACATAATTTTTTGGTACATATAGTCGCTCATTCAGAATGATGACGCTCTTTTATTAACATTTTCTTTATGTATGTGTGTTTTGGCCATGATGCACATGAAATGTTACATCTATCAAGAGTTTCTTGAAGTGTCTACCTCCCAAATCTACAAATTTAAATGTTAATTGATTGCAAAATTTAATTTATACTTACCGTAATTGATGTCGGCCATTGCTTTTTCAAAAGTTGATGTATGTCGATTCTTGGGTCTTTTGTCGTACACGAATGCGCATGCGTATGTGTGTGTGTGTGTGTGTGTGTGTGAGAGAGAGAGAGAGAGAGAGAGAGAGAGAGAGAGAGAGAGAGAGAGAGAGATTTTTTATGATGTTTGTATACGTACGGATGTGTGTGTGATAAAGAGGCAAGTGTGTATGAGAGAGAGAGAGAGAGAGAGAGAGAGAGAGAGAGAGACCAATGTTTATGTGAAGTGTGTGTGTATGTGAGAGAGAGAGAGAGAGAGGGAGAAAGAGAGAGAGAGAGAGAGAGAGAGACTAATGTTTATGTGAAGTGTGTGTGTGTGAGAGAGAGAGAGAGGGAGAAAGAGAGAGAGAATGTGTGTGCAAGAGACACAAGTGGAGATAATGTGTATGAGAGAGAGAGAGAGAGAGAGAGAGAAAGAGAGAGAATGCGCGGCTAAAAAAAAAATGTTCAGAACAAAGGTCTTTTAAGCGACCCCAATGGATTTAAAAAATCATACAAATTGGGTCGCTTATGCCACCCAAACTTGGGTGTTTATACAACTCAAATAGGGTCGTTTATGCCACCTTTGCAGCGTCGTTTATGCCACCTAAAAACGTGGTTTATGCCACCCTCGTAACGTCGTTTATGCCACCCAAACGCGATGTATATGCCACCCTCGAAACGTGGTTTATGCCACCCAAAAAGCGTCATTTATGCATCTCAAAAATGTCGCTATAGGGAACGACCCCCGTAAGGGTTGCTATACAGGTTTCTACTCTTGTAGTGGATGCCTCTTGGGCTACTACTGTTTGCACCTCTTGGGCTGCTACTGTTTGCATCTCTTGGGCTGCTTCAATTCGCACATTGCTTGTGCCTTCTTTCATTGCCTCTCGGGTTGCACCTTCTTGCGCCACTAGGGCTACTGTTATATATGCCTCTTGGGCTTGCATAAGGGAAGAGTGATCAACTCGTGCCTTGCAAAAACATTCCACGCACCAATCAAAGATTGTGCTGCTGTGTTTTGAGAGTTTTCGAGGTTGTGGATTGTTTGCTTTGCGAGAAAAATAGGGGTAGAGCCCCCCAACAGGCTCCAAGGTACCCATTTGATACCATGTAGAGAAAGTGAAATGCCTGCAAATCCTCTCTCTAACACCAGAGTTACACAGAGAAAAGCTCGTAAGTGTATTTTTTCTACCAGCTTTTGAATTGAATCAATACATCTTTACAGTTATGAATAGGCATGTCTTTTAAGGTTGTACCCTTTGACATTTTGGGTGGCCAGTCACACTAGGCGGCCAATTGGGCATTAATCCCAACAGAGTAGGATCTCTTTTCTTATTGCCACTGAATACTGGGAGTGCTAGATTGATCTTTAGTTTGGAATTATCTTTTTGAGAACTCCTTGTGGCTCTGCTCTCCTCTCCTCCTAGTGAATTTGGCTCTATTTGCAAATGTCTTCTCCATCACTGGCATTACCAGCAGTGATGGAGAAGGCGCCGAATGGTCTGGTTGAATTTCTTCTTTATTTTTCTAGTTCCCCTCGTTGCATCTGGCTCGACATTCTATTCTCTGAGGTGTGGTCTCTTGCTCCTTGATTATTTATAACTGACTGTTCTGATTAATGTGAATTAATCAAAACTAGTAGGATTGTCAAATGTAGAAGGTTTGTTGACTATCTAGCATGTAGGCCAGATGTGAACAGAAAGATGTTAGTCTAACTGGCTATAATATCTATTGCCATAAAACCAGTCAGTATTTGGTTGATCAGGCCAACTAGTTGCCAGATAGTTTTAGGGTAGCTAGATATTGCCAAATATCACCAGAGATACTTCTATGTCTTAGGTTCATAGCTACCAAACATCAAATGTTCACCAAAGTTAGAGTAATTAATAGGTAGATGTACAAGTAATCACCATATATAAACAAAGAGTAACTGCATTATTAGTATGTGCCAAATGGCCAAATGTGTAGAATGCTCAAATGACTATAAAGTGCTCTTAGATCTCAAGGGTTACAATAGCATAAGGGTATGCCAATCTAAAGATGTTGAAAATGAGCCTCATTTGTAGGCATTGGCCTCCTCTACCCCTTGGCACTCCCACTTTCCCACCTGATCAGCCCCATCGGCTTCTAGAGTGCTCAACTATCTGTCCAGCTTTCCAACCTCAAGATCGTAATCCTCATCTTCAACAGCTTCACAAAATGAGATACCAAGCATCTATAGAGGTCTTTGTTGAAATTGATCTTTTTGGAGTTATGAACGTAGGTGAGTCATTTTTGACATGTTCCTATAGATATAAAATTGCAAAAAAATCCAACCATTAAAAAAAATATATATGTGCTCATACCATTGTTAATACAATGGCACATATCGTGGCACATACTGACGCGAAGGCTATATCGAGGCCTGTTATCTAGCCAAACTCCTTGTGGTTTTGAAGGCCTATACCGAGGCCCCTAGAATACCGCTAGTAGGGTGGCCTTGGTGATCAATCATCCTCTTGTAGTGCATATAGGGTTGATGATGGGACACATCATAGATTAGCTTGATGGATATGCTTGCCAAATTTGGAAGCACAAGGATTGCTTAAGGAGCTTCTTGTTGAGAAGCCATGAATGTGAAAGTTAAAGCATTTGGAAAAACTAAAATGTAGTAGAGGCATTAGATAGGGATTCTCCCCTAGATTGCATTGGGTTTCACAAAACATTTCTTATGATGTAAAGTAAGAAATGAGAAATCAATGGCCCTTACTCTCAATACACCTCAAGGTGAAATTATACACCTTCAGGTAATATTTAATTTTAGTGATTGCCATATTGCTACATCACAAAACAAAAAATTAAGAGTTCTTGGTCCCAAAATCGATATCAACGGTTTTTGAGAATGTAAGGTGTGTGTCGGGACTATCAGTGATACAATTATCCCTTTCTCAAGAGTCTTTAAATTAGACTAGTTTAGAATGAGCAAGAGAGAGATCTATGTGTATAATGGAGGTTTTAATCTCAATTTCAGCTTTGAGGCTTCTCTAATTGCTATGATCAAAGAAAATGTTTATCCTAGTCTTGACCGTAAATGATGGCTGTTTCTATTTTAGGTGAATTCGGTTTTTTAAAAAAACCGCTGCCATGTGCTTTTTGCTTTTGCTTTTCGAAATAAGCAAAAGCGCTTGCTTTGGCTTTTAGCTCTGCTCTTTATAAGACGAAGGGAAGATCAGACGAAAGATCCAGCAAGCAATCAAAAATGAAGATCTGCCTACGACACCTCCTGCTCTCCGTCCTCCTCCTCCTCCTCCTCCTCCTCAGCTTGGGTGGCGGAATCATCAACGGCGTCGGCGCTGCACAATGGTCCATGGACCTCGTAAACGCACACACCGACATCGAGAACGGCACGTTCAACAAGCTGTGGTGTGGCGCACCCGTGGGTGACTGGGCTTTTGGGCCCGTGCAGGGCGCGGACACCTCCGCACCCGACGCCTCCATCTGGGCAGTCACGCAGCAGAGGCAGGACCAACTCACCCAGCTCAGGTTGCCCTCGCTCAATTACACTTGCAGGGTGGAGGTGCAAGGCTTTTCCAGACCGGGAATCACCCGATGGAGCTTCCCCTTGCCGCTTCCCGACGATGAAAGTATGCTGGGCGGGGGCCAAATCCAATGCACCATGGCCCTGTACCCCTATGGCTACGACGATGTACCGCCCCTCTGCGAAGTGTTCGACGCGGACGGCTACCAATACTACTCCGTCAACTTCGAACCAGCCCCCAGCTCAATTCCTCAATCCCAATCAGCGCCCGTCGTCGACAGCACTCGACCCATTTCGGAAACGCCCCCCAGCAGCCCAAGCCCTACTAGTGTCCCAGCTCCCACAGTGACGGCGTCCCCGCCCGCGCCTGCATCCGCCTCCGACTTCGACAGCACTCGACCCATTTCGCCGGCCAACAGCCCAACCCCTAGTGCCCCAGCTCCCGCGAAAGCCCGCAAGCTGCTGCATGAAGGCCATTACTATCATTTACGCGGGTAAGCCCCGCAAGGGATTACTATCATCTTCGCCCTATAAGGGATCTCATTCGTGGTTTCAGCTGAAGGCAATATATGCATATTGTATTAATCGACTGTACTTTGGAAACAAATTAACTGTATTTTGGTTGGAAACATAATTAATTAACCTCTTTTGATTATCTTTTGGTAAATTTTATCTAAGTATTTTGGAAACATAATTAATTAACCTCTTTTGATTATCTTTTGGTAAATTTTATATAAGTATGAAAACAGAAAACAGTCTATCTATATGGAGTTCATATATGAAAGCAAGGCATAGAATTGCTCGATTTGTGAAAGGTATGAAAACATAAAAGAGTCCCATATAATTTGTGTGCAATATAGTCGCATTGAAGATCTTCTATTGCTCGACACTCAAAGCGGCGCAACAGAGGGTCTTGTCTTTGTAATTACTCCCCTCTCAGGTAATAACTACTATGGATGATGGAGTTGATTCATCCCAGGTGGATGCTGGATCAGTGTATGAAGTATTGAAGGAGCATGCCAAGGCCCTAGTGTAGCAAAAATTTGAGTTTATAAGTCACATTAGGTGTTTAGAAATGTCTAAGAAGGAGATGGAGATGCAATGGACAATGCCAAGGAGTTGCAAGCACTAAAGCAGAAAGACCCTCCAAAGAAGCATACATATGCATACACTTGGTTAGTTTGGGTTGGTGGGACATCAGATTGTGAGGTGGCAATGTGAGAGTGGGATGCTGCTGAGCATGGTGGTAGGGAGGATGTGAGAGGCATTGATGTGGTTGGAATGATGAGCGGCCGCTTTTTTAGGGAGATGGATTTGTGGGGGTGTGGTGGCGAAATGATGGTGGGTGGTGAAGGAAGTTTTGGCATAGGGGAGAAATGGTGGGGGACTGGCTCTTCATCTGTTCATAAGGATAGTAACTTGGTCGGAGGCCAGTTGTAAGGTCGTTGTCCGTGCATCCTAGTTGATGTTGCACCTATTATCCAACCCCTTCCCATGAGTATTTCTTCACGCATCGTTCCTGCAGGCATAACATAGAACTTCCCTTCCAAGGGATTATTTCCAATGTGGAATAAAAGCGTAACTATGCCTAAGTAATGAACATGTGAACATGCTGTGATGCCATTGTTGTAACGTTAGCGGGGGTCTCTTTAAGTGAGGGTTCCCCAAGGGAATGCCAAGTTTCATAGGACATCAAATTGTAACTAGCCCCTGCATCGACAAGAGCTAATTTTTGGACAAAGATCATCGGGGTGGTCACAACTGAGCTAGCTTCACCTCCCATTCTTCCTCTTCAAGGTCAACCACTTGGGCCATATTGACCATGATGTGTCTCTGTCGAAGCTTGGCTTGCGTTACTTTGGCCTCTTGTTGTGTATCTTTTTTCATATCCTCATGGTCTTTCTTTTGCGCTGTTTTTAATCGTGGATGGCTCTTAAGGTAGCCTCAGTGAGGGGGCCGTAGTAGCATTTAAGTTTACTACCATTTAAATAACCAGCCATTTCTACACCATCAACAAGCGTTTCGATACACATTGCGTCTTATGGTGTTATCTCAGTGACTAGGAAAGGTCCTAATCCTTTGAGCCTGAGCTTCTTTTAATGTGTCTTGGTGTACTGAATAAGAGGACCATATCACCCGCGTTCATTTGTTTATTTTTAAGCTGGTTAGTCGAACCATTGTTTCGACCTTAGCTTCTCAACAATCATACTGTATACTGCTAAGAGGCATGTTTCATCAAGATTTTCAAGCTCATATAGGCGACAACCTAAGGCATTTCCAGTCATCTTTTCTTGTAGTGAGACACGCAAATTGGGGACTAAGAACTCCATGGGTATGACTGCTTTAGTGTCATAGGTTAAACTGAAAGGGGTGGTGTTGATTGTTATCTTATAGGAAGTTCGATAAGTCCAAAGTGCAGCCGGTAACTTTTGTTCCCAATCGTTTGCCGGCTGGGTGGCCTCCACGGTTTTAGTCAGAATGGCACACAAAATTTTGTTCGTGCTTTCCGCCTGGCCATTTTCTTGTGGGTAATAGAGGGAGGACTTTCTTGTGGGTAATAGAGGGAGGACTTTCTGTGAGTGTGATAAGGAACTCTTGTAGGAGGAATTGGATTACCTCATTAATGAAATGTGTTCCACTCTTGCTAATGAGCTCGAGGGGGAAGTCAAAGTGTGTAATGACTAATTTGTAAAGAAATTTAGTAGTTGATCTCGCATCAGCCTTATGGGTCGCGCGAGCTTTTACCCACTTGGAACAATAATCTGTAGTAGCCATTATGTATCGAGCTTGAGTGTATTTGGATATCAAACTGATGGGTCCAATGAAATCTATACCCCATTTCTCAAATGGTTGTAAGGACACAATTGGGTTCAGGGGCATGTAGTCCTTGAAGCAGGGAATTTCCTGTACACTGACACTCGTCGCACTGTTTGATGAATTCTGCTGCATCAACCATTAGAGAGGACTTTACACACAATCATATATGCTGCAAACTTCCCCCCATCATAGGCAGAGTGAGCCTACTCAAGAGAAGGAGTATATACTCATCTTCTCAGGCACATCGGCATATAATTTTATCTTTTCCTTGCTTATAGAGTTGACCTGTAAAATGAGTGGTAGGGGGCTGCTTGTTTGATTAAGCGACGAGCGCAGTCTTTGTTGAGGAGTGGATCTACAGGTAGCCATTGGCTAAGAAGTGTGCCACTTCCTCGTCAAGCATAGCTGGAATAAGGCGGTGTCTGGTAAATCATCATCTACTCCCACTAGTGGTTCACCATTAGGGATCCTTGACAAGTGGTCTGCTAGAACATGCTGAGAACCTTTCCTTACTATGACAGTGAGGTCAAACTCGAGTAATATAAATGACACCTGGTGATTTTGTCTGTCATATAGGGCTTGTTTACCAGGTACAAAAGAGCTTGGTGGTCTACAAAGAAAACAAACTTAGTTGCCAAAAGATGGTGAAACTTCTTGACGATGTAGACCATATCTAGTCCTTCTCTCTCAGTCAAGGTATAGTTTCTTTCCACTTCATTAAGTTGACTGGAAAAGCTAATGGGAAAATCCATCTTGTGTTCTACCAATAGCAAAAGCTAAGGCATCGATGTGGATGGGGAAAATAATGTCCTAATTGGGGGACCTAAGAATCAAAGCACTTACGAAGGCTTTTGAGGATTGAGTCTCATTTTAGGGATCCATCAGTCCAGCCTAACCCCATCCAGTCCCGTGGGTTAGCTAACCACTGTAGTGGTGGAATCTATGTAAGAATTTGGTTAGGTTTTATCCCGGGTACCACGGAAAAGAGTTCCCAGGCCCCCTAGCCGGATATTCATATATCTTCCCAAAACCACCTTCATGAGTTTTAATCCTCTCCATAATCAATCTCCATATGGATGAAATCAGCTCATTGAGGAGATCATTGGTCTAATTTCACAATTGCACAAATTTCATATTGGAGGGCTCACAAATTGCACAAATTTCATATTGGAGGGCTCACAAATATCTGCAAATCCATGCTACAAAATTCAGCCTAACGGGCATATTTGCGCTACTTTGTGCTTAAGTTTAAGCTTAGCTTAAGCTTAACTAAGCCCGGCTAAGCCTTGGCTACCTACCAAGGCTAAAAGCTATTAAAAAAAATATCTTCTTTAAAGATCTTTTGCCTATTCTTTCAACCATTCAACCCTTCCAAATTCAAGCTTCAAAACCATACCTTCTCAAGTGAAATAAAGGCTACAAAACCCCCCCTTTTTGCTTCTTCAAATTTCAAATTCTGCACTAATTAACAAAGAGCTTCAAAATTTGAATTTTTTCTTTGCTCAAAGATGGAGATAGAGGGAGTTTCCATGCCATAATTTTTTCTTCATCCTCAACTCTCCAATTTCTGAGTTTTGGAACAAAAACAAGTGTTTCGAGCTTCTTTCCGAATCGTCGACATTAAGGTGATATTGGATTATTATTCTTATTGTTTGTTGATGGAATCCATTGACTTAGAGTGCTTCAAGAAGCCTTCTTTTGGGAGTCAGATAAGCTTGTTACTTTTCTATTTTATTTCCACACTTCCATATTATTTTGCTTCATTCTTCTACAATGACAACTATTCTCTACTGCCAACTATCCAAGATCAATTAAATGCACTTCAAGCTAAACTCACAAGTGAGCATAATCAAAGAGAAGAATTTAAGAGAAGAATTTCATGTAAGAAAAGAAGGTCATCTCTCGGATCTGATTCTTTAGATTCTAAGGGGCATCGCATACACAAGACAATACAAGCTACTCTTCAAGCACAAGAAATGAAGAAGGAAAGCAAGATTAGCTACAAATATTTTACTTTTCAAAATTTTGGTGGTAAGAAGGAACCAAAGATTGTTTTTTCATGGCTTAGTCAACTTGATGACTATTTTTTGGGGGAAGAATTTTCAGAGAAGGACAAAGTCAAATGTGTTGCTAACCATTTGATTGAAAGTACATCTCTATGTGGAACGCAATCAAGCAAGGAACAGATAGACCAAGGACTTGGAAGGAATTTCAAAAGCTCATCAAATAAAATCCACCGCAATATAAAGCTAGGGCACGTCAACAATGGGACATGCTATGCCAATTTGATAAAGAAACTGTGCAGATGTGTGTGAATAAATTTTGGCAAACACTTATCCAACTTCAGACCATCGAGAGAGTGTGATCGAAGGACTAAAAGCGGAAGTTCATAGCCGGATTATTAGAGTGGAAGTGAACATGTTCCATCCTCATCATCTTAGCAATGCCATTTCTCTAGCAACAAACTATGAGAAGAAAAATAGATTTTCTAGGGACACTACAGTGGTGGCGGATTCTCACATTCCTCAGTTTTCTTGATCTAACCCTCTTTCCAAACATTTTGAGAAATTTAAATGTAAAAGTGAAAAGCAACAAAGGATGAATGGAAAGAAGTGAACCAGCAAAGAAGAATAACAAGCCTCGTTCGATTACATGCTACAAATGTGATAAAGAAGGACATTATGCATACAAGTGCCCAGAGAAGACAAAGAATCGAGTTGCGGGCCATAAACATGATTGAAGATGAAGAAAACGGTGGTGACCAACCAAATCAAGAGGGTAATCCAAATCATGACTTCCATGACTAGCAAGGTAAGCCTAGAACTCATTCTTATACATTGTTCAATATGAAAAAAAATTTAGAGTCCATCGGGGACCTTTTTGCCAAGCAAGAGGGGAAAATGTCTTCTAGGGTATGCTTATTGATTGCATAAATATTCAAGAATAGTTCTTAGTTAAATTCAAATTATTGGTCATAATAGTTTCAATGACTGATACATACTTTCTAAACGCAGAAGAAAATACACATTAGACTATTCACTATTAATACCTTAGTGAACTAACAATGATGCACATATGTTTTTCGATTGATCACCGAGGATATATGTCACTTATTGTCATTTCACATTGAGTCCATAGATTTTATTATACATAAAATTACTTCAATTTATTACAATTATCTTCATCTCAATACTAAGAAAATTGATGGGTTGTCTGTGAAGGAGGATACTCGTGTTGGTTTCTGTGAAAGGATACTCTTTTTGATATCCATGATGGATACTATTAAGCGTTAAGAGGGATTTTATTTGTAACAGATATTTATCTATGATGGATAACTTATCACACACAATTAAGCATTGAGAGGGATTTTATTTGTAAAATAGATACTCTATCTTGACTCTTTTCACTTGCTAAAATTAAATATGAGGACGGTTGCAACCCAGGCAGGCAAGAGGGATGGTACACGATAACTAATTTATTAATTGTTGGGTGACCCAACAAGTGAATAATATCTTGGGTTAAGTTGATTCTGAGTGAATCCAATCAACGGTAACACGTGCCCAAGCTAAGTTTATTGTGAGTGAATCCGATCAATGATAACACATGTGAGACATGCAGAAGTGCAACCGGAATCTTATTCTAGGAAAGATTGTGGAAGAGTAGAGAATTCACAAGAATTGATTCAACCATAAAAACCATTGCTTTGCAAGCTTCAACTAAATCAAATCAATTTGAAATTTAAACACTTAACAAAATTAAAATACTTAGCTCAATAGACCATATTGGGTGCAATCTTCCCCCCTCTTGTGCGTGGCCTCTCCCCACACAAGAGTATTTCTTTATTAGCTTTCTTTTCACCAAAATTAGGCCATAGCTCCCAAAATATACAAGATGTGCTTTTTAGAGAGCACGGCACTCTTCTTTAACAAAAATAGAGTGTCAAATATTGGGACTAGGGTAAAGCCATAGGCTTTAATAAATTCCACATAATAAATGTATCTTTCCTAAAGTTTAAAATGGAAAAATCATTTGCTAAGGTTACAAGCTACTATGCTTGCCAAAAATGAAATGTGATGAACCAAGACATTTCTTCCAAAGTAAACTCTTCAATTCCCATAGTCTTCATCACCTGAAAATATAAGCCCAATTAATTATTAAATTAATCCCACAAATATTAAACAGGCACAAATCATAACCAACTCATGACTACCAGGCGTAAGTACCCCAGGAATCACCCTGCCATACAAACCTAACTGAAATAATCATAGGTGGCCTTAAACATACGTCATATACCGCACGTATTAATATTTATAGTGGTGTCACCCACGATATTAACCTAGCCGGCATGACGCAAGAGTAACCTAGGCATCCCCAAATTACTCAAGAGGGGATAAATAATAAATATATTCTCATGACATCCCTCTTGCTTGAGTTTGCAATTGTCGTCAATTGCGGATTTGCTGGGTTTGAAAAGAATGAAGAATTTCAGGGTAAACTCGTAAAAATTTCTCAGGCATCCATTTAGCATCTTCTTGAGGATGATTCTTGAAAGTCAAAAGATACTTGAAGTATTGATTACCTGTTCTTGTTGTTGTTATCTCTTGGTCAATGATAGCATGAGGAACTAGTACTTCTTCCTCTCCTTCAATAAGAGGTGGTTCCTCATACGTTGGGTGAGTAGGAAGTGTTCCTCGAAAAGGTTTCAAGAGATGGATATGAAAAGAAGTGTGGATATTCCAATTAGATGGAAGCTCTAGTCTATAGGCCACATCATTAATCTTTTGAAGGATTTTAAATGGCCCATAATATCTAGGCGCTAGCTTCACTGCAGGGAATTTTTCCACACTCTTTAATCACCGTTTTTCAATTCTCAAAAGTACATAATCACCTTCTTGAAATGAAAAATCTTTGCGCTTCCTATTTGCTTGAGATGTATACTTCTCTTGAGCTCTTGCAATACAATCACGCACTTCAGATAAAATGCGATCAAAGTCTCTAACATATTGGTCGGCAGCTTCAATCTTATGAGAGAGTCTAGTAGCCGGAATAGGCAAAGCTCTACCATAGATGATCTCAAATGGTGCTCGTCGACCAGTAGCAGTATGAGGAGTATTATTATAAGCAAATTGGAGTAGGTGTATGTACTTATCCCATGCACTAGGTTGCTGGGAAACATAGGCTCTAAGCATATCTAAGATAGTGCTATTTGTGACTTCGGTCTGTCCATTCGATTCCGGATGGAAAGCCGTGGAAAAATCTAACTTAGTGCCTAAGTTTGAGAAAAGAGCAACCCAAAAGTGACTACAAAATTTAGAATCTCTATCAGAAACTATCACTTTGGGTAGTCCATGATGAACAAAAATTTGCTTAACAAATATGTTTGCGGCTTGCTGAGAAGTTAGTGTCTTTTTACATGGAATGAAATAGGCTTGCTTACTAAATCTGTCCACTATTGTCCAAATCATGTCATGAGTGATGACTGGAAGTAGTAGGAAAGCCAGTAATGAAGTCCATAGACACTTGTTCCCATGGTCTATCAGGAATAGGTAGAGGCATAAGCAATCCTAAAGCTTTGCCTTTGTAGCTTTTAATTGTTTGGCAAATGTTACATTCAGCTACAAATTTAGCTACATCATTTTTCAAACGAGGCCAAAAGAATTCTCGAGAAACTACTTGAAGTGTTGCGGAAACTCCTCTATGTCCCACAAATGGTGGTTGGTGCATCTCTTCCAAGACAAGTTGTCTATAAGGTTGAGTAACACACAATCTTTTCTCAAAGAAAAGATAGCCATCATTATGAGAATAACTTCCTTGAGGTGTCCAATTGTTTTCACGCAATTTGATCCATATTTCAGAAAAATATGGATCAACTTCGTAAGTTTCTTTCATAAGTACAAATGGTTCACTTTCAATAATGGAAATGTTGTTGATATTTGGTCTTCGACTCAAAGCATCGGCAACAACATTTTCTTTTCCAGGTTGGTATTGAATCATAGGTTGGAAACTTTGAATGAAAGATGCCCATTTGATGTGCCTATCTGAAATAAGAGATTGCGAAAGCAAATGCCTAATGCTTTGTTGATCTGTCTTGATAAGAAATTCAGAACCCATTAGGTAATGCTTCCATATTTTCAAAGCATGCACTACTGCTGCTAATTCCTTGTCATGTGTGCTATAATTTTGCTCTGCAGGCTTAAGCTTTCTACTTGGATAAGCAATAGGATGGTTGTCTTGCATAAGAACAGCTCCAAATCCTTCGCCACTAGCATCAGTCACTACTATAAAGAATGGTCTTTGAAAATCAGGTAGTGTAAGAACTGGTGCTTGTGTTGAAGCATTCTTGAGTGTTGCAAAAGATTTATCTTGCTTTTCAGTCCAATTGAAATTTGTAGCTTTCTTAAGGAGTTTGGTCAAAGGATGAGCAATATAAGAAAAATTCTTGATGAACTTCCTATAATAACTACATAGGCCAAGAAAAGATCTAAGATCATGTATGTTTCTAGGCATAGGCCAAGAAGCAATACTCAATTTTCTTAGGATCTACACGAATCCCTTCAGCCGACACTATATGACCTAAGTATTCAATCTCTTCTTGAAAGAAAGAACTCTTTTCAGGATTGACATACAATTCATTCTCTCTCAAAAGGTTGAACACTTGTTCCAAGTGTTGTTCATGCTCTTGTCGATCCTTGCTGAAAACAAGAATGTCGTCAAAGAACACTATAACAAAACTTTAAAACTTAAGGAATATGCGATTCATCATACTGCTGAAAGTAGCTGGAGCATTGGTGAAACCAAATGGCATAACCAAAAACTCATAATGACCAGTTTGGGTTCTAAAAGCTATCTTGAAAATGTCAGATTGAGTCATGCGAACTTGATGATACCCAGACTTTAGGTCAATCTTGCTAAAGACCTTTGATCCTCTAAGCTTGTCAAGAAGATCATCCACCCTAGGAATAGGATATCTGTTCTTGACAGTAATCTTATTCAATGCACGGTAGTCTACACACATTCGGTAAGTTCCGTTCTTCTTCTTAATAAGAAGTACTGGAGCTCCAAAAGGTGAACTACTAGGTTGAATAAGGCCTCTCTCTAGCAAGTCTTCTATTTGATTTTGGATTTCTTTTTGCTCTAAATTGTTGACTCTATAGGGAGCTTTACAAGGTGGAGAATTTCCAGGCAATAAGTCAATACTATGATCCTCAGGCCTAGACTTAGGTAATCCTGGAGGTAGATCTTCCATGAAACAGTCACTAAATTTGGAGATAAAAAGATCAAACTTTGGACTTTTGGATGTGTCAGACTCAGCATCAAGTTGGTTAACCCATACCATATAAGTCTTGTCTCTTTTTCTTAGAGCTCTCTTTGCTTGAGTGTGACTCAACAAAGGACTCATTTCTCCTTTGACTTGACACTCGAGGATAATATTTTCATTGTCCTTCCTTAGAGCAATGCTATGAGTGTCATAGTCTATAATAGGATTGTATTTGTGTCTCCAAGGCATACCCAAAATTATATCTACCCCTTGTAAAGGTGCAACTAAGAAATCCCTCTTTTCTGTTAAAGGCTTGATGCATAAATCCAAACCTTTCATCTCTTGCATGCAATTATACTTTGTTCCAGTAAATGCTGCTTTGACTTTATAGTGCGTAGGTGAAGAATGAAGATTTAATGCTCTAAGTGCCTTTTCAGAAATGAAATCATGTGTACTACCATCATCATGCAAAATAAGAACTTCATGTCCATTTATCGTTCCTTTTATTTTAAGCAAAGAATGAACATGAGGTTTACCTTCTTGTTCTGAGTAGTCTGGATCGGAATTACCCTCTTGCTTGAATGATTCTTCTTCATTGTCGTCTTCTTCAAACAAATCCCGAACGATTCCGCGTGATTCACGAGACTTGGGCTAGTCGAATTGTTGATGAAATAATTTTTCTACACTTTGAAACCTGCTGAAACAATCCTGTAAATCTTGCCCAATCTCTGTAATATTTTTTTGAAATTTTTTCAGAATTTTTCAGAAATGATTTTGGAATTTTCTGGCCTTTTCTAGGCAATTTTTAAGCCTTTTAAATCCTGTAAATCACTTTTCTGCACCCAGAAATTTCAGATTTGGAAACCTTTTGTATTTCTCTTAAAATTTGAAAATAGGAGAAGTAAAGGCTCAAAAAGAAATGATGTGACTTGTATAGGGATTGGAAAAAGTAAGACTTGATTAAAAAAATGATTAAGCTTATGATAAGCATGTGGCTTTTTTTAAAAAAACCTTCTCCACTCGCTGTTTTGCACCGGCAGGCTGTCGCCGTGCGCTTCTCCACGAATTTCTTTTGATGATTTTCTTTGTTGGCTTTTACACTGATTAATCTTCTCCGTCCATTATGGATTTACTCATGCTTGAAGCTTTCTGATTTCTGAGAGAATACTATGAGGTTTTTGGCTATGGGGATTTCATCCATGCGGTCAGATTTTGATTTCATTGAGTATTTGGAAAAACCACTTTTTGATAGAGAGGGATGGTTTTGCAGGGTGGCGAATGGGTTTGAGAGTAGATCTAGTTTTGAATCTTTGTCCTTTGGGTAAAGACCTACAAAACACTCTTCTGTCCACTGGATAATTTCCTGCACTTTCTTGATTTTTGATGAGAAGTTGAAGCCCTTTCCTACCTTCTCCACAAATCTCCTAGCCCAAGCTCTAATACCACTGCAACCGGAATCTTATTCTAGGAAAGATTGTGGAAGAGTAGAGAATTCACAAGAATTGATTCAACCATAAAAACAATTGCTTTGCAAGCTTCAACTAAATCAAATCAATTTGAAATTTAAACACTTAACAAAATTAAAATACTTAGCTCAATAGACCATATTGGGTGCAATCTTCCCCCTTCTTGTGCGTGGCCTCTCCCCACACAAGAGTATTTCTTTATTAGCTTTCTTTTCACCAAAATTAGGCCATAGCCCCCAAAATATACAAGATGTGCTTTTTAGAGAGCACGGCACTCTTCTTTAACAAAAATAGAGTGTGACTAGGGTAAAGCCATAGGCTTTAATAAATTCCACATAATAAATGTATCTTTCCTAAAGTTCAAAATGGAAAAATCATTTGCTAAGGTTACAAGCTACTATGCTTGTCAAAAATGAAATGTAATGAACCAAGACATTTCTTCCAAAGTAAACTCTTCAATTCCCATAGTCTTCATCACCTGAAAATATAAGCCCAATTAATTATTAAATTAATCCCACAAATATTAAACAGGCACAAATCATAACCAACTCATGACTACCAGGCGTAAGTACCCCAGGAATCACCCTGCCATACAAACCTAACTGAAATAATCATAGGTGGCCTCAAACATACGTCATATACCGCACGTATTAATATTTATAGTGGTGTCACCCACGATATTAACCTAGCCGGCATGACGCAAGAGTAACCTAGGCATCCCCAAATTACTCAAGAGGGGATAAATAATATTTTTCTAGAGGACTTAAAATATATTCTCATGACACGAAGCTAAGTTGATTATGAGTGAATTCGATCAACAGTAACATGTGTGAGAGACGTGTGGTGCGAGTTTGATTGTGAGTGAATCCGATCATCAATTCTGTGTAACACTTATGAAGACATTGTGAGTGAATCCAATTAATTATGTTTCACATAGCAATGAATAATCAAGAGTGAATCTAGATAAATATTTACCACTTGTCGTTATTATTTAGTGAGTAAATCCAAAGTAATTGTGATCCAACACTATGGACTTTCTTTGAGTATAGATCATAAGTTTGGGACAACAAAGGTGGACATTGGACACAATTATCTAGCCGTACACATGTGTGCAAAATAATTAATTTTGTATGGTTTGACCCATTGTACATATATTGCATAAGGTTTATTTTCGATAAGATACTTTAAAAGCATTAGACTATGGTTCAATTTTGTAAAAGCCCAATTTTTTAAAAAGTTATGCTATTTATAGATCCAAGGGCTAAATTTATGAAATATGGTTTAAATACCGCATGTGGGAGAAGAGCCACACACGTCGGGGGATAGGATTGCACCCAATCTTGTGTCCTTTGATTTTGATGCTCTTGAGTTATGCTATGGTTTCTATGGTTTATTTTATTTATTAATTTATTTGTGGAATATTCAAATCTCCATGTACCAAAGGTCCTGTAACAAGAGGGGTCGAAGGACCATGTAACATGTATGAGTCTAGTGATTAGAGCTAACAGTTTCTTGTGTACAAGATAGGTCACATGATGGTGGTTGTCGTACCTACACAATGGACACCCTTGATGATTTGTGTGGCATTGTATACTTTCATTTGAGTAATTGTGTAATGATAATATTGTATAGTCTATTCCTTGAAGCTTTTCATCTCTAAATTGAGGGCACTAGCTGTTATGAGACTGACAAGAAACACTATAAGGTAAGACTAGAAAAGATTATTTATATGGAAAAGGTTTGCATATAAATAAGGTTTAGGGGATCTGAAATTGGAAATACCTAAAGAAATGGTGTAATAGGCATTAAAGTCAATGTAAAAGGGATGTAGATGGTGTATAAGGGAAGCCCAAAGGCCACAAAAGTAGGTGATCCCTTCTAGGGGGAGTTGATGAGGCATTGGATAGTGAAAAGTCCATGCCTAGCCATGGAAAGGTCAAGGGGGTGAAGTTGGAAGGTCATGCATCACCTAGGCATATATAACCATGTGTTTAGGATCCATTTGGGATATGGTTGGGTGGAGAATCAAATTTCTAGTCTTCTAAGTCCTCAAGCTATTGATGCAAGGGACCTAGTTGGACCCACTAAACCCATCCAGAAAGGAGTATGTCTCATGTCCGGCTACCACATCCAACCAATAAATGGTAGGAATGAATTCAATATGGTGGATGCATTTAGTTTGTGGTAATCTATACAGACTTTGAGCTTCTCATTCTTTTTTGGGATAGTGACTATAGGTGATAGCCATTCTGCTATGTCCACCCCACTGGATAGATGAACCCCACCTTTAACAGCTTAATAATCTCTTCTTTGGCCTCTTTGGCTAGTTAGAGTTCATTCTATACCTACTCTGCCTAATAGGAATAGCATCCTCCTTTAGGTTGATCTTGTGCTGGTAAAATCTAGGATCAATTCCTTTCATGTTCGAGTAGTTCCATGCAAACACTTCCTTGTAGGATTTCAACAGCTTCAGGAGTCTTCCTCTAAACTCCTGATTCCATTTTGTGCTAACTCCTACTATTTTAGGCTCTTGATCATATCCCAAGTTTACTTCCTCAAGTTCATCTTCTTGAACTCTGATGTTCTGCCTCCTTAGTTGGTCTTTCTCCTACTTGAGAGCAACCACCTTGGCCTTCTCTTGCTCGACATGTGATTCCGCAATATTGTCATGAGTGGCCTCCTCATCTTCCTTTTTACTTTCTTCATTAATGAGCACCTCAAGATGAGCGACCAGGACTTCTTGATCGTATCTCTGTACAATCTTCTCGATGTCCACCTCAAAGAGTGATAGTAGATTTGGATTTTCTTTTAGGATCTACTCTTCCTCGTCATCTTCTACCCCTTCCAGGTAATTTAGGCCTTCTGCTTGCAATGGTTTACTAGCTAGATTTAACTTGTCTTTTTTTATAACTGAGATGCATACCTTCTTTTTTCCCCTCTAGATTGTGATTCTATCCATATCCTAGTTGTGCTTGATTCTTCCACTTCTAAGCTACGGTCTTCCCAACAGCATGGGATATGCATCCGTTGTCTCAATCATTTTCAGGACTATGAACATGGCAGTGAACACGCATCCTGCCATCTCTATTTATTCTCCCTTGATGATTCCAACTGGTAGGACTCTTCTCTGGTCAGCCATCCAGATCTGGAATGGAGCAAGCTGCATATCCGTGATTCCTAGCCTTTTGGAAAGGCTGTCTGATATTATGTTTACTCCTAATCCTCCATCCAAAATGACCCTTGACACTGTCTCCCCTCTGATTTTTATGGTCACCCTCGAAATGGATGTGTCACAGTCATGGACTGTCTCCACATTTTTGCACTTTGGTTGTGGATTTTCTATTTCTTACATGGGCATTTGTGCCAATCTTTCATTTGGCACTATAGCCTAGAGCAGTTTTTTCCTGTGATTGAGAACCAGATTTAGCATTTGGTCCAATATGATGTTCAGCTTTTCTTGTTGTTTTCCTGGCCATTGGTCCACTTTTACCATATTCACGACTACATCAATTCCTAATGGGTTTGCCTCCCTTTCTGGCCTTGCCTCTTGTAGTTCTTGGGGCTGATGGCGTTGTAATATGGGGCAGTCATTTTGTCTATGCCCTAGGGCATTGCAGTAGAAGCATATTAGCCCAACTTCCCTCTCCCCAAATCTTCCACCTCCTCTTCCATATGGTCTGTTGTTTTGAGGCCCTGCAGGTGACGACTTGGTTGAAAACTGGAACTTGTTGTTGTTGATGTTGTTATCTTTTCACCACTCTTGGATTCCTATTCCGAGTTTTGTAAAAACATGTGTCAATGGTGTGGTTTCTCTTCACGCAGAGCGCATGGTTGCTACATGATTTTTAACTGGCAATCTTTCTTCGTATGACCCTGATTGTTACACTTGGTGCACCAGGCATCCGGTAGTAGTCTAGATCTTGTGTATCCTCCGGCAAGCTTGGCTAGGGTGGCCTTCATTTCTTCTTGAACATCCATTGCCAACTTCCTACCTTTCTTCTTCCAAGGCTTTTGATCTTTGGCATATCTGACTCCTGACTGGAATTTGATTATGAGGTGTCTTCTCCAGAATCCGACTAGGTTTCTTCCTCCTTCTTCTTTCTTTTATCCTTCTTTTTCTTCTTGGGGTCTTTCCTTATTTGCTTCAAGATCCCCTTAGCTTTGGTTGCTCCCTCCACCACTTGTTCAAGGTGGAAGTATCCAAATCATATGAGGCCACCTCCATCTCTAGAGCTTTTTCCTCTGTCCTCTTATGAACCACTAACTCAGTGTGGCGGCTAGAGCAGGTTTGTTGGGGTAATCTAGATGCATTCGCAGTGCTCGAAATTCTGCTGCATAATCCTCCATCGGCCTCTTCTTCTTAGTTAGCCTCTATAGCTTTTCTAGTACTTTTGTGATGGTCTTGTCTCTCCTGAGTCTTTTTAGGAATGCTTTCTTCAATTCTTCAAATGTCTAGAAGTGCTCATATTGTGCCAGCTAATGGCCTTGCCACCTAAAGTTGCTACAAAGTACTCTCATGTGGCCAAGAATATGGTCTCAGAGGAAAAGATGTGTGAGCATCTAGATACTCCTTGCTCTTGCCCTCCTTGAACTTTGGATACTTGAGAGACATTCTTCCCATAGCTATTGGTTCTTCTTCTTCTTGATCTTCATGCCTCCTGTTTTAAAGCTTCTGGTGCTCTCCTTCTTGGTTCCTTAGCGGTTTCTAATTCTGACGTTCTTGCTAGTGCAGAATCCCTTCTGGAAGTACCTTAGAACTAGCCTCTACCTTCATACTCCCATACCTAGCATACCATTCCCCAGGAGGATCGCCAAAAGTGTCGGTATCCGGTCAAGACTCGGCACTTACGTAGTTCCATACCACCTAGTTGGCTCCTGAAGAGCGATAACTAATGCAATTGTTCTCAATACAATAAGCCAATGCTAGCACATGAGCTACCCATCTGCTTAATCTAGGGGAGTTAATCGTTTTTGCATGCAGGTTAGTTCGTAGGTCCATCATGATTCCGGACAGTAGTTCACATCTAGACAAGAATGCACTTAACATGGAATGATGTAGAATAGACAGAACTATGCAAAGAAGAGCATAGATAAGTTAGAGACCAACATCGGCAACATTCTTCAGTATTAGCTTGAACAAATACAAAGCAGTACAATGGCAAAGGCTCAACTCATCCATACTATACTCAACTATCTCTTCAATCCCTTATCCTCTTATCCACACATATCCGAATAATTCCCCCTTTGTGGTTTACATCAATCCGGGTATACCCATTTCCAATAAATCGTTACAAGTTTGTTACAAACAAGAAGGCTCAACCCATAATAGTTTATTGCATGATGGGTCAGTCTGGGGCGGCTACTTGGATGGTGGCCAAACGGGTTGGTTGGCCGCCAATAGGATAAAAGCCAAGTTTTGTCATGTGTGATTTAATTTCAAGAATTACAGGCTCCCATGGGGTATCATTTCTCGTGCTCTTAGTTTTTGGGTAGTAATTCCCTGCCAAGTTTAAAATCGGCCCTTGTGTCCAAGAAGTCCATGTCCTCATCTAGGTCCCTAATCAAGAGTAGCCCTTGAGGCGTTCCCAGATTTGTGTTTTTGGTATCTTTCATTTTCCCATTCTTAATTGACTTCTTTCTCATATGGCCCTACTTCTTCTTAGACTCTACTACTGAGGCCATAGATCTTTGCTCATGAACATGTTGGTTTTGGCCTTGAATCCGGGTAACAACATTCAAAGTTGTGGGATGTAGATTCTTCGAAATCTACCTTTGGGTTTGACTACTTATCCTAATCATGTTCAGGGGTGTGATGATGGGTCTCGTCACCCATGGACTTGTCACCACAGTCTTATTGGGTTAGTCCCTAATCTAATGATCTATGTCACAATGGTTACAAGTAGTTGGTAGCATATTTAAGGACACAACTTAGTTGAGTTAAGGGAACTTTATAGGGCATTTCAAAACTTGATGGTGCCTTGACAATGGTAACATTGAAGAGGCATTCTCCTTCTTGTTACATTAATGTCGCGGGGCAAACTGGCTTGACTCCCCCTCTCCCATCCACTACATAATAGTTATAATAGTTAGAAGGAAGGTTCATGGGGCCATCAAAGAGGTGTGGAATGGGTTCGACATCCACCTAATATTATTGGTAATTAGTAGGGTCCTTGAAGCTTACTTGATTAAGAGGTGTCACCCTTTGTGGAGGTGGTTGCAGTCTTAAGACCGGTGAAGGTAAGGCACATTGAGTACATTGTGCATGCCCTTTGATAGGAGTTGTTGTGTGGGATGCTCAACCATTGCTTGATTTATTACACGGCCTAGGGTTAGTGTTTATTGTGATGCCGAGACAAGGCTATTTGTGGTCTCATTGTGCTAGCAATAGCCTAATATTATTGGTAATTAGTAGGGTCCTTGAAGCTTACTTGATTAAGAGGTGTCACCCTTTGTGGAGGTGGTTGCAGTCTTAAGACCGGTGAAGGTAAGGCACATTGAGTACATTGTGCATGCCCTTTGATAGGAGTTGTTGTGTGGGATGCTCAACCATTGCTTGATTTATTACACGGCCTAGGGTTAGTGTTTATTGTGATGCCGAGACAAGGCTATTTGTGGTCTCATTGTGCTAGCAATAGCCTGTAGGCATATTCGGCAATCTTAGGCCTCGTGAACATAGCACCCATAAAAGCTAAGTTACCATTGTAAAACGAGCTCTTAAGATTAGATATTTGTTGGTGATATGTCCTTGATGGCAAATGGAACACCAATGTATCTCTCTCCTAGGGTATATGTGCCCATTGTTCGAAGATTTTCTAGCCTTCATTTCCTCTTGGAGGGATTTTGAGAAGTCAATCCAAGTCATTTATGCTAAGGTATTACCTTAAGCTATAGGTTTCGCTCTGGTGGTGCTATGACCGTGGCTATTGTTACTGACGTAATAGACTTAAAATATGAAGCTTTGACTCTCTTTATCATCAAATTATCCTCAAGTTGGATGGAATTATCTTGGATGTCCTCCTAGGTGGTGATACCTATAATGACCAAACCATTATGGATATCTTCATGTTTAAGCCTGTTGGGATGAATCGATCAAGTAGTTGATTGTTGGAGAAGTGCTCATGTAGATCAAAGTTGTGAGATCCCAATTCCCATCACGCAACAGATTCGGGGTACTAGCAGCGGAAGTAGCACATCATGCGTGGGTAGGGGTCTCACACTCGGGGCCTCGCCCACGGATATCCGGACAAGAGACTAATCCGTCGGTTTGTCCAAAACCGAAACCGGAAAAACTTCCTTTACCCGGAAAGCATGGGCGATTCCACCAGGATAACTCTTTACTCTAACGTAGTCAAGATCATTAGGGATCAACTGATCTGACTGCACCTTTAACGGTACTTGGTCAAATCAAGGAAGAAACTTGCACTTGGATCATTGGGATCAACGCTTTTTTCCCCATCAAGAGGCACAGCCGTTGATTCCTATCCATAGAACAATTTCTATCCGGGATTTACTTCATCTATCGTAATAAGAGAAATTAAATCTCGATTCACGGATCCATCAGTCCAGCCTAACCCCATCCGATCCCATGGGTTAACCAACCGCCCAACCACTGTAGTGATGGGATCCAATTTGGAATTTGGTTAGGTTTTGTCCCGGGTACCAAGGAAAAGAGTTCCAAGGCCCCCTAGCCGGAATTTCATGCAAACATAAAACTAGCCACACCACTTACACACCCAATATGAAAATTGCCTTTTTTTTTAGCATCAGCTAACTTTAAAACAATCCTTTAATGAAACCATAGTACCACTGATCACAATCTCCCAATTTATCCAGTTGATTCATAATTTCCCATCATTCCTTCATCAGAGTATCTATGGCATCATTGGCAACTAGAACGCTCACCACCTGTCCACACAGGGGCTGTTTCAATAGTTCCTAGCCCATAATACTCAACAATATAATCACTTATCAAGATGGACTCTCGTTGAAGATCAGCAAGATCAACCAACAGATCCATATAAAAGAGCCATGGACTCATCCGTTTGAGGACCAGCAAGGTCAGTCAACCAGATCCATGCCCGGTTCCAGAAAACAACTCTTACTCCTTGTTCCAATATCTTCCTCGACGCACGCGTGGGTATCCTAGGCGACCCAGAGCCCGAGCACCGTATGGTCAGCACCCTCTAGGATCCTTCGCAGGTGACCTAGTGCTTCACTCATAGGCCGCTTCTTTGGTCCCTCATCCACCGTACCGGAAGCTCACCATTTTAATCGAACCGAGGCTGGTCAAGACCTCGGTCGACCTTGCTACGCGAGACGTCCTCCATTGACTCTCCGTCAGCAGTTGCAACTTTATCAGTTAGGTCTCCACGACCTTAATCACAAGACGGTCAAAATGCTTCCCCAGCATTCTTGACATAAAACAGCCATTTACAAACAGCATTTACAAACAGTTTACAAATACAGTTTCTATATTAACTCTCATTTTTCCACATTATCCCTCATTAATCCACATTACTTATTCCACATTCCATGTATATGTGTACTCATCCAATCACCTCCTTTTTCATCTCTTCACTTCAGATTCCTTCACATCACATATCATATATTCACATCCATATCCACATCCATACATCCACATCCACATCCACATCCACATTCACATCCATACATCCACATCTACATGCTTATCTCCATTTTCACATCCTCATTTATACATCCACATCCCATATCCACATTCATACATACACATCCATATCCACATCCACATCCACATCCACATCCACATTCACATCCATGCATCCACATCTACATTCACATTCATATACATCCACATCCACATTCCCATACATCCACATCTATACATCCACATTCCACATTCACATCTACATTCACATTCACATACATGCATCCACATCTACATTCACATTCACATACATCCACATCCCCATTCCCATTCACATCTATACATCCACATCTACATCCACATACATACATACATCCACATCCACATTCCACATTCACATCTATACATCCACATCTACATCCACATTCACATACATCCACATCCACATTTCCATTCACATCTATACATCCACATCCATTCACATCTATACATCCACATCTACATCCACATTTACATCTATGCATATACATCTTCATGCATATATCCATTTTCATGTTCATACATCCACACTCCCATCTCCATATCCACACATCCACATACATACATCCATTTTCACATTCCCATTTATATAACCCCATATACCTTCACATCTAATCTTTTACATCACATCCATTCTCGCCCTATCACAACCCATATACATCTTATCCTATCACATACACTTCTTACCTCATCCCCCCATACACATCTTAATTCATCTTATCACATCCTAACTTATTTCATAAGCATCTTATCACCTCTTATCACACCTCTTATCACATCCTATCACTTTCCATACGCATCTTATCAATTCTTATCACATCTCATACACCTCTTATCACATCTTATCACATTTCATATCTTTTTTTTTTAAAGAGAATTCTTTTATTTGATATAAGATTTCTCTACACATTTATTTATACATAAATTCCATTTAAGGAGACTAACACTTTCGAAATTAAAATCAATCTTTTATGCATCTTCTTATGCATGATTTCAATTTGGTAGGGAATTATACTTTTAGAATAAAAGAATTTCTCTTATGCATCTAAGTTAAGCATAAAATCCATTTATGAGGAAAATCATACTTTTAGTATAAAAAGAATATCTTTTATGCATACCTATATGCATGAAATCCAATATGATAAAAGTAACACTTTTGATATAAATTTTTTTTCCTTTATGTATACTTCTATGCATGAAAATTAAAAATGATAAAAGTAACACTTTTGATATAAAAATTTTCCTTTATGCATACTTCTATGCATGAAAATTAAAAATGATAAAAGTAACACTTTTGATATAAAAATTTTCTTTTATGCATACTTTTATGCATGAAAATTAAAAATAATAAAAGTAACACTTTTGATATAAAAATTTTTCCTTTATGCATACTTCTATGCATGAAATAAAAATGGTAAAAATAACACTTTTGATATAAAAATTTATCCATTATGCATACTTCTATGCATGAAATAAAAATGGTAAAAATAACACTTTTGATATAAAAATTTATCCATTTTGCATACTTCTATGCATGAAATAAAAATGGTAAAAATAACACTTTTGATATAAAAACTTATCCTTTATGCATAATATTAAAATTCAATTTCTCCATGATTGTAATGAAATTCTTTCAATTAATCTAGGATGATAATTCCTAGAATATGGTAGGAAGTCCTCTTTTTATGCTTTGAATGAGATTATTTTATGCATAATTTTTATAAAAATTTTGCCATAGCTCCGCTGCTATGACTGATAAATCTCAATTTTTCTAAGGGATAATGCTTATCATTAAGAAAATAATTAAAATAATCTCTAATTGGATTATCAATCCATAATGGATTGAATCATTAATATACATAAACTAAAAGCATAGAAAAAAGCCATTAATTTGGCCTCAAGCATAGCTTAATCTTGGGTTAAGGAAAAGCTTTATGAAAAGCTTGATTTGGATTGAGAACGGTTCATGAGTATGACCATTTCTTGAGTGAGAGAGAGAATTTACATAAAAATCATTAGAATTTAAACATAAATTAACTTCAATAGCATTATGTAACTCTTCACTACTATTCAAACTTCAATAGCATTAAAAAAAACCATACCAATTAAACTTCTCAAGCTTGAGAGGGGTTGAGAAGAGAGAAACATTGAGAAATTATAGAAAGATCAATATTCACTAATTACCTTACAACTTGCTTGATTCTTTGTTCACGGTAGAGGCCCCCAACCAATCAATTGGTTAAGTATGTTGATGGAGCCACTAATGGGGATTGAAGAAAGAGGGAAGCTCTAAAAACTAGTGAATTATTAAATGAATTCACAGTTTCTGGCTTAGGTGGAGTAGAGTAACGATGCATAAACACTATATCTTTTTCAACAAGGGGGAGGCTTCTATTTATAGAAAAAATTGAGCTCCTAACCAAACAAACTGATTCTAGAATTTTCCAAATCAGTTTGGTCAATTTTTGACCATTTTTAGGTCAGTTAAGCTAACTTTTTGAAACTAGACTTGAATGAGGAGAGAGGAGAGATAAAATATCTCAATTTTTATGAGTTTAAAACTCATTCAAGCATGTGAAATATGCACCTCCTTTAAAGAACTCCCCTTCCTTACATATGTGTCATAATGGAATCATTTTAATATTGCTCATAGTTTTTTTTTACTAATAAACCTTGTACATTTTCAACTCTTCATCTTATGTGAAATATGCACCTCCTTTAAAGAATTCCCCTTCCTTACATATGTGTCATAATGGGATCATTTTAATATTGCTCATAGTTTTTTACTAATAAACCTTGTACATTTTCAACTCTTCATCTTATGTGAAATATGCACCTCCTTTAAAGAATTCCCCTTCCTTACATATGTGTCATAATGGAATTATTTTAATATTGCTCATAGTTTTTTTACTAATAAACCTTGTACATTTTCAACTCTTCATCTTATGTGAGCATTTACTCATTTTTGGATACCCAAAATATCTCATATTTTTAATATTGCTCATAGTTTTCCTTGTACATTTTCAACTCTTCACCTTATGTGAGCATTTACTCATTTTTGGGTATCTTCTTTTTACAAATTGGATTTATCTCCTCCCTACACATGGATTGATGCTATTGGCCCATAGGAACCTTAATTGGACCATAGTCTAAAGATTTCTGAAAATCTAAACCCTTAGACTAAGGTTCTTTATACCTATTTCCAATTAATTCCAATTGCACATTGGAAAATTCTTTTTGAATTTCTGTTTAAGGGAAACTCATCTGAATTATAAGAGATATTTTTCTATCCAAAAATATTCAAAATCTGAATATTCTCTCTCTAGAATAATTTTTCTCTCTCTAGGCTAAAATAGTTAGCAACAAGGTCTTTATATTTCTGAAGAGGGTTGATTACAGGGGAAGATACTAGACATCAAAAAGGGGTTGGGGGAGGAATCTTACATTCTACCCCATTTAAAAAACGCGAGATGTCCTCATCTCGCAGTTAGAGTATGATTTCTTTCATCATCTTCTTCTTCTTCAATCACATTCAACTTTACGCCTTGGAAGTGAACGGTCGATTTTCCCCTGGTATTCTGCTGGAGTATGGATGACTTGAGAACTGTCGGTTAAGCCCTTGGTTTTTCAATTGCAGTAAATATCTGCCCTTCTTTCCTCTTCTACTTCTTCTGAAATTGTGACTGCTCTGGCTGCTGCAGTCTGAGGTGGAATTCTTTCTCTTTGGTTGCCCCTGTTCTGGAAAGGAGTTCTGAGGTTACTCTGGGTAGAGGCAGACGGTTGATTTGGAGTTCTTCTGGGGTTACCCTGGCTTGGGTGAGACGGACCCTGATTAGACTGGTATGAAGGAATTGGTCTCTGAATTCGGGGTCCTAGACTTCCCTGTCCCCTTGACATGGCAGGAGTTGGGCAGTCTTTTAACTGATGACCAAAACCTTGGCATCCAAAACACCGGTTCTCACTTCTGGGCTCATTGTTCTGCATTCTTAAAATAGATGGTCCTCCTGAGAAAGTATTTTGGGGGAAGGATCTTCCTTCACTTTGGAGTCTTCCTGCATCTTGATTCTGAATCGGTCCTTGCTGCCTCTTTGGAGGTGGAAAGTTTGAAGTACCTTCCTGGGCTTGGAATCTTTTAAAGTTAGAGGGTGCAGGTTTTGGCGGGACCTTTACTACAAAGGCTTTGGCAAAATCCTTTGCCATTTTTACTGCTTCAGCCATGGACACTGGTTTGGCATTTTTGACCAGTGTGTCCAAAGGTTCGTTCATTGCCCGAATGAACCTAGCCATGAGCTGTTCTTCATCTAGAGGTGGTGAGTATTTGAGTAGAAGAGCAAAGGCCTGGTGATATTCTTCAATGGTTTTGTTCTCCTGCTTTAGTTCTAAAAATTCATTCATTTTGGTTTCCAAAAATCCAGGGGGACAAAATCTCTTTCTCAAATAGGTTTTTAGGTCATTCCAAGATTGGGTATTTCTATTTAGACGGTTGGTGTCACAGTGGTTCCTCCATGCTACCCTGGCTGTTTCCACTATTTTCAACCGACCAAGAGCTATTTTGCTCAGCTCATTATAACCTGTGACATCAAAATACTCTTCCATGGCTTCCACCCATTTCTCCACAGTCTCACCCAGGTTCTCCCCTTCTCCTTTGAAGGGTCCTGGTTGAGTCCTATGAAGAGCCTTGCGAACATCAGGATCAAGTTCGTTATCTTCAGTGACAGGGTCTGGCTGCTGACGGCGGCTACGATTTCCTCGTCTCATGATTCTGTCAAAAGTTTATATATTAGAGAGAGAATAGTTATAAGATTAGAGAGGAGATTCTTATTTTTGAATACCTCAAAAACTGGGGAGAATTCTTACATTCTACCCCACTTAAAAAAAGCGCGAGATGTCCTCATCTCGTAGGAAGAGAACAACTCTTTTTCTTACGATCCAAATTATTTTGGGGTTCCTTACATTCTGGTCAACCCAACAGAATACCTTCTGAACATTTCTCCACGGGAAATTTTAGTTAAGCAAGTTCTCAATTTGTCATCCCTTAACTTGATCTACCGGGTCAAGTGTTAACAGTAGCAATCTGACAGCACAACCCACTAATCTTATAGTGATTTGCTGAAATCATTATCATCATTCCAGTTATGAATATCATCACTGGGACTCGTCCCATTCATCCTCATTGTGGTTTCGCTCAGCTTATTACATTTCAACTAAATTTTGGAAATCATCATTTTTCAATCAGAATCCAAATCAATTCATCGATTCTCAAACAGAATTAAAAATCATATCAACCACATTCGAATTCATCATCTGGATAGCATTAACGCTTAAAATTTCAAGTCTTAGATTTACTCGTATATACTGTCAGTAAAGAGCTGCAGTATACTCTCGATATATACGGGTAGTCACGGCCCTTGGAATTATAAGGTAAATACCATCATGTCTAGGCCTCAAGCAAGTCAGGGATTCTATATAATTGCGGTACTTCCATCTGAAGACCCAATTACCAATTTACGAATTTTAGTTTGAATAGTGGGTAGGGGTCTCACACTCGGGGCCTCGCCCACGGATATCCGGACAAGAGACTAATCCGTCGGTTTGTCCAAAACCGAGACCGGAAAAACTTCCTTTACCCGGAAAGCATGGGCGATTCCACCAGGATAACTCTTTACTCTAACGTAGTCAAGATCATTAGGGATCAACTGATCTGACTGCACCTTTAACGGTACTTGGTCAAATCAAGGAAGAAACTTGCACTTGGATCATTGGGATCAACGCTTTTTTCCCCATCAAGAGGCACAGCCGTTGATTCCTATCCATAGAACAATTTCTATCCGGGATTTACTTCATCTATCGTAATAAGAGAAATTAAATCTCGATTCACGGATCCATCAGTCCAGCCTAACCCCATCCGATCCCATGGGTTAGCCAACCGCCCAACCACTGTAGTGATGGGATCCAATTTGGAATTTGGTTAGGTTTTGTCCCGGGTACCAAGGAAAAGAGTTCCAAGGCCCCCTAGCCGGAATTTCATGCAAACATAAAACTAGCCACACCACTTACACACCCAATATGAAAATTGCCTTTTTTTTTAGCATCAGCTAACTTTAAAACAATCCTTTAATGAAACCATAGTACCACTGATCACAATCTCCCAATTTATCCAGTTGATTCATAATTTCCCATCATTCCTTCATCAGAGTATCTATGGCATCATTGGCAACTAGAACGCTCACCACCTGTCCACACAGGGGCTGTTTCAATAGTTCCTAGCCCATAATACTCAACAATATAATCACTTATCAAGATGGACTCTCGTTGAAGATCAGCAAGATCAACCAACAGATCCATATAAAAGAGCCATGGACTCATCCGTTTGAGGACCAGCAAGGTCAGTCAACCAGATCCATGCCCGGTTCCAGAAAACAACTCTTACTCCTTGTTCCAATATCTTCCTCGACGCACGCGTGGGTATCCTAGGCGACCCAGAGCCCGAGCGCCGTATGGTCAGCACCCTCTAGGATCCTTCGCAGGTGACCTAGCGCTTCACTCATAGGCCGCTTCTTTGGTCCCTCATCCACCGTACCGGAAGCTCACCATTTTAATCGAACCGAGGCTGGTCAAGACCTCGGTCGACCTTGCTACGCGAGACGTCCTCCATTGACTCTCCGTCAGCAGTTGCAACTTTATCAGTTAGGTCTCCACAACCTTAATCACAAGACGGTCAAAATGCTTCCCCAGCATTCTTGACATAAAACAGCCATTTACAAACAGCATTTACAAACAGTTTACAAATACAGTTTCTATATTAACTCTCATTTTTCCACATTATCCCTCATTAATCCACATTACTTATTCCACATTCCATGTATATGTGTACTCATCCAATCACCTCCTTTTCCATCTCTTCACTTCAGATTCCTTCACATCACATATCATATATTCACATCCATATCCACATCCATACATCCACATCCACATCCACATCCACATTCACATCCATACATCCACATCTACATGCTTATCTCCATTTTCACATCCTCATTTATACATCCACATCCCATATCCACATTCATACATACACATCCATATCCACATCCACATCCACATCCACATCCACATCGACATTCACATCCATGCATCCACATCTACATTCACATTCATATACATCCACATCCACATTCCCATACATCCACATCTATACATCCACATTCCACATTCACATCTACATTCACATTCACATACATGCATCCACATCTACATTCACATTCACATACATCCACATCCCCATTTCCATTCACATCTATACATCCACATCTACATCCACATACATACATACATCCACATCCACATTCCACATTCACATCTATACATCCACATCTACATCCACATTCACATACATCCACATCCACATTTCCATTCACATCTATACATCCACATCCATTCACATCTATACATCCACATCTACATCCACATTTACATCTATGCATATACATCTTCATGCATATATCCATTTTCATGTTCATACATCCACACTCCCATCTCCATATCCACACATCCACATACATACATCCATTTTCACATTCCCATTTATATAACCCCATATACCTTCACATCTAATCTTTTACATCACATCCATTCTCGCCCTATCACAACCCATATACATCTTATCCTATCACATACACTTCTTACCTCATCCCCCCATACACATCTTAATTCATCTTATCACATCCTAACTTATTTCATAAGCATCTTATCACCTCTTATCACACCTCTTATCACATCCTATCACTTTCCATACGCATCTTATCAATTCTTATCACATCTCATACACCTCTTATCACATCTTATCACATTTCATATCTTTTTTTTTTAAAGAGAATTCTTTTATTTGATATAAGATTTCTCTACACATTTATTTATACATAAATTCCATTTAAGGAGACTAACACTTTCGAAATTAAAATCAATCTTTTATGCATCTTCTTATGCATGATTTCAATTTGGTAGGGAATTATACTTTTAGAATAAAAGAATTTCTCTTATGCATCTAAGTTAAGCATAAAATCCATTTATGAGGAAAATCATACTTTTAGTATAAAAAGAATATCTTTTATGCATACCTATATGCATGAAATCCAATATGATAAAAGTAACACTTTTGATATAAATTTTTTTTCCTTTATGTATACTTCTATGCATGAAAATTAAAAATGATAAAAGTAACACTTTTGATATAAAAATTTTCCTTTATGCATACTTCTATGCATGAAAATTAAAAATGATAAAAGTAACACTTTTGATATAAAAATTTTCTTTTATGCATACTTTTATGCATGAAAATTAAAAATAATAAAAGTAACACTTTTGATATAAAAATTTTTCCTTTATGCATACTTCTATGCATGAAATAAAAATGGTAAAAATAACACTTTTGATATAAAAATTTATCCATTATGCATACTTCTATGCATGAAATAAAAATGGTAAAAATAACACTTTTGATATAAAAATTTATCCATTTTGCATACTTCTATGCATGAAATAAAAATGGTAAAAATAACACTTTTGATATAAAAACTTATCCTTTATGCATAATATTAAAATTCAATTTCTCCATGATTGTAATGAAATTCTTTCAATTAATCTAGGATGATAATTCCTAGAATATGGTAGGAAGTCCTCTTTTTATGCTTTGAATGAGATTATTTTATGCATAATTTTTATAAAAATTTTGCCATAGCTCCGCTGCTATGACTGATAAATCTCAATTTTTCTAAGGGATAATGCTTATCATTAAGAAAATAATTAAAATAATCTCTAATTGGATTATCAATCCATAATGGATTGAATCATTAATATACATAAACTAAAAGCATAGAAAAAAGCCATTAATTTGGCCTCAAGCATAGCTTAATCTTGGGTTAAGGAAAAGCTTTATGAAAAGCTTGATTTGGATTGAGAACGGTTCATGAGTATGACCATTTCTTGAGTGAGAGAGAGAATTTACATAAAAATCATTAGAATTTAAACATAAATTAACTTCAATAGCATTATGTAACTCTTCACTACTATTCAAACTTCAATAGCATTAAAAAAAACCATACCAATTAAACTTCTCAAGCTTGAGAGGGGTTGAGAAGAGAGAAACATTGAGAAATTATAGAAAGATCAATATTCACTAATTACCTTACAACTTGCTTGATTCTTTGTTCACGGTAGAGGCCCCCAACCAATCAATTGGTTAAGTATGTTGATGGAGCCACTAATGGGGATTGAAGAAAGAGGGAAGCTCCAAAAACTAGTGAATTATTAAATGAATTCACAGTTTCTGGCTTAGGTGGAGTAGAGTAACGATGCATAAACACTATATCTTTTTCAACAAGGGGGAGGCTTCTATTTATAGAAAAAATTGAGCTCCTAACCAAACAAACTGATTCTAGAATTTTCCAAATCAGTTTGGTCAATTTTTGACCATTTTTAGGTCAGTTAAGCTAACTTTTTGAAACTAGACTTGAATGAGGAGAGAGGAGAGATAAAATATCTCAATTTTTATGAGTTTAAAACTCATTCAAGCATGTGAAATATGCACCTCCTTTAAAGAACTCCCCTTCCTTACATATGTGTCATAATGGAATCATTTTAATATTGCTCATAGTTTTTTTTTACTAATAAACCTTGTACATTTTCAACTCTTCATCTTATGTGAAATATGCACCTCCTTTAAAGAATTCCCCTTCCTTACATATGTGTCATAATGGGATCATTTTAATATTGCTCATAGTTTTTTACTAATAAACCTTGTACATTTTCAACTCTTCATCTTATGTGAAATATGCACCTCCTTTAAAGAATTCCCCTTCCTTACATATGTGTCATAATGGAATTATTTTAATATTGCTCATAGTTTTTTTACTAATAAACCTTGTACATTTTCAACTCTTCATCTTATGTGAGCATTTACTCATTTTTGGATACCCAAAATATCTCATATTTTTAATATTGCTCATAGTTTTCCTTGTACATTTTCAACTCTTCACCTTATGTGAGCATTTACTCATTTTTGGGTATCTTCTTTTTACAAATTGGATTTATCTCCTCCCTACACATGGATTGATGCTATTGGCCCATAGGAACCTTAATTGGACCATAGTCTAAAGATTTCTGAAAATCTAAACCCTTAGACTAAGGTTCTTTATACCTATTTCCAATTAATTCCAATTGCACATTGGAAAATTCTTTTTGAATTTCTGTTTAAGGGGAACTCATCTGAATTATAAGAGATATTTTTCTATCCAAAAATATTCAAAATCTGAATATTCTCTCTCTAGAATAATTTTTCTCTCTCTAGGCTAAAATAGTTAGCAACAAGGTCTTTATATTTCTGAAGAGGGTTGATTACAGGGGAAGATACTAGACATCAAAAAGGGGTTGGGGGAGGAATCTTACAAAAGTGAGAGTTCAAATCTCTCACTGACTCATCTTCTTCTCTCTCAGCTTTGTGCCTTTGTGAAGCCACACTCCACAAAGCTCCCTCTCGCAAAAATTATTTTAGGAAGAATAACCTTCAAAGCCCGATAAAGTTTAGATGTCCTTCAACTCTTAGGGCCTAATACCAATCACTAGCCTTGCCATCTAGTGTAAGGCTTAAAGTTGTTGGTCTTCTCTGAGCTCATTCCTCTCACCTAAGGCCTCACAAACTTGATAAAAGACCTCAAGATGTCTTCGAGGATTTCCCTCTCCATTGAACTTATGCGTAAGCTTCATGATTTGTGTAGCCTTTCTAGAGCTACTCTATCCATATCTCTCATGAGACTGTCCTATACTTTCTGCCACTTCTCTTCCCAATGCTTATGCAAAGGCTACTGGATCAATTGGGAGAGCTATGTAGTACTGGAAGTATTGGTGCAGCAGCGACAACGTGGTACAAAGGGTTCTACCTGTAGGCATAATGACATGAATCCCAGAGGAGTAACATGAGTCCGATGGGTCATACAAGAATTCCCATGGGTACCGAGATGACATATGAGCCAAGGGTGCCACTGGTCTAGTCATTTTTGAGGATGTCCCCCTTGCATTAGGTTGCAGTGGAAAAGTAGAGGAAGATGTAATGAATCAAGGATGTTGGGTGAATATTCCTCCTTCTATAGCCCTAGCAGATGATATGGATGTGTTAACTAGGCTTGGAACCATTGTTGTAGGGACTGCTACAACTATGGTTGCCATAGTTATGACCAAGGGCATGAAACTAATGGGAAATGTTGTGTGGTTGGTCACATGTGGTACCGTTATAAATGATGTAGTACCCAATACCATAGAGCCTAGAATTATGCTAGCAACATCTTGAGTGGGTACCTCTCTATTACGGTCTTAGAATGTGAAGCCCATGCTAGTAGACTCTTAGAGTCCTGTGTAACCTTGAGGAACAATTGCAGCAATTGGGGCAGGGGCTTTGGTCCAACATGTAGCCAAGAATCACCACATATGTGGGATCAGTAGGACTTTCGAATGGTGTCTCCATCTCACTCAAGGTAGGGCCTTGCGCACATTGCTTTTTCCAACCTTTGCCCCCACCACAGGAAGTCGCGTGGGCATGGTGATTCCCCGTCTAAGTCTCTCTTGCACTATAATAGCATGAATACATTCCACGACCATCTGAATTTGCTCTTTCTTGTCTGTGGAAGTATAGATGGGCTGCTTAATTTTCTCCTAGATAACATCATAATTAAGGCCTTAGCTAGGATTATTAAGGTTTCCTGGGCTACATCGAATTCCCAGCTCTCGATTTGCAGTAATGTGTCCGAGAATCTTATACCTAGACCCACCTTGTATATGGTGCTCTCTAGGATATTAGTCACCTGGGCAATTGGTGAGGGTTGGGTGGCTTATCCAATTGTGCAGTTTGGGCTCTTAATCATTCTTGGGCTCGACATAAGGTCTCTTCCTCTTTCGCCCTAGCAGCTTGGATTAGTGCTTCTAATTCTTGCACCTCCTCTTCGATCCTGGCAGGATTGGGTGAGGTTTTGGTCTGCAAGGTGACACTAGGTGTGGCCTTGGAGCTAATCTCAACTCCATCATCCCCAAATTGATATGCCGCTTGGCTAGGTGCAAAGGTTGCAGTCGAAGGCCGAACCCCTAAAGTAAGTAGTCATGCGGCCTACTAAGCTAGTGGGGCAGGTCTAGCGTTTATTGGTTGAGTGAGGATTTCTTCATGGTCCAGTATCCCTTCCATCGATTCCAGATCAGAGGAAGTGTCACTACTGGTTGAGAGTCTTGGGCACTGTACCACGAATCTCGTTCTTGAAGAGGGTCCCGAGACAAAGGTGGGTTAATAAGAGCCTACTTGGATCGACACGGTTTCCTTAAAATCAATCTCTAAAACGCACCCAGATCACAATTGCATATCATTGCAGGTTGTTTTAGGGCTGGAGCCTACTTGGATTGACACGGTTTCCTCAAAATCCATCTCTAAAACACGCCCAAATTGTAACTGCATATCATTGTAGGTTGTTTTAAAGCTAGAGGGATGTTTCAAATTTCTAAAATCGGAATTTTTTTTGGTAGAGAAACTTGTCCAAAATGGGTTTCAGACAGTTCAGGGTTGTGCATGCACTTTTTCAGGCCAACCAGAGATGGTATCCTATAGTTGTGGGTTAACTATGGGAATGTGTAAATTTTTTAGGTTTTAGATAAAGTGCGCAAACTGACCGCAATAAACTGACCGCAATGCGCTAAATCCTATAATATGCAAGTTTGTGCGTGTACTTTTAAAAAAACATTGCCCGCTATTCTTTTCCCTTTTCCCTTTTCCCTTTTTTCTCTTTTTTTAAACTCTTTGCTTTTTTACTTTTTATTTTTGTAGTTTACGGTTTCCAGTTTGTGGTCTATGGTTTTCAATTTTACCACAACTACCCGAAAAAGGGGTGGTCATGGTTTTTGGTTTTTCTTTTAAGATTCTCTATTTGACTTGGGGCCTAAAGCCTACGCCCATTAAATGTGGCTAGCCAAAAGACTTACAACCTATGGCCCAAATTATAGGTGGATTAAGTTAGGTTAATCTACGTAATTAGCACTAATGCAAAAATGCAAAAAACTTGCAAAAAATAGAAATTAATTTGGTTTGCAAATCCTACCCCTAATCAATGTTTCTAACCCAATTTCTCCATGTAAACACTTAACATTCTTGTGAGAGACAACTTTGTTGCTCGTACCATTTGCAATGACCATCTCATTGTTTGTGAAGATCTTTGATTTTGGTGAGAAATACCTATGTCACTTTACCTTCATTCAACTTAATTCTTGTTAATTAGGAGTCTTCAACATTCTGAACCCTTAAGGATTTCATAGTCTCGTACTGGCTCTGTAAAATAAAACCTATACTTTTGCAACTATGGAGATGTGATAAACCATAGTCATTACATAGTTTTTAATGTCAGTGAGACGATGGCACATAGAGCATCCACATCGCTTTATCTCCAAGCTTGGACATGATAGCATTGAGCTTAAAATTTTAGAGACAATAGCATCCTTAAGCTTTCTATTAACACTAAATGATGCTAGGGGGCCTTGTGGAAAATGCCATTTCTCCTAAGGGGGGACACGGATTGTTAGGTAGTAGCAATTAACAAAGAAGTTTTATATCTAGGCAAAGACGCTCTATAAGAATATACAATATGTGGTGTATATAGATGTGTATATAGAGAACACTTATAAGAATTAGGATCCTTTGTGCAACACAAAACTTTAAAACTACATAATAACATAGATAAGAGTATTATATTATTGAAGTGATACAATCGATGGCAAATCCCTATATACATGTGCTCATGTGAAGGGAGAATTGATGACTAATCTAGAAGTACTAAGATGAAGGTTGTACACTCGTAAAAGCTAGGGAGTAAACTCATAGTAGTGATGAATGATAACCTATATGGAGGGAGAAGGTGCATGTATCTATATTAGCTTATATACATGGGGTGGTCACAGCATCACCGTGTAGGTCCGCCATCACAGTCAGTGTGCGATTGTCCCCACCACACTGTGGAATTGGCCTGGCATAAAGATGTAAGAGATTGCCACATAGCTTCCCCACCTCCCATGGCCATTTTTGAAGCTCATCTTATGGGTCATGGTGTCTAAGAGTAAAGGCTGCCTATTCCATATGTGGATCGTTATGGGATTATGATCCATTATAGTACACTAAGTGTGCCAAATCTAACCTCCAAACCATCTAGCCTCCTAGGCCACCATCTGTGTGAATACGGGGATGCTCACAATGCCTTTGGATGCTTAATAATGGCTACTCCTCATAATGGGGGCCGTATAAACATGAGCTAGCCTATGCTTGGATAATACAATACGAGGGTGAAGCATTGGTATCCAACATTAAGCCTCTTCTCATGGGCAGAAAGTCTATGAAAGGAAACTTTAACTTTTATAATAAGAGAACTCCTCACTTGACTACTTTCCATAAAGTCATACACTGAATACAAGGTGTAATAGAGATTAATTCCCTTCTCATTATTATTTATTGATAAAAGAATTAGGATAATTAATATATAATCTTCTCATTCTTGAAAAATATAGATAAATTTTATTTCTTTTAATACCACTAAATCACATGTTTAGGAGTTAAGTTTCCTTATTTTTATGGTAATAACAATTCAAAACTTATGTATAGTATATGTCTTGCCTTTAAATGCTGAGACCATTTAGGTGTCTACTTATGTAATAGCTTATATTGTTTGCTTGTGTTTTCCTTTAAATATAAATCTAATAGTTTTTTGAAAGCGTACATAATGTTATTTTTTCTCATGGTTTTCATCAACTTCTACGTCAAGCCAAGTGTTAACTATCATTTGAAATACGATTTGTTTTAACACGCTACCTTTCTATTGAGTGAGTCAACAACAAGACTTTTTGTTTCATTATAATAAATTCTAGTACATCATGCTTAGTTTGTGCTTCTGTCCAAAGAAGGAGCACACCATAGGACTAGCTTATGTCGTGTCTCTCAAGGTAGCTACATATTGTGTGTACAATTCCATATTTGAATGTTGTAGAAATATTTATATTGCATAATTGTGTATGATACAAAGGCAAGCCACAAGAAGAAAGTATCATGATAGAAAGAATAATACATTGTCAAATATGGGTTACCCTCATGATACATACAATGGCACCCTTATAACTGTGTATGATACAAAGTCAAGCCACAAGAAAGTATCATGATAGAAAGAATAATGCATTGTCAAGTATAGGTTACCCTCGTGATACATACAATGGCATCCTTATTTACATGGCATAATTGTGTATGATACAAAGTCTAGCCACCACAATAAAGTAATGATAGAAGAATAATGCATTGTCAAGAGTATAGGTTACCCTCTTGATACATACAATGGCACGCTTGTTTACATGGCATAATTTTGTATGATACAAAGTCAAGCCACGAGAAAGTATCATGATAGAAAGAATAATGCATTGTCAAGTATAGGTTACCCTCACGATACATACAATAGCACCTTGATTTACGTGGCATAATTGTGTGTATGATACAAAGTCAAGCCACAAGAAAGTATCATGCAAGAAAGAATAGTGCATTGTCAAATATAGGTTACCATCATGATACATAGAGTGGCACCCTTATTACAATGTGTAGTGCATGATAGAAAGAATAAGCGTTGTCAAATATAGGTTACCCTCATGATACATATAGTGGCACCCTTATTACAATGTGTAGTGCGATAGAAAGAGTAACGATTTGTCAAATATAGGTTACCCTCATGATACATACAGCGGCACCCTTATTACAATGTTTAGTGCATGCATGGGCTCTTAGAACTATGAACTGAAGAGGGGGTTAGTGTCTAGATCTTAAAGCAAAGCTATGTCAACTAAGGTATCCTAGTATTTAGAAATCACTTCAAAGCTCTCATGTGCTTAAAGAAAAGGTAAGTATACTCTTAGCCACCAACTTTGAAGAAGAATCCGCCTTACATAGCAATAGAGCAAGAAGATAAAAAGTAGGTGGCATGCTACAAGTTATAAAAACCATGCTTTTTGTCCAAGTTGTGTAGGTGTATTCACACGGCTGCTTGATAGTAACTAATTAATCAAAGTTATGCAAGCACGTCAAAAAGCTTAAGCATTTGATTAATAAACTTCGGCGTTCATTATAATATGGGTGCCCAATTTCACATTTATTCCTATGAACGCGTACATTATTGTAAGTCTAATTAGACGCAAAAATTCTAAACATTTCACGTGTTCATAGAACTTAACTTTTAGTGCAAGCTTGATAATTAAAATCCATTAACATTTTTTTAAAAAATGTAACAAGTGTTCTTTACCTAACAAGGAGTTGTGGATCTATTTGCTCTCCTTCAATCTATTTATTTTTAACAAGAGGACTACATAGAGAGGGATGGTTGGCTCTTGCAACACTTGCCTACACCTGAAATTGCTTGAGCTCAATGACCTCATTGATATTCTTACCTTCCCCTTTCGTAACTTGATGCTAGATGCTTTTAAGATTCGGCTGTTGTGATAGCCTTGACTAGGCCTTATCACAGCAGGTGAACTTTTCTCTTCTATATCTCAATTATATATAATAATACAAATCTCACCTTTTCCTTGCCAAAAAAAAACTCTTATTTTAAATAGATTGCTTCTTAGAGAGGTATTGTGGACTCTTACAATAACCTTTACCCACATCTAAAATTACTTTGACAAGAAGAGATGGATCAATTGCTCTCCTTACAAGATTACTAGGAATGGATCCACTCTTCTACCAAAATCATTGGGCTCAATCAAGTCTCGATAAGTACATCATCTTTCTTCAAACTTAAGTTAGCCCATATGTCTCTTTAACTATTTATAGTCATGATTATGGTTCTCTTAGAGCTTTTCAAGCATGTTGGTCACTTAGGCTTCGTGGTAACTAACCATGTCGAAGAAATTTTAAATTTCTACAAGAATGATTGGGAAATAACCGAGTGGTGCACTATTAGGAAAACCTGCATATAACATGCATTCAAGGGGTGATATTTAAACCCCTACTTTAATATATTCCTTTCCCTCTATGTACATTAATTTCTCAAAGGGTGCCCTATTAGGAAAACCTACATATAACATGCATTCAAGGGTTGATATTTAAGCCCCTCCTTACATACATTCCTTTCCTAGAGGGTGCGTTATTAGGAAAACCCACATACAACATACATTCACAGGGTAATATTTAAACCTCTACTTTCCTTTCCCTTTATAAAAAATGGATTTGATGATTTTTTGAATTAAAAAACCTCTTATGTATGTGTTATAAATTTTTTTGATTAAAAAAACCCTTACGTGGTATAGTTATATATTTTTAGGTGTACCCCTCATGTAAATACTATACAACACTTGATAATTACCTTGATATAGATCACATTGCACTCTTGAAATATTAATGAACTAAATTCATAAGTCAAACACAAACACTCATCCATGCAAAGAACAATAGTAAACCCTATAATTTTGCATCATTTGTATTATAGTATCTCTCGTGTTTATCAAGTGGTTCTTGCATTTAAGGTGTGCCAACGTATCTAAACATGGACTTGATATTGCCTCCTATACACTTAAGTGTTGCACTGGTTTGTTGCATATTTCTATAATGGCATGCCCTAGAAGGTTTGCCTTTGTTGATTAAATATATTAGTAATATCCAACATAAATGAGACTAGCAAGTTTAGGAATTGCTTTCACAAGAATGATTTCTTGACTACTCAATGGAACCTAAAATGAACACCTAGCATAATCTCATCCAATGGAGTATAATCTTTCATGGATGTGAGCCTTGTCCTCATGTAGCCAATGGTGTATAATCTTTCATGAATGCGACCCTCATCCTCATGTAGCTAATGGTCAAAGGATCTTAGGCTTTGGAATTTGTAAATAAAAGTTTGTGGGAGCATATAAATTTCCATTGTTCCTCACAGTAGATCATGTAAGCCCCTTAGAACTTAGCATGGGTGTTTTTAATGAGGCCCTTATGGTGTTTGCCCAAGTTTTTCATAATTTTTAAGACTCTTTCAATGCTCAACATATTAATATTTGTATTCTTACATGAGCCCTTTTCTTATTAAGCCTTGCAGAGGCCAAATTGAGCTACATTTGTATATAAAATGAAATTTTTATTCTTCTTCTTACAAGGATCTAATACTTTTATTCTTTAACTCAAAGCAACTCAAATAGATGATCTTAAAACCTTGGGTACCCAAGGCAAATAGCATGGCCTAAGTGTGTTTGAATGCTTCAACAAAGTAGATGATCATAAAGTCAAGTTGAAGGTATATACTCATTTAGTACAATGTCATGAGTTTTTTTTGCAATAAGTAAATTAGTGGCACATGGTAAGGGATTTTGTTACATGCATTTGTTCAGTTATTGTGCTACATCCTTAGTAGCAAGCCAGTAGATGTGGTTGTGAATGAGAGGAAAACCATTATTATTGGGCTCTTAAACCGAATTACAATTAGAGGACGAGTGTTTATTGAGAATTTATAAAAATAAGGGATTTTGTTACATGCATTTGTTCAGTTATTGTGCTGCATCCTTAGTAGCAAGCCAGCAGATGTGGTTGTGAATGAGAGGAAAACCATTATTATTGAGCTCTTAAACCGAATTACAATTAGAGGACGAGTGTTTATTGAGAATTTATAAAAATAAGGGATGCTCTGTTGTGAGATCCAAGAGTATGCTAGCAATGTCAATATGCTATTTCATATATACTCTTGACTACTAACTTATATGGAGACAACGTGCCAAGGTCAACCAAGGTAGGCCATGCTAATACACTAAATTTGGCTAGCAGGGGTTAAGGCAAAGGCGTGCATCAAAAAATCTAGGCGCCCCAAAGCCTTGGGAGTGTGGGAGGAAAATATCTAAAAGAGGGAATTCCTTCAAGTGGGGGGATATGCTATTATTATTTATAAGCTTTTAATGTAGTTCCCTGCATGTGTCGACATCAGCCTGCTTATACGCTCCTCCGTCCAATCGCGTTCCTATTTTTGCCTTGACCAACCAATCCCCTCTCTCTAAACTCCGGTATTTCCTCCGTCCAATCGCGTTCCTATTATGCCTTGACCAACCAATCCCGTCTCGAGTGTCCACACCATATTTGGCTAGCGCACAAATTTCTGTCAATATAAAAATAAATATCCTCAACTAAGTCAATTGCAACTTGGCTTTTTGGAAATATACTCACACACACACTCATGTACAATGTATATTTGTGTGTGTGTGAGAGAGAAATGTATACTTGTGTGTGTGTGTGTGTGAGAGAGAGAGAGAGAGAGAGAGAGAGAGAGAGAGAAGAGAGAAGAGAGAGAGAGAGAGAGGGGAGGGAGAGTGCGTGCGTGTATATTTCTCTTTTGTGAGTGAGAGGGAGGGGGAGAGTGTGTGTGTGTGAGAGAGAGAGAGAGAGAGAGAGAGAGAGATGAATAGACGGAGGTAGAAAGAGAGCGAGCATTACATAAATCTCCTAGCTAATTCCTTTTGGAAAATCCTAAGGTCTTGAAACCCTTCCCTTTACCTTCAACTTAAGGTCTACAAGAGACCTTGAACCTAATCCTAAGATCTTGAAAACTTGCCCTTAAACTTCAACCAATGACATGGATTATTACAAGAGACCTTGAACCTAATCCATGCCTACAAATGACATGGATTATTTTTAAAACTTAAATTTCCAAGTCGGTCTTCCCTTTAACATGACTGTGAGCCCAAATGAGATATAGAAAACTTCTCTCTTTTAAAAGTATGAGTCATGGTAGCATGCAATCCACATCCTTCCGATGAAGATAATATATAAGATGTAATTAGATGTTTTCATAATGTAAAAATGATCTTTCATTGTCAATATAGCACCAATGTTACAATGTCATGCCATGAGAAAATTAAACACAAAAAGGTTTGGTGTAAGGAGGAATAGAATTACCTCTTAAATTTACTCAACAGTTTTATAGAAGATCATAGATCTCACATTGAAAACAAGAAAATCTATAGAAATGCTTCAAAATATGGATCTTTCCTAGCATATTGCTACATGCCACACCAAGAAAAGCTGCCCACTTACTTGGTCTCCCTTAAAATTTCACAACATGTGTCCTTGATGAGAATAATTTCATGCCAAAGGTGTCCTTGATGAGAATATTTTTTTCTAATACACAATACACAAAACATGGATGCATATATCTTTATTAAAAATAATAATTGATTGGTTTTTACAACTACCATCAAAGGCATGAGAGCATAAACTCATCCATTTTATTTTTGTCATCAAGAAAATCATTTCAAAGTACCTATGCATGTATTTTTCTTGACACCAACTTGAGACTTAAATAGTCTAGTTCGTACACTTACATAGGTGATCCAGAAAGCGGCAACATGGGAATTCCTACCTACCCTAATAAGGGGAAAAGGAGAACATCTTTATTAATGTGTTAAAGTGTAAGTAGCATAGTAGTGTGATGAAGTGTAATCACATATTTCTTGGTCCTCATTTTGAAGTCCCTCTTCTTCTCGAGTACCCAAACTTCACATCTTCTTTTCAATTAAGAATACTTTGAGTAGCTTGATCCTTGGTTATTTCTTTTCTTGAGAAAGCATACAATTACCCTTAAACTAGTTCCATTTCCCTTGCCTCATACGAACCTTTGACAAAATGCATGTGAATTTATACTTCCTCATCATGGAATTCAATCTGACCATTAATCTTCTAAAAGCACCTCTATAAATAACTCCTATAGACTAAATGAGAAGTATAAATCAAATCATATTAGCTCATCACTAAAGGACATTTTAAAACTTAATTAAATAATCACCCACCATGGACATTCTTTGAAAAATTTGGTGCTCTCAATCTTAATGTGGCTATCCTTGTGTATGGTCTAGAAATTTGATAATACTAAAGATGTATTAGTTTTCACATTGAGATTTTGAAAATAAAGGTTTGAATATGAATGAAATCATGAAAGTGGCTAGCATATTATCCCCTAAGTTTGAAATTTCCTTTTCAATAATAAATTTATAAAAATACATTAACATATGTTACAATTTTGTGGTTACAGTTCTGTGATGTTAAAAAGAAGGGAGCTTCCTAAGCTTTATTAGTACATATCTCATGTGGATAGATGATGCCATTGAGATGTATTATTTATTGGAAAATGTCTTCTGTAATAAGCAATATATGTTCTATCTTTATCATTGAATTTTTATGTTCTCATGACACTCCATTTCAATTGGTAGTAAGGTTGTAGTTGGGGTAGACTTTGTGAAGATTATATATAGAAGAGACATTTAAATGGAAAAATTTTAAATAGAGCATCAAGTAAGTGATTAACTTTGTCAAAGGAATCTAACATAGATTCTCATTGAATTTATTTTTCAAATTAGCTACACCATGAAAGATGTAGATCGACAATAAAATGAATTATTGCTAGGTATTAGGCTACATATCATTTTAACATTACATGGCACCTTGATCAAGGTTTTTTAAAATTGCTATCTACCCATTGGGTATAGCTTTCCTTCTTGGACAATGAAGATATGATATGATTGGTGTGAAGGGATACTAATAACTTAGTAATAAGAAAAAAAAGTCCTTCTAACTTCTCATCAACTAACACCCATAACAGTAACAAATGTTGCACAAAAGGGAAAAGACCATCTAATATCCTTGTCAGCAGTACTCACTATGTACATGCATTTCTAGTAGTTAGAGTTGACAATTTCAAATTAGAAGGTTTTAGGTTTAGGGATGCTCTCCTTTGTACAAGAGGGCTCCCATGGTCTAGATGTGTGTTTTCTATATGGGAGCATGGTTGTTGCCACATGCACACATTGGATTCCCTTAACAATTTACCTAGCATTCTTGACCTTCATTTGATTAACTACTCAATGATAATAACGTGTAGCTTGTTGTGCTTATCATCTCCAAATTGTGGCTCTAATTTGAGGGTATTAATTGGTATGCACATAGCAAATTGTGATTCACCTCCAACAAGTGAAGCTCTTTTTAGAAATATTCGTGATGTTGTTCACTCGATGTTGTTCACTCGATGCGCTCAATCGAACTTGCCACGTGGCTTATTATGGGGATTGTTCCATGTTTTCTACCTTAACTGGCAAATGTTTTGAACGTTGATACTCCCTTGTGGTTTTACATGGATTTTACGATATGAGTTAAATAAGTGGATGATTCACTAACTTTTTATCTTTATTTTAGTATATAATATTTTTTTAAATTCATTAAGTATACATTAATGAAGTGTTGAATATTCGATAAAGAATGAAAAAGTAGATGTAATATTGATCAATTAATTATTGAAAAAATATTTAAATGTGTGTGTGTGTGTGTGTGTGTGTGTGAGAGAGAGAGAGAGAGAGAGAGAGAGAGAGAGAGAGAGAGAGAGAGAGAGAGAGAGAGAGAGAGAGAGAGAAGGGGGAGGGGTGAAGGAATATATAAATTAGAAGTTGACGAGCTCCTTTTTTTCTATGAGAAAGAAATAAATTATAATTTATAAGTTATCACAGTTCATAGATATTTGAGGATTAATAAAGCCAAAGATCTACCAATTTTTAACTTTAAAATCGGTTGTCAATCTAAATTAATAGTTAATCTCTCAATTAAATATTCAAATTTCTAAAATATGTGAAGGTGTGGGTGTACGCATGTGCATGTGTGTGTGTGCATGTGCATGTGCATGTGCATGTGTGTGTGTGTGTGTGTGAGAGAGAGAGAGAGAGAGAGAGAGAGAGAGAGAGAGAGAGAGAGAGAGAGAGAGAGAGAGAGAGTTTTTGAAAATTTGCTAAGCAACTTAGCTCCTCCTTTTGACAAAGGCAAGATAGAAAATAAACATGATTATTCTATAAATACAATCTTATCTTAATTTCAAAACGTTTTTTTTCCCAAAGTCAAGCCTATAGTGAGTGTACTTTTTGCTCATATCTTCAGCATGACATGGTGGATGATTTTCGATGGTTAGCCCTTCTTAGTCAAAATCTCAATCCATATGGTGATTGAGCTTTTTCCTTGTTTCTTTTTGAATTTGAAAAGGTTGCTTTTTAATATGTATGCATAACATCTGAGATCCCACCAAATTTAGACCAATATCACGATCTCAATAAAAAATAGCCCATACATGTTACTTGATTTAACTTACTTTTTGAAATATCAAGTGTGGTAGGCCACATTTTTCCTAGGAGGAGGCATGTGACCATTTTCCAGTGGCATACATTTTTTGGAGCTTGTTTTTAGGAGAAATTCAAGTTACACACACATACATGCACACATACAATTGTTCAATTAAAACATTAACTTTTTTTTTTCGTATTGCGAGGGATATTTCTTTATTTATTTTTAGTGAGGGAAATGGGCAGACCAGATGCCATTTAGGCATGTGGGAGGAGGGGGCATAGTAAGGTCTCTTGCCCGACATCGTGACAGCTTGGGTTCAATACTCGCCCCCTTCTCCCACATGCCTAACTGGCATGTGGTCTATCCATTTCCCTCACTAAAATAAATAAAAAAATCCCTCACAATACAAAAAAAGTTAATGTTGTGATTGAACAAGTGTGTGTGTGTGTGGCTCCAATACATGGACTATCTCACGATATAGGCAATCTGCATGGACTAGTCATGGCTAATGGATGTCACATGATTGCACATGCTTATGTGGATGATTATTTTTTTAGCCCTAAGAACACGGAGCATGACTTGTCACAATTTATGGAAGCTTTGTCATTGTATGCTTAGGTTGCTGGTTTGCAAGTTAATTTTGGGAAATCTAAGCTTCTTTCCATCCGCATTATGGCCGGGGAAATACTTCCCCCTACACACGGTGCGTCATTTGGGCTATCCGCTAGGATGGAATGTCACACTAAAGCAACAAAATGATTGGGTGCTTGAAAATTCGAAACATAACGTAGAATACTCGAAACTTGCCACATGGCCATTGCATATCAAGCTGCAAATAGTACAACCAATTTCATTGGCATATATACAATTCTTCTTACCTCTAATGATGCTTTGAAATAAAGACATAGATGTTTTTATGTCTATGGTTATGGAGACATTATGGAAATCTCAGCGCATGATCGCAAAGTGTTTCGACTGCTTGCAATGGAATAGATATGCTCGCGTAAGGCGCATGGAGGATTGAATATTCTAAACATTCATATTCACATCCTGGCGCAGAAAGGGAAAATGATTGCTGAGTTCGTCATGGGCACACACAGCCATGGGCAGTTATGATGTGTATGCTCCTTGGATGTATGACCACGCAAGCTTTTGGACACTTGCAAATATCACAGTGGGATTTCCTTTTTAGACATTTTTAAGTGAAGCGAGTGAAAGTCAAAGGATGTCCATTTGTGACTCAGATGTTTTGTGATTGGAAACAACCCCTCTCGCACCTCAAATGGCATGGTAGGAATACTCCTGCAAGGTAATTCGTTGAGAGCAGAGAACTTACACTGGTCAAAAGTGCGTGAGCAGCCTCTAGCGCTTTTGGAGCTGTGCCGATCATACTTTATTCAGGCAAAAGGAGTACATATATGATAGGGGATGTGATTGATGACATAGCTAGAATGATTTCTTTTGGAGTAGCGCCTTCTGCTTTCGGTCTCGGGATGCATTATAGATCTCTTTGGCATGTTATTCATGATATGATAGAGCTGATTTGCAGCATGTCCCTCGCCTTCATATACAAGAAAGATGTGATGAGTGGTTATCTCTCCGACAAATCCAGCAGGAAAGCCTTTCCCTCTCATGGAAATCATTGTGGCAAAATTATACAGAGCTCTTATTTCGCCTCCATGGGTCTCGGAGCATGTTAATCATGTATGGCATATGCATTGCAATACCTGCTGGTGGCGGAAAAGATTGAGACAATTGTGGGCTTGCAAACTTCTACTTCGTCAACAGCTATTCCTATTGGCAAGTATTGCTTGGGGTATTTCCTACAGGTCACTTCCTGGCTCACAGACATATTACTTCTGCTACTTCCATCATTGTATGGCTCCATGAGAGTCTGTGGCACCTCTGTTCTGGCATTGCCCTATCACAACAGACTTCTTCGTCTTTCTGGAGCAAAGGTTGACTGCATGTTTTAGGATTGCTTGCTTCTTCGGCAGAGTTTTTTGGTTATTTGGTTTCATGCTTACTTTGCCTGCTTATGATCTTTTCTTGCATTGGGCGAGATATTGGGCACTATAGACTCTATGGAAGGATAGGAATCATAGAGTCTTTGGGGACCAATCTTTCAACAAGTTTGCTTTCTTTCCCACCTCCCTGCAACAATCTTTGTATGACTGTCTTCTGCAGGTGTATGATATTGATTATGTTTCTTTTTAGTCTTACACTAGTATCTTTTGATTATGTAATTGGTTGCTCCCACACTAAGGGTTGACCTATGTTACTAATAATGCAGACCCGTGTTACTAATAATCCAAATTGACTTCACAAAAAAAAGAGTGTGTGTGTGTATTGGGGGGGAGAGAGAGAGAGAGAGAGAGAGAGAGAGAGAGAGAAAACAAAGGTGTGTGCGTGTGTGTGTGTTTTTGGGGGGGAATAAAAAAAAATTAAGCCAATTGTTTTAGAATTTAGTCTGGTTGATGGAGGCCTTCCACGTGGTGAACGAAGGCTGTTTGCACGACTCCTGGTTGCAAGCCAGAACTCTTCGAAGTCGGGGGCCTCGGTCACCGACCCTCCAGCGTCTTGGATTCGTACCGCGTAGGCTCTCGTGCATAGATCTGTCACTGTGCGCTGCGGCACGTGTGTGAAAGAGTGTGCACGTGTGTGAGAGAGAGGCACTCGAGTATTTGTGGAAACCCTTCATCTAAAAAAAAAAAGTATTTTCCAAAAAAAAAGGTGGAAACCCTTCATCTAAAAATTGTGAAATTATTTATAAAGGAAATATATATAATATTATACAAAGGCTATTACATCATCACTATCCTCTCATCTCTCAAAAGTTACCCATATACATCTCATGATTTCAAAACCAGACAGACTGTATTCAGCCTTCATTCAGCCATTTACATCGCTAAGAGTCCCAGTGTTCGAACAAAATAATTTTGCCAAAAAGTTAAAAACCTTCATTAGAAATTTGGGAAATTATTAATTGAAGAATTTCTCAAATTTTGGAGGTTTTCCTTCTAAAATTTCCCAAATTTTGGAGGTTTTTGTACCTTCAAGTTACAAATTACACTAAACCCGGGTTTTTTTCGAACACTGGCTAAGACCATTCGTAATGTTACATTGTCAGACATCAATGATAATACCCTTTTATGGTAATGTTGCCACATGCTAGTCACATGTTGCCTTGAACTATTGCACAAGCTTACATCCATGTCTAGTATTGCGCCCACCTCACGAAGCTTATTACCCATAGGATATAACAAAAATAATGCCTTATAGGTCATGAACCATGCTGATAGATGGTAGTTCTAAACTAGTTAAATATGTTCATCTTAATCTGTTTGATCTATGTGAACTTGTGTTATATTTTTATCTAAGTTTCTAAAAAAAAAATTAACAACATAATTGGGAACATTAGCATTATATTGTTGACCCTTCCTATGTCCTCCTTAGCATTGTGTTATGGTATATTCCACATCGATACAAAGCACATTCTCATTGATATTATTGACAATGTATTGCACAATTGAGCAAATACCAAGGGGAATGAATTTTCTTACAATTAAGAATGGACCATTTATCCATGGTGCCAATGCTACCTCATCTTTGGACCTCAACTAGCATTTAGCATGTACTTTTACAACATTAAAAAATGTCAACCTTCTTTGAAGCATGCTTGATTTAAACATAAGGTTTTCCAAGATTAGTGTGGCAAATGTAGAAGGTTTGTATGCATCAAAAACTATTTTTGAGAGAGAAACACGTTGTTGATGTGATAGTAGGAGGGGCTACCAGAAATGTTGGGCCAAGATATTGAAAACCATGCACATGCGAGACTTGAAGTTCCTAGCTCATGTTTGGACTACCAATTTTTGAAATTTGTACGGCTCTCTCTCTACCTTTGCATAAGAGGATGGGAATGTAATGATTTTCATTGTACTACATGCCCTACATGTATGGCTTCTGTTGGAATCTCCAACTATAAGGTCCTCTTCATGCAAAACCCCAAAATATCCTTCACACAAAAATGTGAAGAGGATTAAGAAGATGAATAGATTTTCCAAAAAGCTGAAACTCTAGCATGGCATACTAAGATTAATCACCAATTATATATATGCCAATGACTCTAGCATGGTATACTAAGATTAATCACCCAATTATACATATGCTAGTGACTCCGAGAATCGAACGTGCACCTTACATGCTACACATTATACTGACATGCTCCATGTGTCCTTGTTGGTATCCTATGTTACACATCATACCATAAATATTACCTGTTCACACTTAATTGCATACACAATTTCGTATATCGCCATTGGGTCCACACTTTGGCCATATGTTTCATGCTTTACGAACGCATACTTATTAAGGTCGTAACATTTTCTCCCTCTTTTATAATTTCATGCTCACAATGTAGAAGTGTTCAATAGACTTTTTCATGTTTGTGTGTTAATGCTACTTGCAATTTTTGACACCATATCATATCTCTTCATACATACTTCTCCTTGATAGGAATGATGTTATCAACACAAATTTCTACTTTCATGAGTGTACTTGCACCTCTTTTCCAACAAAGGAATGAACTGAGCCTTACCTTGGCTAGCCAACTTAGTACTACCAAGATTAAACTCATGACTATACCAAGTTCTTTCACATATGTCTCCTTGACCCCTAAATACTTTCCAACTTATATGTCTCCTTAACCTTAAAAGTCTTCTCGACAGGATATATACTTCCTAACCTCCAAAGTCTTACTGACTTCACGTAGCATGCACTATTTTCCACCAATGCATGGATTATCATGATGAACATAGCTCACTTAATATTTAAAGACATTTCTTGTGAGCATGAGAAAGACAAATCCCCATTATTGGTATGATGAATCAAGAAAAATTAATGACTCAAACATTTAACATAACATGTTATACAAGCTTATGCAGCTTACAACTTCACATTAGCTTACTCAGTTCCTCGCATGAACCTCATATAAACTCCTAGCTCCTAGAACACTGATCCTTTGGACTTCAAATCAAAATTTTGAGCCACTTTCTTTTAACTATCATAGGTGCCTCTCTCATACAAATGCACCAATGGAAGTAAATCTACACTACTAATCCTTGGGATCTTGACATATCATTGCACTACCAAATGACTTTAAATGATTGAATTTTATACCCATTATAACAAACATGAATCCAAAGTTCCACTTGTCTTTAAAAACTCCTCGTTCACCCTGCTAAAAAACCATCAACTTTCCTTTGCCCTATCATTTATATCCAAAGTTGCATCTCAGTCATTTCATTTAACAATTGCAAAGCCACTTTACCCTTTAGATTCTCACCACTTGTGAGCAATATACTAAATTCGGCAATGCGTTCTCTCTCATGGTCCTCTCAAACAACGATTATCAATGTTTTAGATAGAGAAGTACAATCCACACTAGTGGAGTTCCTCTGATTGATTGGGTAATCATAATGATCCTTTTGCAACATTGTTATCACAAGGTCAATAGAGATTCACAAGTCCACTACATCGAAGTATCACAAGCTAGTATTCAAGTCCAAGCTAGTATAATGCATGATAATCTAAATTGAGCTTTTTGATCATAAACTAAACATGCATGCGTCTAACGAGTATGCCAAATATGTAGTTAAAATGCTCAAGTACAACAATATTCACTACTTCAGGATAAAATTGCATAATCGAATAGTTTTCATTGATTTCTTATTGGTCTCTAAAATCAATACATGCTGCAATCTTATCATTATGTCAACGTAGGTTCCAATATATCTCTAAAATCAATACATGATGCAATGTTATTATTATGTCGAACGAATCCCAAAATCATAGTCTTTAACTACAGGATTGGATAACTAACTTTTTCAACTTGTAAAACTCTAATAATTTCAATGTAAGAATACCTATGGATTTTAGTTAGATTTAAGTCTAAGGGATGCTTTTCTAAACATGGATTTAGTGTAAGGACTTCTTCTCTAAACACGGATTTAGTGTAGCTCATTTTATCGTGATACTATTTTATAACCATATAAGCGATGATGTGCAGGTGTGTGGGGTCCCATTATGCCTGGGTTATATGGGGCTCGCCAAGGTTTCACATTCAGAAAAAAGGGCCAAGCTTCTGGTGGGCAGGTGCCCAACTCTCCAAACTGTTTAAAGTGACGTTGACCAGGTCTGGTGGGGGCTTTACACCCGTCATGCTCACGACTTGAGCTGCGAAACGCACGGTAAGGGGCGGGCGTGCGGGGCCATGGGCGGGCTGGCGAATCTTACAGGCCGCCTATATCTCTCTATATAAGCATTTCTTCTCTTCTTTTTAGCATGCTGCAGCAAGCCCTAATTAATCGTACAAAACCCAATTATCCCCTAATTACCCGTCCTAATCACCATGGACGATTGCTTCATTAACCCTAATAACCTTAGCCTTGCTTGCTCGCCCGCCGACTCCCCCTCGCCTGCTTTGATCATAGATCGCTCTGAATTGCTCGATCACGATGACTTTTGGTCGGATTTCATCGCCGACAACCCCACTGCCCTTGAGCTTGACGCTACCGTGGACGCTGCCGGGATTTTCATTGACGACTTCTCGATAGAAGAGTACAATGACGGCAGTAACACTGCCGGAAGCCCTTCCGGTAGCGAGGACTCCGGCATGCTTAATGAGCTCGCAAGGCTGTACACTGATTCCTCTAATGAGGAGAACTCCGGCGACGATGGAGATCACTTCGAATCGTCCGAGTTTTTATCGATACTCGATATTGTTGACGGAAACAACAATCACGAGGCCCGTCATGAATTGCTGGAGGTAATTAGCTTAGTCTTAATAAATATTTGGGCTTAATGAGGTAATTAGCTGGGTGTAAGGTTGTTTATATGATTGTTAGGCTGCATGCGCGTGCCATTGTCAGACTAGATCTCTCTCTCTCTCTCTCTCTCTCTCTCTCTCTCACACACACACAGAGTTGGGTTTAATGTTCAGCTTACAATTGTTAAGCTACACACACACACACACACACACACACACACACAGTTGGGTTTAATGTTGAGGTTACAATTGTTAAGCTACACACACACACACACACACACACACACAGAGTTGGGTTTAATTGTTAAGCTGCACACGCGCGCTCGCGCGCGCGCGCGCGCGCGCACACACACACACACACACATACACACACAGTTGGGTTTGATGTTGTCAAGCTCACAATTGTTAAGCTGCATGCAATGCAAAGTATGCAAATTTGCCCTTGTGAACACGAAGTTGTGAGACTAAATCTCTCTCTCTCTCTCTCTCTCTCTCTCTCTCTTTCTCTCTGTCTGTCTCTCTCTCTAATCTCTGTCTCACAGTTGGGTTCAATGTTGAGCATATGATTGTAGTAAGCTGAATGCATTTATGCAATGCAAGTGTGTACATTTTTCCCTGATCTCATTGTTTCTACATTCATGACCCTTACTGTGCCCATATCCATGAACAAGAAGTAATGCTGACACATGGTGTTCTTCTGTTAAATGCAGTCTCAAGCCAGAATCCAAGCTCGCTGTGGAGGCCCCAATAAGAAGAGAGTTTTCTCAAGCCTTGATCAAGGGCAACAAACTGACATTATACCTCCCCATAACAGTAAGAAGCCAAACATTTCATGTACTTCCAGTGAAGGAGAAGATGAGGGGGAGAGCTTCAATGTCAATAAACCTCTCCACAAAGCCAATGTTGAGAAGGATCAAAAACCTGCACCCCCAAAAAGCAGAGGATCCCAAGCTAATGGTGGCTCAAAAGAGTCCAAATGGGCTGAGCAATTGCTATGTGCCTGTGCTTCAGCCACAGCTAGCAACAACATAATCCGCACTCAGCACTTAATGTGGGTATTAAACGATCTAGCCTCCTTCACCGGAGATGCTAATCAAAGATTAGCAGCCTATGGACTGAAAGCTCTATTCTCAAGGGTGACAGGGAGTATTAGTTTACCTCCTCCAATAAGCCAGCTTCTTAATCCCAATGATTATGCTAATTGTGCTCCTAAGCCTGTGCAAAGTGCTCTACTTAGATTTCATGATGCTAGCCCTTGGCACCAGACAGTGTACACCATAGCCAATGGGGCTATGTTGGAAGCTTGTGAGGGTCATGATGTAGTGCATATTGTGGACATTGGTGTTTCACAAGGCACCCAATGGCCAACTTTTATTGAAGCTCTTGCAACAAGGCCCTCTGGACCCCCCAAACTCATGAGGCTAACCATAGTGCAAAATTTCAGTGCTCTTTTCCATGTTGTGGCTGGTGCAAGTGCTGATTTTTTATCTAGATTAGAGCCATTTGCAAAGAAATTGGGTTTGAAGGTGGAGCTTAAAATCATCTCTAAGCAACTAGAGTCTCTACAAAAAGATGATTTAAGCCTTAATGATGGAGAAGCATTGGTGATTTGCGGGCAATTTCGCTTCCATCAAATCAATGATGAGGTTGATCCAAGCTCAGTTGATGGAGGAGAGCTAACCATGAGTGCAAGGGACAAATTTCTGCAATTCGTTCACAGCTTGAATCCAGATGCATGTATATTGAGTGAGAATGACACAGAGCAAGGCTCAATGGACTTTTTGGAGAGGTTTAAGAAGGCAATGGAGTTTGAATGGAGGTTTTTGGACTCCATGAATGTGTGCTTCAAGGGGAAGGAGAGTGAGGAGAGGCAGATAATTGAAGGGGAGGCAGCTATGGCCTTGATAAACAATGTGGCCTGTGAGGGGGAGGCCAGGACAGAGAGGAATGAAGGGTGCAAAGGGTGGTGCTCTAGAATGAGAAAAGCTGGGTTTCATGCAATTGTGCCAAGTGCAGAGGTGGTAGAGCATGCAAAAACCCTTCTCAGGAAACATGAAGGCAATTGGGATCTCTTCTTAGAGGACAATTGCATGGTCTTGAGGTGGAAAACACAGCCTACCACCTTTTGCTCCATTTGGAAACCCAATAAGGATTAATGAGAGGATAATGATCCTCGTTAAGGATTAATGAGGATGATGATCCTCATTAAGGAAAGATTAAAGCCTTCTTGGGAAACATTAATCTCTGTATATACATCCCATGGTTTGTCTGAAAAGCTCCTGATTGGGCATTCATGGTGGGGAGAACAAGACATGAACATCCCCCCTCTTTATTTGTCGATACAACATCACCTTCCATGTCCATACACCTTCCAAACACTTCGCTGCAGCAGCTGCCTGTTTGAATACCAGCTTTGCAGCATTTTGGTTGAGTTGATCTTGGCCATTGGAAAAAATAAAATAAAAATCTGTAAGAGTTAACCTTTGCAAGTCCCTTTAATATCAATGCTCATTTCCGGATTTGCACTAAACATGTACTTATCATGTCAATAATGAGGCCTTCTTGCACCAAAAATGTACTTATCATGTTAACACTAAGATTAATGAGGCCTTCTTGCACAAAAAAATCACTAAGATTAATGAGGCCTTCTTCCACACAAAAAAAATGTACTTATCATGTTAACACTAAGATTAATCAGGCCTCCTTGCTAGTTTTTAAAATTAACTAATGAGGCCGCCTTGCTAGTTTTTTAAAATTATCTTTTGGGACTAATTACGCCATTAAAGATCCAAAGCGAATCCTAATGGTCAAAGACTCTAATGGGTATAAGTGCCCAAGTTGGCACATGACCATCTCCAACTTTCATTTTTAATTTAAATGGAAAGCACATATACTTGTGCTTTCTTCACCCTCATTTTGAAAAATAAAAATTTACTTCTTGTGGCTAGACTACAATTTAGTTGTTATTATTATTGCACATGACCATTTCCAACTTTCCTCATTGATTGTATTTTCTTCACCTTGAATTTGAAAAAAGAATTTTTTTTCTGAACCCATTCATGTGGCTAGACTAGACTTTAAATCTTATTTTTACAAAAGTCTACATCATGTGTGGGAAGAGGCATATCTCATTGCTTTAGTTAGGACATGTTGAGAATAGTGGTGCCATTGAGTACAAGGAATAGCTAGGGAGTGAGAATGAATAGCCAAGCAAGAGCAAAGTCTAGCATGAAGCCTCATGAGCAAAGAGAATTATCCACATTGATGTGCAAACCAAAAGGTGTACCTCCTCATATAAAAGGGGACCATTTTCAAGCAATGAACATATCACTTGCAATTATCTCAAGTCTCTATGTATCCAAGCTAATTCATCTTGGTGTCTAATTGTACTTGAGTGCATCTTAATTAGTACACACTCATGATAAGTTTTCTTCACTTTGATCCATGATTCTCAACATGGTATCAAAGCTTAGGTCTAGTTCTCCTAGTTTAGGTTCAGTTTATTAGAAAGAGATTAGAGACTCTATTAGCATGTGATTAGGACAAAGGCTTTTAGGTATTTTGCATTAGGATTAGTGTTTTTCTTTCTCCTCATGACATTAGGATTTCATTGCTAAGAGGGTTTGCAATATGTGTTTTGGTCCTTCTTTTATAGAGAGAGAATCTCGACTACTTGCAATATGTCCCCCTCACAACCTCCTTTACCAATAATTGTCAGCTAAATTCTACGATTCTAATACTAGAGGAAGAGTGGGCAGCATTTGCTCATTGTAATGGTAGTAACCACAACGAAGAGAGAGAGCAGAGATTTTGCACTTAAAATCATACCCTGTAGCACACAGGTGCTCCACTGCATCAAGTTTTCAATGTGTGTAGCGACACCTTCAATCTAGCAGGGCATCCATGGAGTAAGAGAGGTGCATTACACCACACAACCAAATAGCATAACCTAATCTGAGCAGTGCATAGCACATAGTAGGCCGAACCACAAATCAAGAAAGTGAGCAAGCAAAGCATAGAAAAATATAGTAGCACGTAGAAGCAAAAGAGCAGTAGCTCGACATAGCAGAGTGTGTAGAAGGTAGAAGATGGCGACATCCATTGTTCGACTCTGGCACGAACAATGGCTTCCAAGGGCAATGGGAACAAACACAATAGAGGCAGGAAGAAGTAGAGGCAGACATGGCAGCTCCCATCAAGCTCAAAGACATCCTCACGGTGCATTGTGGTAAGGTTTTTTTTTAAAGAAAAAGGAGGAAAAACCCTAAAATCTAAGATCTTGAATCTTTAACATCTTAGCTGTAAAAGAGGCTTAGTGAAGCCCTAGTTCACATGGAATGCGTGTATTTAAGCCTTTATGAATATTCTTTAAGTGCTACTATGTTTTGGGCTTCATCAACACAACCATGATAGCTTCATCGATTGTATCGTCATCAACAAGGTCTTCATCCAAACTCATAACAAAATCATTCTCGATAATTAAAAAAAAATTGCAACCATTGTATATGTCGCCAATATGAGCAAGCAAAATTCTCTCAAGTGTGAAAAAGATTGTAAAAGCAACCAAATGACACGCTAGTGTATGTGAAAAGGAGAAGTACAACTTTTGTAATGTAAAATGCTGTAACCACATGAGTATACGAGCGTATATGTACAAACCATAAATGGAAAAGTGCATCTAGTCTACATCAAAGGAGCTGTCAAAGAGCCAAGACTCAATCCAAAGAGCAAAGACCAAGACGTAAGAAGCGTCTAACAATGCAAAGAAGAAGAAGAAGAAGAAGAAGAAGAAGGACACAACATCGACATAAAGCATGAACGAAGCAACAAGGAATCTTCATCAAGCAAAAGCAAGGAGATCTTGAGCCAACAATAACACTAAAGGAGCTACCAACCGTTACCCTTACCTAAATCACATGTTGTAAAATCCACCAAATAAGTAGGCAAATTGATATGTTTTGAGGACACTAGAGAGTAGCACCCTGGGGAAGTAAAAATCAAACCGACCATCTCTAAAATAACCTCTGAGCTAGAGAGTAGCCAAAGTAGCACCCTGGGGAAGTAAAAATCAAACCGACCATCTCTAAAATAACCTCTGAGCTAGAGAGTAACCAAGCCAAAAGAGCCTTTGAGTTACCCAGCCATGTTAGAAATGAGCGGCGGTGATGATATGTTGTAAACCTCACATCTGACCATCTTGTAGAAGCCTAAGAAAACCACACCAAGGGGGGGTTTTTGAGAAATGTGGTGCCGTTGAGCGCAAGGAAGAGGTAGGGTGTGAGAATGAATAGCCAAGCAAGAGCAAAGTCTAGCATGAAGCCACATGAGCAAAGGGAATTATCCCACATTGATGTGCAAACAAAAGGTGTACCTCCTCATATAAAAGGGGATCATTTTCAAGCAATGAACATATCACTTGCACTTATCTCAAGTCTCTTTATGTATCCAAGCTAATTCATCTTGGTGTCTAATTGTACTTGAGTGCATCTTAATTAGCACACACTCATGATGAGTTTTCTTCACTTTGATCCATGATTCTCAACAAGACACACATGAGCGTATTGGCTAGCTCCTTCTTGGGGTATATGTGACATTGTGATAAGTCACAGTAGTGCTTCCACATCCAAGCACAACTCAAGCTATTAGGATGGGAATGCAACACACCATTAGAGATGACCACCCACCACCCCCCTTTGGCGCACTACAACAAACCCTTCATTGATCTCTTATCTCTCAATGTGTTGCTGCACAAACCCCCTAGAAGAAAAGAAAAGAAAAAAAACAACCAAGGGAGATGACTATGACTCTGACATGGTGCCACTCTCTAGCCTGTATATGGCTCTTGGACTTCACATATGAGATAATCCAACACACCTTCCAGCCATTTTATGCAAGAAAAATGATTTTTTTTGCAAGCTATTAAGTCAATCAAATACAAGACATAGGAAGCTGATATATCCCTTTTTAGATATAAATATATTTGTTGAGACCAGGAATTACTTCTTCCCAAAAAATCAAAATACTATTTTAAGCTGAATTTGGTTAATATTAGTAAGATGACACAATCTTTATGGCTATCAAAAGGGTATTCAAATGAACATTTATCCCAAAAGATTAGAACGTGTGAGCTTTCAAAGAAGTACATAGAGATGGTTTTTTTAAGAGAGAAATTGTTATTTCTCATAGAGAGTACAATAAAATATTAGTTTTTTTTTAAAGAGGGAGATTTTTAATTCTCATAGAGGGTACAATAGTGTGTGTGTGTGTGTGTGTGTGAACTTTTACACAAAACTAACTTGAGTTTCTTCTAATGAAAAAAAGGTGCATTATCCATTGGCTTGGCTTCGCCAAATTTTTAAAAAACAATAAGGATAAGATTGTAAAATCATGTTTATTTTCTATCTCTCGTTGCCGAAGGAAAACTTAAGTGATAGGTATAATCTTCTTAGTGTTTTTTTAAGAAAAAAAGTGAACCTTAAAATTACTCACACACAGTGACACACACACACACACACACACACACACACACACACACACACATTGAACTTACTTAGTGTTTTTTTCCAAAAAAAAAGTGAAACTCAGAATTAATCACACACATTGAACTTGGTTGGTAATTTTTTTTAATGAAACTCAAAATTACACACACCATGCACGTGTGCATGCACATACACACACACACACACATTTAACTTCACATATTTTATTGGTGTTAATATCTTGGACTTACAATTAATTTTAAAGAAGAATTTAACATCTTTATGAAATTAATTGATATATTTTTATACTTTCTTTATTAGTCCTCAAATTTTTATAAATTTATGATACTTTTTACAAAATAGAAATTTCTTTCTTTTCTCACAACAAAAACGAAACTCGTCAAAATCCAAATCAATATATATTTCTTCATCTCTACCTCTACCTCTGTCTCTCTCTCTCTCTCTCTCTTTATTTCATGTTATCACTTTTTGCAACCTTCAAATTGATCACTCTCCTTTTTTTTTAAAACCATTCTTTATTCTATATTCAACACTTTATTAAAGCTTACATAATTACTATTTTTAAAATACATTATATACTAAAAATAAAGGCAAACACTAAGTGGATGATTTACTTGTTTTACTTATATATATAGTAAAAGTGACGTAAAACCACAAGGGAGTATTGACATTTCAAATATTTAAGCGTTATGGTAGCAAAGAAGCCAAGGGATAATCACCACAATGAGCTACATAGCTCGTCAAAATCAACACCGTGTGAACAACATCATATGATATTTTTTTCGAAGACCCATTTGTTGGAGTTATATTTGTGCTCGTTGCTAGCCCTCAATTTAGTGATGAAAAGCTTCAAGGACAAGATTGCATAATATTATCATTACATAATTACTCAAATGAAGATGGACAATGCTGCACAAATCGTCAAGGGTGTTTATTGTATAGGTATGGCAACCACCATGCCCAATTTAGAGATGAAAAGCTTCAAGGACTAGATTGCACAATATTATCATTACATAATTACTCAAATGAAGGTGGACAACGCCGCTCAAATCATTAAGGGTGTTTATTGTGTAGGTATGGCAACCACCATGCCCATGTTAGAAAACCCACATCTAGACCATGTGACCCATCTTGTACAAAAGAAATCATCCCTTGAATCCTCTTGTATTAAAAAAAAAACATCTAGAACAAAAGAAATCATCCTTGAACCTACAACCTCTTGTATAGAAAACACACACCTAGACCATGTGACCCCTCTCGTACAAAAGAAATCATTCTTGAACCTACAACCACTTGTATAGAAAACACACACCTAGACCATGTGACCCCTCTCATACAAAAGAAATCATCCTTGAATCTATAACCTCCTAATCCAAAAGTGTTAGCTCTAACCACTAGACTCATGCATGTTACACACACCTAGACCATGTGACCCCTCTCATACAAAAGAAATCATCCTTGAATCTATAACCTCCTAATCCAAAAGTGTTAGCTCTAACCACTAGACTCATGCATGTTACATGGTCCTTTAACCCCTCTTGTATAGACCATGTGAACAACATCATGCATATTTTTTGGAGACCCATTTGTTGGAGTTATGTTCCTAATTGCTAGTGTAATGCTTCTTGCATCAATATCTTGAGGACTTGTAAGACTAGAACTTTGATTCTCCACCCAACCATATCCCAAATGGATCCTAAACACATGATTTATTTCAATTATAGAAACACTTCCTTTAGTAGAGGAAAATTACTTCCTTATTCATGTATTCTTAAACTCCCTTTCTGCGAGAGAATATCTTTTTGTTTTAAAACTCCCTACTATCCATGTAAGTGTCATTACACCATACAGATCTGACATGGTGTTGAACTTTATGTTACCCTTATAACAATGAGGTTGGCTTTAACATCTTCTTCTAAGATGAATGTTTTGTTCTGGTTGATACTAAACATGAGAATAAACCAATATGATTATGCCCACCAACTTTGCATATGTCCTTCCCTTATCCTCTTGTAAGTGATTGCTATATTCTTTTACTTTAAGATGTTCCGTCCAAATCGCCCAATTCGAATGGATGAACCTTACCAACATTCCCCGTATGTTTCCGTTCACATTATCCTGAGTCGGAAGATTTTCTTCCAACAAAGAATTGCCCTCTTGTTTGGAGCTACAAGACTGGCAAAAATTCTTGCTTCTCTCCGGAGCCTTTCATCTTTCCTTCCATGAATTATGATCTCACCTTTGATGTGTTTATCTTTCTTAACCTAGGGAGAGAAAGGGAGGTGAGGAGGCTGTGAGGTTTCGTACAAGTGTGTTTTGATTCTAAGAAGTGCCCGAAGTCAAAACCCCAACTTTGTGTCACACCACCTCAACACATATATTGTAATAACTTACACAGGGTGCCAACCATATATTATAATGAAGAAAAAAGGTAAGAAAAGTACTGCATTGGAAGTGCAAAATGTGCATGTATAATAAAATAAAATGTGCATGTATAATAAAAAAGATAAGAAAAGTACTGTATTGGAAGTGCAAAATGTGCATGTATAATAAAATAAAATAAAAAGATCATTAGCATTAGCAGTTGAACCAACGGTGAAGATAAGCGTGAACCAAGGTTGCATTGAAATATGTGAGATTCAAATTAAAAATTGCACCCTTTCGAGAATCATCCTTTCTTCCTCTCCTTCTCCTTCTCCTTCTCCTTTCTCCTTTCTTATTTTCTCAAATTGTTCCTCTCCTTTGGCCATGTGGATCCTTGGGCACTTGTGCAAGATGCTTGGTTCAAACTTATCATAACTCAGCCTCAGGGCCTAAAATTGATGGGTGTTTTGCCTTTCAAAAGTGTTTTTGCCTGTCAAAAAAGGTTTAAGTTTTTTTCATGTCAAAAAACATGCAAGGACTCAAAAATTGCTTGTCATTATGAAATGTTTTATTAAAAAATGCATGTCATTTGACATGCTTGTTTAAAAATTTTATTTTTCATTTTTTAGCCTTATATATATATATATATATATATATATATATATATATATATAAGGCTTATAAATAATCCTTTATATATATAATATTATTTATAATATATATTTTTAAACTTATCCTAAAATTAGATTATAGTCTATAGATAAATATACTCAAAATTCAAATAATGAAGATTCAAGAATTCTCGATTCTCTAGACTCTAATCTCTAATGATTCTCTTAGCTCTATCTTAGATTTTCTTAATTGCTAGTAATTTACCACCTGACACCTCAGGAGTCACAACTTCTCCTCAATTTACCACCTCACATGGTCTCACCTACCCTACTCCTCAACGACTTCCTTGTAGGTTTTCTTTGCATGCATGATGCACTCCAGCTCCCTTGTAGGCTTACTTTGCATGCGAGCATGTGTTGAGGTCTGTCTACGTCGTGCTGTGAGCTATTGCCCCTCATCTCCTAAGCTTAATTGGCTACGTCGTGATGTGAGCTATTGCCCCTCATCTCCTAAGCTTAATTGGCTTCTTCTTTATAGAGATCCAAGCCTTGTTAGCTTGCTATGTAGCCCCATCTGGCTCCTGGAAGGGTGTCCACTGCCAATTGCTGGTCTTACTAGCCCACCCATTCAACAGGGCCCAGGGCCGGTCGCTTTGGTGGAAAATTTAGCAAGTTAGGACTCAGGGGCGCCCAATCATGCATGGAGTCTCTTACCTATAGGCTATTCTTACTGCCATTTGATTTCTCATCTTATCTTGTGTTCTGTAGAACAAAATTTGGTATGGTACTTCAACATGTTAAGGTTCTTAAGGTTACATTCCTCCATCGTTACATTCCATCATTAGTTGATCACGGTCCTCTGCTGTTTTTTTCTTTTTCTTCGAAGTTTGTATGTCCCGTTTTTAAATGATGTACATCTAGCAAAGCAGGGCTATTTCTTAATGGCTCTATCGCTGCCCATGTAAGAAAATGGTATCGCTGCCCATGTAAGAAAATGGGGTTGGCCACTCAATGCATGGAGTGAAAACATGGGTGTGGGTCACCATCCCAACATCTCAAGAGGGAGACGTTCACCATGGAAGCTTAGAGCTCCAAAAGAGTAAGTGTACTCATGAAATTTATATGATAAAAAAGGACAATTCCATGAGCCCTATGTGTAATATAGCCCAAGGCCCCCAAACTTACTCATGTAAATGACCCTAAGCCTAAGTACCTAGGACCCATCCCCCATGTGTATGTGCAATCAAATATACTTCATTACAAACCATCCCCTCCTACAATGATTTCATCCTCGAAATTGAAGGGTGGTTGTGAAAAAATGGCATATCAATTCCACATACACAATGCTTTCCAAATGATACACATCATGTCCAAAAGTGAATGCCTGATAGACTATGTATGTGTCAATGCATAGGCATCCATGAGCATCAAAAGGGAATGGTGCATACTCCATCAAATGCGTATCCATGTCGTCACTGCATCCATCACCACATGAATAGGTCCATAGGCATGATCCACATCACAAGTGACTACGTGAGCATGATCCATATGTAGTACCAAGGCATAATCCTCATCACTGTTTGCATAACCCTCGTAGAGGGGGTGTGTAAATGCTAGAGAAAAAACATAGATATAAGGAAGGGGTGTGACATAGTATCCTTATACGCTTAAATAGGGGGAGTTTTCATTTTATGAGCATCATATGTAGGGGGTTTTATTGAGGTTCATGCACACAAATGGCGTCCCCCTTTATTGTGAGTGAATCCCTTGGGCTAAAGGTGTACCTGTGTAAAATCTCCTTTTGGTGAAACCTCCAACACACAACTTTCTTTAACTCTTAGTTTTCTTCTTTCTTTGACTCTTTCCATGTAGCTTATGTCATGCAGCACCCTTGGATGAGGGTTTGGTAACACATACTACTTTCTTCGAATCTTATTTTTCTTCTTTGTTTGACTCTTTCCATATAGCTTGTGTTGTGCACAACCCCTGGACGAGGGTTTTGTATTGAATTTACAAGTGCGACTTACCAAATCACATTGGCTCCAAAGATATTACCGGTCTGATAGAGGGACGTGATGAAGGGTTTATGGGAAATACACAACATCCATACAGATGCATGATATCTAAGGGTATCCAAAACTTGATATCTATCATCTCTTCAAAAGTGGAAGTATTTATCCATGCTGCAAAGATCGATCTACTAGAAAAAGTTGGGACCTTCAATAAGGTCGAGGACCACTGCTGATTATCCATTGGTTCTTAGGAAACTCCTTAAAGATGAGCATGACGAGCTCAAAGATTTGGCATATAGCCACTATAGCGAGGTCATTAGTGTAATAGAATCATTAAAGTTCTTGATTTAGGGAGGTATCTCTGTGGTTATGAGTGGTATGGGGACATCAATGTATGGGAAGTTGTAGATGGTCTATTTGTCTTCCATGCACAGGAACTTGCACCACAACCACCTTCTTTGGCATGAACCTGCAAGGGTAGATTCTCTCTTCTCTAGGTGAAAACCATGTAGTCTCACCACATTTGGTAGTATCACTGAGGAGGTGGGATGTGCGTTTAGTTGGACTCCTATGTAACCTGTGGCTAGGGGTAGTCCTTAGGATCAACAAAGTGCTAGCCTCTTAGTGTGCCATAGGTAGTTGGTCTTCCACTCGGCAAACAAGTGATTCATGTGTTGATTAAACAAATGAATTCGGCCATATTGAAGGGTGTATCAAAGTTGGCATGGAAGTTTCCTTATAATGTGAGATTCACCCATTGGGAGGGTATGTGAGTTGTTGTTCATAGGCAAGGACACCTCTTCCCATCATCTTCATTGCTTCTCCTAAGTAGTTGGTGATAGTGCCTCATTGTTGAGATTCGGCTTGTCAGGAAATGATTCATGATGATGGGGGGATGATGGATACAGTTTTGATAAGGTGGTTAAGTTGGGGAAGAATCTATAAGCTCAGGGGGGTAGGGGGGTGATGAACTATGGATCAAGTAGGTTATACCAGTGAGGATAATGGCGAATGGATTGATGGGAGGGTTATGGGAGGGGTGTAGTGTTGTACTACCGGCAGAGTGGTGGGTGGAATGGCTTTAAGATCGCTTATGAACAAGGTTGGGATTGGCTCTTGGGTATTTTATTTGTCACCTAAATTTCCAAAAGAGTGTGCCTCATTGGCATGTGGATCTTCTTCTCTAAAATGTTGGTCAGACCTGCCTTGTTTTCCTTCTATGAGGAATGTTTAAGGTCATCCTCTTCATCTGTAGGCTTGTGGCTTTGGAAAAAAGGCATAGACCTCATGTGTCTCATCGATGGAAACGTCTACGGCGAAGCCATAGATGGTGTGGTCGGTGTCATATTCGGTGGCACAAGGACTTCCTAAAGGTAAATGTAGACTATTTAATATAGTCTGAGGATGCCATGTAGGTTGTATTGGTTGTAAGGCATGTGACAAAGCTGATGGTAGGTGGACTTTTCTCCTTGGTTGAACAAGGGTCTTCATGACTGGCATGGCGGAGTGAAGAAGATCTTCATTGGTGAGGTAGTGGTACTGTGAGTTTGAGGAAGTGACCTTCCTCGGTAAAGAGTGTAGAATTGATGAGCAAGTGGCGAGGTTGAACAAAAGTAGATGGGATCCAATGGAGTACAAAAGCCCATTGTACCGGAAGCACACCATTTTTCACCATACCCAGGCTGGTCAAGACCTGGGCAGGTTTTTGCCGCGTGAGCTGTCCCTCGAACACTCCCCACCAGCTGTTGCAACCGAACTTCCCTTACATAACCATATATGCCAAATGCTCCCTCCAGCATTCTGGCATAAGACAGTCCTTTAAGAAAACAGGGTTTCTATGCAAGTTTTCAGTTTTGATTTTGTTTGAAAATCATGAATAATCTTAAATCTGTATCCCAATACTTCTAGATCCAGGTCTGAATTCCAAACAGAATTCCTCGAATTCTATTAACTTGATCCTCAGATCAAAATCAAAAGTCTTAACTTAGTTTCAGATTCGGTGGGAAATTTGAGTACATTTTTCCTGAACTGGGCACATCGTCATTGATTGAAATTGACAAAGGAATTAGGCCTTGGTCAATAGTATGAATCAGAGTTTGGGTCTGGAAAGGTTCTTCCTAAACTATCTTTCTCGAAAGGTACTATTTCAATTTCTCTTTTTCTAAATTTCGTTCAACGATTTGCTTACAAATTTCTAAAACATGAATTTCTTATAAGGAATAAAATAATCATTTAGCTCGATCTCCGACTTCGATAGTTTAATTGAATTTTCTCATTACCATCTTAGTGAATATGAAATGGTAGCATTTCTTCTCACAGATTATCTACTTATTCATTTTTTTAATTTTTGCGAAAATTAAACAGAGGATTAAGAGAACCCTTATTTGAATATAATCATTCTAAATGCATCTATTTATGCATAAAATCTAATTCTGATGCAAGTCACACTTTTATCATCATAAAAATCATTTATGATGAAAATCACTCTTTTAACATGAAAGAATTTCTTTTATGCATATGTTTATGCATACAAATCATTTATGATGAAAATCACTCTTTTAATACAAAGGAATTTCTTTTATGCATATGTTTATGCATACAAATCATTTATGATGAAAATCACTCTTTTAATATAAAAGAATTTCTTTTATGCATATGTTTATGCATAAAATCATTTATGATGAAAATCACACTTTTAATATAAAAAAATATCTTTTATGCATATGTTTATGCATAACAATCATTTATGATGAAAATCACACTTTTAATATAAAAAAATATCTTTTATGCATAAAAATCATTTATGACGAAAATCACACTTTTCATATAAAAAAATATCTTTTATGCATAAAAATTATTTATGATGAAAATCACACTTTTAATATAAAAAAATATCTTTTATGCATATGTTTATGCATAAAAATCATTTATGATGAAAATCACACTTTTAATATAAAAAATATCTTTTATGCATAAAAATCATTAATGATTAAAATCACACTTTTAATATAAAAAAATATCTTTTATGTATATGTTTCTGCATAAAAATCATTTATGATGAAAATCACACTTTTAATATAAAAAAATATCTTTTATGCATATGTTTATGCATAAAAATCATCTATGATGAAAATCACACTTTTAATATAAAAAATATCTTTTATGATCAAAATAAAATTTCAATAAGCTTCCTTCTATACATAGATTTTCCTTTGGCTTGATGGTTTGAGGGTTCTACTCTTGTTTGAAACAAGAGTGGCCACCAATCTTTTAGAAGAGGGAAGGTCAAAAACTAATGAATTATGAGTAAAATTCACAGTTTTTGGCACTTGGGAGAAGCAGGGTAACAGTGCAAAACACTATTGAGTTTCAACAAAGGGGAAGGCTTCTATTTATAGGAAAAAGTGAGCTTATAACCAAGCCAACTGATTCTAGAATTTTCCAGATCAGTTTGGTCAATTTTTGACCATTTTTGGGTCAGTTTAGTCCACTTTTTGGATCTAGTTGAAACAGGAGAGAGGAGAGATAAAAATATCTCATTATTTGGGAGTTTAAAACTCTCCCACACATGTGAAATAGGCACCTCCTTCATGAGGGAAATTCCCCCATACTGAGGTGTCAAAAATATATCTCTTTTTTAACTATTAACCTTGTCCTTAGTCAACTCTTCATCTTATGTGAGTATTTACTCATTTTTGGGGGATTTTCCTTTTATTCTTCTATTTATCTCCTTCCTACATTTGGATGAATCTTATTGGTCCATAGGAACCTTAATTTAAAATTTCAAAAAAATCTTGGCCCTCAGGATAATGCCTCTTGAACAGATTATACGTAATTTCTAATGCACCTTCTGAAAATCTTTTTGAACTTCTATTTCAGGGAAACTTATTTGAATAAGATGAGGCATTTTTCTATCCCAAAATATTTAAAAACTAAATTACCACTCTCTAAAAGATTTTCTCTCTCTAGGCCAAACTGGTAGAAACAAGATCTTTTATATTTCTGAAGAGGGATTTGATTACAGGGGAAGATGCTGGACATCTTGAGAGGCTGGGGAGGAATCTTACATTCTCTCCTACTTGAAAAACGCGAGATGCCCTCATCTCGCAAACTGGGGGTAATCCCTCAACAGATCGGCTTCATTCTCTCAGGTGGCATCTTCAAAAGGATAGAACTTCCATTTTACCAATAATTCTCTGAGAATTCTGTTCCTGAGAATCTTTTCTCGAACATCAAGAATTTCTTCAGGTTGGAGTTCCATGTGCCCTTGGGTTGAAGAGGTTAGGATTTCATCATCAAGTACATGATTTGGGCTTGGCACATATTTCTTTAGAAGACTTACATGAAATACATTATAAACTTTGAGATGAAGAGGTAGAAGAAGCTCGTTCACCTACTTTCTTTGTAATCAGATATGGCCCACAATATCTGGGGGATAACTTCTTGTACTTTCTAAGAGATAGACAACTTCTTTTGGGCCGTACTCTAATGAAGACCATATTTGCTTCTTCAAACTTTCTGTTTGTCCTCTACTTATTTGCATACTGCTTCTGTCGATCCTGGGCAGCTTTAATATCTTTATGAATTGACTGCATCTGCTGCTCCATGTCATCAAGCATCTGTCTGGACATCTCGACCCTAATCAATGGGTCGGACCAAGTTAATGGAGTTAAGCAATCTTGTCCATATAGAGCTTTAAAAGGGCTCATCCCGATACTTCGATGATAAGAAGCATTGTAGGCGAACTCGACTAGGTGCATATAGCTTAGCCACTTCTTGGGTTCCCTGCCCACCACAGCATGATCGAAGTATGTCTTCGATTACTTGGTTTACCCTTTCAATTTAACCATTAGTCTCAGGGTGATAAGCTATGCTGAGACCCAAGAAAGTTCCCACTGCTTCGAAAAATGCAGTCCTGAACCTTGAAGTAACCTTGGGATCTCGATCACTTACTATTCTCCTGGGTAGGCCATGCAATCTGAAGATTTCTTTGAGGAACACTCTAGCCACATCTTTTATTGGGATCAGATGGGCAACTTTGGTTAGTCTGTCAACTACCATGAAAATGGAGTTGTAACCTGATTGCACTGAAGGTAATCTAGTAATAAAATCCATACTGATACATTCCCACTTCATCTAGGGGATGTCCAATGGGTGTAACTTCCCAGGCATTTTTACTCTTTCAGCTTTGACTTTCTGGCATGTCAGACATTGACGTACATGATTTAGTACATCCTTTTTCAGACCAGGCCAAAAGAAGCTTTTCTTTACAGACATGTAGGTTTTGATGAAACGTGGATGTCCTGCTATAAGACTGTCGTGGGCTTTATTCAAAATTTGATCCTTGGTCCCCTCATCATTGGGAATGCATAACCTGCGATTATAATACATAATGCCATCATCCAGGCTGTACCCTTGAACTCTGTTCAACTCCTGTGGAGTTTTGCTTTCCTGCATAAGTAGGGTAGCAATAGGGCCAAAGAATCTATCCTGCATGATCTTCTCTCTTGCTTCAATAATCAAAGGATTTGATACTACAGTAATTGCAAGTAAGGGGGCTTTTCTACTGAGGGCATCTGCTACCACATTTTCTTTGCCTGGGCGGTACTTGCTACCACATTTTCTTTGCCTGGGCGGTACTTGATTCCAAAATCAAATTCCTGCAGGGTCTGCATCCACCTTCTTTGGCACATGTTGAGGTCCTTCTGAGTGAAGATCCACTTTAAACTTTGATGGTCTGTCATCAAAGTGAATCTTTTTCCTAGTAGGTAATGTCTCCACAACTTTAAGGCATAGACTACTGAAAGTAATTCTAGGTCGTGGACATCATAATTTCCCTCATGTGTTCTGAGCTTTCGGGATTCATAGGCCGCTGCATGACCTTCCTGCATGAGTGCACCTCCCAGGGCAAAACCACTTGCATTAGTTACTACCTCAAAGGGTAGAGAGAAATCTGGCAGCTTCAGAACGGGACTGGTTATCAAGGCGGTCTTCAACTTATCAAAAGCACTTTGGCACTTGGCAGACCACTGGAATGGGGTATTCTTTTTGAGAAGGTTAGTCATGGGGAAGCTATGAGAGCATACTTTGGTATAAAAATTCTATACCAACCAGTCAATCCCAAGAATCCTCTGACTTCTTTCACTGTCTTTGGTTCAGGCCAATCTATGATTGCTTGGAGTTTTGCGAAATCTGGAGAAATTCCATCTTTGGATACCAGAAAGCCCAAGTATTCAACGTGGTCGGCAGAGAAAGTGCATTTGCTCTTTTTGGCAAAGAGTTGGTGCTTCCTTAGAATCTCAAGAACTTTTCGGACATGAGTCTCATGGTCAACTACATTCTTTCAGTAAATCAGAATGTCATCAAAGAAAACTAGAACAAAATCATCCAACTATTCTTGCATTAGGCGATTGAATGTTGCTAGGGAATTAGTTAATTCGAACGGCATGACAGTAAATTCATAATGCCCATAGCGAGTATTGATGGCTTTTTTCGGTATATCTTGATCATTGATCCTGATCTGGTAATACCCGGATTTGAGATCTATCTTTGTGAAGATCTGAGCTCCATTTAGCCTGTCCAAAAGCTCATCAATTCTTGGGATAGGATACTTATTCTTAACTGTCAGCTGATTTAGACCTCTGTAGTCCACACAGAGTCTAAGCGTTCCATCTTTCTTTTTCTGAAAGAGAACTGGTACACCCCAAGGTGAAACACTGGGTCTTACAAACCCTTGTTCTAACAGCTGTCTAAGCTATTCCTTGAGTTTGATGGCTTCAAGAACTGGCATTTTGTACGTGCGCAGGGCTACTGGCTGAGCTCCGGGGGTCAATTCTATCACATGATCTACTTCCCGAATTGGAGGCATTTCAGTTAGCTCTGCTGGGAATAGATCATCAAATTCACTTAATCATTCTGGCTCTTTAGTCTTAAGCTTTGAATCTACTGGGTTCATTTTGATAACATAAATTTGCTGCTTCTTTCTAAGTCCTTTTAGCAACCTAGAAGCTTTTACTAACTGAAGGTCTGGGGATCTGGAAACTCCAGTTCCTTGAACTTTGTTCCCATGAAGGTTATGGAAGGAAATGGTTCCATTGTGACAATGTATGTCAGCTTGATTTTTGTGGAGCCAATCCATTCCAAGGATCACGTCAAAAACTCCAAGAGATAAGACTTTGAACTGACAGTCGATTACATTACCATCTAGATTGAACTGGATAAGATCTGTCTCATGGTGAGTGAAAAGAGTCTTCCCATTGGCCAATTTAACTTGCATAGGTTTTCCTGATTTTTGTTCTAAGACTAGCTTATGCAAGCATCCAGGGGTAATGAATGAATGAGAACTGCCTGAATCAATCAACCTATGGTTACCCTGGCTTGGGCGAGACGGACCTTGATTAGACTGGTATGAAGGGGTTGGTGTCTGAATTCAGGGTCCTTGACTTCCCTGTCCCCTTGATATGGCAGGAGTCGGGCAGTCTTTCAGTTGGTGACCAAAACCTTGGCATCCAAAACATTGGTTTTCACTTTTGAGTTCATCCTTTTGATTTCTTGAAAGGGGTGGGGCTCGTGAGAAAGTATTCTGGGGGAAGGGTCTTTCTTCACTTTGGAATCTTCCTGCATCCTGATTCTGATTCGGGCCTTGCTGCCTCTTCAGGGGTGGAAAGTTTGAAGTACTTCCCTGGGCTTGGAATCTTTTAAAGTTAGAGGGTGCAGGCTTTGGTGGGACCTTTACTACAAAGGCTTTGGCAAAATCCTTTGCCATTCTTACTGCTTCAGCCATGGACACTGGCTTGGCATTTTTGACCAGTGTGTCCAAGGGTTCGTTCATTCCCCGAATGAACCTGGCCATGAGTTGTTCTTCATTTAGAGGTGGTGAATATTTGAGTAGAAGAGCAAAGGCCTGGTGATATTCCTCGATGGTTTTGCTCTCCTGCTTTAGCTCTTTCAAGGGGGACAAAATCTCTTTCTTAGATAGGTTTTTAGGTCGTCGTTCCAGGACTGAGTATTTCTATCCAGACGGTTGGTGTCACAGTGGTTCCTCCATGCTACCCTAGCTGTTTCCACTATTTTTAGCCGGGGAAGAGCCATTTTGCTCCGCTCATTGTAGCCTGTGACGTTAAAATATTCTTCCATGGCTTCCATCCATTTCTCCACAGCCTCGCCTAGGTTCTCCCCTTCTCCTTTGAAGGGTCCTGGCTGAGTCCTATGAAGAGCCTTGCGAACATCAGGGTCAAGCTCGTCATCTTCAGAGAGAGGGTTTGGCTGACGGCCACGGTTTCCTCGTCTCATGATTCTGTCAAAAATTTATATATTATTAAATTTTTATTTTGATATCATCCACGAGATCCTAAGACTTAAGAGGTTCAAAAAACAATTTCTTAAACAAGACAATGATCTTATTGGAGATCTATGACATATGTCCGATAACAGATTTTTCTTTATCAGATCGTCCAACCGTAAACAATCACTTATACAATAGGGAATTTTTCTCCAGAAAACATTTCTATATTTATATAAAAGTTGCAATATGTACATAGAGTAGCTCGGCTCCAGAATCACCGCCTCAGTCGTAATCGTATAAAGAAGTGAAACTATGAAGAAGACATACCATGGTACACACGATTCATTACACAAAGAGGTGCTCTAATTCTATTTCTCGGGATAAAGCGGCTAAGAAGTCTAAAAAATCGGCATGAAGTTATGAAGTTCCTGGGTGAATGATCACAAAGTAGAACATGCTGAACAAGCCCTAGTCTTATCAGAATCATGGCCAAGGAAATATTTTGCCTGAGCCTCTGGCACTAACTGGTACTGATGTTAATACACCGTCCTTCATAGAACCACATATACCGACGTCGCTCAAGAGGATCAGGAAAGTGAAGACTCTCAAAATGGCGAGCGAGTCTCACTCTGGCACTAACTGGTACTGATGTTAATACACCGTCCTTCATAGAACCACATATACCGACGTCGCTCAAGAGGATCAAGAAAGTGAAGACTCTCAAAATGGCGAGCGAGTCTCACTCTGCTCATTCAGGTCATAGCAGAGTTGATGAGGTGATCAAACGCAAAAGCTATTATATCTTGACTCTGAGAGAGTCCAGGAACTCCAGATAGGTTTGGGATGTCCATCTATAAATTTTCAATTCAATTTATAAGTTTTCAATTTTTGAAGTTCATTCTCATAGTATTAACAAGTGAAAAACATTTCTTTCCCAGATTTCTATTAAAAATTTAGGCACTTTCTGCTCTGATACCAACTGTGAGATCCCTCTGCCCCCTCCGCGCACCGGCGGACTCCCGGTAGAGCTGACAGTGGAAGCAGCCCCCTCATGTGCGGGGCAGGGTTTCTCACTCAAGGCCTCGCCCACAAATGTCTGGGCATGAGACTAGGCTGGTGGTCACTCCGAAACCGAAACCGAGAAAATTTTCCATGCCCGGAAAGCAGGGACTATTCCACCTTTTTGAATTTTCTTAACAAATTTTTTTCTAACGAGATCAATTCTAAACTATCCTTCACCTGAATAAACCAGATAGAAGGAAACTATCACTGATATAATTTGATCATTTGAGTAATTTCAACGCTTTTTTTCTAATCAAGATCAGGCACAGCCGTTGATCCACTCAATTGAGAAATTTATCAGGGAATTAACTAGCTACTCGAATCCTAGCGTAATCCTAAGATTTCTCAGTTTGATTATTAAAACTCCACTGATTCCAGCCTAACCCCATCCGGCCCATGGGTTAGCCACCACCTTGCCACTGGAATTGGTAGATCCAAACAAGTACTCACCCACCCATAATTGAAATGCCTTTCTTAACTTTAGCTTTAGAAAACAGATACGCAAACACTCCTCTTTAAAACTTTAATATAAAAATAATCCATTGACAAAATAGATATGAGCACAGATTTCATAATTCAAAATTTCCATTCAATCCCTTGTTTCACAAAAATAGTACCAATCTGGACTCTCCGTTTGGACCAGCTGGTCAGCAACGAGATCCAGTAACAGATTACAATAATCATTTCGTCAACATACATATATATATCTTTCTCGACATATGTATAGGTGTCCTAAGCACCGCGAGCCCGTGCATCGCCTGGTCAGAACCCTCCAGGATCCTCCTTAGGTGTCCTGGTACTTCACTCAGGGACGGCTTCGTCGGCCCTCGCCCATCGTATCGGAAGCACACCATTTTTCACCATACCCAGGCTGGTCAAGACCTGGGTAGGTTTTTGCTGCGTGAGCTGTCCCTCGAACATCCCCGCCAACTGTTGCAACCAAACTTCCCTTACATAAACATATATGCCCAGCATTCTGGCGTAAGACAGTCCTTTAAGAAAACAGGGTTTCTATGCAAGTTTTTAGTTTTGATTTTGTTTGAAAACCATGAATAATCTTAAATCCGTATCCCAATACTTCTAGATCCAGGTGTGAATTCCAAACAGAATTCCTCAAATTCTGTTAACTTGATCCTCAGATCAAAATCAAAAGTCTTAACTTAGTTTCAGATTCGGTGGGGGATTCGAGTATATTTTTCCTGAACTGGGCACATCGTCATTGATTAAAATTGACGAAGGAATTAGGTCTTGGTCAATAGTCTGAATCAAAGTTTGGGTCTGGAAAGGTTCTTCCTAACTATCTTTCTCGAAAGGTACTATTTCAATTTCTTTTTTTTAAATTTCATCCCACGAATATTTACTTACAGATTTCTAAAACATGAATTTCTTATGAGGAATAAAATAATCATTTAGCTCGATCTTTGACTTCGATAGTTTAATTGAATTTTCTCATTACCATCTTAGTGAATATGAAACGGTAGCATTTCTTCTCATAGATTATCTACTTATTCACTTTTCTAATTTTTACAAAAATTAAACATAGGATTAAGAGAACCCTTATTTGAATATAATCATTCTAAATGCATCTATTTATGCATAAAATCTAATTCTGATGCAAGTCACACTTTTATCATCATAAAAATCATTTATGATGAAAATCACTCTTTAAACATGAAAGAATTTCTTTTATGCATATGTTTATGCATACAAATCATTTATGATGAAAATCACTCTTTTAATATAAAAGAATTTCTTTTATGCATATGTTTATGCATACAAATCATTTATGATGAAAGTCACTCTTTTAATATAAAAGAATTTCTTTTATGCATATGTTTATGCATAAAATCATTTATGATGAAAATCACACTTTTAATATAAAAAATATCTTTTATGCATATGTTTATGCATAAAAATTATTTATGATGAAAATCACACTTTTAATCAAAAAAAATCTTTTATGCATATGTTTATGCATAAAAATCATTTATGATAAAAATCACACTTTTAATATAAAAAAATATCTTTTATGCATATGTTTATACATAAAAATCATTTATGATGAAAATCACACTTTTAATATTAAAAAAATATCTTTTATGCATAAAAATTATTTATGATAAAAATCACACTTTTAATATAAGAAAATATCTTTTATGCATATGTTTATGCATAAAAATCATTTATGATGAAGATCAAACTTTTAATATAAAAAAATATCTTTTATGCATAAAAATCATTTATGATGAAAATCACACTTTTAATATAAAAAAAATCTTTTATGCATATGTTTATGCATAAAAATCATTTATGATGAAAATCACACTTTTAATATAAAAAATATATCTTTTATGCATATGTTTATGCATAAAAATTATTTATGATGAAAATCACACTTTTAATATAAACAAATATCTTTTATGCATATGTTTATGCATAAAAATCATTTATGATGAAAATCACACTTTTAATATAAAAAAATATCTTTTATGATCAAAATAAAATTTCAATAAGCTTCCTTCTATACATAGAATTTAATTCTAAAGAAAGTAACACTTTCTTTTTATAAAATATTTTTAGTAAGCATTTTTCTATACCTAGGATGAAAAATAACACTTTAAGAATACATATACGATGGGAATTACTCTTTTTGAATAAAAAAGTAAAACTTATTTTTCACAATTTTAGAAAAATTTTGCCATATCCTCCTTTGTATGGCTGACCATTTTTTAAATTTTAACTCTCTAAAATTAATTAAAAGTTCACCAATAGTATTTAAATCATTCTAATGTAAATATTTTCTACTTTATCAAAGAGAAACATTATGAAAAACTTGATTTTATCCATTAATCATTCATCTAGGATAAACAATGGTTGGATTTACTAAATAAGAGAGGGGAATACCTTTTTTCAATGACGCATAACATCATTTCATTTTAGAGAAGACAAAAATCATAAAAAACCATAAAAGAAATAGAAAAGAGAAGAATCTCCAACTTACATGGATAATTTGAGAGCTTTCCTTTGGCTTGATGGTTTGAGGGTTCTACTCTTGTTTGAAACAAGAGTGGCCACCAATCTTTGAGAAGAGGGAAGGTCAAAAACTAATGAATTATTAGTAAAATTCACAGTTTTTGGCACTTGGGAGAAGCAGGGTAACAATGCAAAAACACTATTGAGTTTCAACAAAAGGGAAGGCTTCTATTTATAGGAAAAAGTGAGCTTCTAACCAAGCCAACTGATTCTAGAAATTTTCAGATCAGTTTGGTCAATTTTTGACCATTTTTGGGTCAGTTTAGTCCACTTACTCTCCCACACATGTGAAATAGGCGCCTCCTTCATGAAGGGAATTCCCCCATACTGAGGTGTTAAAAATATCTCTCTTTTTTAACTATTAACCTTGTCCTTAGTCAACTCTTCATCTTATGTGAGTATTTACTCATTTTTGGGAGATTTTCCTTTTATTCTTCTATTTATCTCCTTCCTACATTTGGTGCCTCTTGAACAGATTATACTTAATTTCTAATGCACCTTCTGAAAATCTGTTTGAACTTCTGTTTTAGGAAAACTTATTTTAATAAGATGAGGTATTTTTCTATCCAAAAATATTTAAAAACTGAATTACCACTCTCTCGAAGATTTTCTATCTCTAGGCCAAAACTGGTAGAAACAAGATCTTTTATATTTCTGAAGAGGGATTTGATTACAGGGAAAGATGCTGGACATCTTGAGAGGCTGGGGAGGAATCTTATAGTTAACCACTCCATTGGTTAACATGGTTTCACCCGTTGACCTATCATAAGGTGCTTTGCCATCTTACCTATACGAATGGACACTTATCTTTTGTAAGATGGTGCTGGTGGCTTTACTCTATGCTTAATGTCAAATAGGAAAAGTATGTGGACTTAGTGTACTTAGTTACTTAAGATTAGTAATAAAAGCTGGACTATTTTTTACTTCAGCCAACATGGTGTGAAAACTAGTCACTTGTATATAAGTCATTTTTGACAATAAGCAATGGATAATCATTGCCTTATAGCAATACTTTACTTGTGAGGTCTCCTTCTTTTCTCTTCTTGCTTTCTTGTATGCTTTTGAATCTTGCTTTCTCGATGGATGCATGCTAGATAGGTTTGATTATAGGTTTTCTCCTTACAATAGCTTCTTCTTCTTTCCCTACCTTTGTGATGACAAAGAACCACCACAATGAAACCTCTACCTTCACCCCTTTTTCCAAGGAGAATTCTAGTGTGAAAAGAGAGTGAGGACCCGATGGGGACGAGAGCTAGTGTATCCATAATGGGAAGCTGCATTTGCGGCTCGAAGTCAAGAGCCAATGACACATGATTCATCAAGGCTAAGGCAAGCTCTTGACTTGAACATATATCAAGGAAAGTCTAAGGACTTCATGTACATACTTGCTTAAGACTAGTAATAGTGATCGGAGCATTTTTTATTTAGCCAGTCTTGTATGAAAACTAGTCACATTGTTAATTTTGACACTAAGTAATACACATTCATTCCCTTACAATAGAATAATTATGAGCTCTTCTCTTCTCTATTGTATCTTGCATGTATGGTATTGGATCCTTACATGCTAGGATTGAATAGGTTTGCTTGTGGGTTTCTCCGTCTCATTAGCTTCTAGGCTCACCTTGCCTTTCATGAGAGAGAAATACCACCACGAAGTCTAATCTCTATTTGTTGTGCACGACGCCTATACTCAAAACTATCAACTCTATTTATAAGATGACTTGTACCTAGGTAATACATAAATCCCATTAAAAACTTTGGATTTTTGAGATAAAAGAGATTTACAATTATACAATCATAAAATTTAACATACCCTGGTCACTTGAACATATATCAAGGAAAGTCTAAGGACTTCATGTACATACTTGCTTAAGACTAGTAATAGTGGTCGGAGCATTTTTTATTTAGCCAGTCTTGTGTGAAAACTAGTCACGTTGTTAATTTTGACACTAAGTAATACACATTCATTCCCTTACAATAGAATAATTATGAGCTCTTCTCTTCTCTATTGTATCTTGCATGTATGTTATTGGATCCTTCCATGCTAGGATTGAATAGGTTTGCTTATAGGTTTCTCCCTCTCATTAACTTCTAGGCTCACCTTGCCTTTCATGAGAGAGAAATACCACCACGAAGTCTAATCTCTATTTGTTGTGCATGTTGCGAACGATGCCTATACTCAAAACTATCAACTCTATTTATAAGATGACTTGTACCTAGGTAATACATAAATCCCATTAAAGACTTTGGATTTTTGAGATAAAAGAGATTTACAATTATACAATCATAAAATTTAACATACCCTGGTCAATAAACGATGTACTTTATGGACAAGCATATGGGTAAGACACAATGATGCAATTCAGACTACAAGGAGGCTGTAACCCTATGAAGATCTACCTTATAAAACCCAAGCAAAATGTATTCTCCAATTGAAGTCTCTAATGGATGAACAAATCACATATAGGGAGTTTTAATATAAACATATGCACATCATGAATGAACCTGTTATAAAAGAAGATCCCTTATACTCACTTATGCATGAACCAAAGGACGCCCTCTTCTTCGTAAAGAATAACTAGCAACAAAATATTAGAATATGTACCTGCAAAGACTTGCCATCACATTGAGGTCAACCAATAATTGAGCAAAAAAAAGGGCTATCCATCGAAAGGTATGTACACATTTTCTTAGGTAAACAACTTTAGTATTATTATTAAAAACACATAAGGTAAATTAGCACCTACACATTTGTGTACCTTTAACTTGCCTCAGCTTGAGCAGTAGAGTTAATGATAAACGTAAAAAATCATGTCATCCTAATCTGATTTAAAGTACATAGTGTCAATGTGTATGTAGAGGCTAAAATATAAAGTTTTGTAAGAACATAAAATTTCTCAAACTTAATCTACATCACACAAAGATAACCAACAAAATAGACTACTTATACTCTAGACTTGACCTATACCTAGTTAATATATACAACCCAATTTTTGAAATAAATAGTTTCACTGCATCTCATGATCTCACTCATGAGAAAGCCACATATAATTGTCCATGGTGGCTGAATAGAGGAATCATCAAGGATAACCCTAGAACAGATAATGTTTGTCCCTATGATTTATTGATGGATTCATGGCAAGCTTTACAAGAAATTACCTTTGTCTCATATCAAAATGACATTGTAAAGTACTTGTGGTATAAAAGTTATTCTAGGGATGAAAACCCTATCCCCGATATTTGTATGTGTAATTATTTCTACTTCTATAACCTTAGAGTGGAAGTGTTTACATATTAATCTCATCCCATTACACAATCCTTTTCTTAAATACAAATTCTTAGAAGAATTTTCTTTCAAAACCAATTCACGAGCAGGATAACCGCCACCTAGATTCAAGCTATTAAGATATTCTTTTGCATACAAAAAGTTAACCTCACCAGCTCTGGGCACAGAATCCACACTCAAGAATTCCTTGTTCTCTATAGGCATTGCACTTAGAGAAATGTTATTAATAGCATTAACCTCAACATTCGAGGTGCAACAATAGCATGCTCTTTAAACTTACATAGTCTCCATTTCTTAAAAGCCTTGTGTACACCCATTCAATGAGTTGTTGTGTAGACCTTGTGTGAAGAAGCATTTTGGGAGGGATTGACACAACACCTTCTTCTTCTATTTGACTATGTAAAATCCCATTACCAATGTCTAGGATCCACCTTGTGAATTCTTGCTTCATCAATTTACTTGTGTTCTAAAGAACACACATGTTCTACATAAGCTTTAACACTTTGGTCTCTCTCCAAATTTTTCAATGCCATAATGTTGAATTGACAATGTCCTCTCTTCCTCCCTTCTAAAACAACTAGAAAAAATTATCTAAAATCCCCACTAAGAAGCATGACCTTTCCACCAAAGAGCTTGTCATTAGACATTATGTCTTATAGCATTCTATATAAGTCTTCAAAAGCATATTGATGTGTCATCGATGCCTCATCCCAAATTATCAATCTACCTAATCTCAAGACCTCTAAGCTAATTGTTGACCTTTATATTACAAGTGCTAGTGGCATTTAGTTCTAATGCTATCCTACATCAAGAGTGAGCTATATTCCCATTAGCTAAAAACAAGGCAACTATACCAAATGAAGCACACACAAGAGCAACATGGTGTTAGTGTTTGTTCTAGACCTGACAGTTACGTGGTTCCAGACCACCTAGTCGGCTCGGCACTAATGCAACTTTGCCCAATGCAATAAGCCAATGCTAGGACATTGAGCCACCTATCTACCCATAAGAACTTTATATTTTGAAATACAAAGAGCTCTACAATCATACAGTCATGATATTCAACCAATCTTGTCAATAGATGCCACATCTTCTTCAACAAACAGGACGACAGAGTGACCTCAAAAAAGATATATAAATAGTTCTCATTACAACCATGTCCCATAGGCTCCTAGTTAACAGGATTTTAGTAGCCAAAAAGAACACATCAATACAAAATGGACTCTTAAAGCCTACCACCCCATCAAGCTTTAAAAAAATACCCAAGATTGACAAGGATCATGTCCAAAAAGTCAAAATAAACATAGATACATCAAGAATATACTTATTATCATAACACTATACCTTATACTCATGTATGTACCAGATAACACTATCTCCTTCACAAAGAATAATAAAAAAAGGTTATAATATTATTAACTCGTGAATTTTTCCATGTCTAAGAGCTTAACCAATAACTGAGTAGGGACACAAGCTCTTTGTAGAAATGGATCTACATAATTTCTTTGGTAAAGGAATTTAGTTTTATTATTGAAGACACATAAGAAACACCCTTAGGACTTTTACAAATTTTTATCTTCCACTTGAGCATAGGAGTTAGCAAGAAACATAAAAGGAGTCAGAGGAGTTACACAAAACAAATCCTCATTCTAATCCTATATGAAGCACACATGTATCAATGTCTATATATGGAGCCAAAAAATCTTAAGAATTTGTAAAACATAGAGAAAATGCCAAAATTAATTTGAATCACACAAACAATTAAGTAAATAACCTAAAAATTTACCAAAAAAACTTACCAAATTACATTTATCTTAAAATGAATTGCAATACCTCCTTTAATACTATATTCATGGTACAAACAATGCCAGAAATACTCATGTTAGTTTCGTATGGGGGGACTATGCATAGCCCATGGTACACCCATCGCCTGGATCCTCCTCAAATCAGTAGGAACTTTTTGTGAACCTTCTTTGGGGCCACACCAACTACTATCGATTCACATTGCCTCTTTACCCAATTCTTGATAACTATTGATCCACATCAAGTCTGTATACCCAATGCTCGATAACTATTGATCCACATTGTCTCTATACCCAATGCTCGATAACACTAAATTCCTTTAGCTAGAGTGGTTTTTTGAGGTCCAGTGCAACTATTATTAAAGACATCCATCTCAATAACCCTCTCCTTTGATGCTTATTTTAGATGACTTTTACATATATAGTAGGAATATGGTCAATGCAAAAAAGACCAAAACCATGCTTGCCAAAAACCATAAAAGGACCACATCCCTTAGTATTTTAAATACCTATATATCAAAGTACCTTTAAATTACATATATGGTAAGCAATGTGGACTCCTCTAATTGAAGCAAGTACAAGAGCATGTTATGCATTCAAGAATGTATGCAGTGAAGAAGGAAACATTAGTTGGGCCAGTACCATAATATGTTGAATGACCCCATATGTGCAAGAGCAAGTATCATAATATATTGTCCATAACATTGTTGCCTTGATTAGTGCCTTCCAACTCAACTCCTCCAACTTACAATGTGAGATTGGACGATGGAGTGGGAGAAAAATCCTAGTCAACATGCACACATTGTTTTAAATGATTGAAGGTTTTTAAAAATCGATTTTCAACATTGATGACAAAGTTTTTTTGAAAACTTAAAATCTTGGAAATTCAATCTTTTTTGTATGTAACATACTGCCATGATTTCTCGCAAGACTACATGCACAACTCTCTCTCTCTCTCTCTCTCTCTCTCATGGGTCTTGTATGAAGGGTGGCCTTTTTGAAAGAGATCCTCATGCATCTTTCTCTCTTTGAATGCTTGAAAATGGAAGAGGGTGGGGCAACACCCATCACAAAGTGCAAATACTCTCCTCTCTCTCTCTCTCTCTCTCTCTCTCTCTCTCTCTCTCTTGTTGTTATGGTATGCAAGAAAAGGGTGGCCTCTTTCTCTCTTATAATGTTACATATAATGTCCACCCTTTAGCTAAATGGGGATGCCCAAACGCTAGCATGACATGCTAGTGAGTTGGTATCATGGGTGATCCCACATTAAATACTAGTTACCTAGTGTTATTAGTATATCTTGAGACCATGCTTGATGGGTGTATGTTATTGAAGTGTAACAAGTAATGCCATGCCTCATGACTATGTGTGGTCAAAGTGAAACAAGTGGACTACACTGGACAACTACACATGATCAAAGTGTAATAAGTGGTTTATGCAAATGATGTGCCATGCTAATTGAAGTGTAACAACTGCTAATACATGCCATGCTAGATGATGTGTAAAATGATACTCTTATTAATGTGTAACAAGTGCTGAGTGTATGTTGTGTTTGTGTTTATCAATATTTCATATTGGGATTAATTATTATGTGATAGCAATTAATTGGAACAACTAATGTGTGAGATAGGTGATGAGCAGTGTGGGTGTGTCGCACCTGGAGGATATTGTCTATATCATTTCGGATTATTATTACTCATATGACATAAGAGTTTTTTTTATCCACATGCATTAGCAAACTCCTAAATTCTCTTAAATTTCTTTTTAAGAAAATGGGGGGAATGTAGGAATGTCCGCTATGAGTGTGAACGGTTGTTTGCCACATGGCAAATCTCAAACATCTCATGTAGCACCCATCATGCAAGATCTATATATGTAACTCCTCATATAATTTTAAAAAACACATTAATTTCTCTATATCGTATCTCTATGTTTCTTCATCTATACATTTATAGTGTAACTTCTAGCACTGTATGTGCACTATATATATTTAGGGAGTCTCTTACAAAATTCTCACAGTTGGAAGTTGGACAAGCCACACATTCCTCCTCAAGTGGAGTAGGGCTTTTCTTCCCTATGCATTTAAGTGGAGATTGAGAAATCATTCAAGTGCCGTATGACCCAATCAAAAGACCCAAGAATTATATAACTTGTGCATCTAAGTGGAGATTGAGAAGAGCAAGACCAGAATCATCCAAGTGCCATATGACCCAATCAAAAGGCCCAAGGCTTACACAATTGGATGTATTACACGTTGGTTGCTTTTACTTTTGGAATTTGACTTCATAGGTGCTATGAGAGGAAGGATCGCAACATGTAAGCCAGACTCAATTATGTTATACTATTATGCTACTGGTTATTTCACTAAATGGGTAGAGGCTAAAGCCTCTAAGAAAGTTGACCCTAGTAAATTCATGTATGAGCAAGTTATTTCCAAATTTGGATGCCTATTAAAGCTTGTGAGTGATTAAGAATCGCACTTTATCAACGATGTGTAAGATTCCTCCCTCCAGCTTTTGAGCTATAAAGACGTAAGAACCCCCCCGTCAGTCTCTATAGCCATCCCCTAATTCTGAATGCAAGAAAACATTGTTTTTCCTTGTTTTTGGTCTAGAGAGAGAATACAGTTTTGAAATATTTTTGAATAAGTATTTTCTCCCAGTCAATAGGAAGAGATCTCTTGAAATAGAATTTCAAAAAGACTTTTCCAATGTGCATTAGAAATTAAATGATTATGTGTGTACTGGACATCTTTGCCTAGGGGTATATAATTTCAAAAAAAATCTGATTAAGGTCCAAAGAGTGCTCTAAAGGGCCAATAGGGTTAATCCAAGTGTTGGGATGAGAAAAATGCAAAGAATTAAATAAAATCCCCCAAAAATGAGTAAATTCTCACATAAGATGAAGAGTTGACTAGTACTGGGGTTTATTAGTAAAAAAAATATGATTTATTAGGATAAAAATGGAATTTTGACACCTCAGGAAGGGGGGAGGGGGCTCATGAAGGAGACGCATAGAAATCACATCAAGGAGGTAATTTTTAATTCCAAAATATCATAGTGGCTAGATATTTCATCTCTCCTCTCTCCTCTTCCAAACTAGATCAAAAAGTGGGCAAAACTAGACTAAAAACTTGTCCAAAATGGATCAAACTAAAATTGGAAGCCTCTAGATCCCAGTTGGTTTGGCTTGGTTGGTGGCCTCTCTCACCTATAAATAGACCCCCAATCCTTTATATTTTCATATTGGAGTAACTTTATGCTAGTGTAATTTTTAGTTTAGTGTATTTTCCTCTTTCCTCTTCATTGGGCCTCCATTGTGAAGCTTTGGGGCTTCACTAAATTACCTCTTCTTCTCTTGAAGATTACCCTTTCCCCTTGGTGGCCAAGACTCTTTCATGAGGGCTTTAAAATTTTTGCAAGGTAAAGAATCAAGCAAACCAATGGTAAGCCTAAACAATATTGTTTATGCTCTCTTTTTAATGTTATTCTTCTTCCCAACCTCCCTCATGCTTGGAAAGCATTTTATTCTATGGGTTTCCTCTTAAAAACCATGCTTTTCTTGATTATGATGAATTAATGTTTATGTTTAAGCTTAGGTTTATAAATAAACTAATTTTTATGTTAAAAGTGTAATTTTAACCATTCTAATTTCATAGTAAATACAAGGAAACTATAACAAAATTTTATCAATAGAAAATGAAGGTTTTTGCATAAATTAAATTTTATGCTAAAAGTAAGCTTTTGAGTATTCTCATTTCATAGTAAATGTGGGGAAGCTATGGCAAAATTTTATCATTAGAAAATGAAGGATTTGCATAAACTAATTTTTATATTAAGAGAGGAACTTTGAGCATTCTCATTTCATAGTAAATGCGGGGAAACTATGGCAAAATTTTTATTAAAAAAAGGAATTTTATGCATAATTAATTTTTATACTAAAAGTGGAGTTTTAAGCATTCTCAATTTATAGAAAATGTGGGGAAGCTATGGCAAAATTTATAGCATTAGAAAATGAATTTATGCATTATAATGTTTATGCTAAAAGTGGAATTTTAATCATTATCATTTCATAGAAAATGCGAGGAAGTTATGGAAAAAAATATATCATTAGAGAATGAATTTATGCAAAATGGATTTTATGTTAAAAGTGGAATTTTGAGCATTATTCATTTGTCAAAAAATAAAGAAGGTTATACAAAAATTTAATAGATTCATTCAATTTATGAGAATTATGGGAATTGATTCATTTAGATAAAAATGAATTAGTTTGGGTGCATAAATGTTTTATGCTGAAAGAGGAAATATGGGTGTAATTGATTTTGTAAATCCCATGAAGTCGTCTTTTATTCAAAAAGAATAATATTGAGCATATTTTATTTTGGGAAAATTAAGAAAAGAATGTCAAAATATTCATAGGAATGCATCGAGAAAACATGGATAAATTTTAATCAGAAAGAAGAATTATGAACACATTAACTTTTGGAATTATGGAGTATACGTCTAGATTCTCGAAAAATAGAATCTTGGGTACATTCTAAACGAGAAAAGGAACCCCCTGTAAAAAAGAATAGAAACATGCGTGGTTGAATGAACGTAAATAATTGTGACTGATTTATTCCTAGATTCCCTAGGAAAGGAATCTGGAACACTTGAAAGGATCGAGGATCCTAAAGTGAACGAAAATTTAGATTTAATTAAATTGAGTTGAGAAAAAGTTACCTAAATTGAGCCAAGTAATGGCCAAGACTTAGAAAGTCCTGTCAATATAAAAAGTAGAGAAACTGTACTTTTAATCTCGTTGATGTATGGAATGATGTGGAGAGATGAGAAGTGATGTGTGGGATGTGTGGATTGATGTGTGGATGATGTGAAAATGATGTGGGATGATGTGAATGAATGTGGGAAGATGTGAATAGATGTGGATTGATGTGTGGATGATGTGGGATAATGTGAATGAATATGGGAAGATGTGAGTGAATGTGGAAATGATGTGAATGGATGTGAATTGATGTGGGATGATGTGAATGGATGTGAAATGATGTGGGATGATGTGAATGGGTGTGAAATGATGTGGGATGATGTGAATGGATGTGAATTAACATGAATTAATGTGGGATGATGTGAATGGATGTGAATTGATGTGGGATGATGTGAATGTATGTGAAATGATGTGGGATGATGTGAATGGATGTGAATTGATGTGGGATGATGTGAGTGGATGTGAATTGATATGGGATGATGTGAGTGGATGTGAATTAATGTGAGGTGAATTGACATAGAAAAATGTGAGATAATGAGAAATGACGTGGAATGATATGGAATGATGGGAAATGATATGAAATGATGAGAAATGATATGGAATGATGGGAAATGACGTGGAATGATGGGAAATGATATGGAATGATGAGAAACGAAGTGAAATGGTAAGAAATGATGTGAAAGGATGTGTAATGATGAGGAAAGATGGGAATTTTGTTTGGAAATTGTATTTGTATGTGAAACCTGTTTTCTAAAGATTGTTTTACGTCAAGAATGCTAGGGAAGCATTTTGACTATCTTGTGGAATGAGGTCGTGGGGACCTAAGTGGATATGTTGCAACAGCTGATGGAGAGTCAAAGAAGGAATTCTTGCATGGCAGATCGACCGAGGTCGTGACCAGCATCGGTTCGGTTAAAATGGTGAGCTTCCGGTACGGTGGATGAGGGACCAAGGAAGCGGCCTATGAGTGAAGCGCTAGGTCACCTGCGAAGGAGTCTAGAGGGTGTTGACCATACAATGCTCGGGATCTGGGTTGCCGAGGATACCCACGCGTGCGTCGAGGAAGAAAATGAATTGGAGTTGTTTTCTAAACACGGGCATGGATCTGGTTGATTGGCCTTGCTGGTCTTTAAATAGATGAGTTCATTGCTCTTTTACATGGATCTTGTTGGTTGATCTAGCTAATCTTCAATGGAGAGTCCATATGGATTTAATGTTATTATACTCCTAGGTACTATGGGCTAGGAACTATTGAAAAGGCCCCTGAGTGAGCAGGTGGTGAGCGTTCTAGTTACCGATGATGCCATAGGTACGCTGAGGAAGGAATGTCTAAAATTGGATTTTTTTGGTTGGAACGTGGAAAAGTTGGAAATTGGACCTGGAAATGGAACACTAAGGATTAGGGTGGAAACACCGTGGTTTTATTACAATGCTGTTTTGGAAATAGTTTAATTAGAGAAAAGGCAATCTCCTATTGGGTGCATAAGTGGTGTGTCTATTTACATTTTGTATGAGTGCCAGCTAGGGGGCCCAGAACTCTTTTCCTTGGTACCCGGGACAAAACATAACCAAAATTTTATAATGGATCCTATTCATACAATGGTTGGGCGGTTGGCTAACCCATGGGATTGGATGGGGTTAGCTGGACTGATGGATTCCTATAATAAATTCAATTCTGTTCAAGTTACAGTAGTTGAAGTAAGTCACAAGATAATACTTGTTCTATGGAACAGAATCAACGGCTGTGCCTATTTTGATGGTGGGAAAAAAAGCGTTGGTCTCTATGAACCAAGTGCAAGTTCCTCCTTTGATTCGGCCATGCGTAGAGTAGGTGGGACAATTGATTAGGGAGTAATGTCGCGGGTGATTTTCGAGCTATATATGTGGTCCTCCATCTACATATGTGCATGGATGTGATTATGTAGGTGGATATGCAGGTTATGCATGAGCATATGAACATGTGACAAATATACTTAAAAAAAATCATAAGACCAGAGGGCTTACCTCTAAGATTAGGGGGTAAAGTTGTTAGAGTTCTCGCATCACAAAAGCATAAAACCCACACTAATTAGATACATTTTAAAAGCATAAAATCAAATAAATCTTGAGAGATTAGGGAGAGCGAAAAGAGGCTTACCTCTGAGAGATTAGGGATAGATGGTAGAGATATGCAACATGTAAAATGTAAGATTCCTCCCTCCAGCTTTTTGAGGTGTAAAGATGTAAGAACCTCCCCTTCTATTCTTGTAATTATTCCCCTCTCTGAAATAGAAAAAAGATCTTATTTTACCCTGTTTTGGCCTAGAGAGAGAAAATGTCTAGAGAGAGATAATCCAAAATTGAGATATCTTTGGATATAATAATCCTCCTAGTCTCTAAAATGGATTCCCTTGAAACAGAAGTTCAAAATAAACTTTCCAATGTGCATTAGGAATTAATTGAAAATGGTATAAGAAGGGACCTTAGCTTAATGGTCTACATTTTCAAAAAAATTTGAATTATGGTCCAATTAAGGTTCCAATGGGACAACTGGATGAATCCAAGTGTTGGGATGAGTTAAATCCAAGAGAATAAAAGAAAATACCCAAAAATGAGTAAATACTCACATACGATGAAGAGTTGACTGAGTACAAGATTTATTAGTTAAAAATTATGAGATATTATTAAAAAATGAGATATTTTGGAATAATGATGCATTTTTGACACCTTGGTAAGGAAAGGAGAACTCTTAAGGTAGGCACCTCTTTCACATGTGTGGAAGGGTTTTTAATTCAAAAATAATTGTGATATTTTTATCTCTCCTCTCTCTTGGATCAAACCAAATCAAAAAGGGAGCCAAACTGGTCCAAATCTTGTCCAAATTGAGTCAAACTGAACTTGGAAAATTCTAGAACCCAGTTGGACTTGGTTAGTGGCCTCCCTCACCTATAAATAGACCCTCAATCGTTTGTAATAAAATATTAGAGCTATACCATGCCAGTATTATATTAAAATAATCATATTTTCTATTATCCCTTAAATTTTTCTCTCTCTTGGGAGCTTGGAGCTCTCTCTCTCTACAACAACTCTTGGAGTTTCTTTTCTCCTCTTGGTGGACTGATTGATTGGTCGAAGGCTTCATTGTTGCAATTAGAGAATTAAGCTAAACTTGGAGGTAAAATCAATTTTTTTTCCAATTTTCTCAACAACTTTCTTCTTCTCAACCACCCTGCGTAGCATATATTAAGATGGCAGAGGCAATGGCAACCAAAACCAGCTGTATTGGAGGCAGAAATTGGCACTCAAGCAGAGAGGCAAAGGCAAAGAGCACCAGGACACGCAGACTTTAGAAGGAACTATATAGGATGTTTAGTTATGTGGATAGTGCAGCCATGATGCTTATGTGTTGATTTCGCCATTGTGTCATTTTATGTGTATGCAATTGACACAGTGGATAAAGAGAGTTTTCTGGATGAGATTCAATGTTCAGTGATAGCCATTTATATCTTGTTTTGCCAGACTATCAGCTTTTATTGATTAGTACACATTTGTTTTGTGTTCACAGGTCAGTTTTATAGGGGAGACTCTCTCGAAATTTTTCCAGATTCTTTGTTGTATAATCTCCCAAGTGTATATTGCACCTTCCTGTAGTTATTATCAATATAACCTTGCATATCCCATTTGAAATTTGAATTTCAAATTTCCCCCCGCCATCACCAGCGCCCCGCCCCCCCTCCCATTTGAATTTCAAATTTTCCCCCTCTCCATTTGCTCCACCAAATTCAAATTTGAATTTCAAATTTTCCTCGCTCGGCGCTCGTGCCCCAATTTCGCCCCTCCATTTGAAATTTGAATTTCAAATTTTCACCAAATTCAAATTTGAATTTCAAATTCCCCCCGCTCGACGCTCGCGCCCCAATTTCAAATTTTTCCCTAACTGCCTGCTCGGCGCCCGACTTGTGTGTCCATCTATGTTTCATGTGTTCCCTCATCTAATTGAAAAAGCTTGAGAAGCTTTCTAAATGATTGTTTTAATTCAAATCAAGCTTTCCCTTAAAGTCTTAAGATGAAGTTAATCTTTGTGCTTATTCGTAATGCTTTCTTTAAGTAAATCTCTCTCTCTCTCTCTCTAAAAGAATAGCCATCGTTATGGCTAAATCCCTTGAAAAAGGATGCTTCTCAATGATAGTCTCTTAATTCAAAGCTAAACTCTAGGCTTGACAAGCTAGATATTAAGAAAATGATATTTTCATGATTTTGTGATATTAAAATAATGAAATGAGAAATGGATTATCCTAACAATTTGGGAAAAGATGATTTTAAGCATAAAAGAGGAACTACTATCATATTTTCATTACAAGCTTTTACTCTTTTAGGAAAAATTTATGCATAATGCTAAAAGAGGACTTCCTACCATATTCTAGGATTGGACATCCTATGCAAAAAAATGATTTTCATCATATTCATGAGAAATAATATTTTTGTAATTATGCATAATTAATTGACTACGAGAAAAGAGCAATTTTTGGTAAATTTATTTTTATACAAAAAGAGGAATTCCCATGATATTTGAGATCCAAGTAATTAAATGGTAAAAGAGAGGAATCTTTGGTAAATTTATTTTTATGCAAAAAGGGAAATTCCCATGATAATTGAGATCTGAGTAATTAAATGGTAAAAGAGGAATCTTTGGTAAATTTATTTTTATGCAAAAAGAGGAATTCCCATGATAATTGAGATCCGAGTAATTAAATGGTAAAAGAGGAATCTTTGGTATAATTCAAATTATGAGTATTTATCAAAAGTAAAATTTTAAGAATTATTAATTTTATTAGAAAATATGGGTAGAATTGATTTTTGTAAATCCCATGAATCTTTTACTTGAAAAGAAGAATGTTGAATATATTTTACTTGAGAAATTTGAGAAAGAATATAAAAACATCCATCGAGAAAACTTGGATAATTCTTATTCAGAAAAGAGAATCTAGAATCTCTGGGAGGATTGAGGATCCAATGAGTAAATGGAAGTTTAGAATTAATTCTCATTAATGAAGCTTAAGGAATGAAAATACAATACGTAAATGCTCTTTCTGAGTTTTTACTATTCAATTCTGATAAGATTTATTTTTCTTTTTTAAACCTTCAACAACACTCTCATACGTAGATTAAATGGGATCATGAAAAAGTACCTTTAACTAGGCCAAGCAATTGGCAGAAACTTAGAAAAGTCCTATCAGTATCGAAAGTAGAAAATGGTACTAAAAGTGGATGTGATAAGACGTGATGTGGATCATGGCTCTTTTATATGGATCTGTTGATTGATCTTGCTGATCTTCAATGGAGAGTCCATCTGGATTTTCTTATGTGATTATATTTCCGGGTACTATGAGCTAGGAACTATTGAAAAGGCCCCTAAGTGAATAGGTGGTGAGCGTTCTGGTTGCCAATGATGCGATAGGTACACCGATGAAGGAATGATTGGAAATTAGAATTCAAGCTAGATATTTTGGAGGATTATGATCAGTGATACTATGGTTTCATTAAAAGATTGTTTTAAAGATAGCTGAATCACTGAAACAAGCAATTTCATATTGGGTGTGTAAGTGGTGTGACTATCTTGAAGTTTGCTTGAAGCGTCGGCTAGGGGGCCTAGGAACTCTTTTCCCTAGTACCCAGGGCAAAACATAACCAAATTTTTAAATGGATCCTATCACTACAGTGGTTGGGCGGTTGGCTAACCCATGGGATTGGATGGGGTTAGGCTGGACTGATGGATCCCTAAAATAAGACTCAATTCTGCTAAGTTGCGATAGTTGAAGTAAATCTCGAATAACCCTTGTTCTATGGAAAAGAATCAACGACTGTGCCTCTTGATAAGGAAAAAAGCGTTGGACTCTATGATCCAAGTGCAAGTATCTTCCTTAATCTTACCATGTGACTTACGGGTTCAGTCGGATCACTTTGGTTAGTTAAGGCTCTTTACTACGTGTTAGAATGGATTTTTGTCGGTGGAATCGCCTATGTCTACTGGGCGAGGAAAGTTTTTCAAATTCGGTTTTGGAAGAACCGAGGGAGTAGTCTCTTGTCTGGATATCCGTGTGGGCAAGGCCCCGAGTGAGAGGCTCTGCCCTGTGTAAGAAGTGCTACTTCCGCTGCTAGCACCCCAGAATTCGTTGTGCGGAGGGGGCAGGGATCTTTTACCTAGTATTAGAGCGAATTGGCTAAAGTGGATCAATCGAGAAGCAAGAAATGTCAAAAATTTATAAAGTACCAATAAGAGATTGTAATTGTGTGATGAAATTCATACAAATTGATATTCAGAATGAAGATTCATAAATTGGAAATTGGGTCTTCAGATGGAACATCCGCAATTGTATGGAATCCCTGACTTGCTTCTTGAGGCCTAGATATGATGGTATTTACCTTATAGCTCCAAGGACCGTGACTACCCGCATATACTGTGGGTATATCTACAGCTCTTTACTGACAATATATATGAGTAAATCTAAGACCTTGAAGTTATAAGCAAAAATGCTATCTAGAGGATGAATTCAATGCTGGTTGATATGATTTTTTGAATTCTGGTTGAGAATTGATGAATTGATTTGGATTTTGATTGATAGATGATGATTTTTGAATTCTGGTTGAAAGAAGATAAGTTGAACAAAGCCACAATGAGGATGAATGGGGCGAATCCCAGTGATGATGTTAGTAACTGGAAGATGATTATGACTTCAGCAAATCACTATGAGATTAGTGGATTGTGTTGATAGATTGCTGCTGTTTGACCTTTGACCCAGTGGATCTAATTAAGGGATGACAAATTGAAAACGTGCATAACTGAAATACCCATGGAGGAATGCTCAGATGGAATTTTCAGTCTGATGGACCAGTATTGTGTTAAGAATATGAATGAATTATTCTCTGGTAAGTAATGAGTTATGTATGTTCTTCTTGTAGAAGAGATATTTATCCCAGGATTCTATGGGGGGCTAACCAAACTATAAAGAACCCCAGAATCAGTTGGATCTAAAGTCGGATTTGAATTATAAATAAAGTGGTCTTTTCACATGAGCGTCTTGGTTAATTTGGAAAAAAAAGAGACTTAACAAGAATTTTTGTATTGATAGGATCATGGATCGAGGTCATCGTGGTGGGAATGTTAACCCCCAACTCGATGAGGAAGAGCTCAACCCGGATGTTCATAAAACCCTTCATAGATCGCAGCCTAGACCTTTCAAGGGGGAAGGGGAAAACTTGGGTGAGGCTGTGGAGAAGTGGATCGAAGGAATGGAAGAATACTTCGATGTCACCGGGTAAAATGAAAAAAGTAAAATGGCTCTTGCAAGGTTGAAGATAGTAGCCAGAGTGGCATGGAGAAACCACTATGAGACAAGCCGTCTGGATCGGAACACCCAGACATGGAATGATCTCAAGATTTACCTAAGGAAGAGATTCTATCCTCCCACCTTTTTGGAAACCAAGATGAACGAATTCTTAGAGTTAACCCAAGGGAGTAGAACTATTGAAGAATATCATCAGGCATTCGCTCTCCTCCTCAAGTACTCGTCACCACCGCTGGATGAAGAACAATTGATGGCCATGTTCATTCGAGGAATGGACGAACCTTTGAATATCCTAGTGAAGAATGCCAAGCTAGTTTCCATGGCCGAAGCAGTGCGGATGGCAAAGGATTTCGCCAAGGCCTTGGATGTCAAGGTCCCGCCAAAGCCAGCACCATCATCTTTCAAAAGATTTCTAGCTCCGAAAGGTGATTCCAACTTTCCACCGCCTAAGAGATAACAAGGTCAATCTCAGGATATGGGAAGTTCCAGAATGGAAGCAAGGTCCTTTTCTCCCGGAACTCAATCCCTTGGAATTCAACTTCAGAAGCTCCACCCTTAAACAAAGAAGTGAAATTCTATAACTATCAAGGATTTGGACATCGTAGTATGGATTGCCCAACTCCTTTTGGTTTCAGGGGCAGGGAAGTCAGGGACCAAGATTCCAGTCTCCGGCTCCTTCCTTCTAGAGTAATCAGGTTCCTTTCCATCAAAATCAGGGAAATCCCAGAGGTAGACCCTCTAACCAACCCTCAGTTTCAATCCAAAGTAATCAGGTTCCTTTCCGTCAAAATCAGGGAAATCCCAGAGGTAGACCCTCTAACGAACCCTCAGTTTCAATCCAAAGTAATGTAAGACCTCCACCTCAGAATAGGGAAAGTCAAAGAGAGATGTTCCCAAATCGGCCGTCCACTTCCAAGGTAGTAACGCTGGAAGTGATTGAAGAGGAAGAAGATGAAAGAGATTATACTCCACCTGCGAGATGAGGACATCTCATGTTTTTTTAAGTGGGGTAGGATGTAAGATTCTTTCCTCCATCTTTTGAGGTGTAAAGATGTAAGAACCTCCCCTTATGTTCTTGTAATTATTCCCCTCTCTGAAATAGAAGAAAGATCTTGTTTTACCTTGTTTTGGCCTAGAGAGAGAAAATATCTAGAGAGAGATAATCCAAAATTGAGATATCTTTGGATATAAAAATCCTCCTAGTGTCTAAAATGGATTCCCCTAAAACAAAAGTTCAAAATGAACTTTCCAATGTGCATTAGGAATTAATTGAAAATGGTATAAGGGACCTTAGCCTAAGAGTCTACATTTTCAAAAAAAATTAGATTATGGTCCAATTAAGGTTCCAATGGGCCAACTAGATTAATCCAAGTGTTGGGATGAGATAATCCAAGAGAATTAAAAAAAAACCCAAAAATGATTAAATACTCACATAAGATGAAGAGTTTACTGAGTACAAGGTTTATTAGTTAAAAATTATGAGATATTACTAAAAAAATGAGATATTTTGGAATAATGATACATTTTTGACACCTTGGTAAGGAAAGGGGGACTCTTGAGGTAGGCGAATCTTTCACATATGTGGAAGGGTTTTTAATTCAAAAACAATTGTGATATTTTTATCTCTCCTCTCTCCTGGATCAAACCAAATAAAAAAGGGACCAAACTGGTCCAAATCTTGTCCAAATTAAGTCAAACTGAACTTGGAAAATTCATCAGAAGCTTTGAAGGTCTTCTTTGCTCTGGTATAAGGTGAGATACTTTGGTAAGTAGGTCCACTACTACCAGAATGGAGTCATATCCTCCTTGTACAGTGGGGAGACTTGTGACAAAATCCATACTAATGCACTCCCACTTCATTTGGGGAATATCCAAGGGTTGAAGTTTCCCAGGCATCTTGACCCTTTCGGGTTTGATCCTTTGGCATGAGAGACATTGCTTCAAGTACCAAAGGACATCGTTTTTCAAGACTGACCAAATGAAAGCTCCTTCTTACGGCATTTAATGTTTTTGCATAGCCTGGGTGTCCTGCACAGCAGGACTATCATGAGCTCCATGGAGGATTAGTTTCCTTAAAGCAGGATCCTTAGGGATACATAGCCTGTGTGATTGAAGTAGAGGCTTCCTTCATGAGTGGAGAGAACCCAGTTGGACTTGGTTAGTGGCCTCCCTCACTTATAAATAGATCCTCAATCATTTGTAATAAAATATTAGAGCTATACTATGCCTAGTAACATGTGTGAGACATAAATGACCGTGTCCAGCTGGTCATAGTGTGTGGACATTAGCTAGGGTTAGCTGTGTGTGGACATAACACAAGTAGTGTGTTGTAGATTATGGATTATTGCTTTATGCATTGTGTGAGAAGGGAGATGGCTTCCCTCTATGGTTAGGGTTTGCAATATACATTAGGGTTTACTCCTGTGTGTGTGTCTCCTCTCCCTCTACCTGTTTTTCATTAGTGGGGCCAACCTTGTATAAGGATAGCTATCATTATTTCCAGAACTGTAATAAATATCAATGAGTTGACTGACCAACAAAATAGTTTGCTATAATCCATTGACACCGTATTATATTGAAATAATCATATTTTCTATTATCCCTTAAATTTTCCTCTCTCTTGGGAGCTTGGATCTCTCTCTCTCTACAACAACTCTTGGAGTTGCTCTTCTCCTCTTGGTGGACCAATTGATTGGTCGGGGTCCGCACTGCAATTAGAGAATCATGCCAAACTTGGAGGTAAAATCAAATTTTATGGTTTTTTTTAATTTTCTCAATAACTTTCTTCTTCTCAACCCCTCTCAAGCTTGAGAAGCTTTCTAAATGATTGTTTTAATTCAAATAATGCTTTCCATTAAAGTCTTAATGTTTAATTAAGAGAAGGTTAATATTTATACTTATTTTTGTAATGCTTTCTTTAAGTAAATATCTCTCTCCAAAAGAATAGCCATCTTTATGGCTAAATCTCTTGAAAAAGGATGCTTGTCAATGATAGTCTCTTAGTTCAAAGCTAAACTCTAGGCTTGATAAGCTAGAGATTAAGAAAATGATATTTTCATGATTTTGTGTTATTAAAATAATGGTAAATTCTTTTAGATTGTTTATGAGTATTTGAAAACTACTCTAATTCATTCTAAATGAGAAATGGATTATCCTAACAATTTGGAAAAAGAGGAATGTTGAAACTAACTCAATCTAGTGGGATAATCATAGTTATGTTTAATTTTATGGTGGTTAAAATTTTGATTTAAATTCATAGTTTGATTTGAAGCATAAAAGAGGAACTACTATCATATTTTCATTACAAGCTTTTACTCTTTTAGGAAAAATTGAGAATTATTAGTAATAGCAGCGAAGCTATGGCAAAATTTTTAAAAAATAATATATATCTTATTTTTATGCATAATGCTAAAAGAATATATATATGTATGTATGTATGTATGTATGTATGTATGTATGTATGTATATGTATATGTATATATATATGTACTCGTGCCATGCCACGTGTAATGCCCGAGTTTAGGCATTACACGTGGAAATATTCAAACTCGAGCATTACACATGATGCAAAGTGTATGAAGGGTCCACCCTCGAGCTCTCCGTCTTGGTACATAACCAAAGAGACTCGTCTATTGGCTCTAAACCAACACTTGCTCATCTTGCTCAACTAATCTCATATATATATAAGTATGATCGCATACAGCATGCCATACCTCCAAAAAAGATGAATCATGCTGACATAAACCATGTAGTGACTCCAAGAGTTCACTCTTGAGGGTGGTGAAACTCAACTCATCGACCATCGGCATGTGGCAGAGCACATCTCCTACTACGTTAAATTTACCTCTCTAGAGTGTAAGGTCAATTCCTATAGGATCTCCGCCCACCACCGAGCTTTTCTTTCCTTTAACTCACCTTGACTTGAAAGCCATTTGAGACTTTTATGATCCATCCAAACTTTAAACTGGTTAGTTGATCAAACAACTCATCAATGCAGGGCATTGGATACTTGTTCTTAATTGTTATTTGATTAAGAGTATGATAATCTACACACATCTGCATATACCAAAAGAATGGGTGAAGCCCATGGTAAAGAACTCGGGTGTATAAACCATTTCTTCATATACTTTGCTAACTACTATTCCACTTCCTTTACCTTCTGAGTGGCTTACCCTATAATAAGTAGGTTTGCTTATAGGTTTTGACCCTGGTAGCACATCAATGCCATGGTCAAGTTCCCTAGACAATGGAACCCCATCTGGGAGATCATCGAGAAACACATCCCTAAACTCTCTCACAATAAATCACTCAAAGCAACTACGCACTTTTGTTTTATTTTCTTAGTTTTAGCCTTGGTAATTATGTTTTTTTCACAAGAAGACAAAATAGGTTTTGAAAAATAGTGGTCTCAACCAAGGCCATTTAAGTTATCTTAACTAAAATTAGTTTCAACTAACAGAATCTTTAGAAATCACATTTATTTCATCTATGGAAATAAATTAATCCAAGAGAGTACAAATATATACCTGCTATATGTCGTCGACACGTTGATTAGTGTTTCTCTCGAAAATGGTGTGGTTTCTTCACTCGGTGCCCACTCTTCCTTCTCTACTGCTCATGGTGGCCTCCTGGCCCTTGTCATCCCAAAAAAAATTTCTCTTAAAGTTGGAGCCCTCTTTGCCCTTAGTTGTCTTGCTAAGATTGAATTTAGAGCGACGTGAAATGTCTTCATAAATCTTTTCATACTTTATGGCCTGATTGAAATCTATCGGGTACTTAGGCTCTACAAACACCTCATAGTAGCAATTGACAAGTGGCATTAATTTCAACACAATATCGTGGTAGTTGGAGATGTACTTTGTGAGGGAGATGCCCTGCATCGAGCATTTATCCCATTCATACCAAGATCTCTACAACTTATTCACAGACAAAAACTCTTTTTGAAACATCGTTTTGAACTCTACCGAGGTACTTAAAAGTTTGGCGCTCACGGCCAAACTCATCCACCATTTGTATGCCTTACACTTGGTACGACAGGTTGGCCTTGATGGGCCTCACCTCCTTTGGGACCTATTTTAGATTGTGGATATCCGAACACTTCTACAAAAAGATGTTCACCAAGTTGTTATTGATTCCTTTCTCCTCTCCCCCCCCCAAAGGTTAGCAGTTTGAGGTCCTTGAGGAGATTACACTACAAGGAAAAGCGACCATAGGCGCATTTTGACAACGTGCTTTAAAATGTTACGGGCACGTTATAATCATGTCTATAGAGACGCGTCTATGTGCGCGTCTATTTTCGCGTCTATTTTCGCGTCTATATATGCGTCTATAAGCATGTCCAGGATCATATAAACGCGCACATAGACGTGCATATAGATGCATAAATAGATGCCTATGGTTTGCCGTGTCCATTTTGATCGGCATCTATTCAGGCTTTCTCCTCCTTTGCATGTCTCCTTACTAGAGACCTCCTATTCTTAAGTATGTCTTTGATTTTGTGTTGCTCCCATCTACTATTAAACCTTTGGTTGTGAGGATTAGGATATTTCTTGTGGATAGCTTTAATGCAATCATCCACTAGGTTCTCCCTTTGCTGCTTAAAATGTATAAAGCAGTCTTTATAGTGTGCAAAAACTACTTGGCGTAAGTAGTTTACCACCTCCTTCCGAGAATCATCAACTATGCCACCCACATCTGTGATATCATAATATGATATATCACCATAATGTGGTGGTGACTCTAAAGAACTATCCCCACCCCCAAAGCACTACCCTAGGCATCCTATATCTCCTCTATCTCCTCTGCCTCCACTCTCAGTGCTAGTGCAGCGTGAGGTACGACTGCCACTATCTCCACGACTACCCTCCCTACGACGACGACTGCCACTCTCATGAGAGCCATGATGACTGTGAGGTGTCACATCTCCTGAAGCACTAACTGGGACTGACGGATGAGGGGTGAATGTAAAGGCACATGAAGTGCCTTTACATCTCCTGAAGCACTAACTCGGGCTGACGGATGAGGGGTGAATGTAAAGGCACGTGAAGTGCCTAGCAAGGGTAAAGTGCCTAGCAAGGGACTCTGTTGGACCTGATGGTAAAGGGGTGTCTGCTACATAGGCTGCCAACTGCTCGGGGGTGGGAGTATAGCCAAATATGCCCTCTACCTCCCTAGCAAACCATCGTTGAGACTCAATGAGAGCCTCAACCTATAGGTCTGTGGGACAAGAGGACGAGGACCCAGGCCACATCTATACAAACAAAGAAAATATTAAAAAAATATTATGAAATAAAGACTTCTCGGCTCTTTAAGTCTATTGACCCGGGAATCATCTCATTCTTCAAAACACAAAAAAAAAACAAATATTAAGAAAGCATGTAAGTCGTTATGCAAGCCGGAAATCATCTCATTCTCGGCAAAATGCGTTATGCAAGCCGTTTACGCATTGCATAAAGCATTATGCATTAGGCCTTATGCATAAAGAACTATGCATAAGGCCTTAAGCATGAGGCCTTATGCATAAAGCTATGCATGAGGCCTTATGCATAAAGCACTATGCATAAAGCTTATGCATGAGGCCTTATGCATAAAGCTATGCATAAGGCCTCATGCTTAAGGCCTTATGCATAGTGCTTTATGCATAAGCTTTATGCATAAGCTTTATGCTTTATGCATAAGGCTTATGCATAAAGCTATGCATGAGGCCTTAAATCTTAACATGAGGCTTATGCATAAAGCTTAAAGTATAAGGCATAAATATTATGCATAAGTTTTATTCATAAGGCATAAAGCTTATGCATAAAGCATAAAGCTTAAGCATAAGGCATAAAGCTTATGCATAAGGCATAAAGCTTAAGCATAAGGCCTTAAGCATAAAGCATAAAGCTTATGCATAAGGCTTAAAGCTTAAGCATAAGGCCTTAAGCATAAAGCATAAAGCTTATGCATGAGACTTATGCATGAGACTTATGCATAAAGCTATGCATGAGGCCTTATGCATAAAGCTTAGCATGAGCCTTATGCAGCATAAGGCATAAAGCTTATGCATAAGGCATAAAGCTTAAGCATGAGGCCTTAAGCATAAAGCATAAAGCTTATGCATAAGGCTTATGCATAAAGCTTAAAGCATAAGGCATAAAGTCCATGCATAAGGTCTATTCATAAAGCATAAAGCTTAAGCATAAGATCTTAAGCATAAAGCATAAGGCTTATGCATAAAGCTTAAAGCATAAGGCATAAAGCTTATGCATAAGGCTTATGCATAAAGCTTAAGCATAAGGCCTTAAGCATGAAGCCTTATGCATGAAGCCTTATGCATAAAGCATGCATGAGCATTATGCATAAAGCATAAAGCTTAAGCATAAGGCCTTAAGCATGAGGCCTTATGCATAAAGCATGCATGAGCATTATGCATAAAGCATTATGCATAAAGCTTATGGGTAAATCTACAAAACAAATCCCCAGCACCCACAAAGGGTGTAATAATAATAGAGGAAACTTTAAGATATGAAAGCACTTACCTCTATTTCGTGATGTTGAAAGAGAGGATTAGATAACCTACAAAACCAACAACAGGATGAACAAAAGATTAGTACTGCATACATACAAACCAAGAAAATATTAAGAAGATTAGTAATGCATACATACAAAAGATTAGTAATCAAATATTAAGAAAATATAAGCTTATGCATAAGGCTTATGCATAAGGCATAAAGCCTTAAGAATAAAGCTTAAAGCTTATGCATAAGGCTTATGCATAAAGCTTAAAGCATAAGGCATAAAGCCCATGCATAAGGCTTATTCATAAAATATAAAGCTTAAGCATAAGGCCTTAAGCATAAAGCATAAAGCTTATGCATAAGGCTTATGCGCATAAAGCTTAAAGCATAAGGCATAAGGCTTATGCATAAAGCGTAAAGTGCATGAGCATTATGCATAAAGCATAAAGCTTAAGCATAAGGCCTTAAGCATGAGGCATTATGCATAAAGCTTATGGGTAAACCTACAAAAAAAAACCCCAGTACCCAAGGGTGCAATAATAATAGAGGAAAGATATAAAATCACTTACCTCTTTTTTGTGATGTTGAATGAGAGGATTAGAGGACTTACAAAACCAACAAAAGGGTGAGCAAAAGATTAGTAATGCATACATACAAACCAAGAAAATATTAAGAAGATTAGTAATGCATACATACAAAACATTAGTAATCAAATATTAAGAAAATATAATAAACAAACCAAGAGGCCTACCTTGGTTATTTGTGATTTTTGAGGTAAAATCTGTAAAATAGCAACAACAAAAAAAGTGAGCTATATAAACACTTAATTGTCTTTTACAAAAGAAAAATAGGGTTCAAGAAGAAGATCAAGAGTAAGAGCAAGAGCAAGAGCAAGAAGAAGAACAAGAAGAAAAGGAGCAAGAAGAAGAAGAAGAGAAAGAGACTCACCACAACCTTAAGGTATGTACCAAGGTAAACTCTTATTCCACAGTCTTTTGTAAAGTAGATTTGCAGCCTAGTGATGAAGCTTGAGAGGGTGACAGAGGCTTGAGAGGGTGAGAGAGGGTTAGAAGCTTGAGAGGGTGAGAGGATTAGAAATAGGGCGGGATGCTTTTTGGAAGAGCTGCGTTTTGTCAAAATACTGGCAAAACACTCTCGGGTTTAATTTTGGATCTTTTTCCCAGTGCGCATCTATAAACACATCTGTATATGCGTCTATTATGCAGAGTAGACGCATTTATAGATGTGCTTTTAGACGCGTGTACAGATCGTTTATAGACGCACTAATAGACGCATTTATAGACGTGCTTTTAGACGCGTGTACAGATGTATAGACGCACTAATAGACGTGAAACAGAATAGTTTTTAAACACACATAGAAAGATGAAAATTATTTATTCTTTTTTTGAATATGCAGGATGTCTTCATTAGTTCTTCTAGTGATGATGAGTCCCTTCGTGTTCAAAATCGAGATCTTTGGTTGCAACAAAAAATAAAATGTATGTGTGATCATTGTTGAGGATGTATACGTCGACAACGTAGCATTACGATGAATCACATTTCAATGTATGGAAAATGGGAACCGACGGGGTCAATGGTAAGTATACTTTGCTTATATTATAAAAATTTAATTAAGAATTAGTATTCAATGGAGACTCACATTGAAATACTCGTGTGTGTAATAATGCGCCGCACCCTTATTTGTTAACTCATAGGCGACATCAAGAGGCCAAGCATCGTAGAGAAATGGCAGAGGCTTTACAAAACGTAGAAGTGGTGGAGGATTGGAATGATGGAGATATAAGCCCACCACCCTTTCCTCTCATGAGATGTTGGAGGAAGAGGTTTTAGAAGATATGGTACATGCTCTATTTGCCGATGAGCGTAGTGAAAATGAAAAAGCCATGGAAAATGATCACCTTTATAACGCGGCTTCGACCTCACTTTTTGAGAGATGCATATATTCCATTCTACGCGCTGCTCTCGAGTTGCTCAACTTGTAAACAATCTATGGATGGAGCAATGCAAGTTTGAATGCACTTCTCAAGTGAGTTTTCTACTTTCATAAATTGTCTACTTCCATTATAGATATATAAGAAGAAATTATTTTCTATATTAATGTATTTGATTGTTTTATCGATAGGCTTTTGTCGAAGATGCTTCCAAAGGAGAATAAATTGCCAACCTCAAGAAACCAAGCAAGGCGCTTTGTGACATCTCTTGGAGGCTTGGATTATACTCGCATCCATGCATGTATATCAATGATTGTGTTCTCTTCGGTGGGATACATGCGGCGGCTCAAGAGTGTCCTATTTGCGGTGGCGGGCCAAGATATCGAGAGGACCTTAAAGGTCTACATGTGCCATGTAAGGTGTTGCGACATTTTCCCATCATTCCTTGCATCCAACACATGTTCAAGTGCAAATCTATTGCAGAGCTCATGTCATGGCATTCCTCTCATCGATCCAATGATGGAAAGATGAGAATTCCCGTAGACACTCCTGCATGGAAGCACATCGAGGAAATGTGGCCAGCTGCAAAAGGAAGAGCCTAGACGTTTGAGACTTGGATTGGGTATGAATGGTGTTAATCCTTTTAGAATCAAGAGCACCTCATCTAGTATATGGCCAGTGGTAGTGGTGAATTACAACATTCATGTCATGTTATCCCTCTCATTCCTGGGAAACATAAGGTAAAGAATATGGATATATATCTTGAGCCCTTGATTGATGAGCTTGAGATACTTTGGAGAGGTATCCATGTGCATGACATATGTCGGCCTCCATCTTCACGAGACTTTCTCTTGAAGGCCATCTTGATGTGGACGATGCACGACTTTCCTGGTTATGGCGAGTGTTCAGGTGAGTCAAATGGGTTTCTATTCAGGATGATTCTTATTATCATTGTATTGTTTTTTAGTATGCTTGAATGTCTATGTTGTTTAGGTCTCTTCACATCTGGATACCATGCATGTCCTATTTGTGGTCCATCATTGGTGGCATCTAGGCCAGAGAGCTTGCAGAGATGCATAGTAAGCTTAATACCTGTTGTGTGCTTAATATTGATGTGACTCAGAAGATGGGTGGCAGAAAGGTCGAAATTCCGTAAGCGCCATGGACGTAGTGTGCCATACCCCGAGCACCTACGATCACTTCCCAAGGATCTTGATGTAGATTGGCTACATGAGGAGATAGAGAGAGTGGCGCAAGATGAAAACATGCATATCACATTGGAGGAGTGGGAGTATGCCCGAGGATGCTTCAAAAAGGTAAACATACTTGTGTTCTCAATCATATTTTAGTATGTTAAACTTGCAAAAATTTATTTTTGAGGTATTTATAAATTTTTGAGGTATTTATATATTTTTTTGTCTTGGTATAGTGTACAATGTTTAATGCTTTGTGGTCGAAGGGTAAACATTTTCGCACACAAAGGATTGATGAGAAGAGGAACACCCAAGATTGTGGAGTAATTTCAAGCTTTGAGGGAGCTAATGGAGCCATGGATGATTATTGTGGATTGATCCAAAATATCATTAAGCTTGACTTTCGAAGCTTCTTTGTATATATTTTGGATGTCAAGTGGTTTAAGGATGTGGTGGTGGAAAGAGGTCCTAATGCAACAATCAAGCGTTATGCAAGTGGCTTTGTAACCATTGACTCTACAAAGTTTTGGCAAGGAAAGGATGGGACTCTAGTGCTACCACAACATTGTGAACAGGTATATATAATTATTGGTAATTACAATATATGCATTTACAGATAGTAAAGATATAATTTTTTGTATAATGTACCTGTGCGCTTGAATAGGTTGTGTATCAACCAATAATGTACCTGTGCGCTTGAATAGGTTGTATAATGTACCTGTGCGCTTGAATAGGTTGTGTATCAACCAATAATTGACAATAAGAGATGGTGGCATATAATCCCAATCTCACCATGTTCAAGAGCCATTTACAGTACATTCACCCACATTGAGCATATGGAGGAGCATGTCAACTCAATTATGGAGGGAGATAGCTTGGAAAACATTGATGATGATCGTGCCATTGGAGATGATGATCGTGTTATTGGACCATCCTCTACTTGTCGGTACTACTAGTATGTCGGTAGATGATGATCGTGTTATTGGACCATCGTCTACTTGTCGGTACTACTAGTAGTGGGATGGATCTCTTTGTAGATTTGGATATAGGCATAGAAATCGAGATAGATACTTTAGCAACGGTTGACCTCATTGAAGATAAGGTTGAACTCTAGTTCTTTCATTGTACTTTTATTATGGCTATGGTCTTTCTTTTGGTATAGATTCATGCCTTTTTGAGATTACATGTACAGATTCATGCCTTTTTGAGATTACATGCATAGATTTATTGTGATATGTTGCTTTTCGTCGCATTACTTAATCATTCACCTTTGGACTGCTTTTCATGGAGGTTCAAGATTTTTTTTTAAAGCTTCACTTTGATAAAAAGATGTGGGGATTGAATCATTGTTCTTTAGATTGTTTTTCATGGGATTACTTGATATACCTAAGTCTTTGCATGTATCCATCCCTTTCACCACATTACTCTATTTATACCTATTTCTTTTCTCTTTCTTTAGCATATTTTCCTTGCAATTATGCTTTCTAGAGATTCATTTGTATATAAATGCACCAAAAAATCATGCATATTATCAAAATCTGATGCACATAGTTCAGCAAATGATATTTTTGGGGATAGAAGATTCTATTTTTCTTTGCAAGGTCCACAATTGCAACTACATAAAAAATTATTGCAGACTGCGTCTATAAGTACGTCTGTAATCGCGTCTATAAGCGCGTCTAATTTCAAAGGAACTAGATGCGTTTATAGACGCGACTATAGACGCAAACGTAACTTATGCATCTATAAGAGCGTCTAGTTTCAAAGAAAGTAGAGACGCTTATAGACGCTTTTATAGACATGAGTATAGACGTCCCCGTAACTTGCGCGTTTATGCAACGCGTCTATGCTTGCTTTATGTTGTAGTGTTAGAAATCACTGGGAACTGCTTCGCAAGCACTCCGGCCCACGATCCTACTCGAGGCACTACGTCCTCGTCAGTAGAAGAAAAATACACCCTCTTCTATGCAGATCTCGACATGCAACAACACTCCCTACGAGAGTAGCACGACTAGAGTCCACTAGAGTCCAAACGGGCATGAATACTCCTAAGCATGGAAAAAACCTCAATCTGTTTTCTCTCCAATGCGTTAGTCCTTGCAAACTATTAAGCTATGAAATCCCTCGAGATATCCATCTCGGCCTCTAACTCCACATCCACCATGGGACGATCATCTCCATAGGCATCCTCATCATCGAGAAGATCATCCTCGAATTAATTCTTACAGTTAGTGTCATCAGCTTGTAAGGGCTTCTTGTCCACTAACTCCATGATGTCCGTCGTTGCGGATAGATCTAGGGGGTCATCTATAGACAAGGAAACATCAACAACTATGTCAATGGGAACATCCATGGTCCCTCATCACGAACCGGAAGGAGATTGTGTCGTCTTAGTCTATGAGCGCTGGAGACACGGTCTCATCAATATGAGAGAGAGAGAGAGAGAGATGGTGGTACATCCAAAAAAGGTCCCCTTTTCTTCAATGGTTCACTAACCTTAGCATGGGCTTGGCCCCGGTTCACACGCGGGCTCTAATACCAATGTTACACTAGTGCAGCAACAACACGTCAAAACACAAAGGAGAAGGAGCTCTTGTTCACCACTCATCCATTGAAAGAATGAGGATAGGGATCCCCACAGCCGAACATACATAGTGGCCGACATGCCTACACATGTCCGTGTTGAAAATACAAGTGAATAGGGTGTGTGCGGGAACAAGCCCTTGGTTAGAGGCTGTAAAAGAGGAGATGTAATTGTGAAAGAACCTGTGAAAAGGTGAGAAGAATCTACTGGGAGAGAATAAAGGGTAGCATGAGAGAATTTAGGAGTGTGGAGTTATTCTGGGAGATATTCAGGGAAAAGAGAAGAGGTGGAGAGAATCAGGCAAGAGGTGGAGATATTCTGGGAGTGAATCATGGAGAAATCAATGGGATTTGATGCTTGATGTAAACTCTATAAATTGAGGCATAGCCCTAATGAGAATTTGCTGGTTTTTGAGTATCCATGCCTACATTAATCTATTTGCTAATTACCCACTAATTACGTCTTAATTATTTGCTAATCACTTTGTTAATGATGTTGATTCTAGTGTATGATCCACCATAGCTCATCATTATGCTCAAATTTCAACATGGTATCAGAGCCATGCCTAAAATCAATTAGGTTTATGAGCCCATTAGTTAATTAATTAGGATTAGTAGATAATTAGCAAAAAATCAAATTTTTAGTTAGTTTTTCACTTCCCCCTTCACCCCCAGCCAGTGGAGGACTCCATTCCCTTGCACACATAACATTAGGTCTTGCCCTTCTAACACAAGCTAGCCAACACATCTAGCTTCAAGCCCATCAAGACGGCGCTGCAAACCGCCACGAATATGCGTAGATTTTTTCTAATTACTGGGCGTCGTTTTTCTGAAGCAGATTGGAGATTTCTCCTTCATCAACTCAAATCCTTCTAATTCCTCTTAGCCCAAGGTGTAATCAAGCATGCTCTACAAGCTGGTGAAGACAGAATTCAATTTCATTAAGTCTACAGTGAGATCCAAGCTCTTCATCAAATCTGCAGGTGACTTTGGTAAAACAGAGATTAAGCTTTCAATATTTGGTCAAATCTTGTGTTTCTTGGCTTAATCCTCTACTAGACTCATTGCTATTGATGCCTTTGAAAGCATTTGAGCTCATTTGAAGTGGAAGGCACCAGATCTGGACTCCCCGCATACTCTGTTTTTTACACACAAACCAGAGTATTAATTTACTAATCAATGATTAATCAATGCTAATCACTATATTTTGGTGCAATTGAGAGTTCAAATTAACCATTAGGTATGTGATACAGATCCCTAAAGCTTCAGATTGCAAATCGGAGTTGGTTTGATACTCCAACCATCCCGTACAAATTGGTTACCCTTGATTTAATGTAATTTCTAGTAAAATTGTGCTGATAAAATTGTGAAAATCATCATTTTGCATTTAACCCTTGGTTAATGCCTGCAAATTACACTCAAATTCAAGATTATTCACAGCCAGAGTTGCATTTGGGAATGTGCATAAGAATGGATGCTATACGCATTATGTATTGGGCACATTGCATTAGTGTAAATATGGGATCAGACACTGCCCTTGTCCAAAATAAGGCAAAAGGTAAGACCTCCCGCATAAATTTGGGTTTGCATTGTATAATGACACAAGATAAACAGAAAAAGCCCAAAAGAACTGTCAACAAAATGTTTAAACATGTTGCTCACATGGAGCAAAAAGACCTGACGGACGAGCTCATGGCCCCAGCCATGAAAGAAGAAGAATATCTCTTTCCAAGAAGAAGATCCACACCAAGAAGATCTAAAGGAAGACATGGACACGAGAAGAGAAGCTTCCCCAAGAAGACTGAAAGAAGAAACGGATGCGTGGAGAGATGCTGCCACGACAAGAAGACTGAAGAAAAGAGAAGATGTGAGGCTCCAAAGAGTGAGGAGCCATGTGAAAATCTCTGAGAGAGAGAGAGAGAGAGACCCCACAACCCAATGTAACCTGTCCCAACAAAGTAAAACCACCTCTGAGCCACCGATGATGTAGGCCACGTGGTAGATGTATGTGTGAGCACTTTAGTCAAGGTCGCGGGCAACTATAGTAAACCTTGGACACACAGAGAGAGAGTGTCAAGGACTATGAGTTTAGGGACTTGAGGCACTGGTCGCGGACTCTCAAGTAAGAGAGAAACTTGATACAAGGTCCAAGTGTGCTAAGATAACTTGAGGGGAGAAGTAGACACTAGTCGCGGACTATCAAGTAAGGGGAGGCAAACTTGGTATAGGGTCTAGGTGTACTAGGAGTATTCACTTGAGGGGAGGTGTTAAAAATACAAGTGAATAAGGTGTGTGCGGGAACAAGCCCTTGGTTAGAGGCTGTAAAGGAGGAGATGTAATTGTGAAAGAACCTGTGAAAAGGTGAGAAGAATCTACTGGGAGAGAATAAAGGGTAGCATGAGAGAATTTAGGAGTGTGGAGTTATTCTGGGAGATATTCAGGGAAAAGAGAAGAGGTAAAGAGAATCAGGCAAGAGGTGGAGATATTCTGGGAGTGAATCATGGAGAAATCAATGGGATTTGATGCTTGATGTAAACTCTATAAATTGAGGCATAGCCCTAATGAGAATTTGCTGGTTTTTGAGTATCCATGCCTACATTAATCTATTCTGGGAGTGAATCATGGAGAAATCAATGGGATTTGATGCTTGATGTAAACTCTATAAATTGAGGCATAGCCCTAATGAGAATTTGCTGGTTTTTGAGTATCCATGCCTACATTAATCTATTTGCTAATTACCCACTAATTACGTCTTAATCATTTACTAATCACTTTGTTAATGATGTTGATTCTAGTGTATGATCCACCATAGCTCATCATTATGCTCAAATTTCAACAGTCCGATCGCCCACAAGACGACGCTCGAGCGCCCTCTCCCCTAAACCCCGGCTTGCTCGGCACCCACGCTCTGGTGGATGGTCTCGAAGGCCGGTCGAGCTCCCCATTAGCCGCTATGAGGTACGTAACAAAATGACTTATACATAAAGAGTCAACTTTTCCGGAGGCTCTAGCCTTTGCCCATTTAGTGAAATAATCAGTAGCATAATAATATAACATAATTGAGTCTATCTTGCATGTTACGATCCTTCCTCTCACAATGACTGTAAAGTCAAATTCTAAAAGTAAAAGCAACCAACATGTAATACATCCAATTGTGTAAGACTTTCGGCCTTTTGCGTGGGTCATATGACACTTGGATGATTCTAGTCTTGCTCTTCTCAATCACCACTTAAATGCACAAGTTGTGTATGACTTGGGCCATTTGATTGGGTCATACAATACTTGGATGATTCTAGTCTGGCTCTTCCCAATCTGCATAGGGATACAAAACCCTACTCCACTTGAGGACGAAGGTGTGACTTGTCCGACTATAAGAGTTTTGTAGGAGACTCCCTAAATATGTAGTGCACATGTTGTACCGCCATAAATGTAGAGACGTGATATAGGGAAACTAGCATGTTTTTTATTATCATATGAGGAGTTACATATATAGATCTTGCATGATGTTGCATGAGACGTTTGAGATCTACCGGGTGGCAACAACCGTTCACACTCACAGGCGGACATTCCTACATTCCCCCCATTTTCTCAAATAGAAAATCAAGAGGATTTAGGAGTTTGCTAATGCACGTGCATGAGATGAAATGTGGAATGCATGAAAACATTTTTTCCGGCAATTTTTAGTAAAGTATTGTGCTTCACCCTAGTTGCATCCTAAGGTACGTGCTATAATTGATTAAGATCTATTCGAGATTTAATAGTTTGATAGAGATATACAACAATCTTTTTCTTCTTCACTTTTGCTTGCGGGCGTCGGGCCTTGACCCCTTCATTGATTACTTCTTCGTATATTTTCACAAATGCAAGATTACACTATACCCCAGGTGTTTCGCATTCTGGTTCATAGATCCAAGATGGTATGTAACCTTCGACAGAATAGTTCTATTATTATTATAAAGTTTGCACTCATATGTTGATTTTTAGAGCTTTTCAAAGATCAGCGGCATTCCAAATTGGGGCTGCATGCTCAAGACAGTGGTGGGGGCATGGCGGTAGTTAGGGGAAACGCGGAAACTGTAACGTTGCAAGATGGAGGAAAGCACCACTTTGGCCTCGAGCATGGCAAATGTCTGCCCTATGCAGCTGCGTGGCCCCATGGAGAATGGCATAAAAGCCCCAGCCACTGCACTTGCCTTGGCAACACCCCCCCCAAACCTCTCAGGACGAAACTCGTTAGCATCCGGACCCCAACACCGCTGGTCATGGTGCCAAGCAAGTATTGGCACTACCAACGTCGTCCCTGCTGGGACTTCGATCTTCCCCAGCTTCATATCAGTGCCTGCTTTCCTAAACATGGCCACTACTGGAGGGTACAATCTCAGTGCCTCATTCAGCACTATACCTGCCTGCAAGCAAAGATGCTTTGTTAGCCATTACATTCTCAGTTTTTCTTGTTTTTCAAGCCACGGTCAACTAGGCTGATCATCTGCCACTTACCAATTTCAGATGGTTTACCGACTCGGCTGTCGGTAGCTCTGTTGTCCCGCACAGCGCATGCACCTCCTCCCTAACACGCTCTTGCCATTCCGGACTGCTTGCAAGCAGTAGAAATGTCCAAGTCAGCAGCGTTGATGTCGTCTCATGCCCTGCAAAGAAGAAGGTCTTGCACTCATCAATGATTTCATCAATCCCCATACTCAGGTTCTTCTGGTTTCCCTGGAGCTCTCCCTTGTTAGCCGCCATCATCAGGCCAAGCAAATCGTTGCCATACATGTCTCCACGACCAATATCAGAGGACTCTAGGCGCTTTTCAATGAGTTGGCCAAGGACCTTGGCAATTCTATTGCTGAGCTTCCAGCGGTACCGATTTCGCGCAGTTGGGAGAAATCTGCCTCAAAGAAAGGTCAAAAAGCATATGTTTAGAACATTCTGGACATTGAGAACTGGAAAGCCATTAATTCTGCTCTCAGCTTCTCACCTTGATCCAGGGATATATACAGTGCGATTGACCTCGTCTAAGAGGATCTGCTGCTCATGCTGCATTTCAAACACTTGCTTGCCTTCTGTGAAGCTGCTCCCAAATGCAGTGTGAGCAATAATATCAGCTGTCAGAGCTCTAAAGTCTGCATGAACATTAATCTCCTCTTCTTTCTCGACTCGGGCTTCCCATTTTTCCATCATTGCAACCGTACACCCGGCCATCGTAGGAGCCATGGACTAGTGTACATGATCCCAACCATGATGTTAGGCTCAATAAACCCTTGCATGAAAAGGTATTCACAATGTTGCACTCCAGTCACCCTCAAAACACAAGTGATATAAATCAGATAATTTCATTTCATATGTAATGTCACATGCTATGTGTCATGTATAATGGCATACGTTATGTGTCCCATGCTATGGAAAATGTTATGTGTCACATATCATGGCAGACGACATGAATCTTATCGCCATCACAGAACTTACTGCATATATTAGAAGTTGAGGCTACCTTCAGCTTCTCAAGAAAGAAGGCTGGGTTCATGATGCGCCGATGTTGAGCCCACTTCTCGCCCTCCAAAGCCGTCAGCCCATTTCCCCCCAAGTCTCTAGTATCAGGCCTTGCACGATTCTTCTGATAATGCCCAAATTTGTTGGACAATATTTCCTTGGCCTGGTCAGGTTCTGTTAGGATGAGTCGAGCTTGAGAACCAAGCCAATGCACAAAGAGCTCACCTGTCATGATAGCAAACCAGCAACAATAAGAAAACTGTGTATGTGCATGTGTGTGTGTGTAGAGGCTAGAGCTGAGGGGTGTGTTGATTATAGGAACATTGAGCTATGGACACAACTTTGGACTGTCAAACATCCCCCTATTTCATGAGGTCTTGAAGCGAGGAGATTCCTATCCATATCTAACATTGTGGACTTGTAATAATTGGAAGTTATTCAGTGAACAATATCAATCAGTAGATGGGGGTTGGACTGAGTGAGCCCCCAGTGCTGGTGAGCAATGATGAAGCCATATAACAAGCCAGCAAGCCGTCAATAAACAAGCAAATGAGGAGAAGCAACCAACTGAGAGTAAACCCTACAAGGTCAAGGAGCAAAAGAAGAAGAAACAAGGAAGTCAAGAGGGTAGCCATTCTCAAGGATGACCAGGAACTAGAGGAAAAAAATGACAAGATGAGACTCTCCACCCATTGTTAAGATGGTTGCATGCCCTATTTACGAGTTGGGCAGGGTGACAACCGAGAGTAATATCTATCTGATCAAGTGAAAAGAAAATGAAGCTTACCGTATGTTTTGGGCCAGTTGTAGTAGTGGGGCAGGATGCGGGGGGCGATGTCATGGGAGAGATGAGGTATGGGGAGGGAGCGGGCATCGCTGCACATGGCCACAATCTCTGGGAGGTTGCCATACAGGAAGCGGCCGGGCATGCACTTCACCCCCTGCGCTTCAAACATCCGCCTGATGCGCCGAGGCCGCCACCACATGCCTACCACCACGCTCGTCCACAGCGTGTAAACAAGGGGGGCGCCCAGCACCACCAGCAGCGCAAGCACTACATCTCGGTAACAGATCTCGGGCAGCGCAAATCCCATCGTCGTCTCCGCAAGCGTGGGTTCAGAGCGCTCTCTCTCTCTCTCTCTCTCTCTCCACAAGCCGGGTTTTCCTTCTCTCTTCTCTGTGTTATCGTGTGTGTGTGTGGGGAATGCGCGCGCGCTAGTCTTATAGAGCTGCAAACTATCAGTATCCGAGGTCGTCACCCGTGCTGTCATCCTCCTCAATATGTCAAAAGAAGATGTCGGACATTTTCACTCAAACTCTTGTTGCCTTCTCTCTCACTTGGCCATAGGACCCACACATGCTCACTTCTTGCATTCGGAGGGAGACTTATTAACATTATAATGACCCACGAAATATCGTTGGGCGAGTGTCAAAAATAAACTTTCTTTTTAACCAGTGAAAAAAAGGATGACCTTCAAGCCCAACCAGTTTTTATTGAAAAAATGCATAGATTAATCGGTTTTATAAGTAAACTTCAAAAATTTGAACCTTTAAATTCAGGGCTAGGTAAAATTATTGGGGCAAAGTTATAGAATGACAAGGTTACATTTAAAGCTGCCATCGAATTTACGTTGTCCGTAACGAAACATGGCTTTTAGTGACACCTAACGAAATCCAAGTCAGCCCCTCGAATAAACATGCTCCTCTACTCATTTTTTAAAACCACTCGATTAAGGGCTTTTAACTTGACACCTAACGAATAATCTAAGGCATCCCCTCGATTAAGGGCGTAGCCTCTTGGGTATAATAAAGGAAGTGATGGCGCACAATTGAGTACCAATTCCTTTCAATAAAGGCAAGAAGAAGATTAAGGGCATATCATTTCTAAAACATGGCACAAAAATAGCATGGATAGCTACTAGAGCGAATTACTTTGATAATCTTACCTAGAAAGGGAATATTATTCCAATAGAGGGCCACTAGTATGACGGATTTTGCATTGTGTTGCAACATCATTACATTTTTGTTCTACTTTTGGAGTGTGGTGTTTCAAATATTGGAGGCTGCGTAGAATAAAGTGAGGGTGAGGCTATCAATAGTCCCTCTACCATAATATTTTTCAAGGGTGTCAACCCATCCATATGTACCTATTCACACTAAAGTCATCAAGGGTGTTTGGCCCCTCTATCCTAATATTTTATGAAGGGGATGTATTTTTGCTTTAAAAAAATCAAAATTACTATTTTGATTTATTACCTTATAGAAATACTTGGAATCACAGAGTTTTTACCATCCATGCACAAACTAATAATTTAATCTTGTGTAATGGCACAAAGATGGAGAGCTGAGAGAGAGAGAGAGAGAGAGAGTTACTACTCCTCCGAAGAGGAGTGGAGGGGCAGCCCTACTAGATGTCAGATTACATATGGTCGCTATAGGAGATGACCTTTATTGCAAGATATATGTGTATCTCAAGAGCCATGGGTGGTAATGGCTAAGGCCCTCATAGAGGAGGTCGCACTTGTGCATGTTAATACCAGGATTGATGGCACACGGTGGGATGTAGTGAATGGTTCCCAATAGGTTCGAGTGGTGGCTTCACCTCTCGTTTCTCATTTGATGATCTCGTGGAAGGAGGTCTTGGCACACCCTAACTACAAGCCTTCATATTGTAGTTCTCATGGAAGGAGGTCTTGGCACACCCTAACTGCAAGCTTCACCTCTCGTTTCTCATTTGCAGATCTCGTGGAAGGAGGTCTTGGCACACCCTAACTGCAAGTCTTCATATTGCAGTTCAATTCTATGGCAGAGGTGAGGTCTTGGCTACTTCACGACTTCTGGAGTGGCCTGACAAACTTGTTGAGCGACCAAAATTCAATAGAATGGCTCAATTGGGACTAGTGAGAATTATGGATGCTTTGTTACCACATAGAGGCCACTTATTGTCTTTTTACACAATGTGTAAAATAACAAAAACTCTTCTAACATATGTGCTAGCAATATAGCAACACCACGCATAAGCATGCATGAATAATATGTACAATCATTTGACACATGGCCAACAAAAATAACTCATATGAGTAATAATAATCCGAGATAATATACACAAGATCCTCCATATGCGGCACATGCACTTCTCATCACCTATCTCACAAACGTAAACACGTTAGTTGTTCCAATTAATTGCTATCATAACAATTAATCCCAATATGAAACATTGATAGGTACAAACACAACATACACTCACCACTTGTTACACTTTGATGAGAGTATCATTTTACACATCATCCAGCATGGCGTGTATTACCACCTATTACACTTTAATTAGCATGGTACATCATTTCGTAAACCACTTGTTACGCTTTAATCATGTGTAGTTGCCTAGCATAGTCCACTTGTTTCACTTTGACCACACACAGTCGTCAAGCATGGCACTACTTATTACACTTCAACAACATACACCCATCAAGCATGGTCTCAAGCTTTACCAATAAGAATAGGTAACTAGTATTTAATACAGGGTCACCCATGATACCAATTCACTAGCATGATACACTAGCGTCCGATTGTCCCTATTCGGCTAAAGGGTGGATATTATGTACTATTCCTCCTACCTGGATAAGCAATTTACCATAATTGTGTGTTTTCTTATTGTGAGAAAAGGAGATCAATGTCTTACAGTATAACAATTATAGTATCTTCTCTAATTATGACAGATAGACATTCTATCAAGGAGATCAATATCTTACACTAAAACAATTGTAGTATCTTCTCTAATTATGACAAAATAGACACTCTATCAAGGAATTCTATGTGTAATAAATTTTAGTGTCCCATACCACTAGAAATTATCCCACATAAATCTAGAGATAAGTATGCATTGGAATCCTTGACACACAAGATTCATCTTTGTGTCCCATACCACAAGACTAATAAGTAGTGGAAATTGATAAAGCATAGTTCAAGATGGAAGGGCCAGTTCCTTCAAGAAGTTCTACTTTCGATGAATAAAATCTCTCCTTGAAATTTACAAGAAGTCTTAAATAAAATTTATTATAATAATAATCAAATGAAATGAATATGTTACCTTAGGAGTCGGAATACTCGTCGTAGTAAGAATATTCGTCTTCATCATCATCGATCATATTTATCCTAAGTGAAATATACTTTAACTTTGGTGGGCAATTCGATGCAATATGTCCAATCTCGTTGCACCTGATCTGATGCACAGGAGTAATAAAATGTCGCCGATATGCTTGAATTTGAGAAGTTGGTAAAACATTTGAAGTAAAGCTTGTATGTCAAAAGACAAGTGGCAGAAATAATTTTGTTGATGTTGAATAGTCAACAAAAAGCTGTGGTTCTAGAAGTTTTTAAAAACTCGAGAATATTTCCCACGAAATGTGTCCAACATAGAAGATAACTCGCAAAATAACTCCTTGGTGCCGAAATAATCTAAGTAATAATGTGTTGAAGAAGACTTTAAAAGAGTCATGAAATTTTGTAGAAGAATCTTGAGTCATGTTTTATCTACTTGCTGAAATTTGCTGTCAAGGCAAAAAGAAGAATTTTTGGGGTGGAATCATATGATTTTTGATTTGTTGAGATATGCATAGGAGCTACCTCTATGCATAGGAGCTACCTCTATGCAATTTGTAGGAGAGTTGAAAATTTTAGAACTTTTGAAAACTTTTGATTGGTTGATAATTCAATACAAGACAAGCAAATACCGACGTTTCTTGTGACGAAAAAGAATTTTTTGTAAAATTTAGGATCGTTTATATGTATGTTGAAAAAAGCGTCGCTATGAAATCGTCAGAAACATAATCCAAACAAGCGTCGAAATCGATGTCACAATAAATGTCAAAATAAACGTCGAAAATGAATCGTTTATGATGCTCATTTTGACGTATATACCAATGTTTATTGTGCGACACATATAGCAACGAACATAGGCAATTTCTTGCCATAAATTTTGACGGACACAAACAAATATCGACTATCGTTCCGATGATTTTTCTGATGGATGCAGGAATAAATGTTTTTTGCATAATGGTGCCTCTAGTTACCTGGATACACCATTATGCCAAATATGTCAAGACTTTATTGCATTGAAGATTTACACAAACTTAAATAATTAAGGCAAACAGAGATGCATTGATAGAAAATCAAGTTTCAATACTGGATATCAAACCACAAAGATACACCAATCAATCCTTATAGATAAATGTTGTATACAAAAAAGTTGCCACATATGCAAGCAAACTATACATGCCTAAAATAGGTGCAAAAAAGATCTATACAATTCCAAAAATGTGCATAACATGTGAGCTAAAGTGGTGTCCAATCTACAAGCTAGCTTCAATGGGGAGGCTCAGGTATTGCTCTCTACAAAAACAATGGAATACCCACAAATTAGAACACTATTGCGGACAAAATAGGTAATATTTTTTGAAAATGAGAAACATTTGGCATCTTTCAAAGACACCATAAAAAAAGTTCAGTTTTTTACCTCTTTTTAAAAAGTGGTCTACGCATGATGCGTACAACACTGCCAAAAAATGATAATATTTTTGGCACTTTACACGTTTCTTACAAAAATCGACATGGAAAAAAAAGACTTCATTTTGCTTACTTTTTGAGATTATAATTGAAAATCTAACAATAAGTTTTCAAAAAACATGTCAAAATAGAGACAATATTTATTATTTCCATCTTCAATCCACTGTTACACCATCACTAGTTGATGTGCCTTTCCCTGAGAAGGTAGGCGAGGCATCCTCTTCTTCACTATCCACAAATACATTTTTTCTTCTTCTATGTGTACGCTTGAAGCTTAAACTCCTTGGGTTATCTGCCATGTTAACATGATTGAGGATGTGCTACAGAGTGCAACTATAAAAAACTATTTATATTATTATATTACAAAAGCGTTATCTTGATATAGTTATTATCTTAATTACAAAACCCTATTTTGGCTCTTGATGAGAGTAGTATTAAAATCCATTTTTAAGCTCTTGAGTATAACAATTTCTTAATTGATAATATATACTTTTTTAAAAAGAGTTCATTATGTACAGATGAATTTTAAAATATCATGAATAAGCTATTTAAAAGTTGTCTAATTTTGAAAAATGATTACACACTCATTTCTAAAGAAGATGTGACAAAAAGGACTTAAATGGTAATTTTAGGTATTAAATGAGTTTAGAAAGCATGAAAAAGCTCACTTTAAGAAACAAAAGTTTAATACTTTCCAAAATACTTTTTTATAAAATATCAGGTAGGGACTTAGGTTCGAATCTTGCTGGTTACTACACATGGTAAGGATGTTTTAGCTACATTATTTACGGCCAATCTTAATGTTGAGTAAGAACTTGTCTGGTAAGAGTTGCTGTTTTTCATTAACTTGATACAAAACATTAACTTTTATGAAAATTTGATATTTTGCATCAATGTGATGTAAAACATCAATTTTATATGCAAAACATCAACTTTTTTTACAATACTTGATGTTTTGTATCAACGTTATGCAAAACATCAACTTTCCACAAAACTTGATGTTTTGCATCAACTTGAGTTTTGTGGAAAAGTTGATGTTTGTATCAACTCAATGCAAAACATCAACTTTTAGGCTAAAAGTTGATGTTTTGCAATCGAGTTGATGCAAAACATCAACTTTTTCACACAACTCGATGTTTTGCATCAAAGTGTTGATGCAAAATATTAACTCTACCACAAAACTCGATGTTTTGCATCAAGTTTCAGTGCTCCGGAGAAGAAAGTTGGAGGATCGGAGGTCGATTTTTACAAACAACTTGTTTTAGTGATTCTATCAAAGTGATTTGGTACATTTCGTTTTGTGACATCTGCACATCGCATCAAAACATAGTCATATTGGTACTCAAAATTTGTGGAATAGGTCGTCCAAGCATGCTAGCTGCATGGACAAAATTGCTAAAACATGCCGTTTGTGAAAATCGACCTTCGATCCTCCAACTTTCTTCCGGAGCATCTGAAACTTGATGCAAAACATCAAGTTTTATGGTAGAGTTGATGTTTTGAATCAACTTTGATGCAAAACATCAAGTTGTGTGGAAAAGTTAATGTTTTACATCACTTTAATATAAAACATCAACTTTGATAGAAGATAGGATTAATAGGGCTGACCTGAAAAACACATATGGTCGCAACCTTTGACTACAAATTTGAGAGGAGGTCATTAAAAAAAATGCTTGTCTATGTAACCATGTAACCTTTGTATCATAAATAATATCGCTACTACATAGTAGATGCCAAAAATTCATGATAACAAAAGAACTAGATGAGATAATCCATGATGACCTGTAATCCATCGGTTTTAATCCAGATGTGCAAGGCTCCATTGATTTAGAAAACTACGAATGGATTGATTCGCCAATCCTAATTTTTGTTCTACAATTCAATTTAAAGCTGAAGAACTATAAGCGAATACACGTGGTGGGACCATCTATGTGTCGAGGAGGGGGGTGCATGTGAGCCTGGACTCTGCCATGCCTCTGTGTAGTAGTATGCTCTCTAGCATAGGAGACCTTGAATCTATCGTCATTGTGAAAGCTCCAAGCTCTTCTCTACTACCATTCCAAAAGCCCTCAGCTCCTCTCTTTTCTCTTTGTACACAAAGACAATGTCGCAAGAGCGAAGATTACATCTCTCATCCTTCGCATGTCCTCCAAATAATTATAACCAGAATTCATTCTACACTACCCTTAGACATACCCTCTCTCAACATCCTTTACATGTACTCTAAATAATTATAACTAGAACTCATTCCTACACTACTCTTAGATATACCATCACCTACGTTCATGATGATGGCTATCTACATCAAACATCAACATATACATAATATGAATTTTTGCCACCACCACATATGTACATGATATATGCTATAATTTCTTCCTACTACCCTTATCTTTATTGCATAACGAAAAATTCCTTCATGAAAAAAAATGCCTATGCGGGTTGAAATTTACACCCATAGGCTATATGATGTCTGCCTTTAAGATTGTCCTGCCAAAAAAATATTCCAATTTTCTACTCTTTTAACATGCTTAGGTTTACTCAGAGTTTCACATATTTTGAGAGGGAATCTTTTTAGGTAGCCCTCGTCAGCTATTTATTTTGCTCGCAACAGTGTTTTAGCATATACAAACTTATTGAACCCTCAAATTGGCATATGGTATGAAGCACTTACCGAAACCACAACTGTCCAATCTACATTTCGCGTCTTACCCTCAAGCAAGGCATAAGTGCCATATTTGAGTGTATAACTCTTCTCTAGCTCGGTGGCCTGGTGTCTAACCACCCTCTCCTGTATACATGAAAACAAAAAATAAATAAAAACATACAACTATACACTAGTTGGTATACAAACGAGAGGCTACAGAAATCATGGATACTTACAAAATACTCATAAAATGAGTCCCATCTACTGCTCGCGAGGTGCAAGCTTCCCAATCTCTCTAGTCGCTTGGTCGTTGCTCCCTCTTGTTGTGCATATTGTTGAGGGTTTTCTTCGTGATTCCTCATCCTATTTCTCTTGGTCACAAAACCAAGGCTTTCTCCCCCCGTTTTCACTGCTTGGGTGACATCGGACCTCTTGTGTTTCATACAATCTCTCATGAGATCGTAGATCCACTTGTTATGTACTTCCTTGCTACCGGGGAAAGGCTTGAACTCATTCTTGATTTGATTACAGATTCTTGTTTTCTTCTCCGTGGATGAATTTGATCAGAGTGTCATGGGCAACCACTATGCCACATAGCTCCCTCACATGATTCCACATCACATAACGTACATCATCAAGCATGATCTTCCCTTCCCACATCGTGTAAAGATGATGATCTCCATTGGGGAGAGGGCTGCTACCAAAACGTCGACTAGATCGACGCGATGAGATGGGGGTGTCGGCCACACTATGTATGGGTAGATGCTCACCTGGAGGGGTAGATGCATCCCTGGCACTACCACCACAACAACCACCACTACCCCAACAATGCAAACCACGACTGCGGTTGGAAGAACGGCCCGAGGGTGGGGGCAATTGAGTAGTAGGGGATGGTATGGTTGTGGGTGTGAGCATGGTCGTGGTTGCCGATGGGCCTCCATCTGGTTCTCCATGGGTAAAATAGGCTCTAGCCATGGTGCTTGCTTTAAGGGTGGCTTGTGCAATGAAGAAAAAAAACTGGTCAGCACTCATGACACGTGGGGTAGGTGGGCCAGTTGGTTGGGAAGTAATGTCAGGGGTGATTTCTCGGCTATATATGGTGTCCTCCATCTACATATGTGCATGGATGTGGTTATGTAGGTTATGCAAGAGAGTATGAACATGTGACAAATATATTTAAAATAGAGCAAAAGACTAGAAGGCTTACCTTTGAGATTAGGGGGTAAAGTTGTTAGAGTTAACGCATCACTAATCAGCTACATTTTCAAAGCATAAAATCAAATAAATATGGAGAGATTAGGGAGAGGAAAAAGGGGCTTACCTCTGAGAGATTAGGGATAGATGGTAGAGATATGCAACTTGCAAAAAAAGAACCCAAAAAAAAAAGATTAGAACACTATGCAAGTGTAAGAAAACATGAAAGCAAGAAAGATGATGGAGTAGAAGAGTGCAGGGATGTAGGAGAGAGAGAGAGAGAGAGAGAGAGAGAGAGAGAGAGAGAGAGAGAGGACAACCAATAGGTCATGTGGGGGGGTGGAGATATGCAACCTACAAAAAACCCCAAAAAATCGATTAGAACACTATGCATCTGTAAGAAATCATGAAAGCAAGAAAGATGGTGGTGTAGAAGAGTGCAGGGAAGTAGGAGAGAGAGAGAGAGAGAGAGAGAGAGAGAGAGAGAGAGAGAGAGAGAGAGAGAGAGAGAGAGAGAGGACATGCAATAGGTCATGTGGGGGGGTGGAGGTGAACTTACCTCCACCACAAACGACAATTCACACACCAACATGGAACTCTCTGCTCATAGTATGTTTGTGCCTCATCAGCTTCATACTGCACGGATCTAGAGAACATCACAAAAGTTGTTAATGGAGACAAGGATACACCTCCTCACCCTATCACAGGACCTCGTAGGCATGTTAGAGGAGGTGGTGTACTAGAGGATGAGTCGGAACCTATTTGACATTGGAACAAAATAAAAATTACAATAACTATTTCTTCAAGTCTATTATGTATGAGTTTGTAGTAAAGGTATTCATAGCATGTTCATTTTTTTGCATCAAATGAACTGATTAAGTATTATCTCTAGTTGTAGTCTATATAAATAGACTCATTGTTTATTTGCAACCTATGTCTATGTGATATGAAATTCGGTGACAACTTGATGGGTGGGTGTTTCACAGCTCACATTTATTTTTATTGTAACTTCTTGGATGGGACTTTGAAATGTGTAGGAGATATTTTGCAGTGGTGGCAGAGAATACCCACCCCACTAGTATGCATCCTAAGTTGTGGAGGGCCTTTCGGCCGTAGGAGATGCGACTCAGGACACATTGGGATCAATAGAAGGTATGTAATATTTACTCTCTAGCTATGTACTAATGTCTATCTTACATCTTATGTCTATTTACTCATGTTTTTTGATTCCGAACATATGTCTATAGAATGTAGCATGAGCTAGGCTACAGGCTAGGCATACATCACATCGATATCTTGGTAGGATGCGTATAAGAAGAGCTTCATTGCCACTTTTGTATGTTCACATTTTATCTTTGACGTGCATGTAGGTATGTATCATATGTTCTTTATATCAACCCGATAACTCATGTGGTTTTTAAATAACAAGTGAAGGACTATGGTCGTGATCCCACTACTTAGGAGATAGAGATAGCCACCTATAGGTATCTGAAGACCTATCTACCTCCACCAGCTACTTTTATAAGTAATCTAGATTAAATTTCATTTGACTTCTAATTAAAGTACTCAAACATTAACAAATTATGTTGCAGGGCGATGAGGAGATGACAGAGGTAGATCGACAAAGTGCCATTGGGTGCAAATCTATGTTGATGGAGAAGCTTGTGTTAGGGGAAGATGATCATGAGGATGGTGAGGGTACAGATCATGGAGACTAGAGGATCCTCCTTCTCCTTTCTCTATATCTCTAGCTTTTTTGAAGCCCCATTTTGTATTTTGAGGCGTTGTACATAGTTATACGTACTATTACCCATAGACATGAGTATAGGATTAGGTAGACAATGTTCGCCTCACATTCTGCTATTTGTACTCATCATATTTTACCATTTACATATATTTGATCACTTTATATACTTTGTACTCTTGTACACGTACATATATTTACATGAGCTTTAATTTTTGTTCAACTTTGTGCACAAATGTAAATTGCTTACTGGTGTTATAATCTACCAGGTTGAATTGATCTTTGCTCACTTGTGTGCTCGACCTGAGAGAGAGAGAGAGAGAGAGAGAGAGAGAGAGAGAGAGAGAGAGAGAGAGAGAGAGAGAGAGAGAGAGAGAGAGAGAGAGAGAGAGAGAGTTCTAATTTAATGTGTGATCTCAATCTAATTCAGGTTGAGAGAGAGAGAGAGAGAGAGAGAGAGAGAGAGAGAGAGAGAGAGAGAGAATGACTACTTTGATATCATATGTATGTCTGTGGGAGAGAGAGAGAGAGAAGTATTGTAATGAGCGACACAAAGAGATAGAGAGAACGGTTGTTCCAAAGCACATACATGCTAGAGCGATAGAGAGAACTATGAATTTTTATTCATTTAAAATATTCGTTGAAAGTCTCTTATGTGATGCTCGGCATCATTTAAGCAACGCCCTCAGACACACGTCTTTTAAGCAATGCCCAATCAGCAGGCGTCGCATATGCAATGATTTTTTCGTTACTTAAGAGATGTTTTTTGGTCCCTTATGTGATGTCTGGGCATCTCTACTGAAGTCACATAAGCAACACACCATAGCAATGCAACAAGCATCACTATGTGTGCGGGTTGTGTTATAGTGGCCTTAAAGAATCGCCTTGAGGCTATAAAAGTGTTTTCACTTGGTAATGATGATAAAAGAAAGCTATTCCAAAAGGATATACGATCTTACAATAATACCTTGTCTTTTGTTTCGCTCAGTGCTCATGTTGATGAAAGATTTGGTAGAAATACAAGTGTGTATGAGTTTCAAATCCATGGTAGTTTGTATCATCATGTCGGAACATTGTTGCCCAACTAGACACAAGAAGACAATCCACAATATGCACAACTATATGTGTATGACATAGAACATGAGTTACAAAATCATTTAGATGGTATGCCTCGGTTGGATCTGGATGTGTTGGGAACGATGCAAGAAATGATGCATGAATGTAATCCATATGCTAATGTGTTTCAGTCTATGGGTTAATTTCTGGAAAGTAATCCACATGTAGAGTTAAGGATGGTAATCTGTGAGACACATTGTACAACATCAAGGTAGTATTTGGTGCCAAATTCTAGCAAGGTCGCTGCTATTATGCCAAGGCAACGGGATGATTTTGATCTTGCATTTTAGGATAGTCAAATATTCTCCCATAATGGAGTGGTGAAGAGAATAAGTAACTTGCATCGGTCACATATGTCACTCATGTGTTCTCCTAAATATATATACACACAAACACACACACACACACACACACACACACATATACATATACATATACATATACATATACATATACATATACATATACATATACATACATATATATGTTTGTGTGTGTGTGTACATGTGGCTCACCACGTGTACTACCCTACACGGGCAGTACACATGCCATGCCACGTTTTCCCGAGTTTGGTTATTACTCGTGCAATGTCCTAACTTGAGCATTAGACGTGATGCAAAGTGTGTGAAGGGTCCACCCTCAAGCTCTCCGTCTTGGCACATAACCCAAGAGACTCATCTATTCTCCCTAAACCACCACTTTCTCCTCTTGCTATAGAAACCTCCACTAAGCTCTCTAGACTAGTACTCCTTTCTGAGAGAGGTGGCTGCTATTTTATATAAGTGTGACTGCATACAACATGACATACCTCTGAAAAAGATGAATCATGCTCACAGTGACTCCCAAAGTTCACTCTTGAAGGTGGTGAAATTCAACTCATTCACTCTATAGACTACAATAGAATGAAGGTCTAACAACGAAAATAGAAGTGTTTTTATAACTAGAAGGGCAGCTAGGTGTCATGCCATTTTTGCCTCTAGAAACACTATTATTTTCAGTGGAACACGTTTGCTGCTCAATAGTGAAAATAGTAGCGAAAATATCACTAAACCCTGGAACTGAAATAACGACATAGAGTATGGTTAAAACCTCAGAAAATAAGGGGCTTATGCATGGCTACCGCGATCCTGAGGTGTGCGAATCCCATCTATAGTCACAGAGGTGTCCGCCCTAGGGGTACCACGAACCAAAGTAAACGGATCATCTTCAACTTTTCAATCCAACGAATCCGCTTTAGGTCGGTGGTAAGGTTCCCAATTCGATCTGCTCGGATGAAGAAATATCTCGGCCCATGACTAGAAATCTCTACCCCATCCTCTTTCAATACGAGAGAAATGAGGGAGAGACATCTTCTCTAGTATCTACACCATGGTGTCACGGAACTCAAAATTTGAGCCGTGACTAGCAGTCTGCATTGGAAAACTAGAAACTTTGAGTAGGCATCTTCCTCTTCCTACAATCATTCAAACATCAATTCAACTTGTTTGTTTTAGTAGGATGTTTTTATTAATTAGCATTATGTTAGGTAAAACATTCATTGCAAAACAGTCCTTAAATGGTAATTCTTAGGAGCTAAGATCGGCTCTGATACCAATTGTAAGGTTCCCCCCTTCTAAAATAGGAGAAACACTTAAGATAGTCCACTAAGTCTTAACTTGGAGAAAATTTTCTATTTATCGACACCTTGACCATGTAGAGATTCAAGGATACGATTCATAGGTAAGACCTAGTCCTATCCCGCATGGGAAGCGTGATCTTCTAAAAATCAAATCACCCATAGGGTAATTGATCATAAATTGGGCAACTACTAGACTTTGATTTCTAGAGGCAACGCTTTTTTCCTCATCCATGCAAGGCACAGCCGCCCTGCTAACCTAGTCTTCTAGAATAGAGTTGCCCAAGAACCTATTTGTCTAGCGTAGGGCTTTCACTTAATCTGTTGGAAAGCTACCCGACTAATTGGATAAGATATATATATATAAAAAGTTTATACATGAATCAATTCCATACAAGCCAAACCGGCTCTCTTATTCTTTTCCCTTATACTACCGATGATCTAGAATTTGGCCTTCCAGCCTCTACATGCTAGGCAAAACCCTACGATACCATACACCTCATCGTCGGCTGCTCTGGCAAGGACTCAAGCCGGCCTGTCGCCCTCTCAGGCTCCATCGCTCGGTCCCCCCCCCTCAGAGGGATGTCTGCACACTAGGGTGGGATTATTCACCGCACTAGCCTGGGCCCTCAGAACTAGGCAGCATCATAATCTCTCGCCTCAATCGATGAACCTTATTCTCCCAATGGTATGAGGGATACCTTGGGACGATGCCGCCCGGCTACACAAGCACGGAACGGAGTTAGCGTTGAAGCCAGGAAAAACTTGCACTCTTTATAGATAACAATTTCAATGCAATGTATTGAATACAGCATCACACAATCTTTATCACTTAAGTTCTTCTTGAAAGTTCTTTTGCTCCAGATCCTCTGAAGTGGTTGGCATACACCATGAGGTGTTGATAAGTCTCATTGTCATCAAGCTTCATCAAGTGTTCAACATTCCAAAGTGTGCTTATAAGCACTAAAGGTGTTGCTAAACACCATTGGTGGATGTAGCCATCAGCAAAGGGGAGCCTCTTAACATTATGAAGTGCTTCTAGGCACTAAGAGTGTTGTTAAACACTAATGGTGCATCTAATCACCAATGCAAGCATTTTGACACTAAAAAATGTGCTCTTAAGCACTAATAGTGTTGCTAAACACTATTAGTGCTCTTAAGCACTAATAGTGTTGCTAAACACTAATGGTGATCTTAATTACCAAAAAAAGTGTTCTTTGACACTAATGAAGCTCATCTCCATCAGAATTATGTCATCAAGCTTCATCAAGTGTTCAACATTCCAAAGTGTGCTTATAAGCACTAAAGGTGTTGCTAAACACCATTGGTGGATGTAGCCATCAGCAAAGGGGAGCCTCTTAACATTATGAAGTGCTTCTAGGCACTAAGAGTGTTGTTAAACACTAATGGTGCATCTAATCACCAATGCAAGTGTCATTTTGACACTAAAAAATGTGCTCTTAAGCACTAATAGTGTTGCTAAACACTAATGGTGATCTTAATTACCAAAAAAAGTGTTCTTTGACACTAATGAAGCTCATCTCCATCAGAATTAGTGGTTGGGCACAAACCCTAAGTGCTAAACCATAAGCTTCATCAACTTAATCTCTTTTTATGCAACATCCTTGGCTTGATTAAGGGTTGTTGCACTCTCATAAGCCATTCTCTTTCTACTTAAGCCAAAACATCACAAATTTTTTAGTTTTCTTCTTCATAAATCAGCCCATTAACACTCTTGTAATCTCCCTTCAATACCCAATGTCAAAGGAAAACACCCAAATTAAGAAGTTCTCAGGAGAGGGCTTCCACACTTGGCAAGTTCTCAGGAGAGGTCTTCCACACTTGGCAAGTTCTTGTCAAGTATAAGATGATGTCCAAAGGTTTTTGGCCATTCATCTCCAGCACTAAGGTTATTGATCGAACTAAGGTTGAAGATATTGAAGATGATGAGAGGGCACAAGCCATCATCATGCTCCATCTTGATGAGGCTCTTATTCACCATGTGGACCATCTTCCAAATTGCAAAGGAGAAATGGGATGAGCTTGACAAGCTCTATGGAGCTCGTGGTAAGAATTCCAAGATCTCACTTAAAATTGAATTTTTAAGCTTGGAGCTCAAAGAGGGAGACGGCATTGGAGCCTTTATCTCTCATTTGAAGGGCCTCATGGCTCAACTTGCATCAGTGAATGCGAGAATGGATGAAGATGATGCAATGGCTATTTTGTTAGTCACCACCGTGAGCACATACCTAGTCCCACCCTTGAAGGAGTCATTCAATCTTGTCTTGTGATGAAGAAAAGAGGCCAAAGGGAGGATCTGAATCTTCAAGTGCATCCACTCCATTGAATATTGAACAAGCCTTGTCACATCAAGTGAGCAAAGTAAGGTGTACCCATTGCAAAAAGGTAGGTCATTTTGCAAATAATTGTTGGATCAAATATCCCAACAAGATGAAATGTAACAAGTGTAAACAAACGGGGCATATCACTTCTAAATGTCCTAACAAAGAGTTACAGGTTAACTTTGTATCAACCTCTAACTCCTGTGAGCACTTGCTTTAAATCTGAATGTAACAACACCTATATTCCTAACCTTGTACGCCTAATGTTATATAGGTAACCTATGTCCTGTTAACAATGTAAAAATGGGATTGATCATGGTGAAGAACATAAGATTAAGCATAAGATTAAGGTGGATTAAACTACACTAAGAACTCCATAACTAGAGAGAGAGAGAGAGAGAGAGAGAGAGAGAGAGAGAGAGAGAGAGAGAGATTGCACACTCAACACTATTCCCTTGTATTGCATATCACAATGAACCATACAATGATATAGGCTCTCAAGCCTTATCCCACTTTACACATCATCATCCATGTGGCAACTCCTTTTCCACTCTTTTGGTCAACACTCACACACCATACAATATTACATGTGGCATTCCTATCTCACCACAATATCTTGCACCTCTAGGGTGCTTTTCCACATACACACAACACCGCGATTATATCTCTCAACACCCCCTCTTAATCGAGGTGTTCCACAACTCACCCATCACCCATCACAATGTAGAATTGCACAAATGCAATCGCTACCTCTCAACACTCCCCCTCAATGATACATTGGAGTGTCCATCAACCAAACATGTGTGCCCCTGTCTACCATCTTAGACACCTAGTCCATTTTGAGCCGACTCGCTCACAGCGGAACCACTGAGTCCGATTTGAACATGGAAGTTCGGGTGGGAACCAACCCATGCTCATGCACCTCACACGTGCATCGCTCATGCACACATCACACGACAACCATTTCGAGCTTCTAGGTGAGCTCGGGCATGGTTACCCTCATACGATGGGTGAATACATATCTCGTTTTGAGCACGCAAGCTCGGGCACAATTTGCCCTCATATACATGGGTGAAACAAATACAATCCTTTTTATGCATGTGCAAGGGCAGGGCACCCATCAAATCCAATTGAGAGAGAGAGAAAAAATTTCACGTCTTTTTTTTTACAAGCCGATATATGCACGCTATTTCAGGGCTATGGAGAGATAAAACCATACAATTCTACAAGGGTTTACTTTGGGTTTCTTTACACCACACATTTAAAAATTAACGCCTTTAAAAAAAATTAAAAGATCTTTGAACGGGCGTTGAATGCGCCAGCTGGACCGCCGACGAGCCGAATGCTGCTGCAGGTTGGATTCCCTGACACACAGAGGGTCGTCTTCCTCCTCACGACTGCTTCTCTCCTTGGCTACCTCTGCTCAATTCTCTGTTGCGTCTATTTGCCATAGCTAAGGCTTCAAGTCTTGCTCAGTCTACCTGCGCTGCGTCCGCCTTGCTGTGCTTGTACACTATTGATTTGTTGTTCGCTGCTCTTCTCTCCAGCGTAACATTGCGTGAGCTCCTCAGCTTCTTCGAGAGCAGGGGCTTCAGCTCCGGCCAGCATGCCCTCAACTCCGTGTGAGTAGAAGGCAACCCTCTTCTGCAGCCTCTTCATGAAGATGCCACTGCCTCCAAGGAGAAGCTAGCTTTACCTTAGGGCCAAGCTACCATGATCAAATCTACATCATCTTTTCTAGCAGCTTGGCCCTTAGTGGGCCAATCTACCACTGAAGATGGTGTTGCTTTGTTGATGGTAGCTTGGACCTAGGACTAATCTAGATTCTCTTGCAAGGGTCACTCTTGCCATGCACATGCATAGATGGGCCCAAGGGAGATTTTACCATGCAATCTTGAGATATTGGCTTGGTGCTAGGGCCAAGATAGATTCTCTTGCAAGGGTCACTCTTGCCGAGCTACCGTAACAAAGCCCCACCCGCGATGCGATGCCATGACCCCTTGGTGGCATGGAGCTCTAACACCCCCCCCACGCACAGAGCCATGCGGCTAGCCCGCTCATGCTATGTCGTTACACCCTTGAGCTGTGACATCCCTCACACTGCAGGAGCGACTGCTTACTTTAGCCTTCTGCACTCTGCTTTTCTCGAAGCTCCTCCTCTTCTTACATGGATGGGCTGTCTCCATGCCAGCTCTTCTTACTTGCATGCTCTACCCAGTTGCATCCTCTTCAAGCTCCATCATTGAGCTTGTAAAAAAACCTTCTCTCGGTTGCATCCTCATTTGTCCTTTCATGGACAAGGCTTCACACTCTTTGCTGCGATTTCTTACATTGATGTAATTGGCATCACACACCAACTACCTCTTCTTTGCCTCTTGAACCCCTTGCATGAGGTTCACATTGACCACTAACATGGCCATAATGAGCTCCTAATTGAGCTCCACAATGCATGCTATCTTGCATGCTCCTTCAAGGGTTCTTTCTTTGAGTTTCTCCCTATGAGAAACCAGAGGTGCATTCACATGTGAAAGTTTCCACTACTTCCACCACTCACTCATTTTCTATGAGCAAACACATGTGCATCCTCCTCTTGATGCACATACATGGACTCCATCTTGAGCCTCAAACCTTACTTGCTTCAGCCAAGCAAAACATGCACCTTAAAACATGCTCTTTGCCCAAATGCAAGAGCCATGGGATCCACATATCCCAACAACCAGCAACCCTTCAACATTGAGCATTCTTCCATGCTCAAACACAAAACTTTGAGGCAAAACTTTACAAAACCAACCTTCTTAATGAGGCATAATCAGTAGCATATCTTCTCTTGACAGCTTCTCCTTGACGGTGATGAAGTCTCCATAGCCTTCATAATGGTAAAATCTCCATTTTCAGCTTCCTTGATGATGAGCAAGCTCTCCATGTTGCAAAACTCCATTTGCAACTCTCTTGGGCAGCTTCTTTGATGTTTGATGAAGACTCCATAGTCTTCATAATGCTGAAATCTTAATTTTCAGCTTCATAGGCAGCTTTGAACTCCTCTCTCAAATGCAAATAGAGAATAATAATAGAGTGTGCATAATTTTTTTATTAAAATGAACCATAATAACATGCTTAATCAAACAAACACACAAACAAGCTAATATACATAATAAACACCATGACCAAGAGCCCAACCTGGCTCTGATACCATGTTAACAATGTAAAAATGGGATTGATCATGGTGAATAACATAAGATTAAGCATAAGATTAAGGTGGATTAAACCACACTAAGAACTCCATAACTAGAGAGAGAGAGAGAGAGAGAGAGATTGCACACTCAACACTATTCCCTTGTATTGCATATCACAATGAACCATACAATGATATAGGCTCTCAAGCCTTATCCCACTTTACACATCATCATCCATGTGGCAACTCCTTTTCCACTCTTTTGGTCAACACACACACCATACAATATTACATGTGGCATTCCTATCTCACCACAATATCTTGCACCTCTAGGGTGCTTTTCCACATACACACAACACCGCGATTATATCTCTCAACATGTCCAATACCACCTATTCCAATTCTTTCATAGTTGGTATTGAGGGAGGGTATTAAAAGACTAAGGTCATGTAAAAGACTAAAGGTATTAAAAGACTAAGGTCATGTAAAAGGGTAGGAGAAGGGTGTGTGTGTGAATGGACTTATGGTCCACTAGCTCACCTATTTAAAGGTGAAGCTAGAAGGCATTAGATAGTGTGCAAAGGCCAAGTTGTATGCATAAGCAACTTAATAAATAAGATTTGTTCTTGTATTTGTTGGGTCTCTCTCCTCCACTCATCTTGATCTAGCATAACACCACGAATTTCAACAATAGGAATGATGTGAATGGATGAGAATGAATGTGAATGGTATAGGAACGATGTGAATGGAAGTGAATGGATATAGGAATGATATGAATGGATGTAAGAATGATATGAATAGATGAGAATGATATAGGAACGATGTGAATGGAAGTGAATGGATATAGGAATGATATGAATGGATGTAAGAATGATATGAATAGATGTGAATGGTATAGGAACGATGTGAATGGAAGTGAATGGATATAGGAATGATATGAATGGATGTAAGAATGATATGAATAGATGAGAATGGATGAGAATGATATGAATAGATGAGAATGGATGAGAGTGGATGTAGGAATGGTGTGAATGGATGTGAATGGATGTGAGTTGATATAGGAATGATGTGAATGGATGTGAGTTGATAAAGGAATGATGTGATTGGATGTGAGTTAATGTAGAAAATGTGGGATAATGAGAAATGACGTGGAATAATGAGAAATGACATGGAATAATGAGAAATGGTGTGAAACGTGAAGATGAGAAATGATGAGATATGATGAGGAATAATGTGAAAGGATTTGGGATGATGAGGAAAGATGGGAATTTTGTTTGGAACTGTATTTGTATGTGAAACCTATTTTTAAAGATTGTTTTATGTCAAGAATGCTAGGGAAGCATTTTGACTATCTTGTGGAATGAGGTCGTGGGGACCTAAGTAAAAAAGTTACAACAGCTGAGACGGAGAGTCAATGAAGGACGTCTCATATGGCAAGGTCGGTCTTGACCAACCTCAGTTCGATTAAAATGGTGAGCTTCCGGACAGTGGATGAGGGACCAAGGAAGCGGCCTATGAGTGAAGCGCTAGGTGACCTGCAAAGGAACCTAGAAGGTGCTGACCATACGGTGCTCAGGCTCTGGGTCGCCCAGGATACCCATGCGTGCGACGTGGAAGAAAAATGAGTTGGAGCTATTTTTTGAACACGGGCATAGATCTGGTTGATTGACCTTGCTGGTCTTCACGGATGAGTTCATGGCTCTTTTACATGGATATTGATGGTTGATCTTGCTGATCTCCAACTGAGAGTCCATATGGTTTTTATGTAATGACACTCCTAGGTACTATGGGCTAGCTAGGAACTATTGAAAAGGCCCCTGAGTGAGCAGGTGGTGAGCATTCTAGTTGGCCGATGATGCCATAGGTACGTTGAGGAAGGAATGACTAAAATTGGATTTTATGGTTGGAAAGTGGAAAAGTTAGAAATTGGATCTAGATATTTTGGAGGATTATGATTCGAAATACTATGGTTTCATTTCAAGTCTGCTTTTTAAAGACAGCTGAATTTGTAAAAGAAAATTTCATATTGGGTGCGTAAGTGGTGTGTCTAAATCGTATTTTGCATGAGTGCCTGATAGGGGCCTTGGAAACTCTTTCCCTTGGTACCCGGGACAAAACGTAACCAAATTTTCATAATGGATCCTATCAATACAGTTTTTGGGCGGTTGGCTAATCCATGGGACTTGCGGATCCCTATAATTAAAGTTTAATTCTGTTCAAGTTACAATAGTTGAAGTAAATCATGGATAATCCTTGTTCTATGGAAAAGAATCAATGGTTGTGCCTCTTTGACGCGAGGAAAAAAGCATTGGTCTCTATGATCCAAGTGCAAGTTCCTCCCTAGATCCGGCCATGTGATCCACGGGTTCAGTCAGAATGAAAAAGGGAAGTTAAGGCCCTTGACTACGTTAGAATAATTCTCCTGGAGGAATCGCATATGCTTTCTGGGCGAGGGAAGCTTTTTTCGGGTTCGATTTTGGAAGAACCAAGGAATTAGTCTCTTGTCCGGACATTCGTGGGTGAGGCCCTGAGTGGGAAACTCTACCCTGCTCGCAAGGTTGCTACTTCTGCTGCTAGCTCCCCGGTGCGGGGAGGGGGCAGGGGTCTCACAGCTGGTATCAGAGCTTTGTTGAAAGCTTAAGAAGGAAAAATAAATTTTATTAGAAATTTATAATAAAAAAACTCAGAAAGAGCATTTACATATTGTATTCTCATTCCTTAAGCTTCATTAATGAAGACTTTTAATCGATGAATTGGGTTTTTAGATGGAAGTACCGCAATTGTGTGGAATCCCTGACTTGCATGAGACCTAGACATGATGGTATTTACCTTATAGCTCCAAGGACCATGATTACCTGTATATATCGTGAGTATAACTGTAGCTCTATACTGACAATATATACAAGTGAATCTAAGACCTTGAAGTTATAAGCAAAAATGCTATCTCAGATGATGAATTTGAATGCTGGTTGATATGATTTTAGAATTCTGGTTGAGAATTGATGAATTGATTTGGATTTTGATTGAAAGATGATGATTTCTAAATTCGGGATGATGAACTGAATAAGTCATGATGATGATGAATGGAGAGAATTCCAGTAATGATGTTGGTAACTAGGAAGACGATCAAGTCTTTCAACAGATCACTATGAGATTAGTGGATTGTGCTAACAGATTGTTCGTAGCTTGACCTTTGGCCCAATAGACCCAGTTGTGGAATGGCAAATTAAGAACCTGTATAACTAAAATTCCCATGGGAATGTTCAGATTTTAATTGGAAATTATTGGTCTAATGGACCATTTTTGTGTTAAGGATATGAATGAACTATTTTCATGAGATGACTTCTGTATGTTTTTTCTTGTAGAAGGGATCTTTATCCTAGGATTCTAAGAGGGTTGACCAAACTTTAAGGAACCCCAGAATCAGTTGGATCTAAAGTTTAACTCCTTTAAGATTTGAAGTGATCTTTTCACCTGAGCGTCTTGGTTAAGTTAGAAAAAGGGACTTAACAGGGAATCTTTGTATTGATAGGATCATAGATCAAGGTCATCGTGGTAGAAATGTTAGCCCCCGCCGATGATGAGGAAGAGCTCGACCTGGATGTTTGTAAAGCTCTTTATAGATCTTAGCCTAGACCTTTCAAAGGTGAAGGGGAGCACTTGGGAGAAACAGTAGCGAAGTGGATCGAAGCTATGGAAGAGTTTTTCAATGTCACCTGGTTACAATGAAAAAGTAAGGTAGCTCTTACCAGGCTGAAGATCGTAGATACAGCCAAAGTAGCGTGGAGGAACCACTGTGAGATGAACCATTTGGATCGGAACACCCAAACGTGGAATGCTCTCAAAGCTTACCTCAGAGACTTTGTTCTCCTGGCTTCCTAGAAACTAAGATGAATTAATTCCTAGAGCTAACCCAGGGAACCCGAACCACGGAGGAATATCACCACGCGCTCGCCCTCCTCCTCAAATACTCGCCACTTTCTGGATGAAGAACAGCTGATGGCCAGGTTCACTCGAGGAATGAACGAACCCTTGGATACCCTGGTGAAGAATGCTAAGCCAGTTTCTATGGCTGAAGTAGTGTGGATGGCGAAGGATTTCGCCAAGGCCTTTGATGTCAAGGTCCCGTCGAAGCCAACACCATCATCTTTCAAAAGATTCCTAGCTTCGAAAGGTGATTCCAACTTTCCACCTCCTAAGAGACAACAAGGTCAAACTCAGGATACGGGAAGTTCTAGAATGGAAGAAAGGTCTTTTTTTCGGAACACAATCTCCTCGAATTCAACTTCAGAAGTTCCACCCTTGAACAAAGAAGTTAAATGCTTTAAGTGCCAAGGATATGGTCATCGTAGTATGGATTGTCCAACTCCTTTTGGATCAAGGTTTTCAGGACAAGGAAGTCAAGGACCAAGATTCTAGATGCTGGCTCCTTCCTTCCAGAGTAATCAAGGTCCTTCCCGTCAAAATTAGGGAAACACTAGAGGTAGGCCCCCTAAGCAACTCTCAGCTTTAATGCAAAGTAATGTAAGACCTCCGCCTCAGAATAGGGAAAGTCAAAGAGAGATATTCCCTAATCGTCTATCTACTTCTCCAATGCAGTAATGCTAGAAGTAATCGGAGAAGAAAGAGGTGAAAGAGATTATCCTCCAGCTCTGCGAGATGAGGACATCTCACATTTTTTAAATGGGATAGGATGTAAGATTCCTCCCCCTAGATTTTGAGATATAAAGGTGTAAGAACCTTCCCTTTAGTCTCTGTAATCATCCCCTAATTCTGAATGCAAGAAAATATTATTTTTCCTTGTTTTTGGCCTAGAGAGAGAAAATATTCTAGAGGAGATAATATAAAATTGAGATATTTTTGGATACAAATTTCTCCTAATATCTAAGATAAATTCTCCTAAAACATAAGTTCAAAAAGAATTTTCCAATGTGCATTAAAAATTAACTGAATAGGTGTCTTAAAGGCAAGGGTCCACATTTTCAGACATTTTTAACTAAGGTCTAAATAAGGTTCTAATGGGCCAATAGAATTAATCCAAGTGTTGGGATGAGAAAAATACAAAGAATAAAAGAAAATATCCTAAAAATGAGTAAATGCTCACATAAGATGAAGAGTGGACCAAGGACGATTTATTAGTTAAAAATTGGGATATTTTAGTAAAATTATGAATTTTTGACACCTCAGTAAGGAGGGAGAGGCCCCATGAAGTAGGTGCCTTTTTTTCATCATTTCCTTGCCTTTTAATTCAAAAAATGAGATATTTTTATCTCTCCTCCTGCAAACTGGATCATAAAGTGAGCTGAACTGGTCCAAAACTTGTCCAAAATGGATCAAACTGAAGCTGGAAGCCTCTAGATCCCAGTTGGACTTGGTTAGTGGCTTCCCTCACCTATAAATAGACCCTCATTCCTTTGTATTTTAATCTTTATGTATTTACATGCTAGTATTATCTTCAAAATTAGTGTAATTTTATTATCCCTCTATTTTGCCTCTTCTTTGGGAAGCTTTGGAGCTTCAAAATTCTCCATCCTCTCTTGGAGATTACCCTCCCCAACTTGGTGGCCAAAGCTTGCTTTGTGGGCTTCACTTCTCTCCAAAGAATCAAGCCAAAAACTAAGCCTTAACCCATGGTGTTTTTCTATCTTTCTCAATGGTATCTCCCTCTCCCAACCCCTCTAATGCTTGGGAAGCTAAAGTTCAATTAAATGGTTTTTTCTTGAAATCAAGCTTTCTAATGATTCAAAATGGTTAAATGGTTTAATAATAATCTTTATGCTTAATTAAAGTATTTTTATTAGTAAATCTCTTTTTTTGGAAAGATTAATCATCTTTATGGTTAGATCCTTGTTAGAAGGATAGTTCTTAATGATAAATTCATTATCTTAAACAAAACTGTAGGCTTGACAAGCTAGAGAAAAAGATTAGGTATTTTTATGATTTAATCTAGTTAAAAATGATGATTAATTTCTTTAAGCTTGTTTATGATTAAGGAAAAACATATTAATCCATTTTAAGTTGAAAGAGGGTTATGCTAACATTTTTGGAAATGAGGAATGGATATTTAAGAATAATCAAGATATTTAATCATAATTATGATTATAATTATGTTATGTATGCATAATTAAATTTTAGTCTAAAAGAGGAGTTCCTATCACCTTTCAATTACAAGTATTCATTTTAGAGTAGAAAATCGAACATTCCCAGTAATTGCAGCAGCGAAGCTATGGTAAAATTTTCTAGAAACAAAAAAGATAAATCTTATTTTTATGCATAAATTTAATAAAGCAAAAAGATGAATTTTTGTTATATTTATCTTTATATATGTACATGCATAAATAAATTTTATGCTAAAAGAAGAGTTTTGAGCATTATTCAATATTCAAAAAAATAAAGAAGGTTATGCACAAATTTTATAGAATCATTCAATTTATGAGAATTATGGAAACGATTCATTTAGATAAATGGATTAGTATTTATACTAAAAGAGAAAATATGGGTATAATTGATTTTGTAAATCCCATGAATCTTTTATTCAAAAAGAAGAATATTGAGCGTATTTTATTTTGAGAAATTTGAGAAAGAATGTGAAAATATTGAATGGATGTGAATGAATGTGAATGGATATAGGAACGATGTGAATGGGAGTGAATGGATATAAGAATGATGTGAATGGATGTAGGAATGATGTGAATGGATGTAGCAATGATGTGAATGGATATAGGAATAATGTGAATGGATGTGAATGAATGTGAAGGGATATAGGAATGATGTGAATGGATATAGGAATGATGTGAATGGATGTAGGAGAATGATGTGAATAGATGTGAATGAATGTGAATGGATATAGGAATAATGTGAATGGATGTAAGAATGATGTGAATGGATGTGAATGAATGTGAATGGATATAGGAATAATGTGAATGAATATAGGAATGATGTGAATGGATGAGAATGAATGTAAATGGATATAGGAACGATGTGAATAAAAGTGAATAGATGTGAATGTATATAGGAATGATGTGAATGGATGTGAATGGATGTAAGAATGATGTGAATGAATGTAAGAATGATGTGAATCGATGAGAATGGATGTGAGTGGATGTATAAATGGTGTGAATGGATGTGAGTTGATATAGGAATGATGTGATTGGATGTGAGTTAATGTAGAAAATGTGGGATAATGAGAAATGACATGGAATAATGAGAAATGACATGAAATGGGACGATGAGAAATGATGTGGAATGATGAGATTTGATGAGGAATAATGTGAAAGGATGTGGGATGATGAGGAAAGATGGGAATTTTGTTTGGAGCTGTATTCGTATGTGAAATCTATTTTTAAAGATTGTTTTATGTCAAGAATGATGGGGAAGCATTTTGACTATCTTGTGGAATGAGGTCGTGGGAACCTATTTGAAAAAGTTACAACAGAGCTGACGGACACTCAATGAAGGACATCTCGCGTGTGGCAAGGTCAACCGAGGTCTTGACCGACCTCGGTTCGATTGAAATGGTGAGCTTCCGGTATGGTGGATGAGGGACCAAGGAAGCTCAAATGCTATGTGGATGATCTTGTATGCATAACAAGAGCAAATTAAAGGGTTCTGAAAAGTGGAGGACTGTTTTGGATGCATTTTCCATAACTTGTGAGTGGCACGAGGTTGTTTTCAGCATTTGCAAATAGTTGTTTTGATTCCAAGAAGTTATCGCCACCATAAAAATTTTGGGCTGTGTGGACAGCATTGGTGCCGAGGTTTTATGTGTGTATGTGCATGTCTGAGTTGATTATTGGAAATCCTCACTGAACATTGTGGTAAACAAAATGAGTGATAGTCTTGATAAAATTGTTGGTGAGAATCTTGACAGGCACAACTTCCGCATTTGCAAGTATTGTATGACAAATTTTCTCAAAGGTAAAGGCCTATGGAACTTGGTGATAGGGTGATGAGGCGGAGCCAAGGGTTCCCCAAATGAATGCAACACCTACCCAGCTTACAACACATCGAAATTGGACAGAGAGAGTCTTAAAAGTGTTGCATTACTTCTCGATATGTGTTACAAAACAACATATGCCGCCATATACAGGACACACACAAATCCCAAGGATGCATGGGATACTTTGGTAAAGTTGTATGATATGACTACAGCACCAAAGAAGATGCAATTGAAGCAGAAGATTCATGGTGTGACTCGAAGCAATAGAAGTGTAAATGATTATGTACAAGAGATCAAAGGATATGCTGATGCACTAGCTTCTATTGGTGCTCCTATGGATGATGATGACTTGATAGCCATTACATTCAATGGCTTGGGTAAAGAGTACAAGGCATTTGAAACCTCTATCAAGGTTAGAGGTGGAGACCCCTGAGACTTTGATGAGCTGATTTCATTGCTTATTCTAGAAGAGATGAAACTTGGAATAGGTGCCTCATCTAGCAAAAATGAAAATTCAAGGGATCAAGCATTTTACACTCATCGTGGTGCTAGAGGCAGGGGGAGATTCAGCCCAAGAGGACATGTAGGTGGCTGTGGTTGGCAAGATCGATCACTACAGTCTCAACAAAAGAACTTTCAGCCATCATTCGGTGCTAGAGGTGGTTGTGGTTTTCACCCTCATGCTATAGGAAGATCTGTATCTAGAGGCAAGGGGAGATGGCAAACATCGCAAAACAGAATGCTAGTAGCATTGAGTGTCACTATTGTGGTAAAATGGGACATATGGCTAGAGACTGCTATAAAAAGCAAAATGACTTCCGTGGTGGAAGAGTGTAGCATGGCAATTATGCATCATCTAGTAATGCAAAACATGAGGAGCACTTGTTTGCCATGAAACATGTAATAGGTACTATGACATCACATGTAATAGGTACTATGACATCACACTTGTTCACCCTCATGCTATAGGAAGATCTGTATCTAGAGGCAGGGGGAGATGGCAAACACCGTAAAACAGAATGCTAGTAGCATTGAGTCTCACTATTGTGGTAAAATGGGACATATGGCTAGAGACTGCTATAAAAAGCAAAATGACTTCCGTGGTGGAAGAGTGTAGCATGGCAATTATGCATCATCTAGTAATGCAAAACATGAGGAGCACTTGTTTGCCATGAAACATGTAATAGGTACTATGACATCACCCTCATGCTATAGGAAGATCTGTATCTAGAGGCAGGGGGAGATGGCAAACACCGCAAAACAGAATGCTAGTAGTTGAGTGTCACTATTTTGGTAAAATGGGACATATGGCTAGAGACTGCTATAAAAAGCAAAATGACTTCCGTGGTGGAAGAGTGTAGCATGGCAATTATGCATCATCTAGTAATGCAAAACATGAGGAGCACTTGCCATGAAACATGTAATAGGCACTTATTTGGTATATGGATTCTAGAGCGCAAAACCACATGACATACCATGGTGAGTGGTTTGAGAGGATGACACCTACACATCAGGGCTATGTTGCTACTGGGGATGATACTTAACATCCTATTACACATGTTGGTAGTGTGCCATTGCGTATACATGATGGCAGAGTAAAAACTATGTCAAATGTGTTGTATGTGCCAACAATTACAAAGAGTCTTGCATCGGTTGGTCAAATGGTGGATCAAGGAATGCAAGTCAGGTTCAATCAACATGGCTGTTTTGTTGAGGAGTTCAAAAATGGTTGCAAGTTAATTGAAAAGGGGGAGAAAGAAGGTAGATTGTTCAAATTGAGTGCAGGCATTCCAGAGTTGAAGTCTCCCATGTTTTCAAAAAGTCAAGGGGTTGTGCCAGATATTGATATTTGGCATAAGAAAATTGGACATGTGAATATTCTAAAGCTGAAATCTATGCAAGTAAAAGGTATAGTTGGTGGTTTTCCGAGGTTCAAATATGATGGTAGTAATCATATATGTGAAGCATGTAGATTTGGGAAGCATGCAAGGTTGCCATTTCAAAAATATGGTCAAATCAACAGAAAACCATTGGAAATCATTCACAATGACATATGGGGTCCAGCACAGACTCTAACTATCAATGGTTGCAGAGGTATTATGTCACATTTATTGATGACTATAGCAAGATGAATTGGATTTACTTCTTGAAAGAGAAGAGTGAAGCACTTGGGAAGTTCATTGACTTAAAAGCATTGGTGGAAAAACAGTATGGTCAATGGATCAAGTGTTTGAGGAGACAGATGGTGGTGGTGAGTACACATCACGTGCATTTGATGCTTTCTTATTGAGAGAGCATGGGATAAGAAGACAAATTTTATGCAGGTACACACCTCAGCAGAATGGTGTTGTTGCTGAGAGAAAAAACAAGATCATTGGTGAGATTGCGAGAGCTATGCTTAATGAGAAGTCTATGCAAAATTATTTTTGGGCAGAAGCATGTGCTACTCTAGTGTACTTGTTGAACATGACTCCTATCATAGCTATAGATGAGAGTACACCTATTATGAGGATGACAGGATTTAGGCCAGATATTGGTCACTTGAAAGTCTTTTGAAAGTCTTTGGATGTGTTGCATATGTTCATGTACCAGATGAGAGAAGAAGGAAATTGGATCCAAAGGCTGAAAAATGTGTTTTCATTGGGTATGCGCAAGAGAGAAAAGCATACAAATGCTATAATCTAGTGAAAAATAGATTGTCGTTAGCAGAGATGTGATCTTTGATGAGATGGGAACTTGGTACAAAGGAAGTGAGCATGTCATAGTTTTGATGACATAGATGCAAATAAGGATGTGAATCTTCCTATACAGGAATTCCAAAAATGAGAACTCCAAGTGTTAGAAATGATAGGTATGTGCCACCACAAGCTAGGGCACATGAAGCTTGTAGTAGTAGTGAGCCATAACCAGTGAGGAGATGACAAAGAGTGAGATACCCAGTACCAGAGGTTGACATACAGCGGTTATGCTATGCATTATACATATATGACATCAGTGGTGGTAAAGCATGTAGAGCCTTCATGTTTTGAAGAGGCTACTCGTTGGCAAGGAAACATGGGATATAGCCATGGATGAGGAGATGGATGCCTTGGTGCATAATGACACGCGGGATTTGGTAGATTTTCCAGATGGCAAGAATGTGATTAGCTGTAAATGGGTTTATAAAGTGAAGTGTAAATCAGATGGTTTAATAGAGAGGTATAAAGCAAGGTTGGTTGCAAAAGGATATGCACAAACACATGGTTTGGATTATGATGAGACATTTAGCCCAGTGGCTAAGATGGCTACAGTCAGGTCTGTGATATCTATGGCTGCTTCTCGTGGATGGAATCTATTTCAAATGGATGTGAAGAATGCCTTCCTCAATGGTGAGCTACAAGAGGAAGTATTTATGGAACAGCCAAAGGGGTATGTACACCCTAAGTATCCCAGGACCCCATACATCTGAATGCACAACGTCTCAAAAATTCTTCTTTTTGCCTCGACAACAAATTTTAGCAACAAGTAGACAAAACATGACTAAGAATTCTTCTATGAAATTTCACGACTCTTTTAAAATCTTATTCAACACATTATTACTTAGCATCTTTCAGCATCAAAGAGTTATTTTGTGATATATGTTCTATGTTGGACGCATTTCTTGGGCAATATTCTTGAGTTTTTAAAGACTTCTGGAACCATAGCTTTTTGTTGACTATTCAACATCAACAAAATTATTTTTATCATTTATCTTTTGACATACAAGCTTGACTTCAAATATTTTGCCGACTGCTCAAATTCAAGTACATTGGACATTTTATTACTCCCGCGAATCAAATGAGGTGCAATGAGATTGGACATATTGCATCAAATTATCCACCAAAGTTAAAGTATATTTCACTTGGGATAAATATACTCGATGATGATGAAGACGAATATTCTTACTACGATGAGTATTCCGACTCCTAAGGTAACATATTCATTTCATTTGAGTGTTATTATATAGTGATGAGGAGAGCATCTATGTTAATGTGGATGATGGTAGTGTGCATACACATGCTACATATGATGAAGATGAGTCCTATGATGCGAATGAGCATGTGGATGACATCATCAATGTCGATGACATTGATGATATGGATGACATTGATGATGAGGCTACCCATGCATTTAGCAGTGAGCAGCTATTGGGTACCTCATGGAGGATCTATGGGAACCTAGTCTATGACCCATTCTTGAGAGATGAGTGGAGAGTATATAATTGTGACCTGTATGAGGGGGTTATGCGGACAATGATGAGGATTATGCCTAGTACATATGGATCATGCTCAGGTAGTCACTTGTGATGTGGATCATGCCTATAGACCTATGCATGATGATGGATGCAGTGACGACGTGGATTCACATTTCGATGGAGCATGCTATGGAGTATGAGGCATTTTCTTTTGATGCTCATGGATGCCTATGCATTGACACATACATAGTCTATCAGGCATTCACTTTTGAACATGATGTGTATCATTTGGGGAGCATTGTGTATGTGGGATTGATATGCCATCATGATGTATTCACATATGATCTAAGTGGGTGGTTCTATATGGACTATCATGTATCAACAGGGTCCTATGCATGGGTGCATTATCCTCTTGACCCAAGGGGGCATCGGATGCATCTCATCGATGGATGTGGTGCATTACACCATCCATTTGATCTAGAAGGAGGTAGGATCGATAAGGTCATGGGTCACGCATGGCTTGGATTTCCATTCGATCTAGGCATCATTATCATTAGCCTCATTGTCAACAACACCCTCTTATCCTTTTTGTTTGATCTGGGCGGGCATCGTGGACATTTTTTTTATCGTAGATACACCAAGGCTGTGAGTTCATTTTTGGCTTTTATATTTAGCCTCTTGTATATGTTTTGTGCATGACCACCTTTCGATTTCGAGGGTGAAATCATTATAGGAGGGGATGGTTTATAATGAAGTAGATTTGATTGCACATACACATAAGGATGGGGCCTAGGTACTTGGGCTTAGGGTCATTTACATGTGTACTTTTGGGGCCTTGGGCTATATTACACATAAGGCTCATGGCATTGTACCTTTTTAATGATATACATTTCATGAGTACACTTAGTCTTTTGGAGCTCTAAGCTTCCATGGTGAACTTTTCCCTCTTGAGATGTGATGGTGACCTACACCCATGTTGTCACCCCATGCATTGACTGGCCAACCCCAGTTTCTTGCATGGGCGATGATAGAGCCATTAAGAAATAGCCCTGCTTTGCTAGCCTTACATCCTTGGAAACGCCACATATGAACTTCAAAAAAGAGAACATATGAAGCAAAATATAAAAATAGCAAAGGAGCATGCTCAAATATGACGGAAGGTAACCTTAAGAACTTTAACGTTGAAGTACTAGACCTAATTTTGTTCTACAGAGCACAAGATTAGATGAGAAATCAAACTACAGTAAGTGTAGCCTGTAGGTAAGAGACTCCGTGCATGACCGGGTGGCCCCTCAGTCCTGACTTGCCAAATTTTCCACTAAAGCAACCGCCATGGGCCCTGTTGGGTGGGCTAGCAAGATGGGCAGTGGGCACCCTTCCGGGAGCTAGATGGGGCTACGCAACGCACTGACGAGGCCTCAATCTCTACAAATAAGATAACGATTATAGAGAAGCTGAGGAGATGAGGGACAATAGCACGCTGCACAATGTAAACGGGCCTCAACAATGAACGCATGCAAAGCAAGCGTGCAAGGGAGTCGGAGTGCATCATGCATGTAAAGCAAGCCTGCAAGGGAGTCGTTGAGAAGTAGGGTTGGTGAGACCATGTGAGGTGGTAAATTACTTGCAATTATTAGCAAATAAGAAAATTTAAGATAGAACTAAAAGAATCATTAGAGATTAGAGTCTAGAGAATCGAGAATTCTTGAATCTTTATTATTTGAATTTCGAGTATATTTATCTATAGACTATAATCTAATTTAAGGATAAGTTTAAAAGTATATATTATAAATAATATTATATATATAGTATTTAATAAGGCTTATAAATATATAAGGCTAAAAAATAAAACATAAAATTTTTAAACTAGCATGTCAAATGACTTGCATTTTTAAATAAAAACTTTCACAATGACAAGCAATTTTTGAATCATTGCATGTTCTTTGACATGGAAGAAAACTTAAAGCTTTTTTGACAGGCAAAATCACCCTTGATAGGTAAAACACCCATCAATTTTAGGCCACAAGGCTGAACCAAGAATCTTGTATAAGTGCCCAAGGATCCCTGGAGAGGGACAATTTGAGAAAAGGAGAAACGAGAAGGAAAAGGCGAAGGAGAGGAAGAAAGAAGGATTCTCGAAAGGGTGCAATTTTGAATTTGAATCTCACATCTTTCAATGCAACCTTGGTTCATGCTTAGCTTCACCGTTGGTTCAACTGCTAATGCTAATGCTTATTTTATTTTATTTTATTATACATGCACTTTTTGCACTTCCAATACAATACTTTTCTTACCTTTTCTTTCACATTGCAATGTATGGTTGACACGTTGCGTAAGTGATTACAATCTATGTGCTGAGGCAGCATTAATGTGGAACAAAGCAAGCAAAAAAATTGTGGTAAGATGGTACAACACAAGAAGAAGAATTGATACCATAGTGTTCGCTAAAAAAGGGAATAGGAGGGTTTTAGGGAGGGATTCGAGGAAGGAAAAAATTCAAATGCGTGGAGTGGATTGTGAGAGAGATATATAATAATGATAGAAGAGAATAGCTTGACATTAAAATCGATGATGAGCTATATAATAATGATAGAAGAGAATAGCTTGACATTAAAATTGACGATGAGCTATTTTATAGACAACGGTAAAGTGGATGACTCTCAAGTCCCTTGGGCCCTTCCACAACCCAGCAAAGCTGGTCGATGTTATAGGTACGATCATCGAGATGGCTATGGCTTGGGTTTTTCTGCCATTATCCATGGCCAATGATGGTAGTGGCAGGAGTTGCCCAATGGGGCAGGAGAGAGAGAGAGAGAGAGAGAGAGAGAGAGAGAGAGAGAGAGAGCCTCAGAGCAGTGCGTTAACTCAAACCAACCAAACACTGCACACTGTAGGAAAAAGATACTTGAAATTTTTGGAGCTTGCTTACTTGCAAAAATGTTTCTTATTTAAGTTTTTATGTATCAATAAAATCCTATATCTATTCATGTGGATACCTTTTTGACATTCATTTATGTTTTCTTAAAAGAAAAATAGAGAGATAATAAATTACTTTGAGATAGAGAGGGGGGGTGAGGAAGATTTCATGAGACGTGATGAATAAATAGAATAGAATATATAATGTCTTGACATGTTATTATTATGTATTAATATATGTTTATTTAAAAAGAATTTCTTTATGGAGAGAGAGAGAGAGAGAGAGAGAGAGAGAGAGATTTCATTAGCCTATACAAAAGAACCAATGGGTCTATGAGTGTACTAAGATGATTACTTTTGCCGATGGTCATTTCGTTTACCCTTTGACATAGGCCTATTAGAAATTTTGAGCCTACTGCTTAGGTTACCACTTAGGACATAATAGAGTGCTAGATCAAACAAATAATACTTTCACTCGAGCGTAGTTGGGTCTTAATCTATTCTATGTTTGTGTGATTTGTGATTCACCATTTGGATTCTTTTTGCATCCCATAATTTCTTATAGATTAAATAGAATTTAAAAAAATATTTCATTAATATTTCTTAATAGAGAGGAAGTCATTGTGAGGTGTTCCATGGATGTTGAGGATAGAAGCCATCATGCTAAGTAATTAGAACCTTAAAAATTCGAGGCAAGAGTATATAATGAGAAGGCTCAAGGAATAATGCATGCTTTTAAGTAATGCCAATGGAAACTAAAAACCTTTGCTAAGTGGGTGTAGCACAATGATACTAACAAGCCTTGAAATGGAAAGAAGACAATAACTTAACATCAGAGAAGATACTCCATTTGGTCAACAATACAAACTCAGTGTGGCAACCATGAGATATTGTCAAAATGTGAAATGAAAGAGGAGAATATGGAGGCCCAATTTCTGTTTTGGGAGTGCACCAATGAGGTGATAGCAAACCATGATTGTGAAAGGAAAGATTTATTTGGTTTCATGGTGTCAGGCGTTTTTCTGTAAAGGTGTTTTGAGTCCGTGTACATATGGGATGCGTGGTGTGCAATAAAACTTTGCCCTGAATGCCCTGGCAAATGTATAGGCTGAGTGGTTTTGTTGTGAGCTGGTATATGCACGTGTTTTTTTTCCGGAGCAGGTGCTTGAGATATGGAAGTTTTATGGCAATAATATGGTGTGCTGATGGTTGCTAAAAGCAGGGCACCGACTGGGAATTGATGTGTTTGGTAAGTTGATGCTGATGATGATGAGCGGTGGGCAGCTCTCATATGGTTTTGGAAAGTGGTGGATCATCGTGTGAGAGGAGGAGCCTTGTTGCTAGTGTGGCCATCACTTTAGAGCTTTAAAAAAATAATAATAAATATACTATACAAGGTGGCCAATGTGAATAGGGGCTACGTGGAAGCTTGGGTGGCTGCCAGCATGTTATCTAGAAGGCTGGAGAGAAGTTGGCCGCTTCGGAGATGAAGGGTCGCCGAGTAAGAGACGGGGGGAGTAGCCTGAGGCTCATGAATACCTCATGGTGTAGCCCACAACATCAGAGAATCTGGAGCAAAACACTTCAAGAAGCACTTAAGAGATTTGAAGCTAATAAGATGAGATTAGTGAAGGAAGACCTTTGATTTTGAAATTTAAATGGAAGCTTCATTTGATAGGAGAGCAGCCTAGTTTTTCTCTGATTGTGAGAGCTTGGAGCAACCATTAGGGCTAGGATTTGGACTGTAGACTCTTGAGACAATGGGCTTCAAAAGCCATAAGCCCACACAGCCTATTATGCGCTGCAGACATCAAATTCATGTACAACATCGACGGCAGCCAGGAACTATGCCGGCCTGTAGCACAGGCGGCAATGTCGCGACGGAGAGAGGGTGATTCGGCTAATGAGCTATACGAAAATGTCCGCCCGAATGATCTCTTCACTTTCTTAGTTGAGAGCTCCCCAAGATTTTGCCTCCACGAGCTGCTAGAGCTCCTCCACTGGCAGGAGGTTCAGCTCCACAAAAGAAAAAGGGATAAAATTGACCTATTTTACACCACAAAAGTGACCTAATCTTGCCAATCTCTAGATACCAAGTTAGAATTTCGTGGTGCTCATGCTAGATCAACTATGTGGAGGAGAGAGACTCACAAAATACAAGAAAATATCTTGCTTATTAAGTTGCTCAAATACAACTAGGCTTCTTGCTCTTCATACGAATGCCTTTGGCATGTGCCTTTAAATAGGCTTGCTAGTGGCCTATGAAAAGATGCAGGGGGGAAGAGAGCTTGAGCTCTTGCAAGCACACACACACACTCACAAAACCCTAATAGAGAACACACAAGGTGAGAGGCTAAAAATCTTCTTCTTCTCTACTCAACACTCAACACACCATATACAAGAATAAGAGTACTCAATAATATGAAAGGTACTCAACCAATACATACACGGGTTCTCTATAGTGTGAACCCGACTAAATGAGCTGGCGCTATAACTATGCCATTCTCTAGAATGGCTGTCACACAGCCTGTCATCCCACTGGCCGCATATCTCCCATGATCTCACCAACCATGCCAGTGGTGTAAATGTGGGGCCTATCCCCCAGGCGGGTCATCAGTGGCCACCACCTCACTAGACGAGCTCGATATCTCAACACTCCCCCTCGAGCTCAACTCCATCTCATGTACACCAAGTGAAGCCCTGAATCTGCAGAGCTTCTCTGTACCCAATGCTTTGGTGAAGATGTCAGCTACCTGATCCTCTGTGCTGACATAAACAAGGTCAAGATCTCCTGCCAAGACCTTCTCTCTGACGAAGTGGTAGTGGACCTCTATGTGCTTTGTACGAGCATGAAAGACTGGGTTCCTGGCCAACTGTATACTGCTAATGTTGTCACAGAAAATGACAACTTGTCTATCCACTGATAGACCCAAATCTGCAAGTAGCTTCCTCAACCAAGCTACCTCACATGCTGCCATAGCAGCTCCTCTGTACTCGGCCTCTGTACTCGATAGAGCAACCACGAAAATGGAAGTGAATGGATATAGGAATGATATGAATGGATGTAAGAATGATATGAATAGATGAGAATGGATGAGAATGATATGAATAGATGAGAATGGATGAGAGTGGATGTAGGAATGGTGTGAATGGATGTGAATGGATGTGAGTTGATATAGGAATGATGTGAATGGATGTGAGTTGATAAAGGAATGATGTGATTGGATGTGAGTTAATGTAGAAAATGTGGGATAATGAGAAATGACGTGGAATAATGAGAAATGACATGGAATAATGAGAAATGGTGTGAAATGTGAAGATGAGAAATGATGAGATATGATGAGGAATAATGTGAAAGGATTTGGGATGATGAGGAAAGATGGGAATTTTGTTTGGAACTGTATTTGTATGTGAAACCTATTTTTAAAGATTGTTTTATGTCAAGAATGCTAGGGAAGCATTTTGACTATCTTGTGGAATGAGGTCGTGGGGACCTAAGTAAAAAAGTTACAACAGCTGAGACGGAGAGTCAATGAAGGACGTCTCATATGGCAAGGTCGGTCTTGACCAACCTCAGTTCGATTAAAATGGTGAGCTTCCGGACAGTGGATGAGGGACCAAGGAAGCGGCCTATGAGTGAAGCGCTAGGTGACCTGCAAAGGAACCTAGAAGGTGCTGACCATACGGTGCTCAGGCTCTGGGTCGCCCAGGATACCCATGCGTGCGACGTGGAAGAAAAATGAGTTGGAGCTATTTTTTGAACACGGGCATAGATCTGGTTGATTGACCTTGCTGGTCTTCACGGATGAGTTCATGGCTCTTTTACATGGATATTGATGGTTGATCTTGCTGATCTCCAACTAAGAGTCCATATGGTTTTTATGTAATTACACTCCTAGGTACTATGGGCTAGCTAGGAACTATTGAAAAGGCCCCTGAGTGAGCAGGTGGTGAGCATTCTAGTTGGCCGATGATGCCATAGGTACGTTGAGGAAGGAATGACTAAAATTGGATTTTATGGTTGGAAAGTGGAAAAGTTAGAAATTGGATCTAGATATTTTGGAGGATTATGATTCGAAATACTATGGTTTCATTTCAAGTCTGCTTTTTAAAGACAGCTGAATTTGTAAAAGAAAATTTCATATTGGGTGCGTAAGTGGTGTGTCTAAATCGTATTTTGCATGAGTGCCTGATAGGGGCCTTGGAAACTCTTTCCCTTGGTACCCGGGACAAAACGTAACCAAATTTTCATAATGGATCCTATCAATACAGTTTTTGGGCGGTTGGCTAATCCATGGGACTTGCGGATCCCTATAATTAAAGTTTAATTCTGTTCAAGTTACAATAGTTGAAGTAAATCATGGATAATCCTTGTTCTATGGAAAAGAATCAATGGTTGTGCCTCTTTGACGCGAGGAAAAAAGCATTGGTCTCTATGATCCAAGTGCAAGTTCCTCCCTAGATCCGGCCATGTGATCCACGGGTTCAGTCAGAATGAAAAAGGGAAGTTAAGGCCCTTGACTACGTTAGAATAATTCTCCTGGAGGAATCGCATATGCTTTCTGGGCGAGGGAAGCTTTTTTCGGGTTCGATTTTGGAAGAACCAAGGAATTAGTCTCTTGTCCGGACATTCGTGGGTGAGGCCCTGAGTGGGAAACTCTACCCTGCTCGCAAGGTTGCTACTTCTGCTGCTAGCTCCCCGGTGCGGGGAGGGGGCAGGGGTCTCACAGCTGGTATCAGAGCTTTGTTGAAAGCTTAAGAAGGAAAAATAAATTTTATTAGAAATTTATAATAAAAAAACTCAGAAAGAGCATTTACATATTGTATTCTCATTCCTTAAGCTTCATTAATGAAGACTTTTAATCGATGAATTGGGTTTTTAGATGGAAGTACCGCAATTGTGTGGAATCCCTGACTTGCATGAGACCTAGACATGATGGTATTTACCTTATAGCTCCAAGGACCATGATTACCTGTATATATCGTGAGTATAACTGTAGCTCTATACTGACAATATATACAAGTGAATCTAAGACCTTGAAGTTATAAGCAAAAATGCTATCTCAGATGATGAATTTGAATGCTGGTTGATATGATTTTAGAATTCTGGTTGAGAATTGATGAATTGATTTGGATTTTGATTGAAAGATGATGATTTCTAAATTCGGGATGATGAACTGAATAAGTCATGATGATGATGAATGGAGAGAATTCCAGTAATGATGTTGGTAACTAGGAAGACGATCAAGTCTTTCAACAGATCACTATGAGATTAGTGGATTGTGCTAACAGATTGTTCGTAGCTTGACCTTTGGCCCAATAGACCCAGTTGTGGAATGGCAAATTAAGAACCTGTATAACTAAAATTCCCATGGGAATGTTCAGATTTTAATTGGAAATTATTGGTCTAATGGACCATTTTTGTGTTAAGGATATGAATGAACTATTTTCATGAGATGACTTCTGTATGTTTTTTCTTGTAGAAGGGATCTTTATCCTAGGATTCTAAGAGGGTTGACCAAACTTTAAGGAACCCCAGAATCAGTTGGATCTAAAGTTTAACTCCTTTAAGATTTGAAGTGATCTTTTCACCTGAGCGTCTTGGTTAAGTTAGAAAAAGGGACTTAACAGGGAATCTTTGTATTGATAGGATCATAGATCAAGGTCATCGTGGTAGAAATGTTAGCCCCCGCCGATGATGAGGAAGAGCTCGACCTGGATGTTCGTAAAGCTCTTTATAGATCTTAGCCTAGACCTTTCAAAGGTGAAGGGGAGCACTTGGGAGAAACAGTAGCGAAGTGGATCGAAGCTATGGAAGAGTACTTCAATGTCACCTGGTTACAATGAAAAAGTAAGGTAGCTCTTACCAGGCTGAAGATTGTAGATACAGCCAAAGTAGCGTGGAGGAACCACTGTGAGATGAACCATTTGGATCGGAACACCCAAACGTGGAATGCTCTCAAAGCTTACCTCAGAGACTTTGTTCTCCTGGCTTCCTAGAAACTAAGATGAATTAATTCCTAGAGCTAACCCAGGGAACCCGAACCACGGAGGAATATCACCACGCGCTCGCCCTCCTCCTCAAATACTCGCCACTTTCTGGATGAAGAACAGCTGATGGCCAGGTTCACTCGAGGAATGAACGAACCCTTGGATACCCTGGTGAAGAATGCTAAGCCAGTTTCTATGGCTGAAGTAGTGTGGATGGCGAAGGATTTCACCAAGGCCTTTGATGTCAAGGTCCCGTCGAAGCCAACACCATCATCTTTCAAAAGATTCCTAGCTTCGAAAGGTGATTCCAACTTTCCACCTCCTAAGAGACAACAAGGTCAAACTCAGGATACGGGAAGTTCTAGAATGGAAGAAAGGTCTCTTTTTCGGAACACAATCTCCTCGAATTCAACTTCAGAAGTTCCACCCTTGAACAAAGAAGTTAAATGCTTTAAGTGCCAAGGATATGGTCATCGTAGTATGGATTATCCAACTCCTTTTGGATCAAGGTTTTCAGGACAAGGAAGTCAAGGACCAAGATTCTAGATGCCGGCTCCTTCCTTCCAGAGTAATCAAGGTCCTTCCCGTCAAAATTAGGGAAACACTAGAGGTAGGCCCCCTAAGCAACTCTCAGCTTTAATGCAAAGTAATGTAAGACCTCCGCCTCAGAATAGGGAAAGTCAAAGAGAGATATTCCCTAATCGTCTATCTACTTCTCCAATGCAGTAATGCTAGAAGTAATCGGAGAAGAAAGAGGTGAAAGAGATTATCCTCCAGCTCTGCGAGATGAGGATATCTCACATTTTTTAAATGGGATAGGATGTAAGATTCCTCCCCCTAGATTTTGAGATATAAAGGTGTAAGAACCTTCCCTTTAGTCTCTGTAATCATCCCCTAATTCTGAATGCAAGAAAATATTATTTTTCCTTGTTTTTGGCCTAGAGAGAGAAAATATTCTAGAGAGAGATAATATAAAATTGAGATATTTTTGGATACAAATTTCTCCTAATATCTAAGATGAATTCTCCTAAAACATAAGTTCAAAAAGAATTTTCCAATGTGCATTAAAAATTAATTGAATAGGTGTCTTAAAGGCAAGGGTCCACATTTTCAGACATTTTTAACTAAGGTCTAAATAAGGTTCTAATGGGCCAATAGAATTAATCCAAGTGTTGGGATGAGAAAAATACAAAGAATAAAAGAAAATATCCCAAAAATGAGTAAATGCTCACATAAGATGAAGAGTGGACCAAGGACGATTTATTAGTTAAAAATTGGGATATTTTAGTAAAATTATGAATTTTTGACACCTCAGTAAGGAGGGAGAGGCCCCATGAAGTAGGTGCCTTTTTTTCATCATTTCCTTGCCTTTTAATTCAAAAAATGAGATATTTTTATCTCTCCTCCTGCAAACTGGATCATAAAGTGAGCTGAACTGGTCCAAAACTTGTCCAAAATGGATCAAACTGAAGGTGGAAGCCTCTAGATCCCAGTTGGACTTGGTTAGTGGCTTCCCTCACCTATAAATAGACCCTCATTCCTTTGTATTTTAATGTTTATGTATTTACATGCTAGTATTATCTTCAAAATTAGTGTAATTTTATTATCCCTCTATTTTGCCTCTTCTTTGGGAAGCTTTGGAGCTTCAAAATTCTCCATCCTCTCTTGGAGATTACCCTCCCCAACTTGGTGGCCAAAGCTTGCTTTGTGGGCTTCACTTCTCTCCAAAGAATCAAGCCAAAAACTAAGCCTTAACCCATGGTGTTTTTCTATCTTTCTCAATGGTATCTCCCTCTCCCAACCCCTCTAATGCTTGGGAAGCTTTCAATTAAATGGTTTTTTCTTGAAATCAAGCTTTCTAATGATTCAAAATGGTTAAATGGTTTAATAATAATCTTTATGCTTAATTAAAGTATTTTTATTAGTAAATCTCTTTTTTTGGAAAGATTAATCATCTTTATGGTTAGATCCTTGTTAGAAGGATAGTTCTTAATGATAAATTCATTATCTTAAACAAAACTGTAGGCTTGACAAGCTAGAGAAAAAGATTAGGTATTTTTATGATTTAATCTAGTTAAAAATGATGATTAATTTCTTTAAGCTTGTTTATGATTAAGGAAAAACATATTAATCCATTTTAAGTTGAAAGAGGGTTATGCTAACATTTTTGGAAATGAGGAATGGATATTTAAGAATAATCAAGATATTTAATCATAATTATGATTATAATTATGTTATGTATGCATAATTAAATTTTAGTCTAAAAGAGGAGTTCCTATCACCTTTCAATTACAAGTATTCATTTTAGAGTAGAAAATCGAACATTCCCAGTAATTGCAGCAGCGAAGCTATGGTAAAATTTTCTAGAAACAAAAAAGATAAATCTTATTTTTATGCATAAATTTAATAAAGCAAAAAGATGAATTTTTGTTATATTTATCTTTATATATGTACATGCATAAATAAATTTTATGCTAAAAGAAGAGTTTTGAGCATTATTCAATATTCAAAAAAATAAAGAAGGTTATGCACAAATTTTATAGAATCATTCAATTTATGAGAATTATGGAAACGATTCATTTAGATAAATGGATTAGTGTTTATACTAAAAGAGAAAATATGGGTATAATTGATTTTGTAAATCCCATAAATCTTTTATTCAAAAAGAAGAATATTGAGCGTATTTTATTTTGAGAAATTTGAGAAAGAATGTGAAAATATTGAATGGATGTGAATGAATATGAATGGATATAGGAACGATGTGAATGGGAGTGAATGGATATAAGAATGATGTGAATGGATGTAGGAATGATGTGAATGGATATAGGAATGATGTGAATGGATGTAGCAATGATGTGAATGGATATAGGAATAATGTGAATGGATGTGAATGAATGTGAAGGGATATAGGAATGATGTGAATGGATATAGGAATGATGTGAATGGATGTAGGAGAATGATGTGAATAGATGTGAATGAATGTGAATGGATATAGGAATAATGTGAATGGATGTAAGAATGATGTGAATGGATGTGAATGAATGTGAATGGATATAGGAATAATGTGAATGAATATAGGAATGATGTGAATGGATGAGAATGAATGTAAATGGATATAGGAACGATGTGAATAAAAGTGAATAGATGTGAATGTATATAGGAATGATGTGAATGGATGTGAATGGATGTAAGAATGATGTGAATGAATGTAAGAATGATGTGAATAGATGAGAATGGATGTGAGTGGATGTATAAATGGTGTGAATGGATGTGAGTTGATATAGGAATGATGTGATTGGATGTGAGTTAATGTAGAAAATGTGGGATAATGAGAAATGACATGGAATAATGAGAAATGACATGAAATGGGACGATGAGAAATGATGTGGAATGATGAGATTTGATGAGGAATAATGTGAAAGGATGTGGGATGATGAGGAAAGATGGGAATTTTGTTTGGAGCTGTATTCGTATGTGAAATCTATTTTTAAAGATTGTTTTATGTCAAGAATGATGGGGAAGCATTTTGACTATCTTGTGGAATGAGGTCGTGGGAACCTATTTGAAAAAGTTACAACAGAGCTGACGGACACTCAATGAAGGACATCTCGCGTGTGGCAAGGTCAACCGAGGTCTTGACCGACCTCGGTTCGATTGAAATGGTGAGCTTCCGGTATGGTGGATGAGGGACCAAGGAAGCTCAAATGCTATGTGGATGATCTTGTATGCATAACAAGAGCAAATTAAAGGGTTCTGAAAAGTGGAGGACTGTTTTGGATGCATTTTCCATAATTTGTGAGTGGCACCAGGTTGTTTTCAGCATTTGCAAATAGTTGTTTTGATTCCAAGAAGTTATCGCCACCATAAAAATTTTGGGCTGTGTGGACAGCATTGGTGCCGAGGTTTTATGTGTGTATGTGCATGTCTGAGTTGATTATTGGAAATCCTCACTGAACATTGTGGTAAACAAAATGAGTGATAGTCCTGATAAAATTGTTGGTGAGAATCTTGACAGGCACAACTTCCGCATTTGCAAGTATTGTATGACAAATTTTCTCAAAGGTAAAGGCCTATGGAACTTGGTGATAGGGTGATGAGGCGGAGCCAAGGGTTCCCCAAATGAATGCAACACCTACCTAGCTTACAACACATCGAAATTGGACAGAGAGAGTCTTAAAAGTGTTGCATTACTTCTCGATATGTGTTACAAAACAACATATGCCGCCATATACAGGACACACACAAATCCCAAGGATGCATGGGATACTTTGGTAAAGTTGTATGATATGACTACAGCACCAAAGAAGATGCAATTGAAGCAGAAGATTCATGGTGTGACTCGAAGCAATAGAAGTGTAAATGATTATGTACAAGAGATCAAAGGATATGCTGATGCACTAGCTTCTATTGGTGCTCCTATGGATGATGATGACTTGATAGCCATTACATTCAATGGCTTGGGTAAAGAGTACAAGGCATTTGAAACCTCTATCAAGGTTAGAGGTGGAGACCCCTGAGACTTTGATGAGCTGATTTCATTGCTTATTCTGGAAGAGATGAAACTTGGAATAGGTGCCTCATCTAGCAAAAATGAAAATTCAAGGGATCAAGCATTTTACACTCATCGTGGTGCTAGAGGCAGGGGGAGATTCAGCCCAAGAGGACATGTAGGTGGCTGTGGTTGGCAAGATCGATCACTATAGTCTCAACAAAAGAACTTTCAGCCATCATTCGGTGCTAGAGGTGGTTGTGGTTTTCACCCTCGTGCTATAGGAAGATCTGTATCTAGAGGCAGGGGGAGATGGCAAACATCGCAAAACAGAATGCTAGTAGCATTGAGTGTCACTATTGTGGTAAAATGGGACATATGGCTAGAGACTGCTATAAAAAGCAAAATGACTTCCGTGTGGAAGAGTGTAGCATGGCAATTATGCATCATCTAGTAATGCAAAACATGAGGAGCACTTGTTTGCCATGAAACATGTAATAGGTACTATGACATCACATGTAATAGGTACTATGACATCACACTTGTTCACCCTCATGCTATAGGAAGATCTGTATCTAGAGGCAGGGGGAGATGGCAAACACCGTAAAACAGAATGCTAGTAGCATTGAGTCTCACTATTGTGGTAAAATGGGACATATGGCTAGAGACTGCTATAAAAAGCAAAATGACTTCCGTGGTGGAAGAGTGTAGCATGGCAATTATGCATCATCTAGTAATGCAAAACATGAGGAGCACTTGTTTGCCATGAAACATGTAATAGGTACTATGACATCACCCTCATGCTATAGGAAGATCTGTATCTAGAGGCAGGGGGAGATGGCAAACACCGCAAAACAGAATGCTAGTAGTTGAGTGTCACTATTTTGGTAAAATGGGACATATGGCTAGAGACTGCTATAAAAAGCAAAATGACTTCCGTTGGTGGAAGAGTGTAGCATGGCAATTATGCATCATCTAGTAATGCAAAACATGAGGAGCACTTGCCATGAAACATGTAATAGGCACTTATTTGGTATATGGATTCTAGAGCGGAAAACCACATGACATACCATGGTGAGTGGTTTGAGAGGATGACACCTACACATCAGGGCTATGTTGCTACTGGGGATGATACTTAACATCCTATTACACATGTTGGTAGTGTGCCATTGCGTATACATGATGGCAGAGTAAAAACTATGTCAAATGTGTTGTATGTGCCAACAATTACAAAGAGTCTTGCATCGGTTGGTCAAATGGTGGATCAAGGAATGCAAGTTAGGTTCAATCAACATGGCTGTTTTGTTGAGGAGTTCAAAAATGGTTACAAGTTAATTGAAAAGGGGGAGAAAGAAGGTAGATTGTTCAAATTGAGTGCAGGCATTCCAGAGTTGAAGTCTCCCATGTTTTCAAAAAGTCAAGGGGTTGTGCCAGATATTGATATTTGGCATAAGAAAATTGGACATGTGAATATTCTAAAGCTGAAATCTATGCAAGTAAAAGGTATAGTTGGTGGTTTTCCCAGGTTCAAATATGATGGTAGTAATCATATATGTGAAGCATGTAGATTTGGGAAGCATGCAAGGTTGCCATTTCAAAAATATGGTCAAATCAACAGAAAACCATTGGAAATCATTCACAATGACATATGGGGTCCAGCACAGACTCCAACTATCAATGGTTGCAGAGGTATTATGTCACATTTATTGATGACTATAGCAAGATGAATTGGATTTACTTCTTGAAAGAGAAGAGTGAAGCACTTGGGAAGTTCATTGACTTAAAAGCATTGGTGGAAAAACAGTATGGTCAATGGATCAAGTGTTTGAGGAGACAGATGGTGGTGGTGAGTACACATCACGTGCATTTGATGCTTTCTTATTGAGAGAGCATGGGATAAGAAGACAAATTTTATGCAGGTACACACCTCAGCAGAATGGTGTTGTTGCTGAGAGAAAAAACAAGATCATTGGTGAGATTGCGAGAGCTATGCTTAATGAGAAGTCTATGCAAAATTATTTTTGGGCAGAAGCATGTGCTACTCTAGTGTACTTGTTGAACATGACTCCTATCATAGCTATAGATGAGAGTACACCTAGTATGAGGATGACAAGATTTAGGCCAGATATTGGTCACTTGAAAGTCTTTTGAAAGTCTTTGGATGTGTTGCATATGTTCATGTACCAGATGAGAGAAGAAGGAAATTGGATCCAAAGGCTGAAAAATGTGTTTTCATTGGGTATGCGCAAGAGAGAAAAGCATACAAATGCTATAATCTAGTGAAAAATAGATTGTCGTTAGCAGAGATGTGATCTTTGATGAGATGGGAACTTGGTACAAAGGAAGTGAGCATGTCATAGTTTTGATGACATAGATGCAAATAAGGATGTGAATCTTCCTATACAGGAATTCCAAAAATGAGAACTCCAAGTGTTAGAAATGATAGGTATGTGCCACCACAAGCTAGGGCACATGAAGCTTGTAGTAGTAGTGAGCCATAACCAGTGAGGAGATGACAAAGAGTGAGATACCCAGTACCAGAGGTTAACATACAGCGGTTATGCTATGCATTATGCATATATGACATCAGTGGTGGTAAAGCATGTAGAGCCTTCATGTTTTGAAGAGGCTACTCGTTGGCAAGGAAACATGGGATATAGCCATGGATGAGGAGATGGATGCCTTGGTGCATAATGACACGCGGGATTTGGTAGATTTTCCAGATGGCAAGAATGTGATTAGCTGTAAATGGGTTTATAAAGTGAAGTGTAAATCAGATGGTTTAATAGAGAGGTATAAAGCAAGGTTGGTTGCAAAAGGATATGCACAAACACATGGTTTGGATTATGATGAGACATTTAGCCCAGTGGCTAAGATGGCTACAGTCAGGTCTGTGATATCTATGGCTGCTTCTCGTGGATGGAATCTATTTCAAATGGATGTGAAGAATGCCTTCCTCAATGGTGAGCTACAAGAGGAAGTATTTATGGAACAGCCAAAGGGGTATGTACACCCTAAGTATCCCAGGACCCCATACATCTGAATGCACAACGTCTCAAAAATTCTTCTTTTTGCCTCGACAACAAATTTTAGCAACAAGTAGACAAAACATGACTAAGAATTCTTCTATGAAATTTCACGACTCTTTTAAAATCTTATTCAACACATTATTACTTAGCATCTTTCAGCATCAAAGAGTTATTTTGTGATATATGTTCTATGTTGGACGCATTTCTTGGGCAATATTCTTGAGTTTTTAAAGACTTCTGGAACCATAGCTTTTTGTTGACTATTCAACATCAACAAAATTATTTTTATCATTTATCTTTTGACATACAAGCTTGACTTCAAATATTTTGCCGACTGCTCAAATTCAAGTACATTGGACATTTTATTACTCCCGCGAATCAAATGAGGTGCAATGAGATTGGACATATTGCATCAAATTATCCACCAAAGTTAAAGTATATTTCACTTGGGATAAATATACTCGATGATGATGAAGACGAATATTCTTACTACGATGAGTATTCCGACTCCTAAGGTAACATATTCATTTCATTTGAGTGTTATTATATAGTGATGAGGAGAGCATCTATGTTAATGTGGATGATGGTAGTGTGCATACACATGCTACATATGATGAAGATGAGTCCTATGATGCGAATGAGCATGTGGATGACATCATCAATGTCGATGACATTGATGATATGGATGACATTGATGATGAGGCTACCCATGCATTTAGCAGTGAGCAGCTATTGGGTACCTCATGGAGGATCTATGGGAACCTAGTCTATGACCCATTCTTGAGAGATGAGTGGAGAGTATATAATTGTGACCTGTATGAGGGGGTTATGCGGACAATGATGAGGATTATGCCTAGTACATATGGATCATGCTCAGGTAGTCACTTGTGATGTGGATCATGCCTATAGACCTATGCATGATGATGGATGCAGTGACGACGTGGATTCACATTTCGATGGAGCATGCTATGGAGTATGAGGCATTTTCTTTTGATGCTCATGGATGCCTATGCATTGACACATACATAGTCTATCAGGCATTCACTTTTGAACATGATGTGTATCATTTGGGGAGCATTGTGTATGTGGGATTGATATGCCATCATGATGTATTCACATATGATCTAAGTGGGTGGTTCTATATGGACTATCATGTATCAACAGGGTCCTATGCATGGGTGCATTATCCTCTTGACCCAAGGGGGCATCGGATGCATCTCATCGATGGATGTGGTGCATTACACCATCCATTTGATCTAGAAGGAGGTAGGATCGATAAGGTCATGGGTCACGCATGGCTTGGATTTCCATTCGATCTAGGCATCATTATCATTAGCCTCATTGTCAACAACACCCTCTTATCCTTTTTGTTTGATCTGGGCGGGCATCGTGGACATTTTTTTTATCGTAGATACACCAAGGCTGTGAGTTCATTTTTGGCTTTTATATTTAGCCTCTTGTATATGTTTTGTGCATGACCACCTTTCGATTTCGAGGGTGAAATCATTATAGGAGGGGATGGTTTATAATGAAGTAGATTTGATTGCACATACACATAAGGATGGGGCCTAGGTACTTGGGCTTAGGGTCATTTACATGTGTACTTTTGGGGCCTTGGGCTATATTACACATAAGGCTCATGGCATTGTACCTTTTTAATGATATACATTTCATGAGTACACTTAGTCTTTTGGAGCTCTAAGCTTCCATGGTGAACTTTTCCCTCTTGAGATGTGATGGTGACCTACACCCATGTTGTCACCCCATGCATTGACTGGCCAACCCCAGTTTCTTGCATGGGCGATGATAGAGCCATTAAGAAATAGCCCTGCTTTGCTAGCCTTACATCCTTGGAAACGCCACATATGAACTTCAAAAAAGAGAACATATGAAGCAAAATATAAAAATAGCAAAGGAGCATGCTCAAATATGACGGAAGGTAACCTTAAGAACTTTAACGTTGAAGTACTAGACCTAATTTTGTTCTACAGAGCACAAGATTAGATGAGAAATCAAACTACAGTAAGTGTAGCCTGTAGGTAAGAGACTCCGTGCATGACCGGGTGGCCCCTCAGTCCTGACTTGCCAAATTTTCCACTAAAGCAACCGCCATGGGCCCTGTTGGGTGGGCTAGCAAGATGGGCAGTGGGCACCCTTCCGGGAGCTAGATGGGGCTACGCAACGCACTGACGAGGCCTCAATCTCTACAAATAAGATAACGATTATAGAGAAGCTGAGGAGATGAGGGACAATAGCACGCTGCACAATGTAAACGGGCCTCAACAATGAACGCATGCAAAGCAAGCGTGCAAGGGAGTCGGAGTGCATCATGCATGTAAAGCAAGCCTGCAAGGGAGTCGTTGAGAAGTAGGGTTGGTGAGACCATGTGAGGTGGTAAATTACTTGCAATTATTAGCAAATAAGAAAATTTAAGATAGAACTAAAAGAATCATTAGAGATTAGAGTCTAGAGAATCGAGAATTCTTGAATCTTTATTATTTGAATTTCGAGTATATTTATCTATAGACTATAATCTAATTTAAGGATAAGTTTAAAAGTATATATTATAAATAATATTATATATATAGTATTTAATAAGGCTTATAAATATATAAGGCTAAAAAATAAAACATAAAATTTTTAAACTAGCATGTCAAATGACTTGCATTTTTAAATAAAAACTTTCACAATGACAAGCAATTTTTGAATCATTGCATGTTCTTTGACATGGAAGAAAACTTAAAGCTTTTTTGACAGGCAAAATCACCCTTGATAGGTAAAACACCCATCAATTTTAGGCCACAAGGCTGAACCAAGAATCTTGTATAAGTGCCCAAGGATCCCTGGAGAGGGACAATTTGAGAAAAGGAGAAACGAGAAGGAAAAGGCGAAGGAGAGGAAGAAAGAAGGATTCTCGAAAGGGTGCAATTTTGAATTTGAATCTCACATCTTTCAATGCAACCTTGGTTCATGCTTAGCTTCACCGTTGGTTCAACTGCTAATGCTAATGCTTATTTTATTTTATTTTATTATACATGCACTTTTTGCACTTCCAATACAATACTTTTCTTACCTTTTCTTTCACATTGCAATGTATGGTTGACACGTTGCGTAAGTGATTACAATCTATGTGCTGAGGCAGCATTAATGTGGAACAAAGCAAGCAAAAAAATTGTGGTAAGATGGTACAACACAAGAAGAAGAATTGATACCATAGTGTTCGCTAAAAAAGGGAATAGGAGGGTTTTAGGGAGGGATTCGAGGAAGGAAAAAATTCAAATGCGTGGAGTGGATTGTGAGAGAGATATATAATAATGATAGAAGAGAATAGCTTGACATTAAAATCGATGATGAGCTATATAATAATGATAGAAGAGAATAGCTTGACATTAAAATTGACGATGAGCTATTTTATAGACAACGGTAAAGTGGATGACTCTCAAGTCCCTTGGGCCCTTCCACAACCCAGCAAAGCTGGTCGATGTTATAGGTACGATCATCGAGATGGCTATGGCTTGGGTTTTTCTGCCATTATCCATGGCCAATGATGGTAGTGGCAGGAGTTGCCCAATGGGGCAGGAGAGAGATAGAGAGAGAGAGAGAGAGAGCCTCAGAGCAGTGCGTTAACTCAAACCAACCAAACACTGCACACTGTAGGAAAAAGATACTTGAAATTTTTGGAGCTTGCTTACTTGCAAAAATGTTTCTTATTTAAGTTTTTATGTATCAATAAAATCCTATATCTATTCATGTGGATACCTTTTTGACATTCATTTATGTTTTCTTAAAAGAAAAATAGAGAGATAATAAATTACTTTGAGATAGAGAGGGGGGGTGAGGAAGATTTCATGAGACGTGATGAATAAATAGAATAGAATATATAATGTCTTGACATGTTATTATTATGTATTAATATATGTTTATTTAAAAAGAATTTCTTTATGGAGAGAGAGAGAGAGAGAGAGAGAGAGAGAGAGAGAGAGAGATTTCATTAGCCTATACAAAAGAACCAATGGGTCTATGAGTGTACTAAGATGATTACTTTTGCCGATGGTCATTTCGTTTACCCTTTGACATAGGCCTATTAGAAATTTTGAGCCTACTGCTTAGGTTACCACTTAGGACATAATAGAGTGCTAGATCAAACAAATAATACTTTCACTCGAGCGTAGTTGGGTCTTAATCTATTCTATGTTTGTGTGATTTGTGATTCACCATTTGGATTCTTTTTGCATCCCATAATTTCTTATAGATTAAATAGAATTTAAAAAAATATTTCATTAATATTTCTTAATAGAGAGGAAGTCATTGTGAGGTGTTCCATGGATGTTGAGGATAGAAGCCATCATGCTAAGTAATTAGAACCTTAAAAATTCGAGGCAAGAGTATATAATGAGAAGGCTCAAGGAATAATGCATGCTTTTAAGTAATGCCAATGGAAACTAAAAACCTCTGCTAAGTGGGTGTAGCACAATGATACTAACAAGCCTTGAAATGGAAAGAAGACAATAACTTAACATCAGAGAAGATACTCCATTTGGTCAACAATACAAACTCAGTGTGGCAACCATGAGATATTGTCAAAATGTGAAATGAAAGAGGAGAATATGGAGGCCCAATTTCTGTTTTGGGAGTGCACCAATGAGGTGATAGCAAACCATGATTGTGAAAGGAAAGATTTATTTGGTTTCATGGTGTCAGGCGTTTTTCTGTAAAGGTGTTTTGAGTCCGTGTACATATGGGATGCGTGGTGTGCAATAAAACTTTGCCCTGAATGCCCTGGCAAATGTATAGGCTGAGTGGTTTTGTTGTGAGCTGGTATATGCACGTGTTTTTTTTCCGGAGCAGGTGCTTGAGATATGGAAGTTTTATGGCAATAATATGGTGTGCTGATGGTTGCTAAAAGCAGGGCACCGACTGGGAATTGATGTGTTTGGTAAGTTGATGCTGATGATGATGAGCGGTGGGCAGCTCTCATATGGTTTTGGAAAGTGGTGGATCATCGTGTGAGAGGAGGAGCCTTGTTGCTAGTGTGGCCATCACTTTAGAGCTTTAAAAAAATAATAATAAATATACTATACAAGGTGGCCAATGTGAATAGGGGCTACGTGGAAGCTTGGGTGGCTGCCAGCATGTTATCTAGAAGGCTGGAGAGAAGTTGGCCGCTTCGGAGATGAAGGGTCGCCGAGTAAGAGACGGGGGGAGTAGCCTGAGGCTCATGAATACCTCATGGTGTAGCCCACAACATCAGAGAATCTGGAGCAAAACACTTCAAGAAGCACTTAAGAGATTTGAAGCTAATAAGATGAGATTAGTGAAGGAAGACCTTTGATTTTGAAATTTAAATGGAAGCTTCATTTGATAGGAGAGCAGCCTAGTTTTTCTCTGATTGTGAGAGCTTGGAGCAACCATTAGGGCTAGGATTTGGACTGTAGACTCTTGAGACAATGGGCTTCAAAAGCCATAAGCCCACACAGCCTATTATGCGCTGCAGACATCAAATTCATGTACAACATCGACGGCAGCCAGGAACTATGCCGGCCTGCAGCACAGGCGGCAATGTCGCGACGGAGAGAGGGTGATTCGGCTAATGAGCTATACGAAAATGTCCGCCCGAATGATCTCTTCACTTTCTTAGTTGAGAGCTCCCCAAGATTTTGCCTCCACGAGCTGCTAGAGCTCCTCCACTGGCAGGAGGTTCAGCTCCACAAAAGAAAAAGGGATAAAATTGACCTATTTTACACCACAAAAGTGACCTAATCTTGCCAATCTCTAGATACCAAGTTAGAATTTCGTGGTGCTCATGCTAGATCAACTATGTGGAGGAGAGAGACTCACAAAATACAAGAAAATATCTTGCTTATTAAGTTGCTCAAATACAACTAGGCTTCTTGCTCTTCATACGAATGCCTTTGGCATGTGCCTTTAAATAGGCTTGCTAGTGGCCTATGAAAAGATGCAGGGGGGAAGAGAGCTTGAGCTCTTGCAAGCACACACACACACTCACAAAACCCTAATAGAGAACACACAAGGTGAGAGGCTAAAAATCTTCTTCTTCTCTACTCAACACTCAACACACCATATACAAGAATAAGAGTACTCAATAATATGAAAGGTACTCAACCAATACATACACGGGTTCTCTATAGTGTGAACCCGACTAAATGAGCTGGCGCTATAACTATGCCATTCTCTAGAATGGCTGTCACACAGCCTGTCATCCCACTGGCCGCATATCTCCCATGATCTCACCAACCATGCCAGTGGTGTAAATGTGGGGCCTATCCCCCAGGCGGGTCATCAGTGGCCACCACCTCACTAGACGAGCTCGATATCTCAACACTCCCCCTCGAGCTCAACTCCATCTCATGTACACCAAGTGAAGCCCTGAATCTGCAGAGCTTCTCTGTACCCAATGCTTTGGTGAAGATGTCAGCTACCTGATCCTCTGTGCTGACATAAACAAGGTCAAGATCTCCTGCCAAGACCTTCTCTCTGACGAAGTGGTAGTGGACCTCTATGTGCTTTGTACGAGCATGAAAGACTGGGTTCCTGGCCAACTGTATACTGCTAATGTTGTCACAGAAAATGACAACTTGTCTATCCACTGATAGACCCAAATCTGCAAGTAGCTTCCTCAACCAAGCTACCTCACATGCTGCCATAGCAGCTCCTCTGTACTCGGCCTCTGTACTCGATAGAGCAACCACGAAAATGGAAGTGAATGGATATAGGAATGATATGAATGGATGTAAGAATGATATGAATAGATGAGAATGGATGAGAATGATATGAATAGATGAGAATGGATGAGAGTGGATGTAGGAATGGTGTGAATGGATGTGAATGGATGTGAGTTGATATAGGAATGATGTGAATGGATGTGAGTTGATAAAGGAATGATGTGATTGGATGTGAGTTAATGTAGAAAATGTGGGATAATGAGAAATGACGTGGAATAATGAGAAATGACATGGAATAATGAGAAATGGTGTGAAATGTGAAGATGAGAAATGATGAGATATGATGAGGAATAATGTGAAAGGATTTGGGATGATGAGGAAAGATGGGAATTTTGTTTGGAACTGTATTTGTATGTGAAACCTATTTTTAAAGATTGTTTTATGTCAAGAATGCTAGGGAAGCATTTTGACTATCTTGTGGAATGAGGTCGTGGGGACCTAAGTAAAAAAGTTACAACAGCTGAGACGGAGAGTCAATGAAGGACGTCTCATATGGCAAGGTCGGTCTTGACCAACCTCAGTTCGATTAAAATGGTGAGCTTCCGGACAGTGGATGAGGGACCAAGGAAGCGGCCTATGAGTGAAGCGCTAGGTGACCTGCAAAGGAACCTAGAAGGTGCTGACCATACGGTGCTCAGGCTCTGGGTCGCCCAGGATACCCATGCGTGCGACGTGGAAGAAAAATGAGTTGGAGCTATTTTTTGAACACGGGCATAGATCTGGTTGATTGACCTTGCTGGTCTTCACGGATGAGTTCATGGCTCTTTTACATGGATATTGATGGTTGATCTTGCTGATCTCCAACTAAGAGTCCATATGGTTTTTATGTAATTACACTCCTAGGTACTATGGGCTAGCTAGGAACTATTGAAAAGGCCCCTGAGTGAGCAGGTGGTGAGCATTCTAGTTGGCCGATGATGCCATAGGTACGTTGAGGAAGGAATGACTAAAATTGGATTTTATGGTTGGAAAGTGGAAAAGTTAGAAATTGGATCTAGATATTTTGGAGGATTATGATTCGAAATACTATGGTTTCATTTCAAGTCTGCTTTTTAAAGACAGCTGAATTTGTAAAAGAAAATTTCATATTGGGTGCGTAAGTGGTGTGTCTAAATCGTATTTTGCATGAGTGCCTGATAGGGGCCTTGGAAACTCTTTCCCTTGGTACCCGGGACAAAACGTAACCAAATTTTCATAATGGATCCTATCAATACAGTTTTTGGGCGGTTGGCTAATCCATGGGACTTGCGGATCCCTATAATTAAAGTTTAATTCTGTTCAAGTTACAATAGTTGAAGTAAATCATGGATAATCCTTGTTCTATGGAAAAGAATCAATGGTTGTGCCTCTTTGACGCGAGGAAAAAAGCATTGGTCTCTATGATCCAAGTGCAAGTTCCTCCCTAGATCCGGCCATGTGATCCACGGGTTCAGTCAGAATGAAAAAGGGAAGTTAAGGCCCTTGACTACGTTAGAATAATTCTCCTGGAGGAATCGCATATGCTTTCTGGGCGAGGGAAGCTTTTTTCGGGTTCGATTTTGGAAGAACCAAGGAATTAGTCTCTTGTCCGGACATTCGTGGGTGAGGCCCTGAGTGGGAAACTCTACCCTGCTCGCAAGGTTGCTACTTCTGCTGCTAGCTCCCCGGTGCGGGGAGGGGGCAGGGGTCTCACAGCTGGTATCAGAGCTTTGTTGAAAGCTTAAGAAGGAAAAATAAATTTTATTAGAAATTTATAATAAAAAAACTCAGAAAGAGCATTTACATATTGTATTCTCATTCCTTAAGCTTCATTAATGAAGACTTTTAATCGATGAATTGGGTTTTTAGATGGAAGTACCGCAATTGTGTGGAATCCCTGACTTGCATGAGACCTAGACATGATGGTATTTACCTTATAGCTCCAAGGACCATGATTACCTGTATATATCGTGAGTATAACTGTAGCTCTATACTGACAATATATACAAGTGAATCTAAGACCTTGAAGTTATAAGCAAAAATGCTATCTCAGATGATGAATTTGAATGCTGGTTGATATGATTTTAGAATTCTGGTTGAGAATTGATGAATTGATTTGGATTTTGATTGAAAGATGATGATTTCTAAATTCGGGATGATGAACTGAATAAGTCATGATGATGATGAATGGAGAGAATTCCAGTAATGATGTTGGTAACTAGGAAGACGATCAAGTCTTTCAACAGATCACTATGAGATTAGTGGATTGTGCTAACAGATTGTTCGTAGCTTGACCTTTGGCCCAATAGACCCAGTTGTGGAATGGCAAATTAAGAACCTGTATAACTAAAATTCCCATGGGAATGTTCAGATTTTAATTGGAAATTATTGGTCTAATGGACCATTTTTGTGTTAAGGATATGAATGAACTATTTTCATGAGATGACTTCTGTATGTTTTTTCTTGTAGAAGGGATCTTTATCCTAGGATTCTAAGAGGGTTGACCAAACTTTAAGGAACCCCAGAATCAGTTGGATCTAAAGTTTAACTCCTTTAAGATTTGAAGTGATCTTTTCACCTGAGCGTCTTGGTTAAGTTAGAAAAAGGGACTTAACAGGGAATCTTTGTATTGATAGGATCATAGATCAAGGTCATCGTGGTAGAAATGTTAGCCCCCGCCGATGATGAGGAAGAGCTCGACCTGGATGTTCGTAAAGCTCTTTATAGATCTTAGCCTAGACCTTTCAAAGGTGAAGGGGAGCACTTGGGAGAAACAGTAGCGAAGTGGATCGAAGCTATGGAAGAGTACTTCAATGTCACCTGGTTACAATGAAAAAGTAAGGTAGCTCTTACCAGGCTGAAGATTGTAGATACAGCCAAAGTAGCGTGGAGGAACCACTGTGAGATGAACCATTTGGATCGGAACACCCAAACGTGGAATGCTCTCAAAGCTTACCTCAGAGACTTTGTTCTCCTGGCTTCCTAGAAACTAAGATGAATTAATTCCTAGAGCTAACCCAGGGAACCCGAACCACGGAGGAATATCACCACGCGCTCGCCCTCCTCCTCAAATACTCGCCACTTTCTGGATGAAGAACAGCTGATGGCCAGGTTCACTCGAGGAATGAACGAACCCTTGGATACCCTGGTGAAGAATGCTAAGCCAGTTTCTATGGCTGAAGTAGTGTGGATGGCGAAGGATTTCACCAAGGCCTTTGATGTCAAGGTCCCGTCGAAGCCAACACCATCATCTTTCAAAAGATTCCTAGCTTCGAAAGGTGATTCCAACTTTCCACCTCCTAAGAGACAACAAGGTCAAACTCAGGATACGGGAAGTTCTAGAATGGAAGAAAGGTCTCTTTTTCGGAACACAATCTCCTCGAATTCAACTTCAGAAGTTCCACCCTTGAACAAAGAAGTTAAATGCTTTAAGTGCCAAGGATATGGTCATCGTAGTATGGATTATCCAACTCCTTTTGGATCAAGGTTTTCAGGACAAGGAAGTCAAGGACCAAGATTCTAGATGCCGGCTCCTTCCTTCCAGAGTAATCAAGGTCCTTCCCGTCAAAATTAGGGAAACACTAGAGGTAGGCCCCCTAAGCAACTCTCAGCTTTAATGCAAAGTAATGTAAGACCTCCGCCTCAGAATAGGGAAAGTCAAAGAGAGATATTCCCTAATCGTCTATCTACTTCTCCAATGCAGTAATGCTAGAAGTAATCGGAGAAGAAAGAGGTGAAAGAGATTATCCTCCAGCTCTGCGAGATGAGGATATCTCACATTTTTTAAATGGGATAGGATGTAAGATTCCTCCCCCTAGATTTTGAGATATAAAGGTGTAAGAACCTTCCCTTTAGTCTCTGTAATCATCCCCTAATTCTGAATGCAAGAAAATATTATTTTTCCTTGTTTTTGGCCTAGAGAGAGAAAATATTCTAGAGAGAGATAATATAAAATTGAGATATTTTTGGATACAAATTTCTCCTAATATCTAAGATGAATTCTCCTAAAACATAAGTTCAAAAAGAATTTTCCAATGTGCATTAAAAATTAATTGAATAGGTGTCTTAAAGGCAAGGGTCCACATTTTCAGACATTTTTAACTAAGGTCTAAATAAGGTTCTAATGGGCCAATAGAATTAATCCAAGTGTTGGGATGAGAAAAATACAAAGAATAAAAGAAAATATCCCAAAAATGAGTAAATGCTCACATAAGATGAAGAGTGGACCAAGGACGATTTATTAGTTAAAAATTGGGATATTTTAGTAAAATTATGAATTTTTGACACCTCAGTAAGGAGGGAGAGGCCCCATGAAGTAGGTGCCTTTTTTTCATCATTTCCTTGCCTTTTAATTCAAAAAATGAGATATTTTTATCTCTCCTCCTGCAAACTGGATCATAAAGTGAGCTGAACTGGTCCAAAACTTGTCCAAAATGGATCAAACTGAAGGTGGAAGCCTCTAGATCCCAGTTGGACTTGGTTAGTGGCTTCCCTCACCTATAAATAGACCCTCATTCCTTTGTATTTTAATGTTTATGTATTTACATGCTAGTATTATCTTCAAAATTAGTGTAATTTTATTATCCCTCTATTTTGCCTCTTCTTTGGGAAGCTTTGGAGCTTCAAAATTCTCCATCCTCTCTTGGAGATTACCCTCCCCAACTTGGTGGCCAAAGCTTGCTTTGTGGGCTTCACTTCTCTCCAAAGAATCAAGCCAAAAACTAAGCCTTAACCCATGGTGTTTTTCTATCTTTCTCAATGGTATCTCCCTCTCCCAACCCCTCTAATGCTTGGGAAGCTTTCAATTAAATGGTTTTTTCTTGAAATCAAGCTTTCTAATGATTCAAAATGGTTAAATGGTTTAATAATAATCTTTATGCTTAATTAAAGTATTTTTATTAGTAAATCTCTTTTTTTGGAAAGATTAATCATCTTTATGGTTAGATCCTTGTTAGAAGGATAGTTCTTAATGATAAATTCATTATCTTAAACAAAACTGTAGGCTTGACAAGCTAGAGAAAAAGATTAGGTATTTTTATGATTTAATCTAGTTAAAAATGATGATTAATTTCTTTAAGCTTGTTTATGATTAAGGAAAAACATATTAATCCATTTTAAGTTGAAAGAGGGTTATGCTAACATTTTTGGAAATGAGGAATGGATATTTAAGAATAATCAAGATATTTAATCATAATTATGATTATAATTATGTTATGTATGCATAATTAAATTTTAGTCTAAAAGAGGAGTTCCTATCACCTTTCAATTACAAGTATTCATTTTAGAGTAGAAAATCGAACATTCCCAGTAATTGCAGCAGCGAAGCTATGGTAAAATTTTCTAGAAACAAAAAAGATAAATCTTATTTTTATGCATAAATTTAATAAAGCAAAAAGATGAATTTTTGTTATATTTATCTTTATATATGTACATGCATAAATAAATTTTATGCTAAAAGAAGAGTTTTGAGCATTATTCAATATTCAAAAAAATAAAGAAGGTTATGCACAAATTTTATAGAATCATTCAATTTATGAGAATTATGGAAACGATTCATTTAGATAAATGGATTAGTGTTTATACTAAAAGAGAAAATATGGGTATAATTGATTTTGTAAATCCCATAAATCTTTTATTCAAAAAGAAGAATATTGAGCGTATTTTATTTTGAGAAATTTGAGAAAGAATGTGAAAATATTGAATGGATGTGAATGAATATGAATGGATATAGGAACGATGTGAATGGGAGTGAATGGATATAAGAATGATGTGAATGGATGTAGGAATGATGTGAATGGATATAGGAATGATGTGAATGGATGTAGCAATGATGTGAATGGATATAGGAATAATGTGAATGGATGTGAATGAATGTGAAGGGATATAGGAATGATGTGAATGGATATAGGAATGATGTGAATGGATGTAGGAGAATGATGTGAATAGATGTGAATGAATGTGAATGGATATAGGAATAATGTGAATGGATGTAAGAATGATGTGAATGGATGTGAATGAATGTGAATGGATATAGGAATAATGTGAATGAATATAGGAATGATGTGAATGGATGAGAATGAATGTAAATGGATATAGGAACGATGTGAATAAAAGTGAATAGATGTGAATGTATATAGGAATGATGTGAATGGATGTGAATGGATGTAAGAATGATGTGAATGAATGTAAGAATGATGTGAATAGATGAGAATGGATGTGAGTGGATGTATAAATGGTGTGAATGGATGTGAGTTGATATAGGAATGATGTGATTGGATGTGAGTTAATGTAGAAAATGTGGGATAATGAGAAATGACATGGAATAATGAGAAATGACATGAAATGGGACGATGAGAAATGATGTGGAATGATGAGATTTGATGAGGAATAATGTGAAAGGATGTGGGATGATGAGGAAAGATGGGAATTTTGTTTGGAGCTGTATTCGTATGTGAAATCTATTTTTAAAGATTGTTTTATGTCAAGAATGATGGGGAAGCATTTTGACTATCTTGTGGAATGAGGTCGTGGGAACCTATTTGAAAAAGTTACAACAGAGCTGACGGACACTCAATGAAGGACATCTCGCGTGTGGCAAGGTCAACCGAGGTCTTGACCGACCTCGGTTCGATTGAAATGGTGAGCTTCCGGTATGGTGGATGAGGGACCAAGGAAGCTCAAATGCTATGTGGATGATCTTGTATGCATAACAAGAGCAAATTAAAGGGTTCTGAAAAGTGGAGGACTGTTTTGGATGCATTTTCCATAATTTGTGAGTGGCACCAGGTTGTTTTCAGCATTTGCAAATAGTTGTTTTGATTCCAAGAAGTTATCGCCACCATAAAAATTTTGGGCTGTGTGGACAGCATTGGTGTCGAGGTTTTATGTGTGTATGTGCATGTCTGAGTTGATTATTGGAAATCCTCACTGAACATTGTGGTAAACAAAATGAGTGATAGTCCTGATAAAATTGTTGGTGAGAATCTTGACAGGCACAACTTCCGCATTTGCAAGTATTGTATGACAAATTTTCTCAAAGGTAAAGGCCTATGGAACTTGGTGATAGGGTGATGAGGCGGAGCCAAGGGTTCCCCAAATGAATGCAACACCTACCTAGCTTACAACACATCGAAATTGGACAGAGAGAGTCTTAAAAGTGTTGCATTACTTCTCGATATGTGTTACAAAACAACATATGCCGCCATATACAGGACACACACAAATCCCAAGGATGCATGGGATACTTTGGTAAAGTTGTATGATATGACTACAGCACCAAAGAAGATGCAATTGAAGCAGAAGATTCATGGTGTGACTCGAAGCAATAGAAGTGTAAATGATTATGTACAAGAGATCAAAGGATATGCTGATGCACTAGCTTCTATTGGTGCTCCTATGGATGATGATGACTTGATAGCCATTACATTCAATGGCTTGGGTAAAGAGTACAAGGCATTTGAAACCTCTATCAAGGTTAGAGGTGGAGACCCCTGAGACTTTGATGAGCTGATTTCATTGCTTATTCTGGAAGAGATGAAACTTGGAATAGGTGCCTCATCTAGCAAAAATGAAAATTCAAGGGATCAAGCATTTTACACTCATCGTGGTGCTAGAGGCAGGGGGAGATTCAGCCCAAGAGGACATGTAGGTGGCTGTGGTTGGCAAGATCGATCACTATAGTCTCAACAAAAGAACTTTCAGCCATCATTCGGTGCTAGAGGTGGTTGTGGTTTTCACCCTCGTGCTATAGGAAGATCTGTATCTAGAGGCAGGGGGAGATGGCAAACATCGCAAAACAGAATGCTAGTAGCATTGAGTGTCACTATTGTGGTAAAATGGGACATATGGCTAGAGACTGCTATAAAAAGCAAAATGACTTCCGTGTGGAAGAGTGTAGCATGGCAATTATGCATCATCTAGTAATGCAAAACATGAGGAGCACTTGTTTGCCATGAAACATGTAATAGGTACTATGACATCACATGTAATAGGTACTATGACATCACACTTGTTCACCCTCATGCTATAGGAAGATCTGTATCTAGAGGCAGGGGGAGATGGCAAACACCGTAAAACAGAATGCTAGTAGCATTGAGTCTCACTATTGTGGTAAAATGGGACATATGGCTAGAGACTGCTATAAAAAGCAAAATGACTTCCGTGGTGGAAGAGTGTAGCATGGCAATTATGCATCATCTAGTAATGCAAAACATGAGGAGCACTTGTTTGCCATGAAACATGTAATAGGTACTATGACATCACCCTCATGCTATAGGAAGATCTGTATCTAGAGGCAGGGGGAGATGGCAAACACCGCAAAACAGAATGCTAGTAGTTGAGTGTCACTATTTTGGTAAAATGGGACATATGGCTAGAGACTGCTATAAAAAGCAAAATGACTTCCGTTGGTGGAAGAGTGTAGCATGGCAATTATGCATCATCTAGTAATGCAAAACATGAGGAGCACTTGCCATGAAACATGTAATAGGCACTTATTTGGTATATGGATTCTAGAGCGGAAAACCACATGACATACCATGGTGAGTGGTTTGAGAGGATGACACCTACACATCAGGGCTATGTTGCTACTGGGGATGATACTTAACATCCTATTACACATGTTGGTAGTGTGCCATTGCGTATACATGATGGCAGAGTAAAAACTATGTCAAATGTGTTGTATGTGCCAACAATTACAAAGAGTCTTGCATCGGTTGGTCAAATGGTGGATCAAGGAATGCAAGTTAGGTTCAATCAACATGGCTGTTTTGTTGAGGAGTTCAAAAATGGTTACAAGTTAATTGAAAAGGGGGAGAAAGAAGGTAGATTGTTCAAATTGAGTGCAGGCATTCCAGAGTTGAAGTCTCCCATGTTTTCAAAAAGTCAAGGGGTTGTGCCAGATATTGATATTTGGCATAAGAAAATTGGACATGTGAATATTCTAAAGCTGAAATCTATGCAAGTAAAAGGTATAGTTGGTGGTTTTCCCAGGTTCAAATATGATGGTAGTAATCATATATGTGAAGCATGTAGATTTGGGAAGCATGCAAGGTTGCCATTTCAAAAATATGGTCAAATCAACAGAAAACCATTGGAAATCATTCACAATGACATATGGGGTCCAGCACAGACTCCAACTATCAATGGTTGCAGAGGTATTATGTCGCATTTATTGATGACTATAGCAAGATGAATTGGATTTACTTCTTGAAAGAGAAGAGTGAAGCACTTGGGAAGTTCATTGACTTAAAAGCATTGGTGGAAAAACAGTATGGTCAATGGATCAAGTGTTTGAGGAGACAGATGGTGGTGGTGAGTACACATCACGTGCATTTGATGCTTTCTTATTGAGAGAGCATGGGATAAGAAGACAAATTTTATGCAGGTACACACCTCAGCAGAATGGTGTTGTTGCTGAGAGAAAAAACAAGATCATTGGTGAGATTGCGAGAGCTATGCTTAATGAGAAGTCTATGCAAAATTATTTTTGGGCAGAAGCATGTGCTACTCTAGTGTACTTGTTGAACATGACTCCTATCATAGCTATAGATGAGAGTACACCTAGTATGAGGATGACAAGATTTAGGCCAGATATTGGTCACTTGAAAGTCTTTTGAAAGTCTTTGGATGTGTTGCATATGTTCATGTACCAGATGAGAGAAGAAGGAAATTGGATCCAAAGGCTGAAAAATGTGTTTTCATTGGGTATGCGCAAGAGAGAAAAGCATACAAATGCTATAATCTAGTGAAAAATAGATTGTCGTTAGCAGAGATGTGATCTTTGATGAGATGGGAACTTGGTACAAAGGAAGTGAGCATGTCATAGTTTTGATGACATAGATGCAAATAAGGATGTGAATCTTCCTATACAGGAATTCCAAAAATGAGAACTCCAAGTGTTAGAAATGATAGGTATGTGCCACCACAAGCTAGGGCACATGAAGCTTGTAGTAGTAGTGAGCCATAACCAGTGAGGAGATGACAAAGAGTGAGATACCCAGTACCAGAGGTTAACATACAGCGGTTATGCTATGCATTATGCATATATGACATCAGTGGTGGTAAAGCATGTAGAGCCTTCATGTTTTGAAGAGGCTACTCGTTGGCAAGGAAACATGGGATATAGCCATGGATGAGGAGATGGATGCCTTGGTGCATAATGACACGCGGGATTTGGTAGATTTTCCAGATGGCAAGAATGTGATTAGCTGTAAATGGGTTTATAAAGTGAAGTGTAAATCAGATGGTTTAATAGAGAGGTATAAAGCAAGGTTGGTTGCAAAAGGATATGCACAAACACATGGTTTGGATTATGATGAGACATTTAGCCCAGTGGCTAAGATGGCTACAGTCAGGTCTGTGATATCTATGGCTGCTTCTCGTGGATGGAATCTATTTCAAATGGATGTGAAGAATGCCTTCCTCAATGGTGAGCTACAAGAGGAAGTATTTATGGAACAGCCAAAGGGGTATGTACACCCTAAGTATCCCAGGACCCCATACATCTGAATGCACAACGTCTCAAAAATTCTTCTTTTTGCCTCGACAACAAATTTTAGCAACAAGTAGACAAAACATGACTAAGAATTCTTCTATGAAATTTCACGACTCTTTTAAAATCTTATTCAACACATTATTACTTAGCATCTTTCAGCATCAAAGAGTTATTTTGTGATATATGTTCTATGTTGGACGCATTTCTTGGGCAATATTCTTGAGTTTTTAAAGACTTCTGGAACCATAGCTTTTTGTTGACTATTCAACATCAACAAAATTATTTTTATCATTTATCTTTTGACATACAAGCTTGACTTCAAATATTTTGCCGACTGCTCAAATTCAAGTACATTGGACATTTTATTACTCCCGCGAATCAAATGAGGTGCAATGAGATTGGACATATTGCATCAAATTATCCACCAAAGTTAAAGTATATTTCACTTGGGATAAATATACTCGATGATGATGAAGACGAATATTCTTACTACGATGAGTATTCCGACTCCTAAGGTAACATATTCATTTCATTTGAGTGTTATTATATAGTGATGAGGAGAGCATCTATGTTAATGTGGATGATGGTAGTGTGCATACACATGCTACATATGATGAAGATGAGTCCTATGATGCGAATGAGCATGTGGATGACATCATCAATGTCGATGACATTGATGATATGGATGACATTGATGATGAGGCTACCCATGCATTTAGCAGTGAGCAGCTATTGGGTACCTCATGGAGGATCTATGGGAACCTAGTCTATGACCCATTCTTGAGAGATGAGTGGAGAGTATATAATTGTGACCTGTATGAGGGGGTTATGCGGACAATGATGAGGATTATGCCTAGTACATATGGATCATGCTCAGGTAGTCACTTGTGATGTGGATCATGCCTATAGACCTATGCATGATGATGGATGCAGTGACGACGTGGATTCACATTTCGATGGAGCATGCTATGGAGTATGAGGCATTTTCTTTTGATGCTCATGGATGCCTATGCATTGACACATACATAGTCTATCAGGCATTCACTTTTGAACATGATGTGTATCATTTGGGGAGCATTGTGTATGTGGGATTGATATGCCATCATGATGTATTCACATATGATCTAAGTGGGTGGTTCTATATGGACTATCATGTATCAACAGGGTCCTATGCATGGGTGCATTATCCTCTTGACCCAAGGGGGCATCGGATGCATCTCATCGATGGATGTGGTGCATTACACCATCCATTTGATCTAGAAGGAGGTAGGATCGATAAGGTCATGGGTCACGCATGGCTTGGATTTCCATTCGATCTAGGCATCATTATCATTAGCCTCATTGTCAACAACACCCTCTTATCCTTTTTGTTTGATCTGGGCGGGCATCGTGGACATTTTTTTTATCGTAGATACACCAAGGCTGTGAGTTCATTTTTGGCTTTTATATTTAGCCTCTTGTATATGTTTTGTGCATGACCACCTTTCGATTTCGAGGGTGAAATCATTATAGGAGGGGATGGTTTATAATGAAGTAGATTTGATTGCACATACACATAAGGATGGGGCCTAGGTACTTGGGCTTAGGGTCATTTACATGTGTACTTTTGGGGCCTTGGGCTATATTACACATAAGGCTCATGGCATTGTACCTTTTTAATGATATACATTTCATGAGTACACTTAGTCTTTTGGAGCTCTAAGCTTCCATGGTGAACTTTTCCCTCTTGAGATGTGATGGTGACCTACACCCATGTTGTCACCCCATGCATTGACTGGCCAACCCCAGTTTCTTGCATGGGCGATGATAGAGCCATTAAGAAATAGCCCTGCTTTGCTAGCCTTACATCCTTGGAAACGCCACATATGAACTTCAAAAAAGAGAACATATGAAGCAAAATATAAAAATAGCAAAGGAGCATGCTCAAATATGACGGAAGGTAACCTTAAGAACTTTAACGTTGAAGTACTAGACCTAATTTTGTTCTACAGAGCACAAGATTAGATGAGAAATCAAACTACAGTAAGTGTAGCCTGTAGGTAAGAGACTCCGTGCATGACCGGGTGGCCCCTCAGTCCTGACTTGCCAAATTTTCCACTAAAGCAACCGCCATGGGCCCTGTTGGGTGGGCTAGCAAGATGGGCAGTGGGCACCCTTCCGGGAGCTAGATGGGGCTACGCAACGCACTGACGAGGCCTCAATCTCTACAAATAAGATAACGATTATAGAGAAGCTGAGGAGATGAGGGACAATAGCACGCTGCACAATGTAAACGGGCCTCAACAATGAACGCATGCAAAGCAAGCGTGCAAGGGAGTCGGAGTGCATCATGCATGTAAAGCAAGCCTGCAAGGGAGTCGTTGAGAAGTAGGGTTGGTGAGACCATGTGAGGTGGTAAATTACTTGCAATTATTAGCAAATAAGAAAATTTAAGATAGAACTAAAAGAATCATTAGAGATTAGAGTCTAGAGAATCGAGAATTCTTGAATCTTTATTATTTGAATTTCGAGTATATTTATCTATAGACTATAATCTAATTTAAGGATAAGTTTAAAAGTATATATTATAAATAATATTATATATATAGTATTTAATAAGGCTTATAAATATATAAGGCTAAAAAATAAAACATAAAATTTTTAAACTAGCATGTCAAATGACTTGCATTTTTAAATAAAAACTTTCACAATGACAAGCAATTTTTGAATCATTGCATGTTCTTTGACATGGAAGAAAACTTAAAGCTTTTTTGACAGGCAAAATCACCCTTGATAGGTAAAACACCCATCAATTTTAGGCCACAAGGCTGAACCAAGAATCTTGTATAAGTGCCCAAGGATCCCTGGAGAGGGACAATTTGAGAAAAGGAGAAACGAGAAGGAAAAGGCGAAGGAGAGGAAGAAAGAAGGATTCTCGAAAGGGTGCAATTTTGAATTTGAATCTCACATCTTTCAATGCAACCTTGGTTCATGCTTAGCTTCACCGTTGGTTCAACTGCTAATGGTAATGCTTATTTTATTTTATTTTATTATACATGCACTTTTTGCACTTCCAATACAATACTTTTCTTACCTTTTCTTTCACATTGCAATGTATGGTTGACACGTTGCGTAAGTGATTACAATCTATGTGCTGAGGCAGCATTAATGTGGAACAAAGCAAGCAAAAAAATTGTGGTAAGATGGTACAACACAAGAAGAAGAATTGATACCATAGTGTTCGCTAAAAAAGGGAATAGGAGGGTTTTAGGGAGGGATTCGAGGAAGGAAAAAATTCAAATGCGTGGAGTGGATTGTGAGAGAGATATATAATAATGATAGAAGAGAATAGCTTGACATTAAAATCGATGATGAGCTATATAATAATGATAGAAGAGAATAGCTTGACATTAAAATTGACGATGAGCTATTTTATAGACAACGGTAAAGTGGATGACTCTCAAGTCCCTTGGGCCCTTCCACAACCCAGCAAAGCTGGTCGATGTTATAGGTACGATCATCGAGATGGCTATGGCTTGGGTTTTTCTGCCATTATCCATGGCCAATGATGGTAGTGGCAGGAGTTGCCCAATGGGGCAGGAGAGAGATAGAGAGAGAGAGAGAGAGAGCCTCAGAGCAGTGCGTTAACTCAAACCAACCAAACACTGCACACTGTAGGAAAAAGATACTTGAAATTTTTGGAGCTTGCTTACTTGCAAAAATGTTTCTTATTTAAGTTTTTATGTATCAATAAAATCCTATATCTATTCATGTGGATACCTTTTTGACATTCATTTATGTTTTCTTAAAAGAAAAATAGAGAGATAATAAATTACTTTGAGATAGAGAGGGGGGGTGAGGAAGATTTCATGAGACGTGATGAATAAATAGAATAGAATATATAATGTCTTGACATGTTATTATTATGTATTAATATATGTTTATTTAAAAAGAATTTCTTTATGGAGAGAGAGAGAGAGAGAGAGAGAGAGAGAGAGAGAGAGAGATTTCATTAGCCTATACAAAAGAACCAATGGGTCTATGAGTGTACTAAGATGATTACTTTTGCCGATGGTCATTTCGTTTACCCTTTGACATAGGCCTATTAGAAATTTTGAGCCTACTGCTTAGGTTACCACTTAGGACATAATAGAGTGCTAGATCAAACAAATAATACTTTCACTCGAGCGTAGTTGGGTCTTAATCTATTCTATGTTTGTGTGATTTGTGATTCACCATTTGGATTCTTTTTGCATCCCATAATTTCTTATAGATTAAATAGAATTTAAAAAAATATTTCATTAATATTTCTTAATAGAGAGGAAGTCATTGTGAGGTGTTCCATGGATGTTGAGGATAGAAGCCATCATGCTAAGTAATTAGAACCTTAAAAATTCGAGGCAAGAGTATATAATGAGAAGGCTCAAGGAATAATGCATGCTTTTAAGTAATGCCAATGGAAACTAAAAACCTCTGCTAAGTGGGTGTAGCACAACGATACTAACAAGCCTTGAAATGGAAAGAAGACAATAACTTAACATCAGAGAAGATACTCCATTTGGTCAACAATACAAACTCAGTGTGGCAACCATGAGATATTGTCAAAATGTGAAATGAAAGAGGAGAATATGGAGGCCCAATTTCTGTTTTGGGAGTGCACCAATGAGGTGATAGCAAACCATGATTGTGAAAGGAAAGATTTATTTGGTTTCATGGTGTCAGGCGTTTTTCTGTAAAGGTGTTTTGAGTCCGTGTACATATGGGATGCGTGGTGTGCAATAAAACTTTGCCCTGAATGCCCTGGCAAATGTATAGGCTGAGTGGTTTTGTTGTGAGCTGGTATATGCACGTGTTTTTTTTCCGGAGCAGGTGCTTGAGATATGGAAGTTTTATGGCAATAATATGGTGTGCTGATGGTTGCTAAAAGCAGGGCACCGACTGGGAATTGATGTGTTTGGTAAGTTGATGCTGATGATGATGAGCGGTGGGCAGCTCTCATATGGTTTTGGAAAGTGGTGGATCGTCGTGTGAGAGGAGGAGCCTTGTTGCTAGTGTGGCCATCACTTTAGAGCTTTAAAAAAATAATAATAAATATACTATACAAGGTGGCCAATGTGAATAGGGGCTACGTGGAAGCTTGGGTGGCTGCCAGCATGTTATCTAGAAGGCTGGAGAGAAGTTGGCCGCTTCGGAGATGAAGGGTCGCCGAGTAAGAGACGGGGGGAGTAGCTTGAGAAAAGTCTGGAGAGGGAAGACAAAAAAGGAGTGTGGAAGCGCTGCAGAGGCCAGGATTGGTGAAGCTGCTGTGGTTGCAGAGGCTGGCGAAGAGAGAAGACCAGCTGGGTGTGGTTAGAGAGACCGCTTGCAAAGACGACTGTGAAGGGAAGCAGAGGAGGCGGCTATGGTGTTTTTTGAAGTGGATGCACAAGAGGTTGATGTTGGTGTGACTGGCTGGGACAGCTGGTAGAAGCCGACGTGCTGGCGTCAAAGGTGGTGGCTGCTGACGGCGATTGAACAGGCTCTACAGCAGACAGGCGAGAAGATAAAGATGGCCGCCTTGTGGTCATGTGGAGCGCAGCTATACTGGTGTGGACAGCAGGCGGCGCTGACGTGTGGACTGAAGGGTTGTGACGAGTGAAGGCCGCCGTGTTGTTTGGTTGGGGGGTCTCGGGCGCAACAGCAGGTTGTGAGAAGGCGCAGTCGTGTGTGGGAGCCGCCTAGGAGCTGCTGGCGAAGACTGAGACGCCGCCAAGGAGGCAGAGGCTGGTGGGGCACTGCTTGTGGAAGGAGACGGAAGCGGCTGGTGTCAAAAGAAGCCGACGGGAGAGGCTGGGGTAGTGAATCGCTACAAAGGAAAAGCATAGGGCTGGTGGTCTGCAGGCACAGAGAGCGGGAGCTCTGGAATAATCGAGGAGAGCCTTGTGGTAACTGGCGGACAGCACAGCTGCAGAAGAAGAGAAGTAGTAGCTGCCTTGTTTCAAAACTTCTGGTGTGAGACCAAGAGAAGCTGTGGGCAGTGTGTGTGTGAGTTGTTTGCTGTGAGTGTGTGATAAAGGAGAGTGCGAGGATGAGTGGTTGAAGCTTGTCATTTGATAAAAAATATGTGTGATGGATCACCCCTTGTAAAAGGACAAACACGGTTTGTGTGATATGTGAGTGGCTTAGCCTTGCTGACAGATAAAAGGCTTTGATAATGAGATATGTGAGCTGTTGAAACTGCCTTTCTTTGGGTATCTCTGGCTCATAGAGAGAGAGAGAGAGAGATTTTTCTTTCCAGCTAGAGAAGCTGGTGGTGCCCCTTGTGCTTGTGAGTGTTCCGAAGGTGGTGAGTCGGCGAGCTATAGCGGCCTTCTTGTGTTCCTGAGCTGCCTCACATCTTTCTGGTGCCCCCACTGAGGAGTTGCTCTGGCATTGTTCCACTGAGGATAGCTCTGCTATTTCCTTCAGTTTATCAGGGTGTGTGCCCTAGGAATTGAGAGTTCAGGGAAGGAGTTTTCTTGGATCGAGGTGAAGTTTGGGGGTTAAAATGACGTCTTATCCAAAGTTTTATGGTAGCCCTAATGAGGATGTGGAAGATTTCTTGGAAAGAATGGAGGTTGCATGCATAAGCAACCATATAAATGAGTCGGTACAGGTGTTGCGGCTACTGAGCATTTGTTTGAAAGGGGATGCAAGGACCTGGTACAGGACTTATGAGGAGTCATTGAGGGTTGCTATTCCACATCTTGATATGACTGAAAATGGATTAAAGACGGCACTTAGCGCAATAGGTTCAAGAAGGTAGAAGACCCCGACAAGGTTTGGCTTGAGGTGCAAGCTCTGACACAAGGTGAGTTGGAATCATTAGATGATTATATGAAGAAATTTTCTTTGCTATGGGAGACTCTATGCAAGGCTTTAGGGGAAGACCAGGTACCGCCTGACATGATGAAGAAAAACAAGTTTGTAGCCGGGCTTAAGAGGAGTATTCGCTGGAAAGTGGAATTGAAGAAGCCCAAGTCTTTTGAAGATGCGGTAGAAATTGCTAAATCAAAAGATTGGAAGTTGCAGCGGATGAATCAGCTGGGGATGATTCCAGTTGTAGCACAGCCGGAGATTCGTAGAGTGGAGGCTACACCCATGAATGCAGTGATTGAGAGGATGAAGCCCACTGAAGCCCAAGCTATGCAGATGGTGCCACAAGCTAGTCAAGGAGTACCTATGGTCCCTGCAGGTTCTGATGAGGGATTGCGACAGGATATGAAACACATCGTTGATCTTATGAAGAATTTGAGCTTAAATTTAATGGAAAGTACAGGTGGTGGACGTGGTAGAGGCCGAGGCAATAATCATGAAGGGGGAGATGGACAAGCAGGGTATGGACGTGGTCGCGATAGGGGCCGTCGTTTCATCCTTACATGCTGGAACTGTGGTGAGCTTGGTCATCTGAGTACAGATTGTGATAAGCCTCAGCGAATGGGTGGTGATATGTACCCACTACCTTCATAGTTACGTGATAGGTCAAATGATTTTGGTATTAATTTTAGGGATCAAGCAAGCCCCAGTGGAATCACAGCTGAGGAGAAGGGGAAGGCAAAGGTCATGAATGTTGTTACTCTGGAGAATGTTCAGGTGAGAGAAGAAGGGGATGTGATGCCTGTTGGCAAGCGCACAACGGATGAAAGACAAGGAAAAGGGGTGGTTGGACCCAGCCGTAAGAAGGGGAAGCAGCAGGAAGGAGAAGATGTAAAAGCCAAAAGGAAACGGAAGCCTCGTAGAAGGTTCCAGGTGTCAGACTTCCCACTGGGGCAAACCAGCTATGACTTGAAATCTGATTTGGTGAACAGGAAGGCCAACATCACCTTTGGGCAGTTGGTGGAGATGGTGCCAAAATTGAGAAGGCAATGGAAGGGACTTGTGAATCCAATGGAAAAGGAGTCAGAGAAGAAGTCAGTCAAAGTACTATCTTTAGAAGAGCTTCCAGATATTTGCCCTATAGTGGAGGTGTGGATTAAAGGTAGGAACCTTGGTCAGGCCTATATAGATGGAGGAGCTCAAATCTGTGTGATTACCCAATCATGTGTGGAGCAGTCAGGCTTGAGGGTGTCTGGGGTTTCTGGTTTTCGAATCAGAATGGCTAATCATCAAAAGGTAAAATGTCTTGGTATGATAAAGGAATTGGAAATTGAAGCTTTTAATGTCAAAGCTATTGTAGATTTTCATGTGATGCCTGCGGGTCTTGGTGCTTTTCCAATTATTCTTGGACGACCCTGGTTGCGAGTGGTGGGTGCAGTACAGGACTGGAGGTATGGGACCATTTCTTTGCATAATAAGTGGGGTAATAAAAAATCTTTTGAGATGCATAGTAGGAGATCTTTGAATGATGTGTGGGAGAGGCCACAGGATTCGAGTGAAGAGGAAACTACCACCAATACTTCTGAATCGGAGATGGATTCATCGACTACTACTTCTAGTGGAGAAGAGGCAGATGTGGCTTTCCTAATATCAGAGCAACAAGGTGATGAAGATAAAGAAGTGCATGAAGTGGGTGCTGAGGGAGAAGATACTATGGGGTCATATGAAGTGATTGAGGAATTACTGCAGCCAAAGATAGAAGTGAAGAAGAAGCAGGAGCTGATTGAAGGAATGTTGAGTCCGGATCTCTCGAGTGGAGAAAAGGTTAGATATGTTAATATGCTGTCTCATTTTCCAGAATTATTCATCACTTCTTATAAGGAGATTCGAGGATTTAAAGGGCTAGATTTGAGGATTGAATTGAAAAAAGGTGTAAAAACAGTTAGGCAGAAGCTTCGCAGGATGGGACGAGAACAAATGCAGGCCCTGAGAGAGGAAGTTGATAAGCTGTTGAGTGCAGGTTTCATTACACCAGTGGACACAGCTGAGTGGGTAAGTCCTACAGTGGTGAGTCCAAAGAAGGATGGCAGGTGGCGTATATGTGTGGATTTCAAGCCTTTGAATGCTGCTACAAAGAAGGATTCTTACCCCCTACCTTTTTTGGATGAGATCTTGGATACTGTAGCTGGATATGAAAGGTATAGTGTTTGTGATGGGTATTCAGGTTATTTCCAGTTAAAGATTGCAGAAGAAGATCAGCGCAAGACGACTTTCATTACACCGTGGGGGTGTTTCTGCTACAAAGTCCTTCCTTTTGGATTGATGAATGGACCAGCTTACTTTCAGAGAAGGGCAAATTGGGTATTATCTCCTTTTTCGAACAAGTTTGTGAAGGATTTTATTGATGATTTTTGTATGTACAGCTCCAGGCAAGAGCATTGTGATAGGCTGGCTACAGTTTTTCAGCGTTATGATGAGTGTGGTGGTCAATTAAATCCAAAAAAGTGTTTTTTAGCTCAACCGAGGGTGAAGCTCTTGGGATATGTTGTTTCAGAGAATGGTATTGATCCAGATCCTGATAAAGTCAAGTCTCTTCTTCTTCTTCCTACACCAAAGAATACAAGGCAACTGGCTACTTTTGTGCAAAAGGTGAAGTATATGGCTCGATTCATCTCTCTATCTTCACAGTTGTTATATCCTTTGCAGCAAGCAGCAAAGCATGATCCTTTGCATTGGACGGAGGAGTGTGAGGTAGTTTTCCAAAAAGTGAAAGAGGTGTTGGGAGCTATTCCTACAATGCAGGCGCCTAATTGGGAACAGGTATTTTATGTCAATCCTTCAGTAGGTGAAGATGCAATTGGAGCTATGTTGTTACAAAAGGGGAAAGAATCACATTAAATGCAACCAGTCTACTATGCTAGCAGAGTAAAACTTGCCAGAGAAAGGTTGCTATCAGAGGTGGAACTTGTTATGGTTAGTATGATGTATGGATGTAGGCGGTTCCGCCATTACTTGTTGCCTCGCCCCTTTGTGTTTTTGACGAGCTACACTTTTTTGCCTCAGTTGATAAATGGCACAAATTTATCCAAAGCTATGATGAAGTGGGTGATTGAGTTGCAGGAATTTACTTTCTCATTCTTGGTGGAAGAGAGTACCAGGGCTACCTTAGCTGATCTACTGACATATAAGGAGAGTCCTCTTCTTATAAAGGAGGAAACCATCAAGAAGCCAGTTGAGGATGCGGCTGTGTTGGTGAATGCACACTTATTATATTTTGATGGTTCTTACAGGAAAAGCCATGATGCAGCCTCAGGAGGTTTGGTGCTAAATATGATCCACAGGGTTGCCTTGTTTTTAAGAAGGGTGTTAAGGTGGATGCACATAGCAACAATGAAGCGGAGTATCTCACTTTGGAAGTTGGATTGCAAATATGTTTGAAGCATGGTGTACACACGATTCGCATTCGTCGAGGTGATGCATTGCTTGTGGTAAAACAGGTATTGGGAGTTTGGAAGTCAAAGAATATGTTACTCAAAGAAATGTGTTTTAAGATTAAAGGTCTGTTGAAGGAATTTGAAGCTTGGAGTCTTAAGCATGTGGATCGAGGCCATAATGAGGAGGCTCATGAAGCAGCCCAGGGAATGATTGGTGAAGTTTTTGTTCTTAAAGATCGTGCATCATTTTATTGTGGCAGGGAGAATTTACAGGATGTTGAGGAGTTTTTGTTAACAGGGATGATTCCTAATGGTATTTAAAAATCAAAAAAGTATGGTTTCATCAGGAAAGCTGCAAGGTATGTGATGGTTGGTGATGCTTTGTATTTGAAGGGAATTGATTTGATAATGCGACGGGTACCTTGGAAGGAAGAAATCTACAAAATTCTTAAGGAAAACCATGAAGGAGCATGCGGTGGACATTTTGCCTCAAAGATTACCTTGCATAAGGTATTGCAGGAAGGTTATGTATGGCCGAGTATACATAAGGATATTAATCATTGGTGCAGGTCATGCAAACAATGCCAAGCTCACAGTAGACGGATATTAAAGCCTGAGATGCTCAAGGAAAACAATTCTTGCTTATGATGTTTTTGAAAAATGGGGAATTGATGCTGTGGGACCATTGCCTATTACCAACCGAGGGAAGTGCTACATCTTGACTGCAGTTGATTACCTTTCTAGATGGGCAGAAGCAAAGGCAGTAAAACAAATTACTGCTAAGGAGGTGGCAAAGTTTGTATATCAGGATATCTGCTGAAGTTTGGTGTGCCATTGGAATTGCTTTCTGATCAGGGTCCAGGTTTCAGAGCAGAGCTTATGGATTATTTGTGTACAAAGATGAAGATCAGTCGTAGTTTTACCACACCTTACTATCCACAGTGTAATGGCCTGAATGAGCGTTTCAATGGTAAATTGATCAAGATTTTATCTAAGGTGATAGAACAACAAGGCAAGAATTGGGATCTGGAGTTGCCTGCTGTCTTGTGGGCATACAGAACAGCAATTAAGACTGGTACGGGTTTCACTCCATTTCATCTTGTTTATGGGAAGGAAGCCTTATTGCCTATTGAGGTGGAGATACCAGCTGTGAAAATGTTGGAAAAGCTTTTGGAAGAGCCTAAAGATGCCTTTAAAGAGCGGCTGTTATATTTACAAGAAGCACAGCTGAACAGGGATAATGCTTTGAAGCATTATGAAGATATGCAGGCAAGGACGCTGGAGAAGTTCAACAAGAAAATTAAAAGCAAAGGAATTATGAAGGATGATTTGGTATTACGTTATAATAGCAGGCTGGATAATTCCTTTCATAAGAAGTTTCAAATTAAGTGGGAAGGACCTTTCTTGGTGATGCAAGGATTTGCAAATGGTACCTATCAATTGGCAAATTTAGATGGGACTTTACATGCTTCCAGGGTAAATGAATACAGGCTGAAGAAGTATTATGCACGCTTGATGGTGATTGTACAGGATGCAGTGTTTGAAGATGTGATTTCAGATGAAGAGCAGTTTTTGGATATCAATTTAGGTCTTGAAATGCTTTTTACTGCTAATGATGAATGATTTAGCAGGCTGGGGGTTGGGCAAAGTATGTCGGGCGTTTTTCTGTAAAGGTGTTTTGAGTCCGTGTACATATGGGATGCGTGGTGTGCAATAAAACTTTGCCCTGAATGCCTTGACAAATGTATAGGCTGAGTGGTTTTGTTGTGAGCTGGTATATGCACGTGTTTTTTTTCCGGAGCAGGTGCTTGAGATATGGAAGTTTTATGGCAATAATATGGTGTGCTGATGGTTGCTAAAAGCAGGGCACCGCCAGGGAATTGATGTGTTTGGTAAGTTGATGCTGATGATGATGAGCGGTGGGCAGCTCTCATATGGTTTTGGAAAGTGGTGGATCATCGTGTGAGAGGAGGAGCCTTGTTGCTAGTGTGGCCATCACTTTAGAGCTTTAAAAAAATAATAATAAATATACTATACAAGGTGGCCAATGTGAATAGGGGCTACGTGGAAGCTTGGGTGGCTGCCAGCATGTTATCTAGAAGGCTGGAGAGAAGTTGGCCGCTTCGGAGGTGAAGGGTCACCGAGTAAGAGACGGGGGGAGCAGCTTGAGAAAAGTCTGGAGAGGGAAGACAAAAAAAGGAGTGTGGAAGCACTGCAGAGGCCAGGATTGGTGAAGGTGCTGTGGTTGCAGAGGCTGGCGAAGAGAGAAGACTAGCTGAGGGCACTCTGGGTGTGGTTAGAGAGAAGACTAGCTGAGGGCACTCTGGGTGTGGTTAGAGAGACCGCTTGCAAAGACGACTGTGAAGGGAAGAAGAGGAGGCGGCTATGGTGTTTTTTGAAGTGGATGCACAAGAGGTTGACGTTGGTGTGACTGGCCGGGACAGCTAGTAGAAGCCGACGTGCTGGCGTCAAAGGTGGTGGCTGTTGACGGCGATTGAAGAGGCTCTGTAGACAGGTGAGAAGATAAAGATGGCCGCCTTGTGGTCATGTGGAGCGCAGCTCTACTGGTATGGACAGCAGGCAGCACTGACGTGTGGACTGAAAGGTTGTGATGAGTGAAGGCCGCCGTGTTGTTTGGTTGGGGGGTCTCGGGCGCAACAGCAGGTTGTGAGAAGGCGCAGCCGTGTGTGGGAGCCGCCTAGGAGCTGCTGGCGAAGACTGAGACGCCGCCAAGGAGGCAGAGGCTGGTGGGGCGCTGCCAAGGAGACGGAAGCGGCTGGTGTCAAAAGAAGCCGACGGGAGAGGCTGGGGTAGTGAATCGCTACAAAGGAAAAGCATAGGGCTGGTGGTCTGCAGGCACAGAGAGCGGGAGCTCTGGAATAATCGAGGAGAGCCCTATGGTAACTGGCAGACAGCATAGCTGCAGAAGAAGAGAAGTAGTAGCTGCCTTGTTTCAAAACTTCTGGTGTGAGACCAAGAGAAGCTGTGGGCAGTGTGTGTGTGAGTTGTTTGCTGTGAGTGTGTGATAAAGGAGAGTGCGAGGATGAGTGGTTGAAGCTTGTCATTTGATAAAAAATATGTGTGATGGATCACCCCTTGTAAATGGACAAACAGGGTTTGTGTGATATGTGAGTGGCTTAGCCTTGCTGACAGATAAAAGGCTTTGATAATGAGATATGTGAGCTATTGAAACTACCTTTCTTTGGGTATCTCTGGGTGAGAGAGAGAGAGAGAGAGAGAGATTTTTCTTTCCCTGGGATTCAATATAGTACATATGGTTTTTTTCTTGCACTAGTGTGCTACTATATATAAATGTACATATATAAATATAATAACCTGGTGCCCCTTGTGCTTGTGAGTGTTCCGAAGGTGGTGAGTCGGCGAGCTATAGTGGCCTTCTTGTGTTCCTGAGCTGCCTCACATCTTTCTGGTGCCCCCACTGAGGAGTTGCTCTGGCATTGTTCCACTGAGGATAGCTCTGCTATTTCCTTCAGTTTATCAGGGTGTGTGCCCTAGGAATTGAGAGTTCAGGGAAGGAGTTTTCTTGGAAGTTTGGGGGTTAAAATGATGTCTTATCTAGAGTTTTATGGTAGCCCTAATGAGGATGTGGCAGATTTCTTGGAAAGAATGGAGGTTGCATGCATAAGCAACCATATAAATGAGTCGGTACAGGTGTTGCGGTCGGCTACTGAGCATTTGTTTGAAAGGGAATGCAAGGACCTGGTACAGGACTTATGAGGAGTCATTGAGGGTTGTTGTTCCACATCTTGATATGACTGAAAATGGATTAAAGACGGCACTTAGCAACAGGTTCAAGAAGGTAGAAGACCCCGACAAGGTTTGGCTTGAGGTGCAAGCTATGACACAAGGTGAGTTGGAATCATTAGATGATTATATGAAGAAATTTTCTTTGCTATGGGAGACTCTATGCAAGGCTTAGGTACCGCCTGACATGATGAAGAAAAACAAGTTTGTAGCCGGGCTTATGAGGAGTATTCGCTGGAAAGTGGAATTGAAGAAGCCCAGGTCTTTTGAAGATGCGGTAGAAATTGCTAAATCAAAAGATTGGAAGTTGCAGCGGATGAATCAGCTGGGGATGATTCTAGTTGTAGCACAGCCGGAGATTCGTAGAGTGGAGGCTACACCCATGAATGCAGTAACTGAGAGGATGAAGCCAACTGAAGCCCAAGCTATGCAGATGGTGCCACAAGCTAGTCAAGGAGTACCTATGGTTCCTGCAGGTTCTGATGAGGGATTGCGACAGGATATAAAACAGATGGTTGATCTTATGAAGAATTTGAGCTTAAATTTAATGGGAAGTACAGGTGGTGGACGTGGTAGAGGCCGAGGCAATAATCATGAAGGGGGAGATGGACAAGCAGGGTATGGACGTGGTCGCGATAGGGGCCGTCGTTTCATCCCTACATGCTGGAACTGTGGTGAGCTTGGTCATCTGAGTACAGATTGTGATAAGCCTCATTGAATGGGTGGTGATATGTACCCACTACCTTCACAGTTACCTGATAGGTCAAATGATTTTGGTATTGATTTTAGGGATCAAGCAGGCCCCAGTGGAATCACAGCTGAGGAGAAGGGGAAGGCAAAGGTCATGAATGTTGTTACTCTGGAGAATGTTCAGGTGAGAGAAGAAGGGGATGTGATGCCTGTTGGCAAGCGCATAACGGATGAAAGAGAAGGAAAAGGGGTGGCTGGACCCAGCCGTAAGAAGGGGAAGCAGCAGGAAGGAGAAGATGTAAAAGCCAAAAGGAAACGGAAGCCTCGTAGAAGGTTCCAGGTGTCAGACTTCCCACTGGTGGGGGATGGGCAAACCAGCTATGACTTGAAATCTGATTTGGTGAACAGGAAGGCCAACATCACCTTTGGGCAGTTGGTGGAGATGGTGCCAAAATTGAGAAGGCAATGGAAGGGACTTATGAATCCAATGGAAAAGGAGTCAGAGAAGAAGTCAGTCAAAGTACTATCTTTAGAAGAGCTTCCAGATATTTGCCCTATAGTGGAGGTGTGGATTAAAGGTAGGAACCTTGGTCAGGCCTATATAGATGGAGGAGCTCAAATCTGTGTGATTACCCAATCATGTGTGGAGCAGTCAGGCTTGAGGGTAATTGGGGTTTCTGGTTTTCGAATCAGAATGGCTAATCATCAAAAGGTAAAATGTCTTGGTATGATAAAGGAATTGAAAATTGAAGCTTTTAATGTCAAAGCTACTGTAGATTTTCATGTGATGCCTGCGGGTCTTGGTGCTTTTCCAATTATTCTTGGACGACCCTGGTTGCGAGTGGTGGGTGCAGTACAGGACTGGAGGTATGGGACCATTTCTTTGCACAATAAGTGGGGTAATAAAAAATCTTTTGAGATGCATAGTAGGAGATCTTTGAATGATGTGTGGGAGAGGCCACAGGATTCGAGTGAAGAGGAAACTACCACCAATACTTCTGAATCGGAGATGGATTCATGGACTACTGCTTGTAGTGGAGAAGAGGCAGATGTGGCTTTCCTAATATCAGAGCAACAAGGTGATGAAGATAAAGAAGTGCATGAAGTGGGTGCTTAGGGAGAAGATACTATGGGGTCATATGAAGTGATTGAGGAATTACTGCAGCCAAAGATAGAAGTGAAGAAGAAGCAGGAGCTGATTGAAGGAATGTTGAGTCCGGATCTCTCGAGTGGAGAAAAGGTTAGATATGTTAATATGCTGTCTCATTTTCTAGAATTATTCATCACTTCTTATAGGGAGATTCGAGGATTTAAAGGGCTCAATTTGAGGATTGAATTGAAAGAAGGTGTAAAAACAGTTAGGCAAAAGCTTCGCAGGATGGGACGAGAACAAATGCAGGCCCTGAGAGAGGAAGTTGATAAGCTGTTGAGTGCAGGTTTCATTACACCAGTGGACACAGCTGAGTGGGTAAGTCCTACAGTAGTGAGTCCAAAGAAGGATGGCAGGTGGCGTATATGTGTGGATTTCAAGCCTTTGAATGCTGCTACAAAGAAGGATTCTTACCCCCTACCTTTTTTGGATGAGATCTTGGATACTGTAGCTGGATATGAAAGGTATAGTGTTTGTGATGGGTATTCAGGTTATTTCCAGTTAAAGATTGCAGAAGAAGATCAGCGCAAGATGACTTTCATTACACCGTGAGTGTGTTTCTGCTACAAAGTCCTTCCTTTTGGATTGATGAATGGACCAGCTTACTTTCAGAGAAGGGCAAATTGGGTATTATCTCCTTTTTTGAACAAGTTTGTGAAGGATTTTATTGATGATTTTTGTATATACAGCTCCAGGCAAAGAGCATTGTGATAGGCTGGCTACAGTTTTTCAGCGTTATGATGAGTGTGGTGGGGTCAATTAAATCCAAAAAAGTGTTTTTTAGCTCAACCGAGGGTGAAGCTCTTGGGCCATGTTGTTTCAGAGAATGGTATTGATCCAGATCCTGATAAAGTCAAGTCTCTTCTTCTTCTTCCTACACCAAAGAATACAAGGCAGCTGGCTACTTTTGTGCAAAATTTGAAGTATATGGCTCGATTCATCTCTCTATCTTCACAGTTGTTATATCCTTTGCAGCAAGCAGCAAAGCATGATCCTTTGCATTGGACGGAGGAGTGTGAGGTAGTTTTCCAAAAAGTGAAAGAGGTGTTGGGAGCTATTCCTACAATGCAGGTGCATAATTGGGAACATGTATTTTATGTCAATCCTTTAGTAGGTGAAGATGCAATTGGAGCTATGTTGTTACAAAAGGGGAAAGAATCACATTATATGCAACCAGTCTACTGTGCTAGCAGAGTAAAACTTGCCAGAGAAAGCTTGCTATCAGAGGTGGAACTTGTTATGGTTAGTGTGATGTATGCATGTAGGCAGTTCCGCCATTACTTGTTGCCTCGCCCCTTTGTGTTTTTGACGAGCTACACTTTTTTGCCTCAGTTGATAAATGGCACAAATTTATCCAAAGCTATGATGAAGTGGGTGATTGAGTTGCAGGAATTTACTTTCTCATTCTTGGTGGAAGAGAGTACCAGGGCTACCTTAGCTGATCTACTGACATATAAGGAGAGTCCTCTTCTTATAAAGGAGGAAACCATCAAGAAGCCAGTTGAGGATGCGGCTGAGTTGGTGAATGCACACTTATTATATTTTGATGGTTCTTACAGGAAAAGCCATGATGCAGCCTCAGGAGGTTTGGTGCTTTATGATCCACAGGGTTGCCTTGTTTTTAAGAAGGGTGTTAAGGTGGATGCACATAGCAACAATGAAGCGGAGTATCTGACTTTGGAAGTTGGATTGCAAATATGTTTGAAGCATGGTGTACACAGGATTCGCATTTGAGGAGATGCATTGCTTGTGGTAAAACAGGTATTGGGAGTTTGGAAGTCAAAGAATATGTTACTCAAAGAAATGTGTTTTAAGATTAAAGGTCTGTTGAAGGAATTTGAAGCTTGGAGTCTTAAGCATGTGGATTGAGGCCATAATGAGGAGGCTCATGAAGCAGCCCAGGGAATGATTGGTGAAGTTTTTGTTCTTAAAGGTCATGCATCATTTTATTGTGGCAGGGAGAATTTACAGGATGTTGAGGAGTTTTTGTTAACAGGGATGATTCCTAATGGTATTGAAAAATCAAAAAAGTATGGTTTCATCAGGAAAGTTGCAAGGTATGTGATGGTTGCTGATGCTTTGTATTTGAAGGGAATTGATTTGATAATGCGACAGGTACCTTGGAAGGAAGAAATCTACAAAATTCTTAAGGAAAACCATGAAGGAGCATGCAGTGGACATTTTGCCTCAAAGATTACCTTGCATAAGGTATTGCAGGAAGGTTATGTATGGCCGAGTATACATAAGGATATTAATCATTGGTGCAGGTCATGCAAACAATGCCAAGCTCACAGTAGACGGATATTAAAGCCTGAGATGAGGAAGACAATTCTTGCTTATGATGTTTTTGAAAAATGGGGAATTGATGATGTGGGACCATTGCCTATTACCAGCCGAGGGAAGTGCTACATCTTGACTGCAGTTGATTACCTTTCTAGATGGGCAGAAGCAAAGGCAGTAAAACAAATTACTGCTAAGGAGGTGGCAAAGTTTGTATATCAGGATATCTGCTGTAAGTTTGGTGTGCCATTGGAATTGCTTTCTGATCAGGGTCCAGGTTTCAAAGCAGAGCTTATGGATTACTTGTGCACAAAGATGAAGATCAGTCATAGTTTTACCACACCTTACTATCCACAGTGTAATGGCCTGAATGAGCGTTTCAATGGTGAATTGATCAAGATTTTATCTAAGGTGACAGAACAACAAGGCAAGAATTGGGATCTGGAGTTGCCTGCTGTCTTGTGGGCATACAGAACAGCAATTAAGACTGGTACGGGTTTCACTCCATTTCATCTTGTTTATGGGAAGGAAGCCTTATTGCCTATTGAGGTGGAGATACCAGCTGTGAAAATGTTAGAAAAGCTTTTGGAAGAGCCTAAAGATGCCTTTAAAGAGCGGCTGTTATATTTACAAGAAGCACAGCTGAACAGGGATAATGCTTTGAAGCATTATGAAGATATGCAGGCAAGGACGCAGGAGAAGTTCAACAAGAAAATTAAAAGCAAAGGAATTATGAAGGATGATTTGGTATTACGTTATAATAGCAGGCTGGATAATTCCTTTCATAAGAAGTTTCAAATTAAGTGGGAAGGACCTTTCTTGGTGATGCAAGGATTTGCAAATGGTACCTATCAATTGGCAGATTTAGATGGGACTTTACATGCTTCCAGGGTAAATGGATACAGGCTGAAGAAGTATTATGCACGCTTGATGGTGATTGTACAGGATGCAGTGTTTGAAGATGTGATTTCAGATGAAGAGCAGTTTTTGGATATCAATTTAGGTCTTGAAATGCTTTTTACTGCTAATGATGAATGATTTAGCAGGCTGGGGGTTGGGCAAAGTATGTCAGGCGTTTTTCTGTAAAGGTGTTTTGAGTCCGTGTACATATGGGATGCGTGGTGTGCAATAAAACTTTGCCCTGAATGCCCTGGCAAATGTATAGGCTGAGTGGTTTTGTTGTGAGCTGGTATATGCACGTGTTTTTTTTCCAGAGCAGGTGCTTGAGATATGGAAGTTTTATGGCAATAATATGGTGTGCTGATGGTTGCTAAAAGCAGGGCACCGACTGGGAATTGATGTGTTTGGTAAGTTGATGCTGATGATGATGAGCGGTGGGCAGCTCTCATATGGTTTTGGAAAGTGGTGGATCGTCGTGTGAGAGGAGGAGCCTTGTTGCTAGTGTGGCCATCACTTTAGAGCTTTAAAAAAATAATAATAAATATACTATACAAGGTGGCCAATGTGAATAGGGGCTACGTGGAAGCTTGGGTGGCTGCTAGCATGTTATCTAGAAGGCTGGAGAGAAGTTGGCCACTTCAAAGGTGAAGGGTCGCCGAGTAAGAGACGGGGGGAGCAGCTTGAGAAAAGTCTGGAGAGGGAAGACAAAAAAAGGAGTGTGGAAGCGCTGCAGAGGCCAGGATTGCTGAAGCTGCTGTGGTTGCAGAGGCTGGCGAAGAGAGAAGACTAGCTGGGTGTGGTTAGAGAGACCGCTTGCAAAGACCACTGTGAAGGGAAGCAGAGGAGGCGGCTATGGTGTTTTTTGAAGTGGATGCACAAGAGGTTGACGTTGGTGTGACTGGCCCCGGGACAGTTGGTAGAAGCCGACGTGCTGGCGTCAAAGGTGGTGGCTGCTCTGACGGCGATTGAAGAGGCTCTGTAGAGCAGACATGCGAGAAGATAAAGATGGCCGCCTTGTGGTCATGTGGAGCGCAGCTCTACTGGTGTGGATAGCAGGCGCTGACATGTGGACTAAAGGGTTATGACGAGTGAAGGCCGTCCTGTTATTTGTTTGGGGGGTCTCGGGCACAACAGCAGGTTGTGAGAAGGCGCAGCCGTGTGTGGGAGCCGCCTTGGAGTTGCTGGCGAAGACTGAGACGCCGCCAAGGAGGCAGAGGCTGGTGGGGCGCTGCCTGTGGAAGGAGATGGAAGCGACTGGTGTCAAAAGAAGCCGACGGGAGAGGCTGGGGTAGTGAATCGCTACAAAGGAAAAGCATAGGGCTGGTGGTCTGCAGGCACAGAGAGCGAGAGCTCTGGAATAATCGAGGAGAGCCTTGTGGTAACTGGCGGACATCACAGATGCAGAAGAAGAGAAGTAGTAGCTGCCTTGTTTCAAAACTTCTGGTGTGAGACCAAGAGAAGCTGTGGGCAGTGTGTGTGTGAGTTGTTTGCTGTGAGTGTGTGATAAAGGAGAGTGCGAGGATGAGTGGTTGAAGCTTGTCATTTGATAAAAAATATGTGTGATGGATCACCCCTTGTAAATGGACAAACAGGGTTTGTGTGATATGTGAGTGGCTTAGCCTTGCTGATAGATAAAAGGCTTTGATAATGAGATATGTGAGTTGTTGAAACTGCCTTTCTTTGGGTATCTCTGGGTGATAGAGAGAGAGAGAGAGAGATTTTTCTTTCCAGCTAGAGAAGCTGGTGGTGCCCCTTGTGCTTGTGAATGTTCCGAAGGTGGTGAGTCGGCGAGCTATAGCGGCCTTCTTGTGTTCCTGAGCTGCCTCACACATGGCAGACAAGGCACATGCTAATTGGAATGTAGTTTGACATGTGTTCTATGGTGGCAAAAATAACATCGTGACAGATAGGGAGAGGTCATGCCTATTTCATTGGGAGAGCAGAGCATGGTTGCCCACACAACCAAGTATGTGTGAGCCACATCTCAAGGTAAGCACGAAAGAATGTGCGAGAAGTGGTGCATGGCTCCTACCAGTGAAGTTGTTAGCGTGTTTTTTAAAATTGTATGAGGAGTTACATATATAGATCTTGCATGATGGCTGCATGAGATGTTTGAGATTTGCCATGTGGCAACAACAACAACAACCGTTCACACTCATAATGGACATTCCTACAGTCCCCCCATTTTCTCAGAAAGAAATTTGAGATAATTTAGGAGTTTGCTAATGCATGTGGATAAAAAAAATTCTTAAGTCATATGAGTAATAATAATCCGAAATGATATAGACAAGATCCTCCAGGTGCGACACACCCACTGCTCATCACCTATCTCACACATTAATTGTTCACTTTAATTGCTATCACACAATAATTAATCCCAATATGAAACATTGATAAACACAAACACAACATACACTTAGCACTTGTTACACTTTGATAAGAGTATCATTTTACACATCATCTAGCATGGCGTGTATTACCACTTGTTACACTTCAATTAGCATGGCACATCATTTGCATAAACCACTTATTACACTTTAGTTGTCCAGTATAGTCCACTTGTTTCACTTTGACCACACATAGTCGTGAGGCATGACATTACTTGTTACACTTCAATAACATACACCCATCAAGCATGGTCTCAAGATATACTAATAACACTAGGTAGCTAGTATTTAATGCGGGATCACCCGCGATACCAACTCACTAGCATGGCATGCTAGCGTCCGGGCATCCCCATTTAGCTAAAGGGTGGACATTATATGTAACATTATAAGAGAGAAAGAGGCCACCATTTTCTTGCATACCAGAACAACAAGAGAGAGAGAGAGAGAGAGAGAGAGAGAGAGAGGAGAGTATTTGCACTTTGTGATGGGTGTTGCCCCAGTCTCTTCCATTTTCAAGCATTCAAAGAGAGAAAGATGCATGAGGATCTCTTTCTCAGATACAAAAAGGCCACCCTTGCATACAAGACCCATGAGAGAGAGAGAGAGAGATAGAGAGAGAGAAAGAGAGTTGTGCATGTAGTGTTGCGAGAAATCATGGCAATGTGTTACATACAAAAAAGATTGAATTTCCAAGATTTTAAGTTTTAAAAAAAACTTTGTCATCAACGTTGAAAATCAATTTTTAATCATTTAAAACAATGTGTGCATGTTGACTAGGATTTTTCTCCCACTCCATTGTCCAATCTCACATTGTAAGTTGGGGGAGTTGAGTTGGAAGGCACTAATCAAGTCAACAATGTTATGGACAATATATTATGGTACTAGCTCTTGCACTTATGGGGTCATTCAACATATTATGGTACTGGCCCAACTTATGTTTCCTTCTTCACTGCATACATTCTTGAATGCATAACATGCTCTTGTACTTGCTTCAATTAGAGGAGTCCACATTGCTTACCATATATGTAATTTAAAGGTACTTTGATATATAGGTATTTAAAATACTAAGGGATGTGGTCCTTTATGGTTTTTGCCAAAAGCATGGTTTTGGTCTTTTTTGCATTGGCCATATTCTTACTATATATGTAAAAGTCATCTAAAATAAGCATCAAAGGAGAGGGTTATTGAGATGGATGTCTTTAATAAGAGTTGCACTCGACCTCAAAAAACCACTCTAGCTAAAGGAATTTAGTGTTATCGAGCATTGGGTATAGAGACTATGTGGATCAATAGTTATCGAGCATTGGGTATACAGATAATGTGGATCAATAGTTATCAAGAATTGGGTAAAGAGGCAATGTGAATCGATAGTAGTTGGTGTGGCCAAAGAAGGTTTCACAAAAAGTTCCTACTGATTTGAGAAGGATCCAGGCAATGGGTGTACCATGGGCTATGCTTAGTCCCCCCATATGAAACTAACATGAGTACTTTTGGCATTGTTTGTACCATGAATATACTGTTAAAGGAGGTATTGCAATTCATTTCAAGATAAATGTAGAGGTAATTTGGTAAGTTTTCTTGGTAAATTTTTAGGTTATTTACTTAATTGTTTGTGTGATTCAAATTAATTTTGGCTTTTTCTCTATGTTTTACAAATTCTTAAGATTTTTTGGCTCCACATAGACATTGATACATGTGTGCTTCATATAGGATTAGAATGAGGAATTGTTTTGTGTTACTCCTCTGACTCCTTTTATGTTTCTTGCTAACTCCTATGCTCAAGTGGAAGATACAAAATTTAAAAGTCCTAAGGGTGTTTCTTATGTGTCTTCAATAATAAAGCTAAATTCCTTTACCAAAGAAATTATGTAGATCCATTTCTACAAAGAGCTTGTGTCCCTACTCAGTTATCGGTTAAGCTCTTAGACATGGAAAAATTTACAAGTTAATATTATAACCTTTTTTTTAATTATTCTTTGTGAAGGAGATAGTGCTATTTGGTACATACATGAGTATAAGGTATAGTGTTATGATAATAAGTATATTCTTGATGTATCTATGTTTATTTTGACTTTTTTGACATGATCCTTGTGAGTCTTGGGTGTTTTTTTAAAGCTTGATGGGGTGGTAGGCTTTAAGAGTCCATTTTGTATTGATGGAGGAGAGGACATTGTCAGTTCGTTCAACATTATGGCATTGCAAAATTTGGAGAGAGACCAAAGTGTTAAAGCTTATGTAGAACATGTGTGTTCTTTAGAACACAAGTAAATTGATGAAGCGAGAATTTGCAAGGTGGATCCTAGACATTGGTAATGGGATTTTACATAGTCAAATAGAAGAAGAAGGTGTTGTGTCAATCCCTCCCAAAATGCTTCTTCACACAGGGTCTACACAACAACTCATTGAATGGGTGTACACAGGGCTTTTAAAAGAAATGGAGACTATGCAAGTTTTCTTAAAGAGCATGCTATCGTTGCACCTAGAATGTTGAGGTTGATGCTATTAATAACATTTCTCTAAGTGCAATGCCTATAGAGAACAAGGAATTCTTGAGTGTGGATTCTGTGCCCAGAGCTGGTGAGGTTAACTTTTTGTATGCAAAATAATATCTTAATAGCTTGAATCTAGGCGCGGCGGTTATCCTGCTCGTGAATTGGTTTTGAAAGAAAATTCTTCTAAGAATTTGTATTTAAGAAAAGGATTGTGTAATGGGATGAGATTAATATATAAGCACTTCCACTCTAAGGTTATAGAAGTAGAAATAATTACACGTACAAATATCGGGGATAGGGTTTTCATCCCTAGAATAACTTTTATACCACAAGTACTTTACAATGTCATTTTGATATGAGACAAAGGTAATTTCTTGTAAAGCTTGCATTTGCCTGAATCCATCAATAAATCACAGGGACAAACACTATCTATTCTAGGGTTATCCTTGATGATTTCTCTATTCAGCCACCATGGACAATTATATGTGGCTTTCTCATGAGGGAGATCATGAGATGCTATGAAACTATTTATTTCAAAAATTGGGTTGTATATATTAACTAGGATAGCGCTTGTTTTCTGCTCAATTATTAGTTGACCTCAATGTGATGTCAAGTCTTTGCAGGTACATATTCTAATATTTTGTTGCTAGTTATTCTTTACGAAGAAGAGGGTGTCATTTGGTTCATGCATAAGTGAGTATAAGGGATCTTCTTTTATAACAGGTTCATTCATGATGTGCATATGTTTATATTAAAACTCCCTATATGTGATTTGTTCATCCATTAGAGACTTCAATTGGAGAATACATTTTGCTTGGGTTTTATAAGGTAGATTTTCATAGGGTTACAGCCTCCTTGTAGTCCGAATTGCATCATTATGTCTTACCCATACGCTTGTCCATAAAGTACGTCGTTTATTGACCAGGGTATGTTAAATTTTATGATTGTATAATTGTAAATCTCTTTTATCTCAAAAATCCAAAGTTTTTAATGGGATTTATGTATTACCTAGGTACAAGTCATCTTATAAATAGAGCTGATAGTTTTGAGTATAGGCGTCGTTCTCGCAACATGCACAACAAATAGAGATTAGACTTCGTGGTGGTATTTCTCTCTCATGAAAGGCAAGGTGAGCCTAGAAGCTAATGAGAGGGAGAAACCTACAAGCAAACCTATTCAATCCTAGCATGTAAGGATCCAATACCATACATGCAAGATAAAATAGAGAAGAGAAGAGCTAAATAGAGAAGAGAAGAGCTCATAAGTATTCTATTGTAAGGGAATGAATGTGTATTACTTAGTGTCAAAATTGACAACGTGACTAGTTTTCACACAAGGCTGGCTAAATAAAAAATGCTCCGACCACTATTACTAGTCTTAAGCAAGTATGTACATGAAGTCCTTAGACTTTCCTTGATATATGTTGAAGTCAAGATCTTGCCTTAGCCTTGATGAATCATGTGTCATTGGCTCTTTACTTTGAGCCGCAAATGCAGCTTCCCATTATGGATACACTAGCTCTCTTCCCCATCGGGTCCTTACTCTCTTTTCACACTAGAATGCTCCTTGCAAAAAGGGGTGAAGGTAGAGCTTTCATTGTGGTGGTTCTTTGTCACAATGGTAGGGGAAGAAGAAGAAGCTATTGTAAGGAGAAAACCTATAATCAAACCTATCTAGCATGCATCCATCGAGAAAGCAAGATTCAAAAGCATACAAGAAAGAAAGAAGAGAAAAGAAGGAGACCTCACAAGTAAACTATTGCTATAAGACAATGATTATCCATTGCTTATTGTCAAAAATGACTTATATACAAGTGACTAGTTTTCACACCATGTTGGATAAAGTAAAAAATAATCCAGCTTTGATTACTAATCTTAAGTAACTAATATGTACACTAAGTCCACATACTATTCCTATTTGACATTAAGCATAGAGTAAAGCCACTAGCACTATCTTACAAAAGATAAGTGCCCATTTGTATAGGTAAGATGGCAAAGCACCTTACAGTAGGTCAACGGGTGAAACCATGTTAACCAATGGAGTGGTTAACAACATAGCTTATGGTAAGGTCACTTTATGTATTCCAGTTCCGTACACAAACGTTCAATGCCTGTTAGAGAGGGTAAGATACCAAAGTTCCTTATGGTAGGTCAAGGTGAGTAAAACCATGTTAACCTACAAAGTGGTTAATATACCCCTTTCCTTATGGTGACAATGTCCTTAGGCTGCTTTAGAACAAGCTTGTTTTATTGCCAAGTCCCACACTCATAACTAGGACATAGATGCCCTGTGGCTACAATACCAAGCATTAGAAACAACCAACAGTGGCCCGGGCACAGGATACCGGAAAGGGACCAACTCCTAAATGAGGTCAAGCAAGCTAAAGCTAACTAAACCCAAGCCGTTCATGTAGCTAACCAATTTACAAAAGAGTGTGAAGACACAGCATACCTTAACAACCAAAGAGCCAACTAAAGCCTAGACAAACTTTCATGAAGAGTATAACCCAGCCATAATAACCAAAGGAGAAGCGGTCTACCAAAAACGTCTCCGCCATCATAAAGAAGCCCTCATCAACTAGGCACACATAAAATCCATCACCTCTAGCATGTGTCCAAAAGAAGATGGATATGATTCTCTTGAAGGCCACTGACCTCAACACCTTGCTAACCGTCCCCTGTCGATACTCTTACCCTCATTAATTGTACCCTAGCCTTTTACTTGCTTTAGTTCATTATTTTTTTATTGGACCCTATCTCGACCCCCACCTTTCACACCATCTTAGCCCAATACCATGAAACCAAACTAACCTTGGCCATCCTTTTCTTCTTCAACCAAGCCATCTCATTGTTGGACACAACACTTTTGTACTCCATTGGATCCCATCTACTTTTGTCCAACCTCACCACTTGCTCATCAATTCTACACACTTTACTGAGGAAAGTCACTTCCTCAAACTCACAGTACCATTCCCAGCCTACCTCACCAATGAAGATCTCCTTCACTCGGCCATGCCAGTCATGAAGACCCTTGTTCAACCAAGGAGAAAAGTCCACCTACCATCTCCTTTGTCACATGCCTTACAACCAATACAACCTACATGGCATCCTCATACTATATTAAATAGTCTACATTTACCTTTAGGAAGTCCTTGTGCCACCGAATATGACACCGACCACACCATCTATATGGCTTATTCACCGTAGATGTTTCCATCGAAAAGACACATGAGGTCTATGCCTTTTTTCCAAAGCCACAAGCCTACAGATGAAGAGGATGACCTTAAACATTCCTCATAGAAGGAAAACAAGGCAAGATTGACCAATATTTTAGAGAAGAAGATCCACATGCTAATGAGGCACACTCTTTTGGAAATTTAGGTGACAAATAAAATACCCAAGAGCCAATCCCAACCTTGTTCATAAGTGATCTTGAAGCCATTCCACCCACCACTTTGCTGGTACAACACTACACCCCTCCCATAACCCTCCCATCAATCCATTCGCCACTATCCTCAATGGTATAACCTACTTGATCCGTAGTTCATCACCCCCCTACCCCCCCTGAGCTTATAGATTCTTCGTCCCCAACTTAACCTGCACCTTATCAAAACTGTATCCATCATTCTCTCATCATCATGAATAATTTCATGACAAGCCGAATCTCAATGAGGCACTATCACTAACTACTTAGGAAGAAGCAATGAAGATGATGGGAAGAGGTGTCCTTGGCTATCCACCATGAACAACAACTCACATACCCTCCCAATGGGTGAATCTCACATTATAAGGAAACTTCCATGCCAACTTTGATACACCCTTCTGTTGAGATATCGAGCTCATCTAGTGAGGCGGTGGACACTGATGACCCGCCTGGGGGATAGGCCCCGCACTTATACCACTGGCATGGTTGGTGAGATCTTGGGTGATATGCGACCAGTGGGATGACAGGCTGTGTGACAGCCATTCTAGAGACTGGCATAGTTATAGCGCTAGCTCATTTAGTTGGGTCCACACTATAGAGAACCCTTGTATGTATTGGTTGAGTACCTTTTCATATATGTGTACTCTTATCTTGTATATGGTGTGTTGAGTGTTGAGTGAAGAAGAAGAAGATTTTCAGTCTCTCACCTTGTGTGTTCTCTACTAGGGTTTTGTGAGTGTGTGTGTGCTTGCAAGAGCTCAAGCTCTCTTCCCCCCTGCATCTTTTCATGGTATCAGAGCCTGGTTCATGCTAAGGGCTGAGCTGCAAGTAAGAAAACCACAGGAAGCAGTACGAGGGTAAGAGCTTCAATTACTCTTCCCTATTTGTGTTGGTGACTACACCCTTGTCGGGAGCTCTACGGGAGGCACCAGCAAACGATCTCTGATTGAGGAGCTTTCTTTGCGGGAGTAAAGCTATAGGGCAACTATAAAGTCCTATCGAACAAAATTTTCTGGGCCGAAAACGTGTTCCGGGCGCATCTGGACCTTCATTTTTCAGAAAGCAGGCGATTTCGAGCACTGCGAGTAAGTCATCGATTCTCTGTAGAACTCTGTTTTAAGAATTGCAAGAAGACAGATTGGCTGTGCAGACACTGTGTGTGCTGTAAAGAGGTCAACATTGCCATTGGGTGTATGTATGCACATTGAGGTCACTGGTTGTGACATTTGAGTGTACTACAGTACTGCTATAGAAAATACAGCAGTTTGTGGTGCAGGACAAACCAGAGTGCTGTTTCTGGTAAAATTATGTGTCTGGCAAGATGTAAATGATGGCATAACCGAGATTGTGGCTGAGAAGCTTGATAAGAATAACTTCCATGCTTGGAGGTTCAGGTTGACGAATTTCTTGATGGGAAAGAGATATTGGGACTATATAGAAGGTGAGCATGAAGAGGCACTGGAGAGATACCGACTGCTGTGCAGATATGAAAGAGTTTAAAGACTGGAACCAAGGAGCCAGGAAAGTTATGTATTCGCTCTCCATTAGTATACAGGACACCATGATTGGGCACATTCAAGATGCCAAGTCCCCCAAGGAGGCATGGGACACCTTGGTAAAGCTCTATGAAACAAATACCAAGGCGCGTTAGTTACAGTTGAAGAATGAACTTCATACTGTGGAGAAAAAGAGCATGTCTGTGAATGACTATACGTTGAAGATAAAGGGTATTGTGGAATCCCTTGCATCTATTGGTGTGTCAGTAGATGATGATGATAAGGTGGAAGTCTGTCTACGTGGTACAAGGCATTCAAGATGTCTATTCAAACTCGAGAAAACATTCCCAATTTTATAAATTTGGTGTCTATGCTGATTATAGAAGAGAAGAGCTTGGGTGAAGACCAACAGTCTTCACAAAACAAAAATAGTTCAGAGCAACAGGCTTTCTACACAAGTTCAAGAAGAGGACGAGGTAGAGGAGGTTGTGGATGCGGTCAAGGAGGTGGCTGAACAGGTAATCAAAATTATGGCCAGCAGCAACAACAGCAACAACAGTCCCAGAATTCACAACAACAACAACAACAACAACAACACACGGGTGGAAGAGGCCAATTCAGAGGAAGGGGGAGTCAAAGAGGCTGTGGAAATTGGCAAAGGTAGTATAATGATGCACGTGGATGCTTTTACTATGGTAAGCTTGGACATGTGCATGCAGAGTGTTATAAGAAGCAGGCCGACAAGCAAAATGAAAAATTGCAGCAAAACAACTATGCATCCTCGAGCAGAAACAATGAGGATAATGAAAGGTTGTTTGTTATGCAGCGTGTCATGAATGCCATGTCTGAAAATGTTGAAGCGCAGCACAAAAAGATGATGTATGGTATGTTGATTCAGGTGCTTCGAATCACATGACAAGTCATGGGGAGTGGTTCAAGGAGATGAAAAACCCAGAAAGACCAGGTTTTGTGGAAACAGGGGATGACAGTGCTCATCCAATTGCCCATGTTGGAGATGTACCTTTGTCTATGCAAGATGGCAAAGTGAAGTACCTTGCAGATATACTTCATGTACCAAACATAACAAAGAATCTGGTTTCAGTTGGCCAGATGATTGAGCAAGGTTTGCAGGTTCGGTTTAACCCTGATAGTTGTTATGTTGAAGACTTAAAAGACAAGTGCAGGTTGGTTGCAAAAGGCAAGAGAGTGGGCAGAATGTTTACGTTGAATTTAAACATGCCTGAAGTGAGTGTTGCGATGTTTGCAAATGGTTCAGAAATTGTTGTAGACATAGACATTTGGAATAAAAGGATTGGACATGTGAATGTGCAAAGATTGAAGTCTATGTAGACTAAAGGAATTGTGACAGGGCTGCCAAAATTTAAAGTAGAAGGTATGCAGAAAATATGTGAAGCATGCCAATTTGGGAAGCAAACAAAGCATGTATTCCCACGTAACAGATATGTGAGTAGAAATGCACTAGATGTTGTGCATTCAGATGTATGGGGTCCTACGAAGACCATATCTATGGGAGGCTGCAGGTATTATGTGACGTTTATTGATGACCACACAAGGAAAGTGTGGGTACACTTCATGAAGGAGAAGGGTGAGGTGTTTACTCACTTTCAGAATTTCAGAGTTATGGTTGAAAAGCAAACAGGAAAATATGTAAAGTGCCTAAGGTCAGATGGAGGGGGAGAGTACTTCTCCAATGAGTTCTCTGAATTTTTGAAAAAGAATGGTATTCGGAGACAGTTCACATGTAGATACACTCCGCAAAAAAATGGAATTGCTGAGCGAAAAAACAGGCACATTGCTGAGATTGCGTGAGCATTGATGGAAGAGAAGAATATGCTGCATAAGCTACTGGGCTGAGGCTGTTTCTACAGCAGTTTACATCATGAACACGACACCAACTGCAGCCATACATGATGTAACTCTAGAGGAGAGGTTTACTGGCAAAAAACTTGATTTGTCTCATCTGAAAGTTTTTGGTGGATGCATTGCATATGTGCATGTGCCAGATGAGCTGAGAACCACGCTGGATCCAAAAGCTGAAAAATGTGTGTTTATTGGATATTCCCTTGAGCAAAAGGGATACACATGTTATAACCCTGCTACACGTGAGTTGAGGGTAAGCAGGGATGTTGTTTTTGATGAGATGAGCAGCTAGTATGCTGCTAAAAAGAAGCTATTGGGGTTGATGTGAGTGTAAGTGTGGTTGCACAGAATGCAAGTCAGCAATCACACTCTTTGAGTGGACCAGGAGAGTCCTCTTTCTAGTAGGTCTGTTGATAGACCATGGAGTGGCAGGCTGTCATGGGGAGTGGTTCAAGGAGATGAAAAACCCGGAAAGACCAGGTTTTGTCGAAACAGGGGATGACACTGCTCATCCAATTGCCCATGTTGGAGATGTGCCATTGTCTATGCAGGATGGCAAAGTGAAGTACCTTGCCGATGTACTTCATGTACCAAATATAACAAAGAATCTGGTTTCAGTTGGCCAGATGATTGAGCAGGGTTAGCAGGTTCGGTTTAACTCTAATGGTTGTTATGTTGAAGACTTTAAAGACAAGTGCAGGTTGGTTGCAAAAGGCAACAGAGTGGGCATAATGTTTATGTTGAATGTAGACATGCCTGAGATGAGTGGGCAGAATGTTTATGTTGAATGTAGACATGCCTGAGATGAGTGCTGCGATGTTTGCAAATGGTTCAGGAATTGTTGCAGACACAGACATTTGGCATAAAAGAATTGGACATGTGAATGTGCAGAGAATGAAGTGTATGCAGACTAAAGGAATTGTGACAAGGCTGCCAAAATTTAAAGTTGAAGGTATGCAGAAAATATGTGAAGCATGCCAATTTGGAAAGCAAACAAAGCATGTATTTCCACGTAACAGATATGTCAGCAGAAATGCACTAGATGTTGTGCATTCAGATGTATGGGGTCCTACGAAGACCATGTCTATGGAAGGCTGCAGATATTATGTGACATTTATTGATGACCACACAAGTAAAGTGTGGGTATACTTCATGAAGGAGAAGAGTGAGGTGTTCACTCACTTTTAGAATTTCAAATTTATGGATGAAAAGCAAAGAGGGAAATGTGTAAAGTGCCTAAGGTCAGATGGATGGGGAGAGTACTTCTCCAATGAGTTCTCTGAATTTTTAAAGAAGAATGGTATTCGGAGACAGTTTACATGTAGATACATACCGCAGCAAAATGGAGTTGCTGAGCGGAAAAACAGGCACATTGCTGAGATTGCGCGAGCATTGATGAAAGAGAAGAACATGCCGCATAGCTATTGGACTGAGGCTGTTTCTATAGCACTTATATCATGAACACGACTCCAACTGCATGCATACATGATGTAACTCCAGAGGAGAGGTTTATTGGCAGAAAACTTGATTTGTCTCATCTGAAAGTTTTTGGGTGCATTGCATATGTGCATGTGCCAGATGAGATGAGAACTAAGCTGGATGCAAAAGCTAAAAAATGTGTGTTTATTGGATATTCCCTTGAGCAAAAGGGATGCAGGTGTTATAACCCTACTACACGTGAGTTGAGGGTAAGCAAGGATGTTGTCTTTGATGAGATGAGCAGTTGGTATGCTGCTGAAAAAGAAGCTGTTGGGGCTGATGTGAGTGGAAGTGTGGTTGCACAGAATGCAGGTCAGCAATCACAGTCTTTGAGTGGACCAGGAGAGTCCTCCTCTAGTGGGTCTATTGATAGACCATGGAGTGGCAGGCTGCTTCATAATGTCAGCCCTGCAAATGTGATTAGTACATCACGTAAAGGAAAAGAGAAAGTGGTTGAGCCCCTTGGTATGCCTGACATTTCTGCAGGGCATTTTCATGTTGATGGAGAGTCTAGTGGCTCAGAGATGAGCCTTGATGAGGATCTTGGGATCCCAACTATGAGAACACCTGGTGTAAAGAGGGCTATGGAAGCCATGAATGAAAAGCTATGAAGATCTGGGAGAGTGAAAAATCCTATGCAGAGATTTACCTATGATGGTTATGTGGCACATCACTATGCATATATGGCAAAGGTTGTGCAGGTTATAGAGCCCACATGCATTGATGAGGCTGTTGGAAATGTGTGTTGGGAGAAAGCTATGGATGAGGAGATGGATGCACTATATGGAAATGAGACTTGGGATTTAGTGCAATTGCCTAAAGGCAAGAAAGCCATTGGATGCAAGTGGGTGTACAAAGTAAAACATAACAGTGATGGAAGCATAAACAGGTACAAGGCTAGATTGGTAGCCAAAGGATATGTGCAGATATATGACATTGATTATGAGGAAACTTTCAGCCTAGTTGCCAAGATGGCAACAGTGAGAGTTGTGATAGTAGTGGCTGCGTCAAAGCAATGGTTTACATCAGATGGATGTAAAGAATGCATTCTTACATGGGGATTTGCAAGAAGAGGTGTATATGTTGCAGCCACCTGGATATGAGGATGTGAGTCATCCCGAGCATGTTTGCAGGTTGAAGAAAGCCTTGTATGGCTTAAAACAAGCACCAAGAGCATGGTCTGACAAGATTTTTGAATATCTTGTCACTATTGGCTTTCATGTAGCCAATGCAGATTTCTCGCTGTATGTGAGACATGGTGATAGAGGAGTTGTGCTTGTTGTCATCTATGTAGATGACTTGATCATTACGGGGGACCATGATGCAGAGATCTTTGATGTAAAGATCTTGCTTAGACAGAAGTTTGAGATGAAGGATCTGGGCATTGAGGTGATTAGGTCACCACATGGTATTGGATTACTGTGCAGAGACAGTTGTGCAGAGACACTATGGCTTGGACATGTTGTCCAAGTATGGTATGACAGGCTGTAAGCCTATCTCAGGGCCATTGGATCAGAATGGCAAGTTGAGTGCAGATTCAGGAGAGATTTTGGAGGACCCTACTATGTATAGGCTCATAGTAGGAAGCTTGATCTATATGACGATCACCAGACCAGATTTGAGCTATGCTATTGGGTTGGTGAGTCAGTTTATGGAGGTTCCACGGAAACCGCATTTGGATGCATTGAGATGCATACTGAGGTATGTGAGGTCTACTTTGCATTGTGGACTATTCTATGAGACTGGGACAGAGATATGTGTACATGGGTACATGGGTACACAGAGATATGTGTACATGGGTACACAAATGCTGATTGGGTTGGTAGTATCTCAGATAGGAGATCTACTAGTGGATTCATGTTTTCCTTGGGGAGTGCTGCTGTGACTTGGAGCAGCAAGAAGCAGCCTACGGTTGCTCTATCCAGTACAGAGGCCGAGTACAGAGGAGCTGCTATGGCAGCATGTGAGGTAGCTTGGTTGAGAAAGCTACTTGCAGATTTGGGTCTATCAGTGGATAGACAAGTTGTCATTTTCTATGACAACATTAGTAGTATACAGTTGGCCAGGAACCCAGTTTTTCATGCTCGTACAAAGCACATAGAGGTCCACTACCATTTCATCAGAGAAGGTCTTGGCAGGAGATCTTGACCTTGTTTATGTCAGCACAGAGGATCACGTAGCTGACATCTTCACCAAAGCATTGGGTACAGAGAAGCTCCGCAGATTCAGGGCTTCGCTTGGTGTACATGAGATGGAGTTGAGCTCGAGGGAGAGTGTTGAGATATTGAGCTCATCTAGTGAGGCGGTGGACACTGATGACCCGCCTGGGGGATAGGCCCCACACTTATACCATTGGCATGGTTGGTGAGATCTTGGGTGATATGCGGCCAGTGGGATGACAGGCTGTGTGACAGCCATTCTAGAGACTGCATAGTTATAGCGCTAGCTCATTTAGTTGGGTTCACACTATAGAGAACCCTTGTATGTATTGGTTGAGTACCTTTTCATATATGTGTACTCTTATCTTGTATATGGTGTGTTGAGTGTTGAGTGAAGAAGAAGAAGATTTTCAGTCTCTCACCTTGTGTGTTCTCTATTAGGGTTTTGTGAGTGTGTGTGTGCTTGCAAGAGCTCAAGCTCTCTTCCCCCCTACATCTTTTCACCTTCAATATGGCCAAATTTAAGGTAAGCCCAAAGGCCACAGAAGTAGGCGCCCTCTTCTAGGAAGAGTTAAGGAGGCATTGGATAGTGAAAGGGCCATGCCTAGCCACCATTGAAAGGTCAAGGGGGTGAAGTTGGAAGGTCATGCATCAGCTAGGCCTATATAACCATGTGTTTTAGAATCCATTTGGGATATGGTTGGGTGGAGAATCAAAGTTCTAGTCTTACAAGTCCTCAAGATATTGATGCAAGAAGCATTATACTAGCAATTACGAACATAACTCCAACAAATGGGTCTCCAAAAAATATGCATGATGTTGTTCACATGGTCTATGTGTGTGTTTTATATACAAGAGGGGTTAAAGGACCATGTAACATGCATGAGTCTAGTGGTTAAAGCTAACACTTTTGGAGTAGGAGGTTATAGATTCAAGGATGATTTCTTTTGTATGAGAGGGGTCACATGGTCTAGGTGTGTGTTTTCTATACAAGTGGTTGTAGGTTCAAGGATGATTTCTTTTGTACGAGAGGGGTAACATGGTCTAGGTGTGTGTTTTCTATACAAGAGGTTGTAGGTTCAAGGATGATTTCTTTTGTACGAGATGATCACATTATCTAGGTGTGTGTTTTCTATACAAGACGAGTCAAAGGATGATTTCTTTTGTACAAGATGGGTCACATGGTCTAGGTGTGGATTTTCTATACATGGGCATGGTGGTTGCCATACCTACATAATAAACACCCTTAATGATTTGAGCAGCATTGTCCACCTTCATTTGAGTAATTATGTAATGATAATATTGTGCAATCTAGTCCTTGAAGCTTTTCATCTCTAAATTGGGCATGGTGGTTGCCATACCTATACAATAAACACCCTTGACGATTTGTGCAGCATTGTCCATCTTCATTTGAGTAATTATGTAATGATAATATTGTGCAATCTTATCCTTGAAGCTTTTCATCACTAAATTGAGGGCTAGCACAAGCACAAATATAACTCCAACAAATGGGTCTTCAAAAAAAATATGCATGATGTTGTTCACACGGTGTTGATTCTGACGAGCTATGTAGCTCATTGTGGTGATTATCCCTTGGCTTCTTTGCTACCATAACGCTTAAATATTTGAAATGTCAATACTCCCTTGTGGTTTTATGTCACTTTTACTATATAAGTAAAATAAGTAAATCATCCACTAAGTGTTTGCCTTTATTTTTAGTATATAATATATTTTAAAAATAGTAATTAGGTAAGCTTTAATAAAGTGTTGAATAATAGAATAAAGAATGGTTTTAAAAAAAATAGGAGAGTGATCAATTTGAAGGTTGCAAAAAGTGATAACATGAAATAGAGAGAGAGAGAGAGAGAGAGAGAGAGAGAGAGAGAGAGAGAGAGAGAGAGAGAGAGGTGAAGAAATATATATTGATTTGGATTTTGATGAGTTTCATTTTTGTTGTGAGAAAAGAAAGAAATTTCTATTTTGTAAAAAGTATCATAAATTTATAAAAATTTGAGGACTAATAAAGAAAGTATAAAAATATATCAATTAATTTCATAAAGATGTTAAATTCTTCTTTAAAATTAATTGTAAGTCTAAGATATTAACACCAATAAAATATGTGAAGTTAAATGTGTGTGTGTATGTATGTGCATGCACACGTGCATGGTGTGTGTAATTTTGAGTTTCATTAAAAAAATTTACCAACCAAGTTCAATGTGTGATTAATTTTGAGTTTCACTTTTTTTTGGGGGAAAAAAACACTAAGTTCGTTCAATGTGTGTGTGTGTGTGTGTGTGTGTGTGTGTAATTTTAAGTTTCACTTTTTTTCTAAAAAATACACTAAGAAGATTATACCTATCACTTAAGTTTTCCTTCGGCAATGAGAGATAGAAAATAAATATGATTTTACAATCTTATCCTTATTGTTTTTTAAAAAATTGCCGAAGCCAAGCCAATGGATAATGCACCTTTTTTTCATTAGAAGAAACTCAAGTTAGTTTTGTGTAAAAGTTCACACACACAGACACACTATTGTACTCTCTATGAGAGTTAAAATCTCCCTCTTTAAAAAAAAACTAATATTTTATTGTACTCTCTATGAGAAATAACAATTTCTCTCTTTAAAAAAAACCATCTCCATGTACTTCTTTGAAAGCTCACATGTTCTAATCTTTTGGGATAAATGTTCATTTGAATACCCTTTTGATAGCCATAAAGATTGTTTCATCTTACTAATATTAACCAAATTTAGCTTAAAATAGTATTTTGATTTTTTGGAAGAAGTAATTCTTGGTCTCAATAAATATATTTATATCTAAAAAGGGATATATCAGCTTCCTATGTCTTGTATTTGGTTGACCTAATAGCTTGCAAAAAAAAATCATTTTTCTTGCATAAAATGGCTGGAAGGTGTGTTGGATTATCTCATATGTGAAGTCCAAGAGACATATATAGGCTAGAGAGTGGCACCATGTCAAAGTCATAGTCATCTCCCTTGGTTGTTTTTTTTCTTTTCTTTTCTTCTAGGGGGTTTGTGCAACAACACATTGAGAGATAAGAGATCAATGAAGGGTTGTTGTAGTGCAAAGGGGGGTGGTATGGGTGGTCATCTCTAGTGGTGTGTTACATTCCCATTCTAATAGCTTGAGCTGTGCTTGGATGTGGAAGCACTACTGTGACTTATCACAATGTCACATATACCCCAAGAAGGAGCTAGCCAATAATCTCATGTGTGTCTTGTTGAGAATCATGGATCAAAGTGAAGAAAACTCATCATCAGTGTGTGCTAATTAAGATGCACTCAAGTATAATTAGACACCAAGATGAATTAGCTTGGATACATAAAGAGACTTGAGATAAGTGCTAGTGATATGTTCATTGCTTGAAAATGGTCCCCTTTTATATGAGGAGGTACACCTTTTGGTTTGCACATCAATGTGGGATAATTCCCTTTGCTCATGTGGGATAATTCCCTTTGCTCATGTGGCTTCATGCTAGACTTTGCTCTTGCTTGGCTATTCATTCTCACACCCTACCTCTTCCTTGTGCTCAATGGCACCACATTTCTCAAAAACCCCCCCTTGGTGTCGTTTTCTTAGGCTTCTACAAGATGGTCGGATGTGAGGTTTACAACATATCATCACCGCCGCTCATTTCTAACATGGCTGGGTAACTCAAAGGCTCTTTTGGCTTGGTTACTCTCTAGCTCAGAGGTTATTTTAGAGATGGTCGGGTTGATTTTTACTTCCCCAGGGTGCTACTTTGGCTACTCTCTAGTGGTCGAGTGTCCTCAAAACATATCAATTTGCCTACTTATTTGGTGGCTTTTACAACATGTGATTTAGGTTAGGATAACGACTGGTAGCTCCTTTAGTGTTGTTGTTGGCTCAAGATCTCCTTGCTTTTGCTTGATGAAGATTCCTTGTTGCTTCATTCATGCTTTATGTCGATGTCGTGTCCTTCTTCTTCTTCTTCTTCTTCTTTGCATTGTTGGACGCTTCTTGCGTCTTGGTCTTTGCTCTTTGGATCGACTCTTGGCTCTTTGATAGCTCCTTTGTGATGTGGACTAGATGCACTTTTCCATTTATGGTTTGTACATATATGCTCGTATACTCATGTGGTTGTAGCACTTTTACAAAAGTTGTACTTCTCCTTTTCACATACACTAGCGTGTCATTTGGTTGCTTTTACAATCTTTTTCACACTTGAGAGAATTTTGCTTGCTCATATTGGCAACATATACAATGGTTGTAAATTTTTTTTTAAAAATTTATCGAGAATGATTTTGTTATGAGTTTGGATGAAGACCTTGTTGATGATGATACAATCGATGAACCTATCATGGTTGTGCTGATGAAGCCCAAAACATAGTAGCACTTAAAGAATATTCATAAAGGCTTAAATACACACATTCCATGTGAACTAGGGCTTCACTAAGCCTCTTTTACAGCTAAGATGTTAAAGTTTCAAGATCTTAGATTTTAGGGCTTCACTAAGCCTCTTTTACAGCTAAGATGTTAAAGTTTCAAGATCTTAGATTTTAGGGTTTTTCCTCCTTTTTCTTAAAAAAAAAAACCTTACCACAATGCGCTGTGAGGATGTCTTTGAGCTTGATGGGAGCTGCCATGTCTGCCTCTAAATTAGCTTTGATACCATGTTGAGAATCATGGATCAAAGTGAAGAAAACTTATCATGAGTGTGTACTAATTAAGATGCACTCAAGTACAATTAGACACCAAGATGAATTAGCTTGGATACATAGAGACTTGAGATAAGTGCAAGTGATATGTTCATTGCTTGAAAATGGTCCCCTTTTATATGAGGAGGTACACCTTTTGGTTTGCACATCAATGTGGGATAATTCTCTTTGCTCATCACATGAGGCTTCATGCTAGACTTTGCTCTTGCTTGGCTATTCATTCTCACTCCCTAGCTATTCCTTGTACTCAATGGCACCCCATTTCTCAACATGTCCTAACTAAAGCAATGAGATATGCTTTTCCCACACATGATGTAGACTTTTGTAAAAATAAGATTTAAAGACTAGTCTAGCCAGATGAATGGGTTTAGAAAAAAAAATTCTTTTTTCAAATTCAAGGTGAAGAAAATACAATCAATGAGGAAAGTTGGAAATGGTCATGTGCAATAATAATAACAACTAAAGTGTAGTCTAGCCACAAGAAGTATATTTTTATTTTTCAAAATCAGGGTGAAGAAAGCACAAGTATATGTGCTTTCCATTTAAATTAAAAATGAAAGTTGGAGATGGTCATGTGCCAAGGGCACTTATACCCATTAGAGTCTTTGACCATTAGGATTCGCTTTGGACCTTTAATGGTGTAATTAGTCCCAAAAGATAATTTTAAAAAACTTGCAAGGTGGCCTCATTAATCTTAGTGTTAACATTAATTTTAAAAACTAGCAAGGAGGCCTCATTAATCTTAGTGTTAACATGATAAGTACATTTTTTTTTTGTGTGCAAGAAGGCCTCATTAATCTTAGTGATTTTTTTGTGCAAGAAGGCCTCATTAATCTTAGTGTTAACATGATAAGTACATTTTTGGTGCAAGAAGGCCTCATTATTGACATGATAAGTACATGCTTAGTGCAAATCTGACAATGAGAATTGATATTAAAGGGACTTGCAGAGGTTAAGTCTTACAGATTTTATTTTATTTTTTTCCAATGGCCAAGATCAACTCAACCAAAATTCTGCAAAGCTGGTATTCAAACAGGCAGCTGCTGCAGCGAAGTGTTTGGAAGGTGTATGGACATGGAAGGTGATGTTGTATCGACAAATAAAGAGGGGGGATGTTCATGTCTTGCTCTCCCCACCATGAATGCCCAATCAAGAGCTTTTCAGACAAACCGTGGGATGTATATACAGAGATTTAATGTTTCCCAAGAAGGCTTTAATCTTTCCTTAATGAGGATCATCATCCTCATTAATCCTTAATGAGGATCATTATCCTCTCATTAATCCTTATTGGGTTTCCAAATGGAGCAAAAGGTGGTAGGCTGTGTTTTCCACCTCAAGACCATGCAATTGTCCTCTAAGAAGAGATCCCAATTGCCTTCATGTTTCTTGAGAAGGGTTTTTGCATACTCTACCACCTCTGCACTTGGCACAATTGCATGAAACCCAGCTTTTCTCATTCTAGAGCACCACCCTTTGCACCCTTCATTCCTCTTTGTCCTGGGCTCCCCCTCACAAGCCACATTGTTTATCAAGGCCATAGCTGCCTCCCCTTCAATTATCTGCTTCTCCTCACTCTCCTTCCCCTTGAAGCACACATTCATGGAGTCCAAAAACCTCCATTCAAACTCCATTGCCTTCTTAAACCTCTCCAAAAAGTCCATTGAGCCTTGCTCTGTGTCATTCTCACTCAATATACATGCATCTGGATTCAAGCTGTGAATGAATTACAGAAATTGCATAAATTTGTCCCTTGCACTCATGGTTAGCTCTCCTCCATCAACTTAGCTTGGATCAACCTCATCATTGATTTGATGGAAGCGAAATTGCCCGCAAATCACCAATGCTTCTCCATCATTAAGGCTTAAATCATCTTTTTGTAGAGACTCTAGTTGCTTAGAGATGATTTTAAGCTCCACCTTCAAACCCAATTTCTTCGCAAATGGCTCTGATCTAGATAAAAAATTAGCACTTGCATCAGCCACAACATGGAAAAGAGCACTGAAATTTTGCACTATGGTTAGCCTCATGAGTTTGGGGGGTCCAGAGGGCCTTGTTGCAAGAGCTTCAATAAAAGTTTGCCATTGGGTGCCTTGTGAAACACCAATGTCCACAATATGCACTACATCATGACCCTCACAAGTTTCCAACATAGCCCCATTGGCTATGGTGTACACTGTCTGGTGCTAAGGGCTAGCATCATGAAATCTAAGTAGAGCACTTTGCACAGGATTAGGAGCACAATTAGCATAATCATTGGGATTAAGAAGCTGGCTTATTGGAAGAGGTAAACTAATACTCCGTGTCACCCGTGAGAATAGAGCTTTCAGTCCATTGGCTGCTAATCTTTGATTAGCATCTCCGGTGAAGGAGGCTAGATTGTTTAATACCCACATTAAGTGCTGAGTGCAGATTATGTTGTTGCTAGCTATGGCTGAAGCACAGGCACATAGCAATTGCTCAGCCCATTTGGACTCTTTTGAGCCACCATTAGCTTGGGATCCTCTGCTTTTTGGAGGTGTAGGTTTTTGATCCTTCTCAACATTGGCTTTGTGGAGAGGTTTATTGACATTGAAGCTCTCCCCCTCATCTTCTCCTTCACTGGAAGTACATGAAATGGTTGGTTTCTTACTGTTATGGGGAGGTTAATGTCTGTTTGTTGCCCTTGATCAAGGCTTGAGAAAACTCTCTTCTTGTTGGGGCCTCCACACAGCAAGCTTGGATTCTGGCTTGAGACTGCATTTAACATAAGAACACCATGTGTCAGCATTACTTCTTGTTCATGGATATGGGCATAGTAAGGGTCATGAATGTAGAAACAATGAGATCAGGGAAAAATGTACACACTTGCATTGCATAAATGCATTCAGCTTACTACAATCATATGCAACATTGAACCCAACTGTGAGACACAGATTAGAGAGAGAGAGAGAGAGAGAGAGAGATTTAGTCTCACAACTTCGTGTTCACAAGGGCAAATTTGCATACTTTGCATTGCATGCAGCTTAACAATTGTGAGCTCAACATCAAACCCAACTCTCTGTGTGTGTGTGTGCGCGCGTGCACGTGTGCAGCTTAACAATTAAACCCAACTCTGTGTGTGTGTGTGTAGCTCAACAATTGTAAGCTGAACATTAAACCCAACTCTGTGTGTGTGTGAGAGAGAAAGAGAGAGAGAGAGAGAGAGAGAGAGAGAGAGAGAGAGAGAGAGAGAGATCTAGTCTGACAATGGCACGTGCATGCAGCTTAACAATCATATAATCAACCTTACACCCAGCTAATTACCTCATTAAGCCTAAATATTTATTAAGACTAAGCTAATTACCTCCAACAATTCATGACGGGCCTCGTGATTGTTGTTTCCGTCGACAATATCGAGTATCGATAAAAACTCCGATGACTTGAAGTGATCTCCATCATTGCCAGAGTTCTCCTCATTAGAGGAATCAGTGTACAGCCTTGCGAGCTCATTAAGCATGCTGGAGTCCTTGCTGCCGGAAGGGCTTTCGACAGTATTACTGCTGTCATTGTACTCTTCTATCAAGAAGTCGTCACAATGAAAATCCCGGCAGCGTCCACGGTAGCGTCAAGCTCAAGGGCAATGGGGTTGTCGGCTATGAAATCCGACCAAAAGTCATCGTGATCGAGCAATTCAGAGCGATCTATGATTAAAAGCAGGCGAGGGGAGAGTCCGGCGAGCAAGCAAGGCTAAGGTCATTAGGGTTAATGAAGCAATCGTCCATGGTGATTAGGACAGGTAATTAGGGGTGGTATGAATCTTCTCTTCAATTCACTAAGTTATATTGCTTATTTGGAATTCTCATATGCTCACAAGTTATGTATTGGTAAATAGTACATATAATTGCTATGTATGTAGGTACATATCCTTAAAAGGAGATAGATCCTACATCCATTGAGATTGCTCGTCTCAATGCTATTGAGGCAGTGTGTATGACCGAGGACAACTTTCCAAGAACAATTCTCACTGGCCAGTTGCATCTTGTGGTGCATCTGGTTGATGAAGTGGCATTGTTGGTGTTGTTCATGTTCGATGGATGTTTTTCCTTGAAAGGTTCATGAAAACCTTAATTGAGACAAAGAGCAAGGCCAGAAGCAAAGCATCACAAAGGGATGGTTGATGCAAGAGCCTCTTGTGTATATCTCAAAACATCTATCTCATATAGATCCTTCCATGCCATGATTGTGAAGCTCGGGGGCTTCACTATATGTAAACTCTCTATATCACGTGTGCTCAAGGCCTAATTAAAAAACCCCTTATCTGTAAATTTTTCATGAATAAAAAATACCCTTTTCTATTCAATCTGTAAGTACTCCCTTTAAATGGTATCCTTCTGTATGTAAAAAATATATAAAAAATAGATTTTAAATACCCCTTCTGTTGAACTCACGTGCTACGCTTACATAGTTATGAGTGACCCCCCCGAGTCGTGGAGCAATGATGAGGAGGATGACCGACTAATCACTAATGTGTCTTAGGGAAAAGGAAGGCAATGAAGATGGGATGAAGCATTACGCCACAAGGTGAATACAATCTTTATTCTAAATAGTCCCATCATGGAGAAGTGGATTGGGAGATACAAGGATGAAATCAATAGACGAAAGTATGAGAGAAGAGCTTTCAGAAGAGCAAATAGCCGCTTGCCATTCACGCCTAGCTTGGAATCTCTACCAAATGTGATCAATATAGAATGTATTCATATGGCAATATCGATGGCATCGCAAAATGGAGAGATGATCACAAGAGAAGAGCATGAGTATGCAAGGATGTGACCCTCAAGTAAGTACATTCTTCATCTCTATCTTATGTATACCTTGTTTAATACACTATACTAAATGTCATGCTTTCTTTTAATGTTAGAACAAACTATATAATGCAATATGGTCAAAGGGAAGGCACTTTCTCATGGAGCATGTGGATTCTAAAAGAAACACATTTGATTGTGGCATGATGGCAATGTTTGAGCAAGAAAGTTGAGCTAGTAGACATGATACCATTGTCATAGAGGACAATCTTGAGTATTGTGGAACTATTCAGGATATTCTTGAGTTTGGATTTAGATCATTTAGTCTATTCATCTTCTTTGATGTGAAATGGTTCAAAAGGTGATATATAGAGGTGCTCAAGTAACCGTGAAGAAACATCCAAATGGGTTCTTTCAAATTGATTCCACCAAGTTTTAGAATGATGAGAAAGATACCTTTATACTACCTCAACATTGTCACAACAGGTGAGTAACCCAACCAATCCTAAATTAAATCTTGACGTAATATAATAAAAGTGGAACCCCTTTTCTTTGTGATATTAGGTTGTGTTTCACGCCGATGGAATTGCTTCAAAGTGGTGGTATGTTATACAAGTTTTCCCTCATTCAAAACATATCTTTCAAGATCAAGATCATGTGTGGAGGCCAAATCTCTAGATGAGGTGCAAGTACTACCTCAAATCGGCTCATTGGAAGAAGACGATGAAGAAAACATTTTGGATGGGACCGATGAAGAGCATGAGGAACATTAATCCAAAGAAGATGGACAATGCTTCATTGGATCATGATAGTGATATTGATATTGATATGGAATCCCATCTTTTCATTGAGCTTCCATTAGATATAGACATTGATGAAATTACAAGATGGGATAGATTCATGATCTTGACATTGATTCGCTTCTCAAAAGTTTTTAACTATCTTTCTTTTTTTACCTGAAATATGGATCCAAGAATCATAGTTATGTTTAATTTTATGGTTAAAATTCATAGTTTGATTTTAAGCATAAAACAGGAACTACTATCATATTTTCATTACAAGCTTTTACTCTTTTAGGAAAAATTGAGAATTATTAGTAATAGCAGAGCGAAGCTATGGTAATTTTTTTAGAAAATAATACATATCTTATATTTTATGCATAATGCTAAAAGAGGACTTCCTACCATATTCTAGGATTAACACCATATTAGATAATTTGGAAAAAATCCCATTCCCATTTGAAAAATGGGAGCATGGTGAACTTGTCCAAAAGTTTGTCAAAACCCCTCATGTGACATATCATCGAAAAGATCTTGAAGAGTAGAATCTAAATCTATGATCTCCGACAAATTTGGAGTTAGTATGTTTAAGATATGTCCAAAACTATATTGATTCCCAAAATGTGAGATTTTTTCCAAATTACCTAATATTGACTTGATTGGACATCCTATGCAAAAAGAATGATTTTCATCATATTCATGAGAAATAATATTTTTGTAATTATGCATAATTAATTGACTACGAGAAAAGAGTAATTTTTGATAAATTTATTTTTATACAAAAAGAGGAATTCCCATGATATTTGAGATCCAAGTAGTTAAATGGTAAAAGAGGAATCTTTGGTAAATTTATTTTTATGCAAAAAGAGGAATTTCCATGATAATTGAGATCCGAGTAATTAAATGGTAAAAGAGAAATTTTTGGCATAATTTAAATTATGAGTATTTATCAAAAGTAAAATTTTGAGAATTATTAATTTTATTGAGAAATATGGGTAGAATTGATTTTTGTAAATCCCATGAATCTTTTACTCAGAAAGAAGAATACTAAATATATTTTACTTGAGAAATTTGAGAAAGAATATGAAAATATCCATCAAGAAAACTTGTAGAATCTCTGGGAGGATCGAGGATCCAATGAGTTAATGGAAGTTTAGAATGAATTCTCATTAATCAAGCTTAAGGAATGAAAATACAATACTTAAATGCTCTTTCTGAGTTTTTACTATTCAGTTCTGAGATAAGGTTTATTTTCCCTTTTTAAACCTTCAACAACACTCTAATACGTAGATTCAATGGGATCGTGAAAAAGTACCTTTAACTAGGCCAAGCAATTGGCAGAAACTTAGAAAAGTCCTATCAGTATCGAAAGTAGAAAATGGTACTAAAAGTGGATGTGATAAGATGTGATGTGGATCTGAATGAATGTAAATGAATGTGATGGGATGTAAATGGATGCGATGTGATTAGATGAGATGTGAATGTAACAGAAGATGTAAATATGATGTGATAAGATGTGAATGTGATGTGATAAGATGTGAATGTGATGTGATGAGATGTGATGTGATGTAAATGGATGTGGATGTGAATGAGATGGATGTGGATAGATGTGAATGTGAATGAATGAATGGATGTAGATGAATGTGATGAGTTGTTAATGGATGTGGTGTGATATGGATAGATGTGGATGTGATGTAATGTGGATAGAATGAATGAGATGTGATATGGATAGATGTGGATGTGATGTAATGTGGATGGAATGAATGTGATGTGATGTGGATGGATGTGAACGAGATGTGATAAGATGAGGATGGATGTGACGAGATGTGAATAAATGTGGGATGTGAATGGATGTGATGAGATGTGAGTGGATGTGATGAGATGTGAGTGGATGTGGTGAGATGTGGTGAGATATGAAGTGATGTGAATGGATGTGATATAATGTGGATCCGGTTAGATATCAATGGATGAGATATGATGTGGATAGATGAGATGTGTGTGATGTGGACTTGGGTAGATGTGAATGGATGTGAAGTGATGTAAATAGATGTGACGTGATATGAATGGATGAGATGTGATGTGGATATGTTATGACATGATGTGATGAGAGGATAGATGTAGATAGATGTGATGAGAGGATAGATGTAGATAGATGTGATGAGATGTAATATGATGTGATTGGATGAGAATGGATGAAGGACGATGGGAATACATACAACTAGATGTGGAATAAGCAATGTGAATTGATGTAAAAGAATGTGGAATAACGAGAAATGATGTGGAACAATGTGGAAAGATGAGAGTTTGTTAGAAACTGTATTTATGACCTGTTTTTAAATGATTGTTTTATGTCAAGAATGCTGAGGAAGCATTTTGACCATCTTGTGAATGAGGTCTGGAGACCTAAGTGATAATGTTGCAACGGCTGACGGAGAGTCAATGGAGGACATCTCGTGTAGCAAGGTCGGCCGAGGTCTTGACCAGCCTCGGTTCAATTTAAATGGTGAGCTTCCAGTAAGTACGGTGGATGAGGGACCAAGGAAGCGGCCTATGAGTGAAGTGCTAGGTGATCTACGAAGGAGCCTAGAGGTTGCTGACCATACGGTGCTCAGGCTGCTCTGGGTCACCGAAGATACCCATGCATGCGTCGTGGAAGAAAATGGAATAAGAAGTTAGAGTTGTGTTTCGAACTCGGGCATGGATCTTGTTGATTGGCCTTGCTGGTCCTCAACGGATGAGTCCATGGCTCTTTTATATGGATCTGTTGATTAATCTTGCTAATCTTAAATGGAGAGTCCATCTGAATTTTTTTATGTGATTATATTTCCGGGTACTATGAGCTAGGAACTATTGAAAAGGCCCCTGAGTGAATAGGTGGTGAGCGTTATGGTTGCCAATGATACGATAGGTACACCGCGATGAAGGAATGATTGGAAATTAGAATTCAAGCTAGATATTTTGGAGGATTATGATCAGTGATACTATGGTTTCATTAAAAGATTGTTTTAAAGATAGCTGAATCTTTGAAACAGGCAATTTTATATTGGGTGTGTAAGTGGTGTGACTATCTTGAAGTTTGCTTGAAGCATCGGCTAGGGGGCCTAGGAACTCTTTTCCCTAGTACTCGGGGCAAAACATAACCAAATTTCTAAATGGATCCTATCACTACAGTGGTTGGGCGGTTGGCTAACCCATGGGATTGGATGGGGTTAGGCTGGACTGATGGATCCCTGAAATGAGATGCAATTCTGTTAAGTTATGATAGTTGAAGTAAATCCCGGATAACCCTTGTTCTATGGAAAAGAATCAATGGCTATGCCTCTTGATGAGGAAAAAAGTGTTGGACTCTCTGATCCAAGTGCAAGTCTCTTCCTCCTTGATCTGACCATGTGACTTATGGGTTCAGTCGGATCACTTTGGTTAGTTAAGGCTCTTTACTACGTGTTAGAATGGATTTTTTCTCGGTGGAATCGCCTATGTCTGCTGGGTGAGGGAAGTTTTTCCGGATTCGGTTTTGGAAGAACCGAGGGAGTAGTCTCTTATCCGGATATCCGTGGGCGAGGCACCGAGTGAGAGGCTGTGCCCTGTGTAAGAAGTACTACTTCTGCTGCTAGCACCCCAAAATTCATTGGCTAAAGTGGATCAATCGAGAAGCAAGAAATATCAAAAATTTATAAAGTACCAATAAAAGATTGTAATTGTGTGATGAAATTCATACAAATTGATATTCAAAATGAAGATTCATAAATTCGAAATCAGGTCTTCAGATGGAAGTACTGCAATTGTATGGAATCCTTGACTTGCTTCTTAAGGCCTGGATATGATGGTATTTACCTTATAGCTCCAAGGGCCGTGAATACTCGTATATACTGTGGATATATCTACAGCTCTTTACTAACAATATATACGAGTAAATCTAAGACCTTGAAGTTATAAGCAAAAATGCTATCCAGAGGATGAATTCGAATACTGGTTGATATGATTTTGAATTGATGAATTGATTTGGATTCTGATTGATAGATGATGATTTCTGACTTCTGGTTGAAAGAAGATAAGTTGAACAAAGCCACAATGAGGATGAATGGGGCAAATCCCAGTGATGATGTTAGTAACTGGAAGACGATTATGACTTCAGCAAATCACTATGAGATTAGTGGATTGTGTTGATAGATTGCTGCTGTTTGACCCAGCGGATCTAATTAAGGGATGACAAATTGAAAACCTGCATAACTGAAATTCCCGTGGAGGAATGTTTAGATGGAATTTTCGGTCTGATGGACCATTATTGTGTTAAGAATATGAATGAATTATTCTCTGGTAATGAGTTATGTATGTTTTTCTTGTAGAAGGGATCTTTATCCCAGGATTCTATGGGGAGCTAACCAAACTATAAAGAACCCTAGAATAAGTTGGATCTAAATTTGGATTTGAATTATAAATAAAGTGGTCTTGGTTAATTTAGAAAAAAAAGGGACTTAACGAGAATTTTTGTATTGATAGGATCATGGATCGAGGTCATCGTGGTGGGAATGTTAACCCCCAACTCGATGAGGAAGAGCTCAATCTGGATGTTCATAAAACCCTTCATAGATCGCAGCCTGGACCTTTCAAGGGGGAAGGGAAAAACTTGGGTGAGGCTGTGGAGAAGTGGATCAAAGCAATGGAAGAATACTTCGATGTCACTGGGTACAATGAAAAAAGTAAAATGGCTCTTGCAAGGCTGAAGATAGTAGCTAGAGTGGCATGGAGAAACCACTGCGAGACAAGCCGTCTGGATCAGAACACCCAGACATGGAATGATCTCAAGATTTACCTAAGGAAGAGGAATGGTTGCACCATTTCTCCTTGGAAGCTTGCCAAGGTAAGCATAGAAGCGGGTTGACGATGAAGACTTATAATGTGGCACTTATGGTGTGTGCTCGGCCTCCAATATTGATGAAGAAGAGCCTCCTTAGTTTTAAAGACCTCCTCCTTTAATGGTTATGACCGCTATTAGTGTTGAACAACACTATTAGTGCTTATAAGCACACTTTGAGAAGCTTTGTGCACTTGAAGTTGTTGATGAAGCTTGATAAGAATGAGGCTCATGAATACCTCATGGTGTAGCCCACAACATCAGAGAATCTGGAGCAAAACACTTCAAGAAGCACTTAAGAGATTTGAAGCTAATAAGATGAGATTAGTGAAGGAAAACCTTTGATTTTGAAATTTAAATGGAAGCTTCATTTGATAGGAGAGCAGCCTAGTTTTTCTCTGATTGTGAGAGCTTGGAGCAACCATTAGGGCTAGGATTTGGACTGTAGACTCTTGAGACAATGGGCTTCAAAAGCCATAAGCCCACACAGCCTATTATGCGCTGCAGACATCAAATTCATGTACAACATCGACGGCAGCCAGGAACTATGCCGGCCTGCAGCACAGGCGGCAATGTCGCGACGGAGAGAGGGTGATTCGGCTAATGAGCTATACGAAAATGTTTGCCCGAATGATCTCTTCACTTTCTTAGTTGAGAGCTCCCCAAGATTTTGCCTCCACGAGCTGCTAGAGCTCCTCCACTGGCAGGAGGTTCAGCTCCACAAAAGAAAAAGGGATAAAATTGACCTATTTTACACCACAAAAGTGACCTAATCTTGCCAATCTCTAGATACCAAGTTAGAATTTCGTGGTGCTCATGCTAGATCAACTATGTGGAGGAGAGAGACTCACAAAATACAAGAAAATATCTTGCTTATTAAGTTGCTCAAATACAACTAGGCTTCTTGCTCTTCATACGAATGCCTTTGGCATGTGCCTTTAAATAGGCTTGCTAGTGGCCTATGAAAAGATGCAGGGGGGAAGAGAGCTTGAGCTCTTGAAAGCACACACACACACTCACAAAACCCTAATAGAGAACACACAAGGTGAGAGGCTAAAAATCTTCTTCTTCTCTACTCAACACTCAACACACCATATACAAGAATAAGAGTACTCAATAATATGAAAGGTACTCAACCAATACATACACGGGTTCTCTATAGTGTGAACCCGACTAAATGAGCTGGCGCTATAACTATGCCAGTCTCTAGAATGGCTGTCACACAGCCTGTCATCCCACTGGCCGCATATCTCCCATGATCTCACCAACCATGCCAGTGGTGTAAATGAGGGGCCTATCCCCCAGGCGGGTCATCAGTGGCCACCACCTCACTAGACGAGCTCGATATCTCAACACTCCCCCTCGAGCTCAACTCCATCTCATGTACACCAAGTGAAGCCCTGAATCTGCAGAGCTTCTCTGTACCCAATGCTTTGGTGAAGATGTCAGCTACCTGATCCTCTGTGCTGACATAAACAAGGTCAAGATCTCCTGCCAAGACCTTCTCTCTGACGAAGTGGTAGTGGACCTCTATGTGCTTTGTACGAGCATGAAAGACTGGGTTCCTGGCCAACTGTATACTGCTAATGTTGTCACAGAAAATGACAACTTGTCTATCCACTGATAGACCCAAATCTGCAAGTAGCTTCCTCAACCAAGCTACCTCACATGCTGCCATAGCAGCTCCTCTGTACTCGGCCTCTGTACTCGATAGAGCAACCGTAGGCTGCTTCTTGCTGCTCCAAGTCACAGTAGCACTCCCCAAAGAAAACATGAATCCACTGGTAGATCTTCTGTCTGAGATACTACCAGCCCAATCAGCATCTGTGTACCCATGTACACATATCTCTGTCCCAGTCTCATAGAATAGTCCACAATGCAAAGTAGACTTCACATACCTCAGTATGCGTCTCACTGCATCCAAATGCGGTTTCCGTGGAACCTGCATAAACTGACTCACCAACCCAACAGCATAGCTCAAATCTGGTCTGGTGATCGTCATGTAGATCAACCTTCCTACTATGCTCCTGTACATAGTCCTGTACATAGTAGGATCCTCCAAGATCTCTCCTGAATCTGCACTCAACTTGCCATTCTGATCCAATGGCACGGAAATAGGCTTACAGCCTGTCATACCATACTTGGACAACATGTCCAAGCCATACTGTCTCTGCAGTAATCCAATACCATGTGGTGACCTAATCATCTCAATGCCCAAGAAATATCTGAGCTCCCCGAGATCCTTCATCTCAAACTTCTGTCTTAGCAAGATCTTTACATCAAGGATCTCTGCATCATGGTCCCCCGTAATGATTAAGTCATCTACATAGATGACAACAAGCACAACTCCTCTATCACCATGTCTCACATACAATGAGAAATCTGCATTGGCTACATGAAAGCCAATAGTGACAAGATATTCAGAAATCTTGTCAGACCATGCTCTTGGTGCTTGCTTTAAGCCATACAAGGCTTTCTTCAACCTGCAAACATGCTCAGGGTGACCCACATCTTCATATCCAGGTGGCTGCAACATATACACCTCTTCTTGCAAATCCCCATGCAAGAATGCATTCTTTACATCCATCTGATGTAAAGACCATTGCTTTGACGCAGCCACTACTATCACAACTCTCACCGTTGCCATCTTGGCAACTGGGCTGAAAGTTTCCTCATAATCAATCCCATATGTTTGCGCATATCCTTTGGCTACCAATCTAGCCTTGTACCTGTTTATGCTTCCATCACTGTTATGTTTAACTTTGTACACCCACTTGCATCCAATGGCTTTCTTGCCTTCAGGCAATTGCACTAAATCCCAAGTTTCATTTCCATATAGTGCATCCATCTCCTCATCCATAGCTTTCTCCCAACACACATTTCCAATAGCCTCATCAATGCATGTGGGCTCAACAACCTGCACAACCTTTGCCATATATGCATAGTGATGTGCCACATAACCATCATAAGTAAATCTCTGCACAGGGTTCTTCACTCTCCCTGATCTTCGCAGCTTTTCATTCATGGCTTCCATAGCCTTCTTTACACTAGGTGTTCTCATAGCCTTCTTTACACCAGGTGTTCTCATAGCTGGGATCCCAAGCTCTTCATCAAGGCTCATATCTGAGCCACTACTCTCCATCAACATGAGAATGCCCTGCAGAAATGTCAGGTATACCAAGGGGCTCAACCACTTTCTCTTTTACTTTATGTGATGTAGTAATCACATTTGCAGGGCTGGTATTATGACGCAGCCTGCCACTCCATGGTCTATCAACAGACCCACTAGATGAGGACTCTCCTGGTCCACTCAAAGACTGTGATTGCTGACCTGCATTCTGTGCAACCACACTTCCACTCACATCAGCCCCAACAGCTTCTTTTTCAGCAGCATACCAGCTGCTCATCTCATCAAAGACAACATCCCTGCTTACCTTCAACTCACGCGTAGCAGGGTTATAACACCTGTATTCCTTTTGCTCAAGGGAATATCCAATAAACACACATTTTTCAGCTTTCGGATCCAGCTTAGTTCTCAGCTCATCTGGCACATGCACATATGCAATGCATCCAAAGACTTTCACATGAGACAAATCTGGTTTTCTGCCAGTAAACCTCTCCTCTGGAGTTACATCATGTATGGCTACAGTTGGAGTCCTGTTCATGATGTATACTGTTGTAGAAACAGCCTCAACCCAATAGCAATGCGGCATATTCTTCTCTTCCATCAATGCTCGCGCAATCTCAGCAATGTGCCTATTTTTCCGCTCAGCAACTCCATTTTGCTGCGGAGTGTATCTGCATGTAAACTGTCTCCGAATACCATTCTTCTTCAAAAATTCAGAGAACTCATTGGAGAAGTATTCTCCCCCTCCATCTGACCTTAGGCACTTGACATATTTTCCTGTTTACTTTTCAACCAAAACTCTGAAATTCCGAAAGTGAGTGAACACCTCACTCTTCTCCTTCATGAAATATACCCACACTTTCCTCCTGTGGTTATCAATGAAAGTCACATAATACCTGCAGCCTCCCATAGATATGGTCTTCGTAGGACCCCATACATCTGAATGCACAATATCTAGTGCATTTCTGCTCACATATCTGTTACGTGGAAACACATGCTTTGTTTGCTTCACATATTTTTTGCATACCTTCCACTTTAAATTTTGGCAGCCCTGTCACAATTCCTTTTGTCTGCATAGACTTCAATCTCTGCACATTTACATGTCCAATTCTTTTATGCCATATGTCTGTGTCTGCAACAACGACTCCTGAACCATTTGCAAACATCGCAGCACTCATTTCAGGCATGTCTACATTTAACGTAAACATTCTGCCCACTCTGTTGCCTTTTGCAACCAACCTGCACTTGTCTTTGAAATCTTCAACATAACACCCATCAGGGTTAAACCGAACCTGCAAACCCTGCTCAATCATCTGGCCAACTGAAACCAAATTCTTTATTATGTTCGGTACATGAAGTACATCTGTAAGGTACTTCACTTTGCCATCCTGCAGCATAGACAATGGCACATCTCCAACGTGGGCAATTGGATGAGCAGTGTCATCCCCTGTTTCCACAAAACCTGGTCTTTCTGGGTTTTTCATCTCCTTGAACCACTCTCCATGACTCGTCATGTGGTTCGAAGCTCCTGAATCCACATACCATACATTATCTTTTTGTGCTGCATCAACATTTTTAGACATGGTATTCACGACATGCTGCATAACAAACAACCTTTCATTATCCTCATTATTTCTGCTTGAGGATGCATAGTTGTTTTGCTGCACTTTCCCATTTTGCATGTCAGCCTGCTTCTTATAACATTCTGCCTGCACATGTCCAGCCTTACCACAGTAATAATAGCATTCACGTGCATCATTATATTGCCTTTGCCAATTTCCATGGCCTCTTTGACTCCCCCTGCCTCTGAATTTGCCTCTTCCACCTGCGTGTTGTTGTTGTTGTTGATTTTGGGACTGTTGTTGTTGCTGCTGCTGCTGGCCATAATTCTGATTACCTGTTCGGCCACCTCCTTGACTGCGTCCAAAGCCTCCTCTACCTCGTCCTCTCGGGGGGGTCACTTGTATAAATATGTAAGTATCACGTGGGTTCAACAGAAGGACATTTTAAATATTTAAAACTTACAAAAATATATTTATAGAGGGGATTTATTTATTGTATTTTTTAAAAAATTTACAGATTTGAATAGGAAAGGATACATTATATTCACTAAAAAATTCACAGATAAGGGACTTTTTAAATAGGCCTTGAACGCACGTGATATAGAGGATTTACATATAGTGACCCCCCCGAGCTCGTCCTCTTCCTGAACTCGTGTAGAAGGCCTGTTGCTCTGAACTATTTTTGCTTTGTGAAGACTGTTGGTCTTCACCCAAGTTGTTCTCTTCGATAATTAGCATAGACACCAAATCTGTAAAGTTGGGAATGTTTTCTCGAGTCTGAATAGACGTCTTGAACACCTTGTATTGTGGCCCGAGACCACGTAGACAGACTTCCACCTTGTCATCATCATCTACTGACACACCAATAGATGCAAGGGATTCCACAATACCCTTTATCTTCAACGCATAGTCATTCACAGACATGCTCTTTTTCTCCACAGTATGAAGTTCATTCTTCAACTGTATCTTACGTGCCTTGGTATTTGTTTCATAAAGCTTTACCAAGGTGTCCCACGCCTCCTTGGGGGACTTGGCATCCTGAATGTGCCCAATCATGGTGTCCTGTATACTAATGGAGAGCCAATACATAACCTTCGTGGCTCCTTGGTTCCAGTCTTTAAACTCTTTCACATCTGCAGCAGTATCCGGTATCTCCGGTGCCTCTTCATGCTCACCTTCTATGTAGTCCCAATAGCCTTTTCCCATCAGGAAATTCGTCAACCTGAACCTCCAAGCATGGAAGTTATTCTTATCCAGCTTCTCAGCCACAATCTGTGTTATGCCATCATTAGACATCTTGCCAAACACACAATTTTACCAGAAACTGCACTCTGGTTTTTCTGCACAAACTGTTGTATTTTCTGCAGCGGTACTGTAGTACTCTCAAATGTCACAACCAGTGACTTCAATGTGCATACATACACCCAATGGCAACTGTAGACCTCTTTGCAGCACCCACAGTGTCTGCACAGTCAATCTGTCTTCCTGCAGTTCGTAAAACAGAGTTCTGCAGAGAATCGATGACTTACCCGCAGTGCTCGAAATCGCCTGCTTTCTGAAAAACGGAGGTCCAGACGCGCCCGAAACGCGTTTTCGGCCCAAAAATTTTAGGCCGATAGGATTGTATAGTTGCCCTATAGCTTTACTCCCGCGAAGAAAGCTCCTCAATCAGAGACCGTTTGTCGGTGCCTCCCGTAGAGCTCCCGACAGGGTGTAGTCACCAACACAATAGGGAAGAGTAGTTGAAGCTCTTACCCTTGTACCGCTTCCTGTGGTTCTCTTTCTTGCAGCTCAGCCCTTAGCACGAACGAGGCTCTGATACCATGAAAAGATGCAGGGGGGAAGAGAGCTTGAGCTCTTGCAAGCACACACACACACTCACAAAACCCTAATAGAGAACACACAAGGTGAGAGGCTGAAAATCTTCTTCTTCTCTACTCAACACTCAACACACCATATACAAGAATAAGAGTACTCAATAATATGAAAGGTACTCAACCAATACATACACGGGTTCTCTATAGTGTGAACCCGACTAAATGAGCTGGCGCTATAACTATGCCAGTCTCTAGAATGGCTGTCACACAGCCTGTCATCCCACTGGCCGCATATCTCCCATGATCTCACCAACCATGCCGGTGGTGTAAATGGCGGGTCATCAGTGGCCACCACCTCACTAGACGAGCTCGATATCTCAACAGCCTAGGGATAGGTGGCTCCCTTAGGAGCATTCACACCCACACCTTCTACACCCTTGTTCACTAAGGCTCCAAGGCCTATATCTTAATAAAGAATGCCAAGCTAGTTTCCATGGCCGAAGCAGTGCGGATGGCGAAGGATTTCGCCAAGGCCTTTGATGTCAAGGTCCTGCCAAAGCCAGCACCATCATCTTTCAAAAGATTTCTAGCTCCAGAGGGTGATTCCAACTTTCCACCACCTAAGAGATAACAAGGTCAATCTCAGGATATGGGAAGTTCCAGAATGCAAGCAAGATCCTTTTCTCGGAACTCAATCACCTGGAATTCAACTTCAGAAGCTCCACCCTTAAACAAAGAAGTGAAATTCTATAACTGTCAAGGATTTGGACATCGTAGTATTGATTGCCCAACTCCTTTTGGATCAAGGTTTTTGGGGCTAGGGAAGTCAGGGACAAAGATTCCAGACTCAAGCTCCTTCCTTCCAGAGTAATCAGGTTCCTTTCCGTCAAAATCAGGGAAATCCCAGAGGTAGATCCTCTAACCAACCCTCAGTTTCAATCCAAAGTAATGTAAGACCTCCACCTCAAAATAGGGGAAGTTAAAGAGAGATGTTCCCAAATCAGCCGTCCACTTCCAAGGCAGTAACGCTGGAAGTGATTGAAGAGGAAGAAGATGAAAGAGATTATACTCCACCTACGAGATGAGGACATCTAACGTTTTTTAAGTGGGGTAGGATGTAAGATTCTTCCCTTTATCTTTTGAGGTGTAAAGTTGTAAGAACCTCCCCTTATGTTCTTGTAATTATTCCCCTCTCTGAAATAGAAGAAAGATCTTTTTTACCCTATTTTGGCCTAGAGAGAGATAATCCAAAATTGAGATATCTTTGGATATAAAAATCCTCCTAGTGTCTAAAATGGATTCCCCTAAAACAGAAGTTCAAAATGGACTTTCCAATGTGCATTAGGAATTAATTGAAAATGCTATAAGGAACCTTAGCCTAAGGGTCTACATTTTCAAAAATTTTTAGATTATGGTTCAATTAAGGTTCCAATGGGCCAACTGGATTAATCCAAGTGTTGGGATGAGATAAATCCAAGAGAATTAAAAAAAACCCAAAAATGTGTAAATACTCACATAAGATGAAGAGTTGATTGAGTACAAGGTTTTTTAGTTAAAAATTATGAGATATTACTAAAAAAATGAGATATTTTGGAATAATGATACATTTTTGAAAACTTGGTAAGGAAAGGGGGACTCTTGAGGTAGGTGAATCTTTCACATGTGTGAAAGGGTTTTTAATTCAAAAACAATTGTGATATTTTTACATCTCCTCTCTCCTAGATCAAACCAAATAAAAAAGGGAGCTAAACTGGTCGAAATCTTGTCCAAATTGAGTCAAACTAAACTTGGAAAATTCTAGAACCCAGTTGGACTTGTTAGTGGCCTCCCTCACCTATAAATAGACCCTCAATCATTTGTAATAAAATATTAGAGCTATACCATGCCAGTATTATATTAAAATAATCATATTTTCTATTATCCCTTAAATTTTTATCTCTCTTGGGAGCTTGGAGCTCTCTCTCTCTACAACAACTCTTGGAGTTGCTCTTCTCCTCTTGGTGGACCAATTGATTGGTCGGGGGCTTCACTGTTGCAATTAAAGAATCATGCCAAACTTGGAGGTAAAATCAAATTTTATGGTTTGTTTCTAATTTTCTCAATAACTTTCTTCTTCTCAACCGCTCTCAAGCTTGAGAAGCTTTCTAAATGATTGTTTTAATTCAAATCAAGCTTTCCATTAAAGTCTCAATGTTTAATTAAGAGAAGGTTAATATATATACTTTTTTATAATGATTTCTTTAAGTAAATATCTCTCTCTAAAAGAATAGCCATCTTTATGGCTAAATCCCTTGAAAGAGGATGCTTCTCAATGATAGTATCTTAATTCAAAGCTAAACTCTAGGCTTGATAAGCTAGAGATTAAGAAAATGATATTTTCATGATTTTGTACTATTAAAATAATGGTAAATTCTTTTAGATTGTTTATGAGTATTTGAAAACTACTCTAATTCATTCTAAATATGAAATGGATTATGCTAACAATTTGGGAAAAGAAAAATATTGAAATTAGCTCAATCTAGTGGGATAATCATAGTTATGTTTAATTTTATGGTTAAAATTATGATTTAAATTCATAGTTTGATTTGAAGCATGAAAGAGGAACTACTATCATATTTTCATTAGAGGCTTTTACTCTTTTAGAAAAAATTGAGAATTATTAGTAATAGCAACGCATAATAGTCTACACACATCCGCATAGACCTGTGTTTCTTTTTTACCAAAAGAATGGGTGAAGACCATGGCAATGAACTCAGTTGTATAAACCCTTTCTTTATATACTAGGCTAACTACCATTCCACTTCCTTTACCTCTGAGTGGCTTAATCTGTAATATATATATAAGCAGGTTTGCTTATCGGTTTTGACCCTGGTAGCACATTAATGCCATGGTCAAACTCCGTAGACATTGGAACCCCATCTAGGAGATCATTGGGAAAGTACACATTCTTAAACTCTCACAATAAATCACTCAAAACTCCCTAGACATTGGAACCCCATCTAGGAGATCATCAGGAAACACATTCCTAAACTCTCACAATAAATCACTCAAAGCAACTGCGTACTTTTGTTTTCTTATCTTAGTATTAGCCTTGGTATTTACATTTTGTTCACAAGAAGATAAAACAGGTTTTGGAAAATAGTGGTCTCAACCAAGGCCATTTAAGTTATCACAACTTAAATTAGTAGCAACTTAAATTAGTAGCAACTACGGAACCTTTATCAATCACATTTATTTCATCTATGGAAATAAATTGATGCAAGAAAGTATAAATATATACCTGCTATATGTTATCAACGTTGATGGCACGACACAAAAATAGGGACAAAATCATGGGACAAGCTGGAACCTCATTCTCACCATGTAGCCTCACTACTCTCCCATCCTACATAAACTCTAGGCTATTATCATGGTGGCTTTGACTCAGGGTAGAGCCAAGGATATACAAACTCCCTGCCTAGATAAATATTGGCTGTGGCCAAGTGCATGACCTAAAAAATCAACACTGGCCTCATAGCTGTGCATAGCTAAAGGTACCTCCAAGACCACCATGTCCCAAACATTCTTATCATGAGCATTAGCCCACCACGAATAATACAGTGTACTTATAGTCGTTGTGAGGTGAAAAAAAGAAGAAAGAACCTGCCTCTATAGCTCTTCCACCTCCCAAACTTGGAAAAACTACCACGAACGGGGCACCACCAGCCACCGGCTAGAACACTCTCTCAACATTCGCCACCCACCCACGCCATAAGACAGCTCATAACCATGAAGGACAGATGATATATTCAGCAAACACACAACACCATACACACTGTATAAACACAGCAAATACACCAAAGACCAGGACTCTGGCCAGGATTTACTGCCAAGGGAATCACACCCTTGCGTCTGACGACCAAGCCTCTGTCTCCCGATCTCTGTAATCTCCAGAGGGCGCCCACACCAGCAACCCTTCTTCACTTCCTCTGTAGCCCGGCTACTCTCTGTCTGCTGCTACCTGCCAATTGTCGTAGGCGAGCCCCACTGTCTCCAGCCCACACATCAGCACCTCCTCTGCATCCAACACACACAAAAACCCAAGGCTCCCTCTCTGGTCAGCATCCACGCACTTCCTGCAATCACCGCCCACACAAGACCAGCTACTCTCACCAACCCCAGAGCCTCTGCAAAACCTCTTCACCACAACCCACTGCTCACCGCAGCATCCCAGATACCTAGCCCAAGCCACATCTCATGTACCCTTCCTCACAGCAGCCCTCTCTGCTGCTCCAATCATCATGACAAGACGATCACTTTCTCACAAGGCCTCCACTCTGCCTGTCCCCTTATGTACCTGCAGCTGCCTTCCATTCCAGAGCAGCCTCCATGGTGCTTGCCTGCAGCTCTTCTCGTAGCTTCAACCTGCTGCGCCAAATCACCAGGCTTTCTCTCTTGCCTCTGTCAGCTACACCCTCAGCAAGGCTATCCTTACACCAAAGTGGCCAGTTTGTTTCACATAGGCCAGCCCACTGCATATCCTTCCACGTTCACCTTCTCTGCAACTGTCAGCCAGTTGTTGCCTCTGCTCTCCAACCTGCAGTGCCTCACACTTCAATACCTACGAGGCTTCCAGCTCTCCTTCATAGCGGCCGACCACCTTGCTATCTTTTGGAGCTGCCGCAGCTTTTTTACTCTCTGCGCTATTTGCACTAAACAAAGGGGAGGCCCCACACACGCTGCGCCAACCAGCTTCTGCTCTTCAACCTGCAGCGCCTCAGAGCCTTCTGCTCTTCACACGGCGGTCAGCACTCTCACTGCAGCAAGCGCTAGCCCTTTTCGTAGCAGCCCCCTTGCAAGGCGACAAGCCCCCCTCTCACTACTGCACCCGGCTCCCTTCAAAAAACGGCCGCCGCCTCCTTCTTTCACGCCCTCCAGCTCCTTACAATCTTCTCGAAGCGGTTCTCTATCACCTTCTACACGTTTAGCTGGCGGCCTTCTTTTTTTCCATGTGGTTATTTTCAATTGGCCATATTACATTATTTTTATATTTCTTTTCAAAAAGCTTCAAAGCCACAAGTAATGGCCACCACTACTATTACAAGAGCCCCTTCCCCTTATACTTTTCCAGAAAATACCACCGCGCCGAATCTTCCAAAAAATGCGAGAGTTGCCTGCATCCTCATCAGCATCCACTTACTAATCATGACCACTTCCAGCCGGTGCTCTGCTTAGTAACCATCTGCACACCGCACTATTGCCATAAAAACTCCAGATCTCCAGCATCTGCTCCGGAACAAACACGTGCATATTCCAGCTTTCAACCAAACCACTCGGCCTGTACACTTGCCAGGGCATTCAGGGCAAATTTATTCACACACCACACGCACCATATGTACACTGATCCAAAATACCTCTCAGATTTTAGCCTGACATACTTTGCCCAACCCCTAGCCTGCTGAATCATTTATGATCAGCAGAAAGCATATAACCATGTTTTCCTCCGATGACCACGTTTCCCTCCATCAATTCTCTGAGCATCATACAGTGTAACGAGCACATCTCTGTTCCAGGTGATCCAAGAAATACCGTCATCCTCCACAGGCATAATTTTCCATCCCACATCCCACAACATATCACCAGAGCTTCTGGAGATAAAGTTCCTGACATACACACCATCCCGTCTCATTTCAATCCCAAAATCCCTGATACGATCAGCACCAATATCGGAGAACCAGTGCAGCAACTCCTGCTGAGGGTAAAAATTCATGAAAGCTTCATAAAAAAAAACCTGCTGTGCCATAACACTTTCCTGTCCATCAACATAAGAAACCTCACCATCAAAACCGGCCACCACAGGCAAAACAAACTCCCCTTCAACAGGCACCATTGCCAAAGCATCCACCTCAGTTCCTGTATCTTTACCTTCATCAAGGTCACCAAGAGATTCATCCATTACAGCATCCATAGACTCATCCATAGCAGCAGCATCATTCAAAGTCTTCTGGTGTTTCTCTTTCTTCATAGCCTCAATTCTGATCATAGCTTTTTTAACATTTATGCACATCTCATCATCCAGTTCCAACTCAGGCTCATCATCCTGTAGACTGTCTATTTCCCACTCATCCCACTCAGGCTCATTATCCAAAGACTTAAAAGCAAGCTCTTTCACATCACATGCATACCTTTGCTCAGGATTCATTTGTACCTCCTCGCATTCTTCATGTATGGCTTCTTCCTGTTCAGCAACCTCATCAGCAAGCACTTCCTCATCAATAACCACGGCATCCATCTCTGCATCCTCCTCACTCGATGAAGTATCCTCTGTTCCCTCGCTAGTAGTGGTGCTACTGGTATCATCACTTGAATCAGCTTCACTCTCTTCTTCATCATTGACAGGCTTCTGGTTATCCATATTAAATTGCTTCTTATCCCCTCTCCTGTCATACAGAGTAATAACCCCTTTCCTCCAGTCCTGAACAGCTTTCACTGCTCTTAACCATGGTCTTCCCAGAATAATGGGGAAAGCACCCATTCCTGCAGGCATAACATGACAATCCACAAGCACCTTCACATCAAAAGCTTCCAATTCTAATACTTTAACCATACCTAAGCATTTGACTTTCTGATGATTGGCCAGCCGAATTCGGAATCCAGACGCTTCAGTGAAATCAAGACCAAGCCTCTCCACAGCTGCCAATGTGATCACACAAATCTGTGCTCCACCATCTATGTATGCCTCTCCCAGATTCTTTCCTTTATACCACACATTCACCACAGGACATATGTCAGGTAACTCCTGGACAGATAGAACAGTCACTATCCCTTTGGCCGGCTCCTTCTCTCTCGGATTCACAAGTCTCTTCCACTGACGCTTCAAATTGGGAGCTAACTCTATCAATTGCCCAAAAGTAATGTTAGCCTTCCTTCCAGCCATATCCTCCTGCAAATTATAGCTATCCTGCCCACCCCCTAGTGGAAAATCAGTTACCTGAAACTTCCTACGAGACCTTCTCTTCTGCTTGACCTTCACATCCTCTCCTTCCTTCATTTTTCCTTTCTTCTTGCTGGGTCCTGCAGCATCCTTGCTTTCCCTCTCCTGTGGCATCCGTTTCCCCAAAGGCATCACATCTGCTTCTGCCTCCTGCGTCTTCTCAAGGGTGACCACATCTATCACCTTAGTTTTACCCTTCTCCTCAGCTGTAATTCCACTCGGACCTGCTTGATCCCTGATATCAATACCATAATCATTCGACCTATCCGGTAACTGTGAAGGTAGTGGGTACATATCACCACCCATACGCTGAGGCTTATCACAATCTGTACTCAGATGACCAAGCTCACCACAGTTCCAGCATGTAGGGATGAAATGACGGCCCCTACCGCGACCACGTCCATATCCTGCTTGTCCATCTCCCCCTTCAGGAAAATTACCTCGGCCTCTACCACGTCCACCACCTGCACTTCCCATTAAATTCAAGCTCAAATTCTTCATAAGATCAACCATCTGCTTCATATCCTGCCGCAATCCCTCATCAGAACCTGCAGGAACCATAGGTACTCCCTGACTAGCTTGAGGCATTCTCTGCATAGCTTGACCTTCAGTGGGCTTCATCCTCTCCATCACTGCACTCATGGGTGTAGCCTCCACTCTCCGAATCTCCGGCTGTGCTACAACTGGAATCATCCCCAGCTGATTCATTCGCTGCAGTTTCCAATCTTTTGACTTAGCAATCTCCACCGCATCCTCAAAAGACCTGGGCTTCTTCAATTCCACTTTTCACGAGGAGTTTAAGAATGAACACTCTCGACCACCACCTCACTTCTCAGGAAAGAATGGATATCTATACTATGTCCAAGCACAAGATAGTATCAAAGACTAAGTAAAACGATCAGATGGATTCCAACCAGGAGAAAAGCTAAAAATTGTTAGCAAAAATTGTAAAAAAACAAAGAGACCAAAACAAAAACTCAAGTCTTAAATAGATTCAAAAGAGAGTGTCGGAAGTGCAAAGATAAAGGTTGAACGAAAAACTCTGATGCAAGATTGCAAAAGAGAGCTCAAAACGGCATGGTCTTCAAGTGGACAAGAACAAGGTCTCAATGTTCCCCCCAACTTCACACAGTACACTCTTCAAGATCGGCGGAAGATTGTTCTTCAACAGCCCATGCAACAAAAGCCAAGCATGCCAGGGGTTTCATATGATGGTCCAGAAGATGCAAAAAAAATTGATATCACTGAGCCAGGAGAAGAGCCTCACTATGTGTGGATTGCCACAGACTTGTCCTTAGATGAGGAGAAGTTATTAATTCAAACAATAAAGGAGTATCGCGATGTTTTTGCTTGGAGTTATAAAGACCTCAAAGGAGTTGATCCAAGCATATGTCAGCATACAATTCCATTGCGAGAGGATGCAAAGCCTTCCAAGCAACGTCCTTAAACTTACAATGAGAATTTTTCATGAAAGATAAATACAAGCTCTTAGAGGCAAAATTTATCTATGAGATTGAACACACTGAATGGGTCTCCCCTATTGTAGTGGTGCCCAAGAAAAATGGAAAACTTTGAGTATGTGTAAATCTCAAGAAGGTAAATGCAGCTACTGTACGTAATCATTACCCACTTCTAATCACGGATCATGTTTTGGAACGTGTTGCAAGGAAAAAGTCATATAGTTTCTTGGATAGATTCTCCGGTTACAATCAAGTGTCAGTTGATCCAAAGGATCAACACAAGACAACCTTTGCTATACTGAAGATGGCATCTTTGCCTATCATGTTATGCCATTTGGTCTAACAAATGCACCTGCAACCTTTTAGTAGTTAATGAGTCATGTATTCAAGGAGTACCTTACGCTATTTCTTGAGATCTTCATGGATGATTTATGTGTTCACTCACAAGAGCATGATGATCATATAGAACACCTCTGACTTGTGTTTCAAAAGTGTCAAGTTTATCGTATATGCTTGAATCTTGACAAGTGCAAATTCATGGTAAGACAAGGAAAAATTTTGGGCCATATTGTTTCTCGCAATGGCATTTCAATAGATATGGATAAAATTGATGTCATTGTTTCATTACCTCGGCCTATCAACCCTAAAGGGGTACAAATATTCATGGGACATTGTGGCTATTATCGTCGATTCATCTACATGTACGCTGTCCTAGCCAGACCATTATATGCTCTTCTTGTGAAGTTTAATTGGACTGACGAGTGTGAGGAATCCTTTGAAAAGTTGAAGCAAACATTAGTATCTGCACCCATCTTACGGGCACCAGATTGGAACCAAATCTTTCATGTCCATATTGATGCTTCAAACTTTGCAATTGGATGTATTTTGGCTCAATCGGGAGAACATAATAAGGATTTCCCAATCTCATATGCTAGTCGATAGAGTTGAACAATGCTGAGAAGAATTATACCACAATAGAAAGAGAAGGTTTGTCCATGATATATTCGCCATTACCTTTTGGCAAACAAATTTATATTTTTTGTCCACCATCAAGCACTGCTATATTTGGTGAATAAGCCTTGTTCAACTGGAAGGATTGTGAGGTGGTTCGTCATCCTTCTTGAGTTTGATTTTGAAGTGGCAGTCCGAAAAGGAACAACTCATCTTAGGGCAGATCATTTGTCTCGAATCACCTCTGGAGAAGCTCCTGTGGGTGTGGATGATGATATGTTAGATTCAACACTTTTCCTTGTAGAGACAGCTCCTAAGTGGTCTAAACCCATCTTAGAAATTTTGACAAGTGGGCAGATACAACTAGTGGGTCCTAATGTGGACCTATGGCGACCATTCAAGTTAATCTTAGGGAGATTATATCGTCAAGGTAATGATGGAGTGTTGTGGCTTATACCTAACCGTGACCAATATGAGGAGATCTTGGAATGGGCACATGAGGGTACTGGTGGAATCCATGCATCAACTACTACTTGTGTGCGATGTATAACTCAGGATGGGTAATGGTGGCCTACCATGCATGCGGATGCTGAAAAATTTGTTCGTAACTGTACTTCATGTCAAATTCAACAACCAATTCATAATGTCACATTATTCCAAATTTCAACTTCACCAAGTTGGAGTAAGTATATTGTGGACTATCTTCAGCATGGTCATACTGATCGAATCATTCCTAAATATCGAAAGCATGCTATTGAAGTTGAAGCGGCCAACTATATGCTGATAGAGGGCCAACTCGACAAGAGGGGCAAGGATGGCAACTTGCACATGTGTGTATGTGAAGCTGACTACTTGAAAATCTTGACTCATGCACATGCAGGTGTTGGGGGTGGACACTTTTGGGGCAATACCAAAGCTAAGTTGATTAGGTGGTCTGGGATTTGGTGGCCAACCTTACAAATGGATACCCAAGAATATGTAAAACATTGTGACGATTTTCAAAGGGCCAAACCTCCCATCACAAAAGACAATATGCCATTGCGGCCTATGTTAAGCACACATGGCTTTGCCAAATGGGGTATTGATTTTGTCGGTCCCATTAAACCTCCAGCTCGTCACACGCATGCCGAATATATTATAGTCGCAACTGACTATTTAACCAAATGGGTAGAGGCAAAGGCTACAGTCAAAAATGATGCCAGAACCACAGCCAAGTTCTTGTATGAGTACATGTTTACACGCTATGGCTTACCTATTAAAATTGTTAGTGATCAAAGTGTGCACTTTGTGAATGAGGTCATAGAGTTTTTACTTCAAGAATTTCTTGTAATTCACAAGCGTTCTGCACCATATCATCCCCAGACCAATGGTCAAGCTGAGAGTACTAACATGATTCTCTGCACAGCACTCACAAAGATTGTTGAGGGACATAGGACTAATTGGGAGCAAAAGTTGCACTCATTTCTTTGGGCATATAGAACAGCCTATAAAACATCTGTGGTGGGCAAAACCCCATTTGAGCTTGCTTTTGGGCTAGATGCAATTCTTCCCATTGAATTTCTTGTACCTACTCTACGAGTTGCTAAACAATTGGACTGGACTGGTCATGAGCTTTCTCAACGTATTGATGAATTGGAAAAGCTTGATGAGACCCGCTTATTGGCGGCGGTAATGGTGGGGATGTATGCCGAGAAGAGGAGACAAAAGCAATGGTATGATCGAAATGTAACAACTGGCCGATTCAAAAAAGGGGACCTTGTGCTCTTGTACACACTTAGGAAGCATAAGCGAAAGCTCAAGAAACGTGGCTTAGGACCGTTTGTGATTAATGAGCTTACTCCTAGTGGTGCAGTGCGTCTAGAGACACTTCATTAATGGAAGTCATCTCAAGAAATACAATGAACCACTAACTGAAGCCATGCTTCAACAAATGCATGCTGCCAACACACGGAAAGAAGCACATGACCTACTTAAACGTCAGGCTCAAGAAGAAGCTAAAGCTAGAGTTGCAAAAGCCAAGGAGCGTCACAAGGCTTCTGTGTTGACCTTACAGTTGGCTACTGATGACAACAATATGTTGATCTTTTCAATATTCACGTGTGTCTTCATCTTCATATGATACTACCTACTTTGTCTTTGCCAATTGACTCTGGTGCATATTATAATGTTCTCTCATTTGACACATGGGTAGCCTTGGGACAACCAATACTTGTTGACATATGTATTGACTTACGAAGCTTCTCAGGTGAAGATAACCCTATAGAGGGAAAATGTGTCATTATGATGTCCATTCACGGTCACCAGATGATGTCAGTTCCCTTTTATGTGGCTAGTAAGTCCAAGGCAATGGTAGAGGTTGTTCTTGGTCGATCATGGTTAAGTGCTACCTTGTTCATTAGATTGGAAGAATAGACAATACAAATTGCAAATTGATTCTGATTGCATCTTGGGATCTGCTGCTCACGAGTTTTATCATGTCAAAAGGGTGGTAGTTCTACCTTACACAACCCAATTTCAACATCTGCTCTTCAAGCTCCAAGACAAATGATGTGGATAATCGATGAGTCCTCAAATGAGGGCCATGGCTGGCATGTTCCAACTACTCTAGTCACTGCTCAAAGAAGGCCAGGCAAGAAGGAATTGTTAATTTGGCTACCCAAAGATGTGTACAAACTTGTACCATCTAGCCTAGTTGCTAAACCTCCTAAAAAGCATATCTTTTCCAAGCCTAAACCTCAGATTGCTACTCATTGGGTCCCAAAACATGTTCTTAAAGCACAAGGCTATTATGAGGGTGCAACAGCACTTTGGCTTCCCAAATGCCATGGTTTGCTAGAGCCAGAAGAGTGTATCAATAAGATTCCAAAAGCCACTCTTGGTTTTTCATATCAGTGGGTGCAAAGGAAATCAACACAACCTCTTCAAGATAGGATAGGTTGTTGTGATAGCACCTACAAATCTCCTTGTGTTGACCTTCCCCAAACATGTATTGAATCACCAGTTGTCCCAACTTCACCTTGTTACACACTTCCACCATCAGCTTGTGTACCTAAGACAAATCCAACTTTACATGAGTCTCCTTTGAGCATAGATTCTAGCACTTCACTGCCTAAATCCTCTTATCTTGCTCAAATTCCACGACAATTACTATCCTTCCCACCTCTTAAGAAGGACATACCCAAAACCAAAGGTAAGGCATTAACACTACAAATTGAAGCTCTTTGGTAGATCAGTGTTTGAATAGTCTCACTTTTACTAATGTGGTTCCTTATGCCTTTACAGGATTGTGTTCTTTTTGAGATGATCTTATCTACATTGTTTTTTATAGGGATTATAATGATGGATATGAGTGTATAAAGTTTGAAGTTTCTAAATTTCATTGTTCTACGCCCACATACCTCCTGATGGATACTTGGCGAGATACATGTCCACCATGCATTGACCCTGATAGTACTGAACCTGAACATTGCGGGGGTTATAGTGCTCCTCCTTTTCAAACTCATTCTAGGTACTTTTATGATCCCTTAGGTGAAATTTGCTGTGGGCATCACTTTGTCACTTTATTCTATCAACAGCATCATCCATTTCCACATTGTCAAGATCATGAGGATGGTGAGGGTATAGATCATGGAGATTAGAGGATCCTCCTTCTCCTTTCTCTATATCTCTAGCTTTTTTGAAGCCCCATTTTGTATTTTGAGGCGTTGTACATAGTTATACGTACTGTTACCCATAGACATGAGTATAGGATTAGGTAGACAATGTTCGCCTCATATTCTACTATTTGTACTCATCATATTTTACCAATTATAGACATTTGATCACTTTATATACTTTGTACTCTTGTACACGTACATATATTTACATGAGCTTTAATTTTTGTTCAACTTTGTGCACAAATGTAAATTGCTTACCGGTGTTATAATCTGCCAGGTTGAATTGATCTTTGCTCACTTGTGTGCTCGACCTGAGAGAGAGAGAGAGAGAGAGAGAGATTTCTTTAACGTGTGCTCAATCCGATTCAAGTCAAGAGAAAGAGAGAGAGAGACAGAGACAGAGAGAGAGAGAGAGAGAGAGAGAGAGAGAGAGAGAGAGAGAGAGAGAGAGAGAGAGAGAGAGAGAGAGAGAGAGAGAGAGAGAGAGAGTTCTAATTTAATGTGTGATCTCAATCTAATTCAGGTTGAGAGAGAGAGAGAGAGAGAGAGAGAGAGAGAGAGAGAGAAAATGACTACTTTGATATCATATGTATGTCTGTGGGAGAGAGAGAGAGAGAAGTATTGTAATGAGCGACATAAAGAGATAGAGAGAACGGTTGTTCCAAAGCACATACATGCTAGAGCGATAGAGAGAACTATGAATTTTTATTCGTTTAAAATATTCGTTGAATGTCTCTTATGTGTTGCCCGTCATCATTTAAGCAACGCCCTCAGACACACGTCTTTTAAGCGATGCCCAATCAGCAGGCGTTGCATATGCAATGCTTTTTTCGTTGCTTAAGAGATGTTTTTTGGTCCCTTATGTGACGTCTGGGCATCTCTACTGAAATCGCATAGGCAACACACCATAGCGATGCAACAAGCATCACTATGTGTGGGTTGTGTTGTAGTGGCCTTAAAGAATCCCCTTGAGGCTATAAAAGTGTTTTCACTTGGTAATGGTGATAAAAGAAAGCTATTCCAAAAGGATATACGATCTTACAATAATGCCTTGTCTTTTGTTTCGCTCGGTGCTCATGTTGATGAAAGATTTGGTAGAAATACAAGTGTGTATAATTTTCAAATCCATGGTAGTTTGTATCATCATGTCAGAACATTGTTGCCCAACTAGACACAAGAAGACAATCCACAATATGCACAACTATATGTGTATGACACAGAACATGAGTTACAAAATCATTTAGATGGTATGCCTCGGTTGGATCTGGATGTGTTGGGAGGAATGATGCAAGAAATGATGCATGAATGTAATCCATATGCTAATGTGTTTCAGTCTATGGGAGAATTTCTGGAAAGTAATCCACATGTAGAGTTAAGGATGGTAATCTGTGAGACACATTGTACATCAAGGTAGTATTTGGTGCCAAATTCTAGCAAGGTCGCTTCTATCATGCCAAGGCAACGGGATGATTTTGATCTTGCATTTTGGGATAGTCAAATATTCTCCCATAATGGAGTGGTGAAGAGAATAAGTAACTTGCATGGGTCACATATGCCACTCATGTGTTCTCCTAAATATATATACACACAAACAACACACATACACACACATATACATATACATATACATATACATACATATATATGTTTGTGTGTGTGTGTACATGTGGCTTACCACACGCGTACTGCCCTACACGGGCAGTACACATGCCATGCCACGTGTAATTCCCGAGTTTGGTTATTACTCGTGCAATGTCCTAACTTGAGCATTAGACGTGATGCAAAGTGTGTGAAGGGTCCACCCTCAAGCTCTCCGTCTTGGCACATAACCCAAGAGACTCATCTATTCTCCCTAAACCAGCACTTTCTCCTCTTGCTATAGAAACCTCCACTAAGCTCTCTAGACTAGTACTCCTTTCTGAGAGAGGTGGCTGCTATTTTATATAAGTGTGATTGCATACAACATGACATACCTCTGAAAAAGATGAATCATGCTCACATAAACCACATAGTGACTCCCAGATTTCACTCTTGAAGGTGGTGAAACTCAACTCATTCACTCTACAACAGAATGAGGGTCTAACAACGAAAATAGAAGTGTTTTTATAACTAGAAGGGCAGCTAGGTGTCATGCCATTTTCGTCTCTAGAAACACTATTATTTTCAGTGGAACACGTTTGCTGCTCAATCGTGAAAATAGTAGCAAAAATATCGCTGCTCAATAGAAAAAAACACTATTTTGAAGCTTTTATTGAAGCTTCCATGGCTTCCTCACAGGGTTGCCCTGGTTTTGAGCTTCTTGCGCACACGTCGAGTAGCCATTGAGGCTCATCTCTTGACTACTGTAGAACCTTGAGGCTTAGGGCTTCAAAAGCCCTAAGCTTATGTGGCTTAAGCTTACCCACAGCAGAAGGAGAATTTCTGTACAAAAACCAGCACTGTAGAAATCGTGCATCCGCCTGCTCAGAGATCAATGCCGCAGCTGAGTGAGATGCAAACCAACAATTGGCTGTACGAAATTGAGCTCCCAGAGATGTTCTTCAATTTCCTAGTTGAAATCACGCCAAGATACGGCCTCCACAAGGAGTAAGAAGACCTCCACTGGGGCTAGGGGTAGATGAGATGCACTCAAAGAACACTTTTTTGACCTATTCTACACCTTGCAAGTTGCCTAGCTCTAGATACCATGTTGAAATTCGTGGTGTTTATGCTAGATCAAGATGAGTGGAGGAGAGAGAGCCACAAAATACAAGAACACATCTTGTTTATTAAGTTTCTTATGCATACAACTTGGCCTTTGCACACTACATAATGCCTAGCTCTAGATACCATGTTGAAATTCATGGTGTTTATGCTAGATCAAGATAAGTGGAGGAGAGAGACCCACAAAATACAAGAACACATCTTGTTTATTAAGCTTCTTATGCATACAACTTGGCCTTTACACACTACATAATGCCTTCTAGCTTCACCTTTAAATAGGTGAGCTAGTGGACCATAAGTCCATTCACACACACACACTTCTCCTACCCTTTTACATGACCTTAGTCTTTTAATAATTAGGTTGTGTTTCATGCTGATCGAATTGACCCAAAGTAGTGGTATGTTATACAAGTGTCCCCTGATTCAAATCATATCTTTTAAGTGCTACTCATCATCAGTGAAATTTTGCTGATAAACGTTGTAGAGCAGCGAAATTTTACTGCTGCTAGGAGTGGTGCGTAGCAGCATCGAACGAAATCCCTGACATCCCAACAAAAAAAGCACTACTGAAATGCTAACTAGAAAAGGTTGTTGTGCCCCCGACATATATTGTAGTGTTATCAGCATGTGGCATGTGGCTGATCGCATCCACTACTATGTTAAATTTACCTCTCTGGAGTGTAAGGTCAAACTCCTATAAGATCTCTGCCCATCGAGCTTTTCTACCCTTTAACACACCTTGACTTCAAAGCCATTTAAGACTTTGATGATCCATCCAAACCTTAAACGTAGTGCCATACAAAAAATGTTGCCACTTTTTTAGAGCAGCATAAATAATCACACAAGTAACTCTCGCTTGTAAGCCGAGTAGTTATGCTGGGCACAATTAAGCTTCTTCCTTTCAAATGTAACAAGGCATCCCCTTTGCAATAAAATTGTCCTAATGGTCTCCCCATTAGCATCTCTCTAAAATAAATGGCTCATTGCTGTCCACAATGCTCAATATTGGTGACGTCGCAATGGCCACTTTGATCTCTCAAAACTTCTTCAATGAGGGTCCCCACAACGAATTGTTTTATCCTTTGTCCTCAACTCATCGGTTAAGGGGACTGCAATCTTTGTGTAGTCCTTTGGTGGATACTATTAGTAAAACCCAAATATACCTTGAAAATTGTATAATTCCTTGATATTCCTAGGTTCATCCCATCTAACAATGGCATCCACCTTGTCACGATCCATTTGCATACCATCCATGGAGACAATATGGACTAAATAGTGGATCTCCTTAGTAAAAACTTTGCACTTGGACTAACACGAACGAAAATGTTGTAAGTGTTCTTGTTAAGGAGTTTAAAAAATTTGTAAGTATTATTCTTTCAACTTACTATATATAAGTATGTCCTCAAGGAAAACTACTACAATTTTTTCCAAATATGGACGTAAAACCTTGTCTGTCACTCACAGCGTCATAAAAAATGTCATTGGAGCATTCGTTAAGCCGAATAGCATGACTAGGAACTCGTTATGTCCACAACGAGTCCTAACCATGGTCTTGGGAACATCTTATTACCTAATCCTAACCTGATGATACATTAGGGGAAGGTTGAGGTCTATAGGGGCCCTTTAAGCTGCCATATTATGATTTTAATGACTTTTTGTTAAAATGTTAAGTTTCTTTGACTTTAGATACCTTCTTATTCTTCAAATGGCTAGAAGTTTGAATTTCAAAGTTTCTCGCCAAAATTGAATTTAAAATTAAGTGGGCAAAACCATATCATGTGACATATCTATGGAAAGAGCTCAGCAAGTAGATTCTGGATCTCTAATCTCTGACAAATTTTGAGCTCATATGTAGAAGTTATGGATGTCCTAAATTTCAAAAACTTTCCGAAATTACAAAAAGGCATCTTCTAGAGAATCTTTTGACCACCTTTAATCACCCAACATTTTTGTATACATGGCATCACATAATTGGCCCTCTTCCTTAATAATCTTTTAATCACATGGCATCTTAAAGGGCCCCTATAGACCTCAACCTTCCCCTAATGCCTTGATCTAAGATCAATCTTACAAAAATGCTTCACACCGTTGAGTTAGTCAAACAACTTATGAATGCGCGGCATCAGATACTTTTTCTTAATCATTATTTGATTAAGAGCTTGATAATCTACACACATTCGCATAGACCCGTCTTTCTTTTTTACCAAGAGCATGGATGAAGCCCATGCATGGAAAAGAACTCCAGGTGTATAAACCCTTTCTTTATATACTACGCTAACTACCATTCCACTTCCTTTACCTTTGAGTGGCTTAACCTATAAGCAGTTTTACTTATAGGTTTTGACCTTGGTAGCACATCAATGCCATGGTCAAGCTCCCTAGATAGTAGAACCGCATCTGGGAGATCATCGTGAAACACATTCCTAAACTCTCACAATAAATCACTCAAAGCAACTGCGTACTTTTGTTTTATTATCTCAGTGTTAGCGTTGGTATTTACGTTTTGTTCAAGAAGATAAAATAAGTTTTGAAAAATAGTGGTCTCAACCAAGGCCATTTAAATTATCACAACTTAAATTAGTTTCAACTACGAAAGCTTTATCAATCACATTTATTTCATCTATGGAAATAAATTGATGCAAGAGAGTACAAATATATACCTTCTATATGTCATCAATGTCGATGGTCGATGGTACGACACAACTCTAGGGACAAAATCATGGGTGGAGCTGGAACCTCGTGCTCACCATGTAGCATCACTACTCTCCCCTCCTGCACAAACTCTAGGCTATTATCCTGGTAGCTACGACTCAAGGTAGGGCCAAGGTTATATACTCCCTACCTATATAAGTATCGGCTCTAGCCAAGTGCATGACTTGAAAATCCAAACTGGCCTCATAGCCCTACATAGCTAAAGGTAACCCCAAGACCACTATCTCCCAAACATTCTTATCGTGACCATTACCACGAATGAGATAGTGTACTTATAGTTGCTCTTGGTCTTTGGCAATCATAACGTCTTAACTAATGCGTAATTAAGGAAGTTGTGAGTGGCTCCATGATCAATCATGACACTGACTCTACGACTACTTAACTTGCCATATAAGTGGACCAAATCATGCAGTCCCACTCATGGCTACCACATTGCCTTGGTAATGCAGCAAGTGTGGTACTATTCATATGGCAGACAGTTAGCTCTCAAAACTCTATGGAACTAAGAGGTTATCGCTACATAGTATACAACTGCCAAGGATTTACCATCCTTCTTCACGTCGCTCTGGAACCACCTCCAGCTCCGAGATTTGGGCATGCTGCTTTACTATGTCCAGCCTCGAAACAATTAAAGCATATATTTTCCTTTCTAGCTTTCTTGTATAGTTCCTTCTTAATGGATTTAGATTGGTTTTTCTCTCAAAAAGGGTGTGGTTCTTTGCCCACCGCTCACTCTTCCCTCTCATCTTCTCACATTGGCCTGCTTACCCCATGTCACCCTAAAATAATTGGCCTGCTTACCCCATGTCACCCTAAAAGAATTTCCTCTTAAAGTTGGAGCCCTATTTACCCTTGAAAATTTGGCACTCTCGGCCAAACTCATCCACCAATCATATGCCATGTCTAGCATGACAGGCTGGCCTCTATGGGCCTTACCTCCTCTAGGACCTGCTTGAGGTTATGGATATCCGACCACTTCTGCAGAAACATGTTCACCAAGTCCTTATTTCTTTCTTTCTCCTCTCCCCCAGAGGAGGTCAACAGCTTGAGATCCTTGAGGAGATTAGCAATCGCTGTGCAAACTGCTTTGCAAGCACTCTGGCCTGTGATCCTACTCAAGGCACTATGTCCTCTCGGCAGAAGGAAAATGCACCCTCTTCTGTGCTGATCTTGACGCAACAACACTCCCTGCGGGGAGAAGCAAAACTAGCCTTCAAACGGGATTGAATACTCCTAACCATGGAAAACATCTCCATCTATTTTCTGTCCAATGCGCTAGTGCTTGCAAACAACTAGGCTATTGACCCCCTTGAGATATCCATCTCGGCCTCTAAGTGCACATCCATGGGTTAAGTATCATCTTTATAGGCATCCTCATCATCAAGAAAATCATCCTTGAAGTAATTCTTATTAGTGTGGTCAACTCGTAAGGGCTTCTTGTCCCACTAACTCTATGCTATTCGTCATTCGGATGGATCTACGCGGTCATCTATAGATAGGGAAACATCAGCAACAACTACATTAATGGGAACTTCCTTGGTCCCTCGCGGAGGTGGAAGGAGATCGCATCATCTTGTATGCTTACATAAATTTACATGAGCTTTTATTTTTGTTCAACTTTGTGCACAAATGTAAATTGCTTACCGATGTTATAATCTACCATACTGAATTCATCTTTGCTCGCTTGTGTGCTCGACATCAGAGAGAGAGAGTTCTTTTAAATGTGTGCTCCACCCAATTCGAGGAGAGAGAGAGAGAGAGAGAATGAGTACTTTGATATTGTATGTATCTATGTGAGAGAAAGAGAGAAGTATTGTAATGAGAGAGATAGAGAGATAGAGAGAATCATTTTTCCAAAGCACGTACATGATAGAGCTACAAAGAGAACTATTAATCGTTTAAAATATTCGTTGAATGTCGCTTATGTGATGCCCATCATCATCGTTTAAGTGACGTAGTGAGACATATGTCTTTTAAGTGACACTACCCAATCAGTAGGCGTCACATATGCAATGCTTTTTTTGTTCGCTTAAGTGATGTTTGTTGGTCGGTTATGTGCTATCTGGGTGTCGCTACCTGAAGTCACATAAGTGACACAAACAAGCATCGCTCTACGAGCAAGTTCTACGAGCAAGTTATGCTGTAGTGGCCTTAGAGAATTCCCTTGAGGCTATAAAATCATTTTACTTGGTAATGAAGATAAAAGAAAGCTATTCCAAAAGAATATACGAGCTTATAATGCCTTGGCTTTTATTTCACTCGATGCTCATATTGATGAAAGATTGGGCAGAAATATAAGTGTGTATAATTTTCAAATCCATGGTAGTTTGTATCATCGTGTTGGAACATTGTTGCCGAACTAGACACAAGAAGACAATCCACAATATGCACAACTATATGTGTATGACACACAACAGAGTTACAAAAATCATTTAGATGGTATGCCTGGGTTAGATCTTGATCTATTGGGAAGGATGCAAGAAATGATGCATGAATGTAATCCATATGCCAATGTGTTTAAGTCTATGGGAACATTTCTGCAAAAAAGTAATCCACATGTAGAGTTAAGGATGGTAATCTTCGAGACACGTTATACTTCAAGATAGTATTTGGTGCCAGCTGCTGCTAGCAAGATCGGTGCTATTATGCCAAGGAAAAGGGGATGACTTTGATCTTGGGTCTCAAGATATTCAAATATTCTCCCATAATGGAGTGGTAAAAAGAATAAGTAACTTACATCAGTCATATATGCCACTCGTGTGTTCACGAGGATATATATATATATAAATATACACACACATATAGATATACATACATTCATACATACATACATATATATATATATACATATATATATATATATGTATATATATATATATGTGTGTGAGTGTGTGTATATACATATATATACATACATATATACATACATATATACATATATATATATATATACATATATATACATATATATATATATGTATATATATATATATGTATATATTTATATGTATATATATATATGTATGTATGTATGTATGTATGTATGTATGTATGTATATGTATATATATGTACACGTGGATCACAACGTGTGCTACCCCTACACAGGAAGTACACATGGAAATGTCCGAACTCGGATATTACACGTGACGCAATGTGTGTGAAGGGTCCACCCTTGAGCTCTTCGTCGTGCTACATAACCCAAGAGACTCGTCTATTATCTTTGAACCAACACTTTTTGCTTTTTTTGCTGTAGAAACCTCCACTAATCTCTCCGAGACTAGTACTCCTTTCTGATGATAGAGGTGGCTACTATTATATATAAGTGTGATCGCATACAGCATGCTATACCTCCAAAAAAAATGAATCATGCTCACATAAACCACGTAGTGACTCCAAGAGTTCACTCTTGAAGGTGGTGAAACTCAACTTATTGACCATCATCATGTGGCTGATGGATGATGGTCAATAAGGTGGTGAAACTCAACTTATTGACCATCAACATGTGGCTGAGCTCATGTGCACTACGACGTTAAATTTACCTCTCTCGAGTGTAAGGTTAAACTCCTATAGGATCTCCGCCCACCACACTTTTCCACCCTTTAACTCACCTTGACTTTAAAGCCATTTGAGACTTTTATGATCCATCTAGACCTTAAACATAGTGCCATACAAATAATGTCACCACTTTTTTAGAGCATGAATAATTGCAAGTAACTCGCGTGTAAGTTGAGTAGTTACGCTAATCACAGTCACAATTCTTGCTTTCAACTACTACAGGAGGTCATTCCCTTTGCAACAAAACCGCCCCAATGGCCTCCCCACTAGCATCTGTCTAAAACAAATGCCTCATTGGGGTTCACAATGCTCAATACTGGTGACGTCGCTTGCAATGGCCACCTCGAGGTTCTCAAAACTTCTTCAATGAGGATCCCCACAACGAATAGTTTTATCCTTTGTCCTCAACTCATTGATTAAGGGGACTATGATCTTTGTGTAGTCCGTTACATAATGTTAAAACCTCGACATACCTAGAAAAATCTATAATTCCTCAAGATTTATGGGTTCAGGCCATCTAACAATGGCATCCACCTTGTGAGGATCCATCTGCATACCATCCAACGGAGACAATATGGACTAAATAGTGGATCTTCTAAGAAAAACCTTCACACTTGGATTTCTTCCCAAATAGTTTATTTTCCTTGAGGAGTCTAAACACGAGAAAAAATGTTGTAAGTGTTCTTGTTAAGGAGTTTAAAAATGTTGTAATTGTTCTTCTTGTAACTTACTGTATATACGTATGTGGTCAAGGAAAACTACAATAACCTTTTCCAAATATGGACGTAAAACCTTGTCCATCAACATCATAAAAAATGTCACTGGAGCATTCGTCAAGCCGAATAGCATGACTAGGAACTCATAATGTCCAAAACAAGTCCTAAACATGGTCTTGGGAACATCTTGTTCTCTAATCCTGACCTGATGATACCTTGATCCATGATCAATCTTAGAAAACTTCTTCACACTGTTGAGTTGATTAAACAACTCATCAATGTGGGGCATAGGATACTTATTCTTAATTGTTATTTGATTAAGAGCACTATAGTCTACACACATCCTCATATAACCGTCTCTCTTTTTACCAAAAGAATGGGTGAATCCCATGGCAAGAACTCGGGTGTATAAAGCCTTTCTTCATATACTCAGCTAACTATAATTCCACTTCCTTTACCTCTGATTGGCTTACCCTGTAAGTAGGTTTCCTTACAGGTTTTGACCCTGGTAGCACATCAATGCCATGGTCAAGCTCCATGAACAGTAGAACCCCATCTAGGAGATCATTCGGAAACACACCCTAAACTCTCTCAATAAATCACTCAAATCAATTGCGTACTTTTGTTTTATTTTGTTAGTTTTAGCCTAGGTATTTACGTTTGATTCACAAGAAGACAAAACAGTTTTTGGAAAATAGTGGTCTCAACCAAGGCCATTTGAGTTATCACAACTTAAATTAGTTTCAACTACGGAACCTTTATCAATCACATTTATTTCACCTACAGAAATAAATTGATGCAAGAGAGTATAAATATATACCTTCTATACGTCATCGACGTTGATGGCATGACATAACTCTAGGGAAAAAATCATGGATGCAGCACAAATATCCTGCTCACCATGTAGCCTCACTAATTTTCCATCCTGGACAAACTCTAGGCTACTATCCTGGTAGCTATAACTCAAGGTAGGACCAAGGTTATACAACCACTCCCTGCCTACATAAATATCGGCTTAGGCCAAGTGCATGACCTGAAAATACAAACTGGATTTATAGCCCTGCATAGCTGAAGGTACCCCCAAGACCACTGTGTCGTCCCAAACATTTTATCGTGACCATTAGCCACCAATGATACAACGTACAAGTTTATAATTGCTCTCTTAGTCTCTGGCAATTACCACTTCTTAACTAATGCGTAGTTAAGAAAGTTGTGAGTGGTTCACTGAGATCAATCATGACAATGACTCTGAGACCACCTAACCTGCCATACAAGGGGACCAAATCGTGTGGTCCCACTGATGGCTACCATATTGCCTTGGTAACACAGTAAGTGTGGTACTATCTATATGTCCCGACACAGCAGTTACCTCTTTGAACTCTGTGGAACTAAGAGGTTACCAATGCATAGTATGCAACTACCGAGAGGATTTACCATTCTTCTTCACGTCACTCTAGAACTACCTCTAGCTCCCAGATCTGGACATGCCGGACATATATAGTGGCCACATGCCCACACATATACGATCACCCGCCGGGGACTGCGCCCAAGTGCCCTCTCCCCTGAATGCCGACTCGCTCGCCACCCACCCTATGATGGATGGTCTGAGAGGCCGATCGAGCTCCCCGTTAGTTGCTACGAGCTACATAACAATATGACTTGCTCATACATGAATTTAGGAGGTTTGACTTTCTTAGAGGCTCTAGCCTTTGCCCATTTAGTGAAATAATCACTAGCATAGTAATATAACATAATTGAGTCTATCTTGCATGTTGCGATCCTTCACCTTGAAGTAAAATTCCAAAAGTAAAAGCAACCAAAGTGTAATACATCCAGTTGTGTAAGACTTTGGGCCTTTTGCTTGGGTCATACGACACTTGGATGATTGTAGTCTTGCTCTTCTCAATCTCCACTTAAATGCACAAGTTGTGTACGACTTGGGCCGGTCATACGGCACTTGGATGATTCTAGTCTGGCTCTTCTCAATCTGCATAGGGACGCAAAGCCCTACTCCACTTGAGGACGAATGTGTGGCTTGTCCGACTATGAGAGTTTTGTAAGAGACCCCCTAAATGTGTAGTGCACCTCCTCCCTAACACGCTCTTGCCATTTTGGACTGCCTGCAAGCAGTAGAAATTTCCAAGTCAACAGCGTTGATGTCGTCTCATGCCCTGCAAAGAAGAAGGTCTTGCACTCATCAATGATTTCACCAATCCCCATACTCAGGTTCTTCTGGTTTCCCTGGAGCTCTCCCTTGTTAGCAGCCATCATCAGGCCGAGCAAATCGTTGCCATACATGTCAAAGAAAGCTACCTCAAAGAAAGCTTAAGAACATATGTTAAGAACATTCTGGACAAGAAGTGGAAAGCCAGTAATTCTGCACTCAGCTTCTCACCTTGATCCAGGGATATATACAGTGCGATTGACCTCGTCTAAGAGGATCTGCTGCTCATGCTGCATTTCAAACACTTGCTTGCCTTCTGTGAAGCTGCTCCCAACAAATGCAGTATGAGCAGTAATATCAGCTGTCAGAGCTCTAAAGTCTGCATGAACATTAATCTCCTCTTCTTTCTCCACTCGAGCTTGTTGGACAATATTTCCTTGGCCTAGGCGATCAGGTTCTGTTAGGATGACTCGAGCTGTGTTTTCGTGTGTGTATGCGCGCGTGCTCGTCTTATACAGTGGAAGTTGACGAGCTGCAAACTATCAGTATCCGGCGGGGTCCTCGTCGGGGTCGTCACCCGTGCTGTCATCGTGCACGAAGACATTATCACTCAAAGTCTTGTTGTAGACTAGGCCTCTCAATAAAGTAAAGAAGAAGATTAAGGGCGTATCATTTCTAAGACATGGCACAAAAATAGCACGGATAGCTACTGATAATGTTACGTGGAAGAGTGAATATTATTATTCCAGTAGAGAGCCACTAGTATGACGGATTTTAGACCAATCTTGTTGTGTTGCTACATCATAACATTTTTGTTCTACTTTTGGAGTGTGGTGTTTCAAATATTGGAGCCCGCGCAAAAGAAATCGAGGGTGTTTGGTTCTGAGACATGGTTGAGAGAAAAAATTTGATGTGTGTGTGATCGATATGAAAGGGCCAATATATACAACAACATCGTATAATAATTGAGCATGTCCGTTCTACTAGCCCCTTTACCATAATTATTTTCAAGTGTGACAACTCATTCATATGTACCTATTCACACTAAAGTTGTCAAGGGTGTTTAGTCCCTCTACCCTAATATTTTATCAGGGGGGTGTATTCACACTAAACTCTTCATATGTATTGGCCCTTGTACCCTAATATTTTCTCCCTACAAGAAAATAGTTCGAATTTTCTCCCTACAAGAAACTTCACCTCAAATTTTGAAGGTTTTACATATCAAAGTTTACAGGTATTGGTACCTTCAAAATCAAGCTTTTTCTCGCAAATTAGTTCGACTCTGTACTTCTTTTTACTATTTTGGCACCTTTCTCTTTCCATTCAGATTTTGCTACTGATCAAGAGCAAGGAAGAACATAGAGAGGATCAAGAGGATGGCAGAGGGATCAAGAGCAAGGAGGAATATAGAGAAAAGAGACATCTACAACTTACACATCAAGCTTGAACGTGAATATGAACCTCTAAGTAAGAGAAATAAACCTGATACTTTGTGTACTGCTTCTAAAGAAATGTTGAGGATGAAAGGGAAGAAAAACATAGATTTATGGGTTGATGGGAGGTTATATCCAAAAGACCCTTTTACAAAATCCACACCCCCATTTAGGAATATGACATCTCTGCTTAACTTTGTTGGAGATGGCTATAATGGGCTCTTAGGATATACACATCATTTGGAAGCAACAAGCAATGTTCTTAAATTAGAAAGAGATTTGTTTGAGAAGGAGAACATTCATTTGAAGAAAACCATGGAGTAATGTGTGCAGAAGTTATTAAGCAATAATGAAACCATTTTAAGGCTTGAAAAACAAATGTCTGAATTAAGACATAAGCAGACCTCATCAGGTCTCCGTAGACGATAAAAAAAACTAAGGGATATTAAGCAAATGAAGGAGGTGGTGGTATCAAGAAGAGAATACATGCAATCAAGTAAGCTCCTTTCTATTAACTGGTTTATTGTTTCTATTATGATATTTTATGAACAGCAATCATTATTGCATATGTTCATATATATCAATTTTTGCATTTCAATCTGATATCAGATCATTATTGCGTCCTGATAAAGAATCAACGACAGAACCTTCTGGCACACATTTAAGTCTTCTTTTAGATCGCCACCAGTATGAAGAAGCACTGACGAACAAGAAAAAATATAAGAAGGTCTCAGAAAAGCAAATTGAAGACTTTTTCAAAGAGAATCAACTCAATCCACAGGACATCCAGGAAATAGTTGATGAGGCTGGTATATCACACAGAGGGTACTCAACCATTTATAAGACTTTATAAGAAAAGATGAAGGATTCTAGTATGACAGGATCATTATTGCCAAATACTTCTTTGGTTAAAAAAAATATGTAAACAAGTAAATGAAGAGGTATTGCAAGCACTGGGAACCCCATTTCATATTGAAGACACCTATGCTGCACCAACAGGAGATGTGGTCTACAATAGATACAATAATATTTTCCTACGACTTGGAGGGCTTACAATCATATGCTGTTCAATTGTTTGAAGTTACTCCTGAAGAATGTGATGGTGTCCTCAATCTTGATGAGTGTCAAATTATGAAGGAGAGAAAGTTAGAAAGGGTTACCATCACACTGATGAACAGGGCACTTGATACATCTATTCTAAAAGATGATCCTAGATGGTTTAGTGTTCAATCTGAAAATAATATATTGTCTTTGGGATCTTTTGAGGTAAAATTAATTAGACTCGGATATGTTTGGGAAAAAAGAATTACATATAAAAAACACTGATGGGATCCTTTGAGGTAAAATTAATTAGACTCGGATATGTTTGTGAAAAAAAAATTACATATAAAAAACACTGATGGGTGTTGCATTCCTATGTTTCTTATGTATTGCAGGTAGAATCAGAGAATTTTGATGTTCTGCATTAGGTCTTTCATAAGACATCGATACCCGAGATCATCAGCGAGAGTAGAGAAATGGCAAAATCTTTGATGTGGAAGGCATGGGACAATATAAGGTGGAGTGGCATATGGCAAGTGATCTTAAAACTCTGAAATATATACACAATGTGTAAAAGGGTGCCAATTCAAAAAGTCCGTGCTTACATTGCATGTGCAGTGCAAAAGGTGTTTGATAAGAGGTATTGGAAGAAGGCACCGGCGGATAGGCACTTGAAAGACCCAAACTTCAAGCCAATTCTCGTGTATTTTAATGCTCTTGCTTACCTTGTGCTTAAAGGCATGTATGTAGGATGAAGGGGAAGATGAAGAGGAGGATTTTGATTATCAACATGAAGAAAGTGAAGAGGATGAGGAAGATGATGATGATGATCACTCTGAATCCGATGAGGATTCCACTTAGATACCTCTTCATTGTAAAAACTTTATGTATATATGGCCAAAGGCCCAACACTTTCTGAAATATAATAACTTTTTAGGCTCAATTGCATTCTCCACAATCTATGTGTTTCTTATATTTGTGTTTGTGTCATAAATCTGAAACTGTGACTCTGTTTTAATAAAGAAAAATAGACGGGCTTTCAAAAATTCTTCTTTTTACCTTGACAACAAATTCAGCAAGTAGACAAAATGTGACAGGATTCTTCTACAAAATTTCACGGTTCTTTTAAGGTCTTCTTCACTTAGATTATTTTGTCACCATGGAGTAATTTTGAGAGTTATCTTCTATGTTACACACATTTCTGGGGCAATATTCTCAAGTTTTTAAAGACTTCTGAAACTATAGCTTTTTGTTGACTATTCAACATAAACAAAATTATTTTTGCCACTTATCTTGACATACAAGCTTTACTTCAAATATTTTACCAACTACTCAAATTCAAGTACATCGAGGATATTTTATTACTTGTGTAAATCAGATGAAGTGCAACGAAGTTGGACATATTGCATGGAATTGTCCACCAAAGTTAAAGTATATTTCACTTGGGATAAGTATGATCAATGATGATGAAGATGAATATTCTTGCTATGATGAGTATTCCCACTCCTAAGGTAACATATTCATTTCATTTAAGTATTATTATAATAAATTTTATTTAAGACTTTTTGTAAATTTCAAGGAGAGTTTTTATGCATCAAAAGTAGAACTTCTTGAAGGAGTTGGTCCTTCCATCTTGAACTATGCTTTATCATTTTTCACTACTTATTAGTCTTGTGGTATAGGACACAAAGATTAATCCTGTGTGAAGGATTTCGATGCATACTTATCTCTAGATTTATATGGGATAATTTCTGATGGTATGGGATACTAAAATTTATTACACATAGAATTCCTTGATAGAGTATCTATTTTTGTCATAATTAGAGAAGATACTACAATTGTTATAGTGTAAGACATTGATCTCCTTGACAGAATGTCTATCCTGTCATAATTAGAGAAGATACTACAATTGTTATACTATAAGTCATTGATCTCCTTTGCTCGCAATACAAAAACACACAATTGAGGTCAATTGCTTATCTAGGCAGGACAGATGTTACATGTCCGATGTCACCCAACAATGAAAATGATGCTCGGGGGGTTCATTATAAATAAACCCTGTGTATCATGTGTGTTCAAGGCCTATTTTAAAAATCCCTTATCTATGAATTTTTCATGAATAAAACATACCCTTTTTCTATTCAACTTGTGAATACCCCTTTAAATGGTACCCTTTCGTGTGTAAAAAATGTGTAAAAAAGGGATTCTTCTGTTGAATCCACGTGCTACACTTAAATATTTATTAGTGACCCCCTTCCCCCCCCCCCCCCCCCCCCCGAGAAACAGTGGGAGAAAAGCCTTGGTTTTCAAACTAAGAGAAATGGGATGAGGAGGTGAGGAAGCATGAAGAAAACCCTCGACGATATGTGCATTAAGAGGAAGCAGCGGCAGCGAGGCGACTAGAGAGCGTGGGGAGCTTGCACCTCAGGCACGGTGGATGGGACTCATTTTATGAGTATTTTGTAAGTATCCATGATTTATGTAACCTCTCGTTTGTATATCAACTAGTGTATAGTTGTATGTTTTTTTTTAATGTTTTGTTTTCATGTATGCAGGAGAGGGTGGTTAGATTTCAAGGCTACTGAGCTAGAGAAGCGTTATGCATTCAAGTATGGAACTTATGCCTTGATTGAGTGCATTGAGCAAGACACCGAAAATGTAGATTAATGGACAGCTGTGGTTTTGGTAAGTCTTCATACCATATGCCAATTGGAGGTTTCAATAAGTTTATATATCCTTATTTGTGGGTATTGCCAAAGAGCAATACCTGAGCCTCCCCATTGAAGCTAGCTCATAGATTGGACACCAGTTTAGCTGGCATGTTATGCACATTTTTGGAATTGTATAGATCTATCTTTTTTACACTCCTTTTGGGCATGTATAGTTTGCCATATGCGACGCCCGTATCACTTAAAAGATATGTGTCTCAGGGTGTCGCTTAAACAATGACGAGCATCACATAAGCAACGTTCAACTGATATTTTAAACGATTAAAAAGTCATAGCTCTCTCTGTCGTTCTAGCATGTATGTGCTTTGGAACCACAATTCTCTCTATCTCTATATCTCTCTCATTATTACAATACTTCTCTCTGTCTCACACAGATACATACAATATCAAAGTACTCATTTTCTCTCTCTCCCTCACGACCCGAATAGGATTGAGTTCACACATTAAATTAGAACTCTCTCTCTCTCTCTCTCTCTCTCTCTCTCTCTCTCTCTCTCTCTCTCTCTCGATCAAATTGGATAGAGCACACATTAAAGAACTCTCTCTCTCTCAAACTTCGAGCACACAAGTGAGCAAAGATCAATTCAACATGGAAGATTATAACATCGGTCAACAATTTATATTTGTGCACAAAGTTGAACAAAAATAAAAGCTTATGTAAATGTATGTAAGCGTACAAGAAGATGCGATCTCCTTCTAGCTCGTGAGGGACCATGGATGTTCCCATTGACGTAGTTGCTGATGTTTCCCTGTCTGTAGATGACCCCATAGATCCATCCTTATTGATAGACAACACAGAGTTAGTAGACAAGAAGCCCTTACGAGATGACGACACTGACAAGAACTACTTTAAGGATGATCTTCTCAATGATGAGGATGCTTATGGAGATGATAATCTACCCATGGATATGGAATTATAGGATGAGATGGATATCTCAAGGGGGTCAATAGCCTTGTTGTTTGCAAGGACTAGCACATTGGACAGAAAAAAGACCGAGAGGTTTTCCATGCTTAGGAGTATTCAATCCCATTTAGGACCTAGTTGTGCTACTCCCGTACAGAGTGTTGTTGTCTCGAGATCTGCACAAAAGAGGGTGCATTTTCCTTCTACCGAGGAAGTAGTGCCTTGAGTAGGATCGCGGGCCAAAGTGCCTGTGAAGCAGTCCGCATGATTGCTAAGCTCCTCAACAAGGACCTCAAGCTGTTGAACTTTGGGTGGGGGGAGAGGAGAAATAAAGCAAATAGGACCTCAAGCTGTTGAACTTTGGGGGGAGAGGAGAAATAAAGCAAATAGGACTTGGTGAACATCTTTCTGCAGAAAAGGTCGGATATCCACAACTTGAAGCAGGGCCCTAGAGGAGGTGAGGCTCGTAGAGGCTAGCCTGTCATGCTAGACAAGAAGGTATATAGATGGTGGATGAGTTTGGCTGAGAGCACCAAACTTTTGAGTACTTGGGTAGAGTTTGAAATTATGTTTCAAAAAGAGTTTTTCCTTCTTAATGAGTTGCAGGAGATCTTGGTGTGATTGGGATAAATGCTCGATGATGTAGGGCTCTCTCTCTCTCTCTCTCTCTCTCTCTGTTATCCCAATTTGATTTTTTTATAGTGTAATAGTCTTTAAGATCGTATATGGTTGTTTTTTGCACTTACAAAGCATGCTAGGGCCTTATCATGCTTATAAGCAACTAAGAAGTGCATATTTTGAAACAAAAAAAAAAGCAAAAAATTGGCACCCAAGAGGACGTTGCCAACAACCCCAAAACAACGCACACCATAATACTTCCACCATTGTTTGTCTTCCATATTGATGTCAGAAAACATTCACAGCTTGTGGCCATGTATCTCGTTCATCTTCAGGAATTCCTTCCCACCACAAATGGGCAGATCCCATCAATAGCATGTTCAACATGCATAGGCAGTCTTCATTGGTGTCTCGGCCTCTATCCTAGGCCATCCAATTGATTCTTTGGATCAAGCTTTCAGCATCTTCTCCTTCATAGCCCAAGAAAGGCTAGTAACTCATGGCTTCAAAATGGCTTGAGTGTGCAAGGGACGGATACCACTCCCCAACACGACCAATCCACACACAACTGGCTTCAAAATGGCTTGAGTGTGCAAGGGACGGATACCACTCCCCAACACGACCAATCCACACACAACTGGCCTAAACTCTCAATGAAAGCACCACTCTAATGATGGAGGATAATCTACCTCACAAACACCCGGCACCTAAAGGATAACCACACCTCACAATCCACAATCCTTATGGATGCAAATAAAGAAAATCTGCTTACCAAAACACTAACCAAACACCTTATTGCCTTGAGGTTATCACAACAAGCGATATGAAAAGGATCTCCATAACATTCACCTCATAATCAAGTGAGATCTTTGTATAAAATACCCATAGGTCTAAACCATATCTCTCATAAAAGACCAAACAAAACAAGATACAATGTTCCAAGAGCAATTTCCCAAGAAGAGAATAAGGTAATTAGGACAATAGGGGAATCTAGTTAAGGCTCTTGTTTGAAGCAACACAACTACACCAAGATGAAGAGAAATTTACAATAGATCTTTGAGAGATTAAATTCACAACATCAAAGAGGAATATGTGTGAAAGAGGACACTATCTCCAATCAAGAGATGAACATAATCTTCTTCTACACAAACATCAAGAACATCTTTCACAAGTCTATCACCAAACTGGCATAATCTTGATCTAAGCAATGAATTTTTTCTTCTTCTCATCGTGTGCACTTCTTATATAGCTTGAGGAGAAGATTTAAGGCTAAGGTAAGGAGAGAGACATGATCCACATCTCCATGCTACCATCGCTTTGTGTAGATTCTCCTCATGTGCAAGGGAAATTGCGGCTTTGCAATCATGCAATCAATCAAATCCATAGCTTTCATGAAGAATACACCACCATGTACCTTGCATCGATGGGCTGAAAAGATTCCTTCCTTGCTTGTTTGTACAAGAGTGGTAGAAGGGGAGGAATCAAGACCATCGATTGTCTTCATGCAAGCATGCATTGGAGCTCCTACAAAAGCGCCTGGAAAGGAGGACAGATCATCAAAATTGGATTTTGACCCTGTATCTGATCAAATTCGTCCCCAACTTCTTCTACAAAAATAGTAATCGTTTTAGGCTTGTGAGATCACTTTCTTCCTAGAATAGAATATCTTCATGCAACCTTCCCTTTTGCAAAAATTCGTGAGTTGCCTTAAGAAAAGGACTAGTTTGTATTAAAAATCACACCATATTTTGTTGGAGTGTGGCCCAAGCAACCCCTCATTAATCCAAGTGCTTCCTTTTTTCCCCACTTGATCCTAGTGATTACATACACTTTCAATATTACCACTTGAGGCTTCTGGGCTTTATGTTGTTTATTTGATATTGGATTGTAGTTTTAATGTGTACCTTTACATGGTTAACACCTCCTGAGTCTTAAGACATCAACACATGATATGTTGTCTCCTATTCACCTAATTTCACAACTACATCAGCGCATTGCCTTATGGTGACTTTGATGTGGTATTTGCATCCAAACTATGCATCATGTGCACTTTGTATATACTTGTGGTGCTTGAATCCATCACTATGCATCATTTGCACTATCTAGAAGAATGCCATCATGCGATCGTTTGCACTTCTTATACATAGTTATGTTTGAACTTTACATGTAGCATTTGTGCCCAGCACTATGCATCATTTGCATTATCCAACACTATGCCATCATTTGCAACCTGACATAGGGTTACATTGGTGTCTATAGTTATTACGTGTTTGAAGTTTGAACTCATATTCAATCATACACACTTGCACACAAGCCATTGAGAATCGACGAGGAACAAGGCCCTCCTCCCCCATGTGGGCCACACTTAGAAGCAGTAAGTTCTAGAGGGGCAAGGAAGCATCCATTGATGCAACAAGAGATCGAAGAGGAATTTCAGCATATTGCGGCTCAATGCTTGCAATACGAGTGGTTTAGGCGGGTGGGATTAGCACATGTAGAGCACATGCTAGAGACAATCGCGAGAACGTCAAAGTACACATACCATACCAGTAAGCATGTTTGATCATTTATTTGTTGTGATGCATGCATTGAAAGCTAATAGCTAGAATAGCTATTGACATTTGATAGCATGTGAATTGGTTTTATGGGCATGCAATGGAAAGATGTCAATGAGCTTGTTTCCAAATAAGAGCTTATGGACATCTGGCCATTAGAGCTTGCAGAAGATGATGCTAGAGGCAACCAACCTCGCAGGTGGCACAGGTCTAGTCAAGAGGGTGGAGGTGGGACCCCAATGCAAGTCCTTGATTAGCATGGACAATGGAAAATCGCGAATTGTAGAAAAAAGCAGATCCACCTGCATGCCCGTGACATTTTCATAGAGGTTTTTGGAAAGCCACCTCGTCACAACAACATGGCATTGTATTTTGCAAAGTTTTTGTATGTGCAATTTGTGAAGGGCATGCAGGTGGACTTCTTGTACTACAAGGACAAGCACATTCTTGGGCACCCAGAGGTCACCACCATCAATCAGGCACACTTATCATCAGAGGCACTTGAGGATGCACGAGGACCTCTACAACAACAACTGCAACAATTGCAAGAGGAGAACCTGGCAAGGTTTGAGGAAGTGCAAAAGTTGACAAATTAGTGACCCCAAATAGAGGCCGAATTGCAGACTGAGCTTGCAACTGTGCAAGCACGCTTGAGAACATTAGAGGGCCTAAACATGCGCTTGCGGCAAGAGGCTCTGGATGCACGATCAGCACTGCAAGGGGAGGAGATGGAAGTGCAAGTGGCACTATGTCGGCACCCCACTTCATAAGCATATGTAGTGCAATTGCTTGAACCTGATAGCCCTGACAATTTTGTTTGTCCCATATGTCAGTGCTTTTTTGATGCTTCAACCAGCTTTTATGCGGTACAATGCTTTCATATATTTCATATTTATTGTTTGCTTGACTATCTTCCTAGATTTGCTACTTGCCCTCTTTGTAAAGTTGACATTCCACATGCATTGTATATGGTACTTGGTTTGGGACATGTATCTAGGACCATGAGGGATATTGTGACATATACGCAGTTTCCCCAAGTCATAAAGAAATGGGGAGCATACCACATCCACAAATACTATGAATGCTCACTAACCTACCCTCTCTTTACAAATTAAGTTCGTGATTAGCAAAATCACTCCTTGCCCAATCACCCTCTCTTTAGATAAATGACACAAGTTGTGGTTCAACTTTATCCCAATGACCAAGTAGTTTCTCAGGGCAAGAATCACAACTAGTACCAATTGAACACCCTCTCTAACTAAATGATGCCAATTGTAGTTCACTTTTTGTCTCAATAACCAAATGGTTTCTTGGGGCTAGAATCACAATTGCATCCAATGATCTCAAAATGTCTTTTACCAGTGTTAAATAGCCCCCAAAATAGCAGGAAGCAAAATTTTTGGGGGTTCAAAGTACCATCGATAATACTCCAACTACCGGCGGTAATCTTTATAATACCAGTAGTTTATATAATACTACTGCCAGGTTAGACTACTGCCAGTTCAAAGTACCTCTTCCAAGACATGGGTTCAAAATTTTCCTTAAAGCAAAGCCAAACCTCTTCCAAGACATGGAGCTATGGATGCAAGACACATGGGGCACCCAAGACAAAGCCATCCATCGTGAATACCACATCAAAAGCCTAAAAGATTTATATGATGACTTTCTTTATGTCTACCATAGGATATACCAGACAAAGACAATCTTGAACGAGGTTGATACAATCCTAACCCGATCATATGCTACGAGGTGGATTGGGACGACTTTGCCCACCACCGTGAACGTAATTTGAGGAGTGGCAGTCAAGATAGCACTTGCATGAAGCAGGAACATGCACTGCCAGCAATGCCATTGGAAGATTTGAAAAAGGAACCTCCTATCAAAGCAGAGTTGAGTGGTCTATTTTGCAAAACATTGACTTTAGCGGGAAAAAAAATGTTCTTTCTCTTTGGAACAAGAAGGTGCTTGAACATAGGAATATGTTATTTTCAGAATTAGAGGAGGCTATTGCGGCGGCTGTAAACAAAGCCTCAAAACATTTTGATTCTATTACACATACAATTTTTTGGGTTCATGGAAAATGAGACGCTGCCACTTCTTTGATACGAGAATATTTGAATGTGGACTTAGAAAAGTTGGAATTGGAACTCCACCTTTCCATGAGAGAGATGGAGAATGCAAGTAACCATCGTGCCTTGATTGTAGAATAGTTGGATGTAGAAAGTGGGTCTATATACTAGACAAGACATATGTCAGAGAGGCTTACAAATCATGGACTACACACTCTGATCCCTACACCAATAGAGCATCCTACATACCTATTGGGGGTTTTATTTATCCCATCTTTTGCTCACATTCTCCATTGTCCCCCAACCACTTCCTCACATGCCCCCAACCTAGTTCCCCAGCCTCCCTCACATTCCTACCCCCTTTTTCATAAGCTGCACAAATTGACCTTTTTTACTTGATTAGATATTCCATTTGTTAATCAATTCTTTTAATTGTTAAATACTAAGTACCTAGGGAATCGGTTTTATTAAGAGGGTAATCCATTGAATTCCTTAAACATATTCAGTAAAGATCTATTATATTCAACATAGAGTTGGTGTGTAGTTACATCATTTAATTTCTTCAAAATTAGGGATATGATTCGTTTTCTCTCTTTTGAATCTGGTTAGGAATCATTGGATTCTAGTGCTATATATTTTAATATGGATCAAGTCTTTTTAAATGATATTTAATATTTGTATAGTTGCTATATGAGCTTGTGATATATTGTTTCACATGATATAATGCTTCTTTTTTAGAATTTGAGTCCTCTTTCAAACAATGAATAGTGCTACCGACTTTCATTGTACTACGATCCTCTTGGTTTGGATCCCATTCACATTTCCTTACAAATAGCTCTCATAAAATTGGGGGGATGTTGCAAAATTTTTAATTCATACCGCAAAGCTATAAATGTGCTAGGGTATCATGTTTCATTCCTTGCTAAATATTTGAAAAACCTTGCGATCCAAATAGGGTCACCTTAATTTTGGATCAAGTGCCCAAATTGCAACAAAAACACCTTGAATTCTTTTGATGGCACGAACTATGAAAAGGTCTTATCACCCTCCCAACCACAAAATCTTTGAGGTACAAGGCATTGCTCAATTCTTCCAAGTCTAATTTGATATCTATAACAAGTTCAAATCTGTGTGACTCAACTTGTTGTGGCCAAAATGGCTATAGCTATTCTATGCTCCATAAATTCTCTTGTTCTTTTAGATATTCAACAAAGGATTTGTTTGACTTGTTTATTTGCATATTTTTACTTTATCTTTAAGGATATTTTTGCATCATATTTCTAACATGACAAATAAAGGCTTGCAAGCCTTTCATTTCATCTCTATCAAGTGCTTTACTTTTTGCAAGAACAAATCTAGTTTCTTCTCATGGATTTAAGTCAAGTATACGATTCACTTCATAAATGATCTTCATTTATTGAGTAGTGCTTCCATTACATCATTAGAGTGTTGTTATGGATTCTCAGGTTGATATAATATGGATTTGTGTGGCTGATTGGTTATTGTGTCAAATATGTCGCATCCTCTCCAAGATAGCCACTTCTAATTCTTCTTTTATGAACCTCCAACATTTTGTTATGTTTGTGCTACGCCTACATAGCTAACACATCTCTTGACTTCAACTCTCTAGAGATAGCACTAAATATTGTATCCATGTATTCATGTGTGGACAACTGGAAGAATATGATTCAAATATTTTCAAAGAAACCAACAATGCAAGAACAAGGGCTGCTCTTGAATCTTATAAGTGTTGTTACTCAACCTTCTCATCATGTGTTCCCCCTGTTGAAAGACAAAACAAATAAATCCATTCATGAGAAGGTGTGGACAACTAGAAGAAAATGATTTCCACTTTTTCAAGTATTTTCGAAGCAACCAACACACTCGATTAGAATATCATGATTGACACATCAATTCCCAGTACTACATATTTCAACTACTCATGTATTTATTTCCTTTATAATCTCATATCATTATTTTCAACAAAAGACAAGTCTTATATAACAATAATCATGTTCGACTCACTGTCAATACATACAATGCTTTCATTGTGAACATCAACATTAAAATCCATATTATAAGTGTCCCATGTACCTATGACCACATCATTTTGTTGCCCTCACATCTACTAGAATTTTGAATCTAATGTCTTGTGCCTTTCTAGTGATACATTCCTACGTCTCTCATGACTTTGAAAAAAACTATCTTAAGTAAAGGTGATTTCAAGAAAGCTACCCACCATATGATAGAATTATGAACTTGCTAGTATAAGCTATTCTTCATTGCACGTTGAAAGATGTCTTCACATGTCAACATAAACAAGTAATTTTTCCTTTCACTGCAACCTAAGTCTAGAAGCATTAAGAAGACGTCATTAAATGTGGGTATCTTTGCTTTCATTCATAGTGGCAAAACACATGTAGCAAGCTATTATAGTCATTTCAAGTGCTTTACATAATTAAGAGAGTAGATTTTTACAACTTCACAATTTCATGTACCATTATAGCAGCATATTTTCTCATATGTATGAAAATGGTACACTGATTCTACAAAAAGCTGCACTATTTTGATGGCATCCAAATATTAACAAAAAGTTGGGCATCCAAGCTAGGTTCCTAAATTTTACAAACTTCAAACATTCACTTGTCACCAAATCCATCACGCGAAAATTAGGGCAATTTTTGCTAAATTTTGGGTGAGATTTAGTGTTTCCTCTACATTTTTAAATATTTAGAAGTACATCCTACTCTCAAAGGCTAGGTGAACTCACAAATGTGAAACTTTTTGCTACTACTATAGCATTTCATGGGATTGGGTGATCTAAATTAGAAGGTTAGAATCTACCCCCCAAACAAGCCACAACTTCTTAATAAATCACACCTCTAGCAAAATGCAAGTCTATGGACTCCAACAACAATAAACTTGATTTCTACTCCAAACAAGAAAAACTGTCTTACTAAAGTTACTAATTATTTGCCTCATGTTTGTCCTAAGAAAGCAAGCAAAAGCACATTCTATAACAACAAAACTCATCTTTGCACAAGGCAAAGCAAGATGGAAATGTGTGGAAAAATAAATAGTGGTAAATGGAAGAGATTTGATATGTTAAGGCATTTTGTAGATGAAAGGAGCAGGACCAAAACATCTCTCCAAGTTCACTGACATGCTCATTCCCACAACTGTGAAACTGCCATTTGCTTTTGCAGTGACAAAATTGAGCTTCCCTGGATCAACAGAGAAGTTGAAGGGTGGGTAGAAAACAAGCGGCCACAGTTGCGATTTGAGAGTTCAACCCATGCCTATAGATGTCTACATATCTTGCCCAAACGCCCCAACAAGTCCACGCAGGAGGTCTTCTTGAAGACAGCTCAGGTAGTAGTTCACAGTTGCAAATTGTTTGCATACACCGATCTTGTTGAGATAAGTAGAAATATTTCTCTCCTTTCTCCAAATATGCTTTTCAGGAGTGCCATTCAGGCCTTAAATTTGATGCCTAATGTAAGGCTTCATGGAAAAAAAAATGAAGCTTTGGAGTCCACAAATGGGCTTCAAATTGCAACCTTATACAAAATTTTGGGATTCATAATCTCTCTCTCTCTCTCTCTCTCTCACACACACACACACACAACAGATGCATACATGTACTCTTAAACTAAACATGCTAGAAAGATATGTAAAATCTCTCTCTCTCTCTCTCTCTCTCTCTCTCTCACACACACACACACTCTACACGTGCATGCATGTACTCTTACACTAAACATGCTGGAAAGATATGTAAAATCTCTCTCTCTCTCTCTCTCTCTCACACACACACACACACACACACTACACGTGCATGCATGTACTCTTACACTAAACATGCTAGAAAGATATGTAAAATCTCTCTCTCTCTCTCTCTCTCTCTCTCTCTCACACACACACACACACTACACGTGCATGCATGTACTCTTACACTAAACATGCTAGAAAGATATGTAAAATCTATCTCTCTCTCTCTCTCTCTCTATCTCTCTCTCTCACACACACACACACTATATTTGTTTGAAGCCTTGGTGATTTAGGAGGGCTTCAATTTGAAGCCTTGCATGAAAAATTGGGCTTCATGGTTGAAGCCTTGAGAATATTGCAGGGCTTCATTTGATGCCCTGCACAGCCATTGAAGCCCAAAACGGGCTTCAAATTTAAGCACTGGTGCCATTTAAAATGGCTTCGTACAAAGTATGTGCATGCTGTCAAGTTTAACTGCAGCATTAACCCCACCCATGGTATGGGCATGTCACTCATTAATGGCACAGGAAAGATACCGCCATACCATCGATACAGCTGCAAGCTGCCACTCATGTAAGGTCAAACCTGTAAAGGATAGTTAAAGAGGATGAGATGGTATGTGGATTGGACCTGATGACTGGGTAATTCAAGGTGGAAGAAGAGGATTTAACTATTGTACTAGTCAGCAACGTGCTGAATATGCCAGACAAACAGAGCTTTGAATCTGTAGGACTTACAGAAGGATTATGCTGGCCTATAAAACAAAACTTCATTCTGTCAATTTAAACTCTAGTGGAGCAGCACTGAGGCCTTCAAAAGGCAGTTCCAGAGGTTAGTCTCACACGCTCTAGTGCATTCTCACGCCCCCCGGACCAAAAGCAAAAAGCGTGCGCTACCAAAGCATTGCTTGGAATGTGGCCAACGCCCACATCCTCTCTTACGCACCTACCTGATCCTCTGCAATCTCAGGGTTGATGATGTTGCATGTCCTAATAACAGACCTTCCACCCACAAAGCAGAAGGGAGTTGTGATCTAAATGCTGAAGTGAAATAAGGAAGATTACATCTTTCTCACAAATCATAGCCAAGGACCTCAACGAATGGAGGGGCCTGATTAGGATGGGAACTCCTGGCACCCAAGAACCCATATGCAGGGGTACCCCTAGTACCCTATCTAGTGCAGAAACTTTCTCATAGTGACCCTTGGGCTTCTATTCCAAAAGTCAACAAAATACTACGCTGTCAAAAGTAGAGCTAAGAGACACTGGTAAGGAACTATACCAAAAGAGTCTAAAAAGTGTTTTTTCCAACATGTGGCTGAAGCTAATACAAAGGGAGCTTTGCTAATTGTGGCAACGACCATCTTATGTTCAAGATTATGACAGACCCATGTTTCTGGGACATCTCATCTGTTGCAACATGAAGACCTAGACTAGTTTAGTATGTGTTCAATTCCTCAAAGAAGACTCAGCTCAATGTGACAGACTTGAAACACCGATTTGCAACTTGGGCCCCTGTAGCTCATACGAAGTAGAGATGCTTTCCCTACTCGAGCAAAAGGTGCACTCACAAGGACTCTAGGGAGGCATTGCACACAACTAAAAGCAACCTGGAAGGTTTGGTAAAAGTTCTTAGCGTCCCACAAGAATAAACGAAGCAAATTCATCTACACATCTTGAAATTTGGTAATTCCTGATAGTGAAGGGGAGTGCTTGGATGAGTATATGCAAAAGGGGTTTAAGCTAATTCAAGTCTGTAGGGTTAAGGCAGACCATAAAAAAACTGGGATTTACCAATACTGTCTTTCTTCTCAGCAATGCAAAGGACAGAGTTTAAGCTTCAAGTTTCTAGGGTTAAGGGAGACCTCAGACAAACATGAAAAAATTTGGATTTACCAATGTTGGCCTTGATACAATCTTCTCGAACATTTTCAGAGACAAGCAAGCAAGCAGAGGTTCAAAAGAGAGGGAGAGAATGGGTACCTCGCTTTCAGCAATGGCATTCACGGAGTGCAGCTTGGGTGAGGAAGACCTCTTTACGGATCATGGTGTCATTCTTGTAGTTGGAATTGTTAGAGTAGCGGAGCTTGCCATCAGGTCGGAACTCGAATTCCAGGACCTTAATCTATACGAGTAACGTAACCTAGACCGGATCTATACGAGTAACATGACCCGTCTACGACGGGTTGTAGACCCACGTCACCAAGTCTAAAGGTGGTATCTTACAATATGTTTAAATTTAAACTAGCGTGCTTGGCCAGCTGGGCTAGTTCACATTAATCACATTGTCAGACATGCTGCAGAAGATTGATGTTCAATTGCATAGTAGATAACCTAAGATCAATCACGTAGAAGTAGACGTACGGCAAATCGAATTTGTTGTGTGTGTTTTTTTTAAAAGAGCGAGTTCACGTACGGCAAATTCGAAGTATCATGTTTTCGAGTGCGGTGTTGTGGCTCGAGATGTTTATGCCTTGCGAAGAAACGATCCTTTGGTTTGCAGATAGTAGCGTGGTTATGCCACAAACACCGCAGATTTCAAGGCTAGAGAAAATAGCAGCGCAATTACAAACCCATTGCTTGTATCTATTTGCGATGGTCAACCATGATGACGTAGCTGGCCTCAAGGACATGTTTCTTGATGTCATATCAAGTTGAATAGCTCGACGGTTCGACCTCTAGCTGCTCTGAGCGTTGACGAATGGCCATTACATCAACTACCAATGTGAAGATAACAAAAAAGATTGAGCAGAAGCTGACTGACTGCCTCCTTGTGTGATGAGTGATGACTTGCTTCCTTGCCAAAGATATGAGAAGATTTGCTTGCTTTAGCTCTTCCAAAAGCTCCTCCCTGCTTGATCAGACTGACCACCTACATGTATAGCATCCCCTGCTCTAAATACCATGCATGTAGAAGAGAGATATGCATGCCAAAGGAGAAAAACACTAATTTTGGTTGTGATCCCTTGATATATATGCTCCACAAAAAGCCACAAAAGCTTTTCTCCATATATGCCACACTTGCTTTTTGCTTTTTGCCATTATTGCCAGCAACCCATACATAGACTTGTGTCTTTTTTGCCTTCCCTCCTCTTCTTGCATGGAAATCACGAATTTATGAGGTGCCTTGTGTAGCAAGCAACCCCTCATTAATGCTAGTGACCCCCTTTGGCCCCCCTTGACTCTATCCAAGTCAATCATTCACCATATTCCACCAAAACAACCTTTGCACCCCTCCAAAAAGAACAAGACTACACATACTTTTGCATAAAAAACTTCAAAATACATGGTATGTCAACCATGTTCATACATCTGACTACCAAACTACTCAAAACATATTCCTCATATATTTTGACTTACAAAAAAAGACCATAGTGATTACTAGTCATCTACTAGCTTCCAAAATTACCTCACAAAAAAGAGTTCTAGTTTCACAGTGTGGTGAGGCTTTTTACCACATCTGTATTTATAACATACAATCGACCCTATGGACTTTTCACTCCCTCATCATAGAGCTCGGCTCTCTCTTTGTTTTGTGGGTTCATACTTGTGAATTGCAGGTACATCAGTTTAGCAGTGAATTGCAGGTACATCAGTTTAGCAGTGATACATGCCAGTGGATATCAGCACACATGCATGTGTGACGTGATAGTTTTGTCAAAGTGCAGTCGGTACATGCTGTAGTGGTCTATGCATTTGTGATTGGACACTTGGATAGTGATTTTGGCACTCATTTTGAGGTGGATATACTGAGGTTTTGCAAGGAAAACTCTGTCCAATTTTTGCTAGGATTTGTGATCTTTGCCATTGTTGTTGTGCATCATGTCTTCATTATATTTAGAGCACAAACTTTACAACATCAAGAAGTTTGACAACACGAACTTCTCACTCTAGAAAGAGCAGATTTAGGATGTGCTCATTCAAAAGAAGTAGTTGAAGCCCTTGAAGGAGATAACTGTGAAGCTAGAAGACATGGAAGATGATGATTGGAATGAGTTGGACGCATTAACAAAGTCTATTGTCAGACTTCATCTTGTTGAGTCAGTCTATTTTACAATGGTCAATGAGAAGACTATGCATGAACAATGGAACAAGCTTATGTGCCACATATGAGAAAGAGATTGCATCAAACAAAGTCTATCTCATGAAGTGGCTATTTGGCTGCTGCACTTGATGTTGGAGCTCTATATATGGCTCACTCTACCTAACTTGGTCTCACCTATATATATGTATCTTGTCCTCAATATGAATCAGTCTTTGGGAGCGTACATGATGTGTCTCTTGTCTCGTCTCTTTCTCTCTACATTTCAACATGGTATCAGAGCATCTATAAGGGAAGCATCTATGTCTTCTTATTAAATTCATGATTATAATTTGATGTCTTACAAGATTGTTCTTTGATTATGTGTTGTCTACATGATTTTATAGCTTAACTTGTTGTAATTAGAGTTGTTTCTTAATCTCGTCCTTAAAACCAAAACGGAGTTGTGAGTCAAAAGTTATGACAGTTCAGGCAAACTGCATCTATAACAGCAAAACAGGTTCTTTGAATAAGCAAACAGGTTCTTTGTGTGAGCACACAGGTTTCGTCTTCGTCAAGCGTCTTTGTGAGCACACAGGTTTCGTCTTTGTCAAGCGTCTTTAGCAAACCGCCAAATCTAGCTTTTTCGTCAAGCATTTCTTATTATTTTGCTATTTTTAGCAAAACGTCCAATCTAGCTTTTTCATCAAGCGTCTATCAATGAATCTTGCGTCCCACATCTCCCTATTTTGAGGACTCTTTTCTTATGGACGTCTCTTATCTCTTGCGGTCGTCCTTGTCTTTGGTGTGCAGATTTTGTGATTTTATCTTATACGTCTTCTCACAGATAGATATGGCTATGACTGTTCTCGTCAATGGTTTTCCTTCAGGCCAGTGTTCTATTCCTTCTTTTCAAGGCCAAGGGTTTCCCGGTTGGAAAGCAAAGATGTTGTTAATTCTTGAAGGCGATGAGCTCTCAGATGTTGTTATTGGCGATTCTCTATGTCCGTCTTAGTCTACTATTCTGGATTTTGACAACGTTCTTATCACGGAAGGCCCTGTTTTTGATGCATGGCATCTTGCTTATATGGATTGGCAGAGGCATGATGAAGCAGCTCGTCGGTACATTCTTTCTGCTCTTAGTGATTCTCTCATGCTTGATGTGTATGACTTTCCTACTTCCCATGACGTATGGGAGTATCTTATAGCAAATTTTCAGAAAAAGTCTGTTATACAGAAACACTTTATTTGAGAGGTTTGCTTTTATAGTATGAAGTTGGTACTGCTATGACGAGGCATATTGATTCTTTCAAATCTATTATTAATCAACTTGCTGTTTTTGCGGGTGATCCTGTTCCACGAAAGCAACTTATTACAATTCTTCTTGATACGATAAAGGATCCATCTTATGACAACATTGTTACCATTCTTTCTAACAAGGACGGACCAAACTTGCATATCTTTGATTGAGTATTCTCAACGTCAACAACGACATAGCGTTGGTCATGATGCAGCTATGTTTTCACAACAAGAGGAGCCTGAGTCACAACAGTTGGAACGGGCCTTTTATGTGCGAAGGCGTCCTTTTCAACGAGGCAACCACAGAGGTGGTCGTGGTGGTGGTAGTTTCTCTCGTCTCAAATTTCCTAACAAGCATTGTTCTTACTGCAATAGGAATGGTCATACTGAAGACAACTTGGGCATGTCAATATGATGAAGAACACAACATTACCACAAAACAACCACGTTTATCTAGAGATTCTTCTTCTTGTGATTATTGTGGAAAATCTGATCATCCCTCTTCCATGTGCTTTAAGCGTCGATTTGATGTAGATCGAAATCGAGCATATGCAGCTGAGCATCATGATAATGTTGTGCCTGAAACAAGTTGTGTTTTATGTTCAGTTCCCCCAGACAGAATACTTCATGTACGTGATGGTTCACTTTTCATTATTGATTCTGGTGCTACAGGAAATATGACATATGAATCTAAGTGGCTACATAACTATCATTCTTTACCTGTTAAGCGTGTTGTTTATCTTGCTGATGATACAACTTGCCAAGTCAAGGGCATTGGAGATTTATATCTTGGCACCTTATCTTCTTCAACTCGAGTTTTACGAGGGGTTTTACATGTCCCAGAACTTCAACGTAATCTTCTTTCAGTTGCAAGACTTGTTGATCTTGGTTTGTTTGTTGGATTCGACCACACCAAATGCCGCATTGAGAAAGATGGACAGATTATTGCAAGTGCTTCTTGTAATGGCAATTTGTTTGAGCTCTCTCTTAATGATGCTGTAGCAAATGTTGTAACTGCTCCAGGTGATCATGATTGCAAGATATGGCATCATCGCTTTGTTCATGATTTCTCAAAGCTTCTTGATCTCCATCGTCCAGGTCTTGTACGTGGCATGGATCTTAAAGCTCATCCTCATATGGGAATCTGTGAGTTTTGTGCTCTTGGCAAACACAATCGTAAACCCTTTCCTCTCTCGAATTCAATTCATTCTCATGATTTGTTGGATCTTGTTCATACTGACATTTGTGGACCTTTGCCTCCATCGAGAACACAACATCATTATTTCATTACGTTTATTGATGATTACTCATGGTATACAGTTGTTTTCTTGCTTCGATAAAAATCTGAGGCGTTATCTGTTTTTACGCAATTTCACAAGGCTGCCAAACTTCAAACTGGTCGTCGCCTCAAGAAACTTCGCAGCGATAATGGTGGAGAATATTTGTCTCGTGAGTTTGAGAGTTATTGTACGGACCATGGTATTCATCATGAACATACTATTCCATATTCACCTCAACAGAACGGTGTTGCTGAACGTAAGGATCGCACTATTATCAATGCTATACGATGTATGCTGATTCATTCTAGGTTATCTCGTGTTTTCTGGAGTGAAGCTCTCTTGACAATAGTCTTTGTTCAAAATCATCTTCCTACTACTGCTCCTTCTGGTAAGATACCCATCACAGCATGGACAGGTGAAATTCCTTCTGTATCTCATTTTCGAACCTTTGGATGTATTGCTTATATTCATGTTCCTAAAGAAATACGAGCAAAGCTTGATGCTCCTAGGCTTAAAGTTATCTTTATTGGGTATTCTGACACTTCCAAAGGCTACAAGTTCTATGACCCGTCCTCCAAGAAAGTGCTTGTGAATCGTGATGCTATTTTCAATGAATAGCTTATGGGTGTACATGGTCCATGGATGATTCTGATGATACTAAATCTTTGCTTCAAGCTTTTCCATTCTTGTGTGATGATGAATCTTCTTCTATAGAGAAACTTTCCTCTTCACAACCATCTAAAGAGCAACTTTCCTCTTCACAACCATCTAAAGAGCAACTTTCCTCTTCACAACCATTGATTCTGAATGCTGATGATGTTGACATTTTTATTGATCTGCCTATTGATTTTGAGCATGGTTCTTGTCATGTTTATGATGAAGATTTTGAGGCTAATGTTTTCTCTACTTCTGAAGATCCTGCCACGTACAATGATGCTATATGTTCTCCACAAAAGGATGAATGGCAAGAGGCTATGGAAGCAGAGTACGATTCTCTTATCTCTAAAGGTACATGGATACTCACTGAGTTGCCTCCTGGCCATACTGCCATTAAGTGGTGTAAGTGGGTATATAAGACAAAATTTAAAGCAGATGGATCCTTTGACAAATTCAAGGCACGTTTAGTTGCCAAAGGTTATTCTCAAGTTGCTGGCGTTGATTATCATGAAACCTTTTCACCAGTTGTTCGCATTACTAGTATTCGGGTTTTATTGGCATTTGCTGTTCAATTTGACTTAGAAATTCATCAGATGGACGTGCGCACAGCTTTCTTGAATGGAGATTTGAATGAAGAAATTTAATGGAACAGCCAGAAGGATTTGTTATAGCAAGTTTTGGAAGTATGGACACCAGGCGCATGGAAGGAGGGGGATGGGCATACATATACTCTGTAAGCTCAACTGGACCAGGATGGCGCATGGAAGGAGGGGGATGGGCATACATATACTCTGTAAGCTCAACTGGACCAGGATGGCGCCCAAAATGATTTAGCATCTCCATCAGCCAATTGCTGTACGCAAATGGATCGGATGAAGAACCTGGAATATCCATAAAGAACCTGCAAAAATAATATTCATGTACATCATGGGCTGTCTCTTGACTCACACAAATATCATCATTCAAGTCACCTATCAGCCTGCAAACCATAGAAACAGGAAACGCAGTCTCATGTATACACCCGTCCAGAAACGCGTGTATACACCCGTCAAAAAATGCGTGCATTCACCCGTCCAGAAACGCGTGTATATCCGCGTGAACAGACTCTGCAGACAGGATACACGCGCTTTTACATGCGTTTCTACACGCGACCTACGCAAAGTTTTTTTTGAAAGGGACCGACCTCCGACAAAGTGTCCTTATAAAAGGACCACTATCGCCCCTGTCAGAATCGTTCACCCAAAATCATGTGCACAGAAGCAAGAGGACGGAGACAAACCCAAAAAGCAAAGAGAAAATAGCATAAACAAATCTGAGGAAGGAGACAAGGCAAAGGAAAAACTGACTCACCTATGAAAAAGTGAGTCTTCTTTCTTGCTCGGTTTCCTCCCGTGTGTGCTCCTTCTTTGCTCCCTCCTTGCACTTAGGTTTCGTTTCTATTGGAAGAGGTGAAAACAAAAGCAGTGTTGATATGTTAGTTCAAAATCTTTATTTGGGGAAGGCAGGCTATTTTTAGCTTAAACAGACCGTCGCGTTTATAAACGCGTGTATGTTCGCGTGTACGATAATTTAGCTACGTTTATACACGCGTTTTGCAGGAATTACCTGCGTTAATACACGCGATTTTTAGGAAATAGCCGCGTTAATACACGCAATTTTTAGGAAATAGCCGCGTCAATACACGCGATTTTTATACTTTCATTAAAAACATATTATGATTTTGTGTTTTCTGGTTTGTACATAGGATGTCATCAACCTCTTCAAGCAGTTCTGGGAAAGATGAGACAATGCGTCATCGTAATCACGATGTGTGGTTGGGATAACGGATCAAATGTATGTGTAATCGATGTCAAGGATGCATTGTACGAGCACGTCGAATTACCTTGAATCACATCTCCATGTATGGAGAATGGAATCAAACAGGTTTAGAGGTGAGTAGATGTAAATTGATGGTATTCAAATGACTCATGGTATCCAAATTAAATTAATAGAGTTGTAATATATAAACTCTAATTGAAGCAGGATGCAGTACCACACCCTAACATGGTGCCCTACGCGTGACGAGAGCACGCAAAGCATCGACGAGATGATGCTAGAGCTTTGGGATCTATTGTCAGAGATGAGTGGGAAAGGGATGACAATAGCCCTGCACCCCACGAAGTTGTGAAAGAGGAAGTGCTTGATGATATGGTGCGAAATCTTTTTAAGGATGATCCCAAAGGTATGAACGACGATGATATGGAACAAGAGCATCTTTACAAGGCTTCATCGACACCGGTGTTTGAAGGGTGCACATTCTCTGTTTTACGTGCTTCACTTGAACTACTCAATATACAAACAGTTTATGGATGGAGCAATGCAAGTCTTGACGCATTATTGAAGTAAGCATTCTAACTTACAAATTTGAATTAGTGGTTTAAGGTTTAGGATTTAAGACTAATTATAATTGATGATATTGGGGGATGTAGTAGGGCATGCGGTGAGAGAGGAGATAGAGGGAGAAGAGTTAGAGGAGACAGTTCGGAAGAGGAGGAGATGAGAGAGGTGGAGAGAGTGATCTGCTATGATGTGACGGATAGGGGCGGGATAGTGATGGGGTGGATGCGAGGGGGAGGGAGGTAATGGAGTACATGCGTGGGGTAGTATCAAACTCGTATAAAAATTGTTTTATTACATTTAAAGATCAAAATAGACGATTAGTTGGGGAGGTGATAGAGGCTGTACATAGTCGGTACCCCAATCCCCCACATGCTACATTCTCGGATGTATGGAGAAGGACGCGAATAAGGGAGATCTTAAGTAATAAAAGATCTCACCTTAAAAAACTCGCGTACGATGACCGGCTAAATGTAGCTGCGGGCGGTGGCGGTGGCTATCCTGCCGAGAAACCTGCCACTACTGCGCACAAACGCGAGTGGAAGGAGGCAAAGAAACGAGCAGAGGGTGGCGTGAAGAGCAGGCAGCATGTGGAGGCACGACGGATCCAGATGGAGACCATTGGATCTTCGCATTTTGGATCTGGCAGCGTCGAGTCATGGGAGGCAGAGTTCGTAAGTATCTTGCCACTTTATTTGATTGTTTACTTAATTCATTGATTCTATGATTGTTTTAATCTTACAAATTGTGTTGATTATGATACAATGACGGGTTACGGGGAGGAAGCCCACAACCCACGATACTGCGTATGCTCGTCGGCATAGCAGGCGTGACACGTGGGCCATCTTCAGAGCCGAGGGATGTATTACGGACGCGCAGTTTGAGATGGCCATGAGACCATACGGTCGACAGGTACTTGAAAATTCTAAACGAATGATTTTGGTTTATTGAATTACATATATATATACTTATATACTATATATTACTTGAACAAGCACAAGCTGCTGATGATCCACCCGCCGCCACTGCAGAGGGTGGACGTGAGCACTACTCATCGGACATTCCGACCGATGTGAGCTCATCTAAGCATGGAGGGAGCACCGAGTCATCATCTGGGTCTGAGTAGTACTCAGACTTATAGTATCACATTCCATATTGAGGATGTGGTTGTATATATTTTTTTGTAAACTGAAGCCATGGGCTACTTTGAGATATGGACTTCCTTGTATATATGTGTGAAATTTTGATAGTAATATTGAATCGTGAATCGATAGTATTACATTCATGTCTGTCTTGAATCGTGTATTGACAATGTATGCATTCATGTCGTTCTTGTCTTAATCTCCCTCGTGCATATGTTCTTCGTGGATGGTCTAATGCACAAAAAATAATAATCTAGAGAGTGTTATTGGGTGCTGGAATGCTGGAACAGTATTCAGGCACCAAATAGCACTCTCTGGATTTTTTTTTAACTCTTTGTTCGCGTGTATAAACGCATCAGAACTGCTAAAAATTGCGTGTATATACGCAGATAATCTATAATACACGCATGTATAAACGTGTCAAAACTGAGAAATACGCGTGTATAAGTGCATCTAAATTAACAAAACGCGTGTATAGATGCATGTATCAATGCGTCTAAATGCATCTGAACTGAACAGAACGCGTGTATACACCCGTGTGTGAGCGCGTCTGAGCAGTCCTATACACGCGCTTTTACACGCATGTCTCTGGCCGCGATTATACACGCGTTGATACACGGGCCCGCTACTTTTTTTCACAAGTCATTTTTAGCGGCTAGGAGCGCGGGTATGAGCCCGATCCCTTCTTGTAGTGATCCCTTTTTCTTTTGTGGAGCTGAACCTCCTGCCACCACAGTGGAGGAGCTCTAGCAGTTCGTGGAGGCAAAATCTTGGAGAGCTCTCAACTAAGAAAGTGAAGATGACATCCGAGAGGACATTTTTGTATAGCTCATCAGCCGAATCACCCTCTCTCCGTCGCGACATTGCTGCCTGTGTAGGCCGGCGTAGTTCCTGGCTGCCATCGATGTCATACATGAATTCGACGTCTGCAGCACATAATAGGCTGCGTGGGCTTAGGGCTTTTGAAGCCCATTGTCTCAAGAGTCTACAGTCCAAATCCTATCCCTAATGGTTGCTCCAAGCTCTCACAATCAAAGAAAAACCAGGCTGCTCTCCTATCAAGCCATTTAAGCTTCCATTAAAGCTTCAAAATCAAAGGTTTTCCCTCACTAATCTCCTCTTATTAGCTTCAAATCTCTTAAGTTCTTCTTGAAGTGTTTTGCTCCAGATTCTCTGATGTTGTGGGCTACACCATGAGGTATTCATGAGCCTCATTCTCATCAAGCTTCATCAACAACTTCAAGTGCACAAAGCTTCTCAAAGTGTGCTTATAAGCACTAATAATGTTGTTTAACACTAATAGTGGTCATAACTATTAAAGGAGGAGGTCTTTAACACTAAGTCCGAGGCTCTTCTTCATCAATATTGGAGGCCGGGCACACACCATAAGTGCCACATTATAAGTCTTCATCGTCAACCCGCTTCTATGCTTACCTTGGCAAGCTTCCAAGGAGAAATGGTGCAACCATAAGCTATTGTCTTCATCCCATAAGCCAAAGAGGTTGAAGTTTTCTAGTTTTTAATCAACAAACTCAGTTTTTTTGAGTGGTTTAAAGTTGGGCACATGTACACTAAGTGCTCATCTTTAATGTTTTTGTGTATCACCCTTGAGGCTCTTGTTTATAAGAGGCATAAGCATGTCATAAGCCATATGCTCATCTTTAATGTTTTTGTGTATCACCCGTTTTGAGGCTCTTGTTTGTAAGAGGCATAAGCATGTCATAAGCCATATGCTCTCATTTCCCAAGCCCAAGGCATGTTATTCCGCTGCACATTCAACATTTTCATCTTCTAAGATGAGTTCTAAGGTTGAGCATAGCATCACTAAGTGCTCTACCTTGTTGTTTGTCATGTTTTTAAGCATCTCTTGGCATTGTCTTTGTAAGAGGCATATGCAACATTATGAGCCATGCCCTCACCTTATTGAGCCAAAAATGATGTACCTTATTGGTTTGAGCACTTACCTCAACCACTTACTCACTTTCATTAAGCTTGTGCCTTCAAACCCGAATGGGTATCATATAACCAACATGCACAAAAGCTTTTGTTGTATGGAGTAGACACTGCCCTTGACCAATCTATAAAGCAAGTGGTAAGACCCTCCCTTTCCCTTTCCCATATAAATCTGCCTCATAACCATTACTCTAAGAAGGAAGGCCCTCATTGCCCATGGAGGAGGTATGGTATGCAGAAAAGCATCAAGCATGTTGAAGGAACATCTATGTGCAAACCACTTAAGCAAGGGTGGCAGCCTTGTTTTGATCATTGTGTGAGAATGGTCAAGGTGGAAAGCATGTGGAAACAATGGCATGTATGTCCAAAGCATGTCAACTACAAGAGGTCAAGCAAGCACAAAGAGTGGGGTGCACCATCATTAAGGTGTAAATCTTCATCGTTCGACATCAAATAAAGACTTAGATGGCATCATTGTATTACCCTCTAATGTGCCTTTAAATAGGATTGCTACTTAGTGGCCTAGGGTTAGGTGGCTCCCTTAGGACCATTCATACCCACACACCTTCTACACCCTTGTTCACTAAGGCTCCAAGGCCTATATCTTAATATTCTTCACTAGGATATTCAAAGGTTCATCCATTCCCCGAATGAACCTGGCCTTCAATTGTTCTTCATCCAGCGGTGGTGAGTACTTGAGGAGAAGAGCGAACGACTGATGATATTCTTCAATAGTTCTACTCCCCTAGGTTAACTCTAAGAATTCGTTCATCTTGGTTTCCAAAAAGGTGGGAGGACAGAATCTCTTCCTTAGGTAAATCTTGAGATCATTCCATGTCTGGGTGTTCTGATCTAGACGGCTTGTCTCGTAGTGGTTTCTCCATGCCACTCTAGCTACTATCTTTAGCCTTGCAAGAGCCATTTTACATTTTTCATTGTACTCGGTGACATCGAAGTATTCTTCCATTTCTTCGATCCACTTCTCCACAGCCTTACCCAAGTTTTTCCCTTTCCCCTTGAAAGATCCAGGCTGCGATCTATGAAGGGTTTTATGAACATCCGGATTGAGCTCTTCCTCATCGAGTTGGGGGTTAACATTCCCACCACGATGACCTCGATCCATGATCCTATCAATATAAAAATTCTTGTTAAGTCCCTTTTTTTTCCAAATTAACCAAGACGCTCATGTGAAAAGACCACTTTATTTATAACTCAAATCCGACTTTAGATCTAACTTATTCTAGGGTTCTTTATAGTTTGGATAGCCCCCCATAGAATCCTGGGATAAAGATCCCTTCTACAAGAAGAACATACATAACTCATTACCAGAGAATAATTCATTCATATTCTTAACACAATAATGGTCCATCAGACCGAAAATTCCATCTGAACATTCCTCCATGGGAGTTTCAGTTATGCAGGTTTTCAATTTGTCATCCCTTAATTAGATCCACTGGGTCAAACAACAGCAATCTATTAACACAATCTACTAATCTCATAGTGATTTGCTGAAGTCATAATCGTCTTCCAGTTTACTAACATCATCATTGGGATTCGCCCCATTCATCCTCATTGTGGCTTTGTTCAACTTATCTTCTTTCAACAACCAGAAGTCAGAAATCATCATCTATCAATTAGAATCCAAATCAATTCATCAATTCTCAACCAGAATTCAAAAAATCATATCAACCAGCATTCGAATTCATCCTCTGGATAGCATTTTTGCTTATAACTTCAAGGTCTTAGATTTACTCGTATATATTATCAGTAAAGAGCTGTAGATATATCCACAGTATATATGGGTATTCACGGTCCTTAGAGCTATAAGGTAAATACCATCATATCCAGGCCTCAAGAAGCAAGTCAGGGATTCCATACAATTGCAGTACTTCCATCTGAAGATCCAATTTTGAATTTATGAATCTTCATTCTGAATATCAATTTGTATGAATTTCATCACACAATTACAATCTTTTATTGGTACTTTATAAATTTTTGACATTTCTTGCTTCTCGATTGATCCACTTTAGCCAATGAATTTTGGGGTGCTAGCAACAGAAGTAGCACTTCTTACACAGGGCAGAGCCTCTCACTCGATGCCTCGCCCACACATATCTGGACAAGAGGCTACTCCCTCGGTTCTTCCAAAACCAAATCCGAAAAAACTTCCCTCGCCCAGCAGACATAGGTGATTCCTCCGAGAAAAATCCATTCTAACACGTAGTAAAGAGCCTTAACAAACCAAACTGATCCGACTGAACCCATAAGTCACATGGTTAGATCAAGGAAGAGACTTGCACTTGGATCATAGAGTCCAACGCTTTTTTCCTCATCAAGAGGCATAGCCGTTGATTCTTTTCCATAGAACAAGGGTTATCCAGGATTTACTTCAACTATCGTAACTTAACAGAATTGAGTCTCATTTCAGGGATCCATCAGTCTAGCCAATCCCATGGGTTAGCCAACTGCCCAACCACTCTAGTGATAGGATCCATTTAGAAATTTGGTTATGTTTTGCCCCGAGTACTAGGGAAAAGAGTTCCTAGGCCCCCTAGCCGGCGCTTCAAGCAAACTTCAAGATAGTCACACCACTTACACACCCAATATAAAATTGCCTGTTTCACAGATTGTTATCTTTAAAACAATCTTTTAATGAAACCATAGTATCACTGATCATAATCCTCTAAAATATCTAGCTTGAATTCTAATTTCTAATCATTCCTTCATCGGTGTACCTATCGCATCATTGGCAACCATAACGCTCACCACCTGTTCACTCAGGGGCCTTTTCAATAGTTCCTAGCTCATAGTACCTGGAAATATAATCACATAAAAAAATTCAGATGGACTCTCTATTGAAGATCAGCAAGATCAATCAACAGATCCATATAAAAGAGCCATGGACTCATCCGTTGAGAACCAGCAAGGCCAATCAACCAGATCCATGCCCGAGTTCGAAACACAACTCTAACTCCTTATTCCATTTTCTTCCACGACGCATGCGTGGGTATCTTCGGTGACCCAGAGCCCGAGCACCGTATGGTCAGCAGCCTCTAGGCTCCTTCTCGCAGGTCACCTAGCGCTTCACTCATAGGCCGCTTCCTTGGTCCCTCATCCACCGTACACCGGAAGCTCACCATTTAAATTGAACCGAGGCTGGTCAAGACCTCAGCCGACCTTGCTACACGAGATGTCCTCCATTGACTCTCCGTCATCCGTTGCAACATTATCACTTAGGTCTCCAGACCTCATTCACAAGATGGTCAAAATGCTTCCCCAGTATTTCTTGACATAAAACAGTCATTTAAAAACAGGTCACAAATATAGTTTCTAACAAACTCTCATCTTTCCACATTGTTCCACATCATTTCTCATTAAACCACATTCTTTTACATCAATTCACATTGCTTATTCCACATCCAGTCGTATGTATTACCATCGTCCTTCATCCATTCTCATCCAATCACATCATATTACATCTCATCCAATCACATCATATTACATCTCATCACATCTATCTACATCTATCCTCTCATCACATCATGTCATAACATATCCACATCACATCTCATCCATTCATATCACGTCACATCACGTTCACATCTATTTACATCACTTCACATCCATTCACATCTACCCAAGTCCACACATATCACATCTCATCTATCCACATCATATCTCATCCATTGATATCTAACCGGATCCACATCATATCACATCCATTCACATCACTTCATATCTCACCACATCTCACCACATCCACTCTCATCACATCCATTCACATCCCACATTCATTCACATCTTGTCACATCCATCCTTATCTTATCACATCTCGTTCACATCCATCCACATCACATCACATTCATTCCATCCACATTACATCACATCCACATCTATCCATATCACACCACATCCATTCACAACTCATCACATTCATCTACATCCATTTATTCATTCATTCATTCACATTCACATCTATCCACATCCATCTCATTCACATCCACATCCATTTACATCACATCACATCTCATCCACATCTCATCACATCCACTCACATCTCATCACATCACATTTACATCTTATCACATCACATTCACATCTTATCACATCATATTTACATCTTCTGTTACAATCACATCTCATCTAATCACATCGCATCCATTTACATCCCATCACATTCATTTACATTCATTCATATGCACATCACATCGACTTTTAGTACCATTTTCTACTTTCGATATACTGATAGGACTTTTCTAAGTTTCTCCCAATTGCTTGGCCTAGTTAAAGGTACTTCTTCACGATCCCATTAAATCTGCGTATCAGAGTGTTGTTGAAGGTTTAAAAAGGGAAAATAAACCTTATCAGAATTGAATAGTAAAAACTCAGAAAGAGAATTTAAGTATTATATTTTCATTTCTTAAGCTTCATTAATGAGAATTAATTCTAAACTTCCATTTACTCATTGGATCCTCAATCCTGCCAGAGATTCTAGATTCTCTTTTCTGAATAAGAATTATCCAAGTTTTCTTGATGGATATTTTCATATTCTTTCTCAAATTTCTCAAGTAAAATAGATTCATTATTTTCATATTCTTTCTCAAATTTCTCAAGTAAAATAGATTCATTATTCTTCTTTTTGAGTAAAAGATTCATGGGATTTACAAAAATCAATTCTACCCATATTTCTCAATAAAATTAATAATTCTCAAAATTTTACTTTTGATAAATACTCATAATTTGAATTATGTCAAAAATTTCTCTTTTACCATTTAATTACTCGGATCTCAATTATCATGGGAATTCCTCTTTTTGCATAAAAATAAATTTACCAAAGATTCCTCTTTTACCATTTAATTACTTGGATCTCAAATATCATGGCAATTGCTCTTTTTGTATAAAAATAAATTTATAAAAAATTACTCTTTTCTCGTAGTCAATTAATTATGCATAATTACAAAAATATTATTTTTCATGAATATGATGAAAATCATTCTTTTTGCATAGGATGTCCAATCCTATAATATGGTAGGAAGTCCTCTTTTAGCATTATGCATAAAAATAAGATATGTATTATTTTTTAAAAAAATTACCATAGCTTCGCTCTGCTATTACTAATAATTCTCAATTTTTTCTAAAAGAGTAAAAGCTTGTAATGAAAATATGATAGTAGTTCCTCTTTTATGCTTAAAATCAAACTATGAATTGTAAATAAAATTAAACATAACTATGATTCTTGGATCCATATTTCAAGCAAAAAAAAAAAAGATAGTTAAAAACTTTTGAGAAGCGAAACAATGTCAAGATCATGAATCTATCCCATCTTGTAATTTCATCAATGTCTATATCTAATGGAAGCTCAATGAAAAGATGGGATTCTATATCAATATCAATATCACTATCATGATCCAATGAAGCATTGTCATGATTGATAGGTGACTCATCATCTTCTTTAGATTAATTTTCCTCATGCTCTTCATCGGTCCCATCCAAAATGTTTTCTTCATTGTCTTCTTCCAATGAGCCGATTTGAGGTAGTACTTGCACCTCATCTAGAGATTTGGCCTCCACACATGATCTTGATCTTGAAAGATATGTTTTGAATGAGGAAAAACTTGTATAACATACCACCACTTTGGAGCAATTCCATCGGCGTGAAACACAACCTAATATCACAAAGAAAAGGGGTTCCACTTTTATTATATTACGTCAAGATTTAATTTAGGATTGGTTGGGTTACTCACCTGTTGACAATGTTGAGGTAGTGCAAAGGTATCTTTCTCATCATTCTAAAACTTGGTGGAATCAATTTGAAAGATCCAATTTGGATGTTTCTTCACGGTTACTTGAGCACCTCTATATATCACCTTTTGAACCATTTCACATCAAAGAAGATGAATAGACTAAATGATCTAAATCCAAACTCAAGAATATCCTGAATAGTTCCACAATACTCAAGATTGTCCTCTATGACAATGGTATCATGTCTACTAGCTCAACTTTCTTGCTCAAACATCGCCATCATGCCACAATCAAATGTGTTTCTTTTAGAATCCACATGATCCATGAGAAAGTGCCTTCCCTTTGACCATATTGCATTATATAGTTTGTTCTAACATTAAAAGAAAGCATGACATTTAGTATAGTGTATTAAACAAGGTATACATAAGATAGAGATGAAGAATGTACTTACTTGAGGGTCACATCCTTGCATACTCATGCTCTTCTCTTGTGATCATCTCTCCATTTTGTGATGACATCAATATTGCCATATGAATCCATTCTATATTGATCACATTTGGTAGAGATTCCAAGCTAGGCGAGAATGGCAAGCGTCTATTTGCTCTTCTGAAAGCTCTTCTCTCATACTTTCGTCTATTGATTTCATCCTTGTATCTCCCAATCCACTTCTCCATGATGGGACTATTTAGAATGCAGATTGTATTCACCTTGTGGCGTAATGATTCATACCGTCTTCATTGCCTTCCTTTTCCCTAAGGCACATTAGTGATTAGTCAGTCATCCTCCTCATCATTGCTCCACGACTCGCTCCACAATCATGGCATGGAAGGATCTATATGAGATAGATGTTTTGAGATATACACAAGAGGCTCTTGCATCAACCATCCCTCTGCCATGCTTTGCTTCTGGCCTTGCTCTTTGTCTCACTTAAGGTTTTCATCAACCTTTCAAGGAAAAACATCCATCGAACATGAACAACACCACACAATGCCACTTCATCAACCAGATGCACCACAAGATGCAACTGGCCAATGAGAATTGTTCTTGGAAAGTTGTCCTCGGTCATACACACTGCCTCAATAGCATTGAGACGAGCAATCTCAATGGATGTAGGATCTATCTCCTTTTAAGGATATATACCTACATACATAGCAATTATATGTACTATTTACCAATACATAACTTGTGAGCATATGAGAATTCCAAATAAGCAATATAACTTAGTGAATTGAAGATAACTTGTGAGCATATGAGAATTCCAAATAAGCAATATAACTTAGTGAATTGAAGAGAAGATTCATACCACCCCTGATTACCCGTCCTAATCACCATGGAGGATTGCTTCATTAACCCTAATGACCTTAGCCTTGCTTGCCCTCCGGACTCCCCCTCGCTTGCTTTTAATCATAGATCGCTCTGAATTGCTCGATCACGATGACTTTTGGTCAGATTTCATCGATTGCTTACAACCCCACTGCCCTTGAGCTTGATGCTACCGTGGACGTTGCCGGGATTTTCATTGACGACTTCTCGATAAAAGAGTACAATGACGACAGTAACACTACCGGAATCCCTTCCGACAGCGAGGACTCCGGCATGCTTAATGAGCTCGCAAGGCTGTACACTGATTCCTCTAATGAGGAGAATTCCGGCGATGATGGAGATCACTTCCAGTCGTCGGAGTTTTTATCGATACTCGATATTGTTGGAGGTAATTAGCTTAGTCTTAATTAATATTTGGGCTTAATGAGGTAATTAGCTAGGTGTAAGGTTGATTATATGATTGTTAAGCTGCATGCACGTGCCATTGTCAGACTAGATCTCTCTCTCTCTCTCTCTCTCTCTCTCTCTCTCACACACACACACACACACACACACACACACACACACACACAGAGTTGGGTTTAATGTTCAGCTTACAATTGTTAAGCTACACACACACACAGAGTTGGGTTTAATTGTTAAGCTGCACACGCGCACGCGCACGCGCGTGCACACACACACACACACAGAGTTGGGTTTGATGTTGAGCTCACAATTGTTAAGCTGCATGCAATGCAAAGTATGCAAATTTGCCCTTGTGAACACAAAATTGTGAGACTAAATCTCTCTCTCTCTCTCTCTCTCTCTCTCTCTCTCTCTAATTTGTGTCTCACAGTTGGGTTCAATGTTGAGCATATGATTGTAGTAAGCCGAATGCATTTATGCGATGCAAGTGTGTACATTTTTCCCATTCATTCTCTCTCTCTCTCTCTCCCCCCCCTACCCCCCCACTGAGGAAGGGTTAGATTAAGTTTTCTTTGATCTCATTGTTTCTCCATTCATGACCCTTACTGTGCCCATATCCATGAACAAGAAGTAATGCTGACACATGGTGTTCTTCTGTTAAATGCAGTCTCAAGCCAGAATCCAAGCTCGCTGTGGAGGCCCCAACAAGAAGAGAGTTTTCTCAAGCCTTGATCAAGGGCAACAAACTGACATTATACCACCCCCCATAACAGTAAGAAGCCAACCATTTCATGTACTTCCAGTGAAGGAGAAGATGAGGGGGAGAGCTTCAATATGTCAAAAAACCTCTCCACAAAGCCAATGTTGAGAAGGATCAAAAACCTACACCCCTAATAAGCAGAGGATCCCAAGCTAATGGTGGCTCAAAAGAGTCCAAATGGGCTGAGCAATTGCTATGTGCCTGTGCTTCAGCCATAGCTAGCAACAACATAATCCGCACTCAGCACTTAATGTGGGTATTAAACAATCTAGCCTCCTTCACCGGAGATGCTAATCAAAGATTAGCAGCCAATGGGCTCAAAGCTCTATTCTCAAGGGTGACAGGGAGTATTAGTTTACCTCCTCCAATAAGCCAGCTTCTTAATCCCAATGATTATGCTAATCGTGCTCCTAAGCCTGTGCAAAGTGCTCTACTCAGATTTCATGATGCTAGCCCTTGGCACCAGACAATGTACACCATAGCCAATGGGGCTATGTTGGAAGCTTGTGAGGGTCATGATGTAGTGCATATTGTGGACATTGGGGTTTCACAAGGCACCCAATGGCAAACTTTTATTGAAGCTCTTGCAACAAGGCCCTCTGGACCCCCCAAACTCATGCCCAAACTCATGAGGCTAACCATAGTGCAAAATTTCAGTGCTCTTTTCCATGTTGTGGCTGATGCAAGTGCTGATTTTTTATTTAGATTAGAGCCATTTGTGAAGAAATTGGGTTTGAAGGTGGAGCTTAAAATCATTTCTAAGCAACTAGAGACTCTACAAAATCGTCAGAAACATCGTCCAAACAAGTGTCGAAACCAATGTCATAATAAATGTTGAAATAAACGTCGAAAATGAATCGTTTTTTATGCTCATTTTGACGTATATATTGACGTATATACCAATGTTTATCGACACATATAGAGACAAAAACATGCAATTTCTCGATGCAAATTCTGATGGAGGCAGACAAATTTCAGCTGCCATTTTGATGCTTTTTCTCATGGATGCAAGTATAAATGTTTTTGGCATAATGGTGCCTCTAGGTACGTAGATGCACCATTATGACAAATACGTCAAGATTTTATTGCATTTGTATTCAACTAAAGCTTTACGCAAACTTAAAGAATTGAGACAAACAAAGATACATTGATAGATTATCAAGTTTCAACATATCGTCGAGGGTTTTCTTCATGCTTCCTCACCTCCTCATCCCATTTCTCTTAGTTAGAAAACCAAGGCTTTTCTCCCACTGTTTCTCGGGGGGCGGGGGGGTCACTAATAAATATTTAAGTGTAGCACGTCGATTCAACAGAAGAATCCCTTTTTACGCATTTTTTACATACAGAAGGGTGCCATTTAAAGGGGTATTCATAGGTTGAATAGAAAAAGGGTATGTTTTATTCATGAAAAATTTATAGATAAGGGATTTTTAAAATAGGCCTTGAACACACATGTGATACATAGGGTTTACTTATAATGAACCCCCCGAGCACCGTTTTCATTGTTGGGTGACATGGGACATGTAACATCTCTCCTGCCTAGATAAGCAATTGACCTCAATTGTGTGTTTTCGTATTGCGAGCAAAGGAGATCAATGTCTTACAGTATAACAATTGTGGTATCTTCTCTAATTATGACAGGATAGACATTCTGTCAAGGAGATCAATGTCTTACACTGTAACAATTATAGTATAGGTACTCTATCAAGGAATTCTATGTGTAATAAATTTTAGTATCCCATACCATCAGAAATTATCCCATATAAATCTAGAGATAAGTATGCATCGGAATCCTTCACACAGGATTAATCTTTGTGTCCTATACCACAAGACTAATAAGTAGTGAAGAATGATAAAGCATAGTTCAAGATGGAAGGACCAATTCCTTCAAGAAGTTCTGCTTTTGATGCATAAAAACTCTCCTTGAAATTTACAAAAAGTCTTAAATAAAATTTATTATAATAATACTTAAATGAAATGAATATGTTACCTTAGGAGTCGGAATACTCGTCATAGCAGGAATATTCATCTTCATCATCATTGATCATACTTATCCCAAGTGAAATATACTTTAACTTTGGTGGACAATTCCATGCAATATGTCCAACTTCGTTGCACCTCATCTGATTTACACAAGTAATAAAATATCCCCGATGTACTTGAATTTGAGAAGTTGGTAAAACATTTGAAGTAAAGCTTGTATGTCAAAAGATAAGTGGCAAAAATAAATTTGTTGATGTTGAATAGTCAACAAAAAGCTATAGTTTCAGAAGTCTTTAAAAACTTGAGAATATTGCCTCAGAAATGCGTGTAACATAGAAGATAACTCTCAAAATTACTCCTTGGTGACAAAATAATCTAAGTAATAATGTTGTGAAGAAGACCTTAAAAGAATCGTGAAATTTTGTAGAAGAATCCTTAGTCATGTTTTGTCTACTTGTTTGCTGAAATTTGTTGTCAAGGTAAAAAGAGGAATTTTTAAAAGCCCGTCTATTTTTCTTTATTAAAACAGAGTCACAGTTTCAGATTTATGACACAAACACAAATATAAGAAACACATAGATTGTGGAGAATGCAATTGAGCCTAAAAAGTTATTATATTTCAGAAAAAGTGTTGGGCCTTTGGCCATATATACATAAAGTTTTTACAATGAAGAGGTATCTAAGTGGAATCCTCATCGGATTCAGAGTGATCATCATCATCATCTTCCTCATCCTCTTCACTTTCTTCATGTTGATAATCAAAATCCTCCTCTTCATCTTTCCCTTCATCCTACATACATGCCATCAAGCGCAAGGTAAGCAAGAGCATTAAAATACACGAGAATTGGCTTGAAGTTTGGGTCTTTCAAGTGCCCCGGTGCCTTCTTCCAATACCTCCTATCAAACACCTTTGCACTCTCGGGGGGTTCACTATATGGAAGCCCCTCCTACGACGTTGTGTGGATAAAAATAGGAGTTGAAATGTGTACATACATGTATAGGCCGTGTGTGAAGTTTTGCTTTTGAAAGCATTGTCAGGTGTACAGAGTAAATGCATTGATGTGAGCATGTACAGGCCTGTCTGGAGAGAGGTCCACTGAGGATGATATCAGCTGCTTGATGGCTTTGATTGTGTGCGCGTCCTAAAAAAGTAAGTGGGCACTCGTATGCTGCATTTGGAATGTGTATGGAGGCGTGGGCATTGAACACTGAAGTGGCCAGTGTTGCCTTTAGCATGGGCAAAATAAAAGGTAAGGGGCCAAGGTAGTATTGGACTTTTGGTGTGAAAAGGAGGATGTGGCCATCTTGTAGGCTTTAAAGGAAATTTAAAAATGATAATAACTGGCCAGCTGTAAAAGGTGAGCGTGGAGGCTAACCTGGCTGCCAGCGCACCTCGAGAAGCTTGGCGAAGCAAGGAAATCGGCCGCGTGCAGAAGAGAAAGAGGATGGGTCGCCTTGTTGCGGGGGATCTCTGGGACGCAGACAAGCAGAGGAGAGGCTCTCAAGTGCAGAAAAAGAGAGAGACCACAGGGGAGGCGGCTTTGAAGTTGGTGGCATGGCTGCTGTGCAGGTGCGAGAGCAAAGGCCGTGGTGTAGAGTAACTGGAGCGCAGCTGAGGGCGCCGTTTTGTGAGAGGGGAGAGCTGGTACTGGAGGTCGTCACGAGGCTGGAGGTGGCAGTCGTGTAGAGGCGGGAGAGGTTCTCCAGCAGAGCAGGGAAATGGGGTGCCACTGATGAAGAGCAGGTGGGCGTAGCATGCAAGCACACGCAGAGGTTGTCGGGCTCCTCGTGTGAAGAGAAGATGCAGAGAAGGCTGGCGCGTTGGTGGCTCGCAAGTAACTGGAGAGGAGGGAGACGTGACAAGAAGGTTGGAGCCAACCGTGAGAGAGTCGCCTTGGGTTGTGACAGCCACAAGAAGCGCAGCTGTAGCTAGACATACTGAAAGGTTGCCTTGAAGTGGGTGGCCGAGCTGGAAGGCGCAAGGAGTAGAGAAGGTAGCTGCTGGAAAACAGTGTGTGGGGGAACAACTGGAAGGAGCCATCTCTATTGGCAAAGACAAAGGGCGACTCTGCAACAAGAAGGGGGGGTCGTCTGCAGTAGAGTGTGCTGCCGGCTGGAGGAAGGAGAGAGCATCGTCTGAGCATCGTCTGAGCATCGTCTGTACAAGGGAGCCTGAAGGCTGCAAGCAGTGGCTAGGGGAGGCGGGTCGTAAAAGAGTGTAGAGTGCATGTGTGGACTGTGAAGGCTGAGAAGATAATAAAGCACAGGGAATATCTCAATACCACTCCACTGTCAAAGAACCATACTACTGCTGCTGCTGTCGTGGAGATAAGGAGAGGAAGACATCAAGCTGCTCTTCTTGTGTGAACATGAGGAAGGTGACAAGGAGGCTTGTTGTGTTTAGCTGAGCAGTACCGACTGAACACTCAGAGAGAGAGAGAGAGAGTGTGTGGTTTTTTTGTGGATTTCTACCCCTTCTGGAGACTCAGGCCAGAGTTGTAAATATTTTTGATTAGCTGGTGTTTGGTGAAGCCAGAGAGTTTCTTTTTTTCTCCTTTGTTCATTTGGGAACAAGATGTGAAAGCCAGATCTGAAATATAAGTTTTGTTCATGCTCTTTGGTCTGGTGTTCTGGTGTGTTTGCATGCGTGTGTGGAAGTGTGGCATGCTATAAGGGCGTAGACAGCTCTACCGCTTCCGTGCCATCACTTTTTGGTGCCTCCACAGAGGAGCAGATTTCCTCTGGTTCGTGAAAGAAGATAGGGGCTGTGTGAAGCAAGATTTGGAAAGATGGCTCAAGATTTTCCAGAATATTGGGGATTGCCACAGGAAAGTGCAGTCAGGTTTCTGGAGAAGATGGAATTTACAGCCTTGATGAAAGACAGGGCAACCCCGGAGATCCTTTCTCAAATTTTGGCTTATTGCTTGCAGGGTGATGCAAAAACATGGTTACAGATGTTTGTGACTACACACAGGAACATTCATCAGCAGGATCCTGAGTACCGTGTAGTCAGAGCTGCATTCTTGGCACAGTTTGCCCGAGTGAGGAGTCCAAATGAGGTGTGGAAGGAATTGTGCAACATTCAGCAGAAAGATGGTCAGGATGTGGATCAGTACCTGATAGAGTTTGGTAGACTGTGGAGTCTATGGTGTGAGGCTCTGATTCCTGAAGTACCCCCGCAGATGAATAAGAGAGATCGGTTTGTGGCTGGTCTGGAGCCAACCCTCCGTCTAAAGGTGGAGCTGAAGAACCTGGATAGCTTTGAGGAGGCTGTCAGAGTAGCTCGAGAGAAGGAGTGGAAGGTGAAGCGTCTGAGGCAGATGGGAATACAGGAAGAGCCGAAGAAGTTTATGAAGATGCCAGAGATTGAGAGTATACATCCTGAAAGGGAAGCTGCTGTTGTTCCAGAACATGAAGACACTTTGAAGAGGGACATACATGATGCAGTGGAGCTCATGAAGTCTCTAAGTTTGAATTGGATGGAAGCAGGTGGAAAGGGAAGAAGCCGAGGTGCACCAAATAATAGAAGGGACAGTATCTCAACAGGTGAAGGGAACATGGGAGGAACAGGGAGAGGACGGGGCTACTATTTGAGTAATGTCCAGTGCTGGAACTGTGGGGAGCGGGGACATATCAGCCCTCAATGTGACAAGCCGCCCAGAGCAGGTGGTAGAATATATCCTGTGATGCAGAGGACTAATGATAGATCGGGGGACCATAGTGTTGAAGTAAAAGATCCAAATCAACCCTCTACCAGTGGAGTCAAATGGGAGGATAAGGGAAAGGGACCGGCTCTCAGCTTGATAGAAGTGGAGACCATTCCAGAGATTATGCCTGTGGCAAAGAGGACGAGGAGTACAATGGCAGAACCTGAACCATCTTCTAAGAAAGGTAAGCATGTCCAATTTGATATAAGCCCTCAACCAGAGAAGAAAAAGAGGAAGCCAAGGAGACATTATAAAACTTCAGATTTGCATATTGGTCAAGGTCAAGAGGAGTATACATTGATGGGAGACTTAAAGGGAAGGGTAGCCAATATAACATTTGCCCAATTACTTGGATTGTGTCCGAAGCTTAAGAGAGAGTGGAAGAAGTTGGCAAATCCGAGGAAAGTAAATGAGCAGGAACCCACACAAGGCGAAATGGAGCTAATGTCTGTGGAAGACCTTCCTGATATTTGTCCATCAGTTGATGCCTGGTGTGGAAGTGTAAGTGTTGGAGAGGCATATGTTGATGGCGGTGCACAAATCAGTGTGATGACTCAGTCCTGCATGGAGAGATTGGGGTTGAAGCTGAATGCTAGTTCAGACTTTAGACTCCGTCTGGCAAATCATGCAAAAGTAAAGTGTCTGGGTATATGCACAGAAGTGCCAGTGACTGCTTTTGGTGTGGTTTGCAATATAAATTGCCATATTATGCCGGCTGGTTTGGGAGCCTATCCACTGATTTTGGGTAGACCTTGGCTCAGACAGGTGGGTGCCATCCAAAACTGGAAAAAGGGAACCATAACAGTACATAATAGGAGAGGGAGAGCCAGGAAATTCAACATGAGTAGTAAGCGGGAAATGAAGAGTGAGCCGGAAGAAACCAGTGCTGATGAGTATACAGATAGTGAAACTGAAGAAGAGAGTTCTACTTCTGATGATGAGAGCCAGGTATCATTTATAATGAAGGAAGAAAATGAACATGTGATGCAAGCTGAAGAGGAGATAAAGAAGGAAGAAGAGAGCAGACTTGAAGATATGGACAGTCTGATGCAGCCTCCATCACCCAGTGCGGAGAAAGAGAAGCTGTTACAGGGCATGCTGAATCCTAAATTGCAGCCAGTGGAGAAAGAAGAGTATATGAAGGTAATACATAAATTCCCTCATTTGTTTATTACTTCATATGAAGAGATCCGAGGATTCAAATGTGAGCCAATGCCTATAGTATTAAAGGAGGGTGTAAGGCCAGTGTTTCAGAAACTGAGGAGAATAAATAGAGAGCTATTGCCTGTATTAAGAGAGGAGCTGAGTAAGTTGTTAAAAGCAGGGTTAATTTATCCAGTAGATCACTCAGATTGGGCAAATCCAGTGGTCTTTACTCCAAAGCATACAGGTGGTTGGAGAGTCTGTATTGATTACAAACCTCTGAATGCTGCAACAAAAAGCAATCATTATCCTCTGCCGTTTATTGATGATATTTTGGACAGGGTAGCTGGATATGAGAGGTATAGTGTATGCGATGGCTTTTCTGGGTATTTTCAGATCTCAATTGCTGAGGAAGATCAGGCTAAAACCACAATCATTACACCGTGGGGTTGCTTCTGTTACCGAGTAGTACCATTTGGTTTGAAAAATGCACCCTCGTGGTATCAGAGGAACACTGATAGAGTACTTGCACCTCTTACAGATCATTTTGTGAGAGCTTTCTTGGATGATATATGTGTGTATAGTTCTCAAAAAGAGCATAGTAATAAATTGGAGCAAGTATTTTCTAAAATGGATGATGCAGGTGGACAGCTGAATCCAAAGAAGTGTCATTTAGGACATTCAAGGGTGAAGCTGTTAGGGCATATGATATCTCAGAATGGAATTGAGCCTGATCTAGAGAAGATAAAAGCTCTTGTCTTATTATCTGCACCATCAACATCCAGGCAGCTCTACAGACTTTTGTCCAGAAGGTAAAATATCTGGCAAGATTTGTTCCTTTAATGTCTCAACTGCTTTATCCTCTTCAGCAGGCTATGAGTGAAGAAGGAGCCATTGCAGTGGAATGAAGAATGCAAGGAAGTGTTTGAGAAAGTAAAGGAGGTATTGGGAGGTATTTCCAGTGTGAAAGCTCCGGATTTCTCTCAGGTCTTTTATGTGAATCCATCTTTTGGTCCGGATGTAGTTGGAGCAATCTTAATGCAGAAAGGAGATGAATCCAGATATATGAAGCCTGTGTATTATGCAAGTAGAGTGAAGACAGAAGCAGAGAGGAAATATACTGAGGCTGAATTGGTTTTGTCAAGTTTGGTGTATGCTTGCAGGAAATTCAGGTCATATCTCCTGATGAAACCATTTGTGGTGCTGACAAATTATACTTTACTCCCTCAGCTGGTGAATGGTACTTCACTCTCAAAAGGTATGATGCGATGGTTAGTGGAGCTTCAAGAGTATGATTTCTCATTTTTAATTGAAGATACTTGCAAGGCAACTCTGGCAGATCTTCTAACATACAAAGATGGCCCGATACTGGTGAAGGAAGTGGATTCAAAGATAGAAAAAGAGGAACAGATTATCATTCCTGGAGCTCATGTTTTATTCTTTGATGGTTCGTATAAAAGGAGTATACATCAGGCCACCGGAGGATATATAATCCAGGATTCAGAAGGTGTGCTGATTCTAAAGAATGGAATACATCTGGAAGCTGAAAGTAACAATGAGGCTGAGTACACAGCATTGTTTCAAGGGTTGCAGGCTGCTTTAAAGCAGAAGATTCAAAAGCTAATCATAAAGGGAGATTCTCTATTAGTGGTAAAGCAGGTCTTGGGTAGCTGGCGAGCAAAGAATCCGAGATTAAAAGAATGTCTGGCTAATGTTAGAAGGCTGCTACATCAATTTATAGTATGGAGTATTCAACATGTGCGGCGGGAGGAAAATCATATGGCACATGAGTTGGCTCAGGAGGCAATTAATCAGGATCCAGTAATTGCAAAAATCGAAGAGCCATTATACAGAGGGAGAGAATACCTATCCAGGGTGGTGGATTATTTACTTTCAGGTCGCTTGCTTGAGGAGCTCAAAAAAGGCCAAAAGTATCATTTCATCAGAAAAAGTAAGCATTATGTCATGATTGGGGATGAATTATATATGCAGGGAGCTGATCAGGTATTGAGGAGAATTCCCTGGAGAGAAGAGATTTATTATATTCTATCTTCAAATCATGAAGGAGCATGTGGGGGTCATTATGCATTTAAGATCACCTTGCAGAAGATATTACTGGAGGGTTATGTATGGCCTTCCATCCAGAAGGATATTCAACACTGGTGCAGGTCTTGCCATGAGTGCCAGAGAATGGGGAAGAGGATCTTAAAAATGGAGCCGAGAAATATCATGCTGGTATATGACATTTTTGAAAGATGGGGAGTAGATGCAGTTGGACCATTTCCCAGGACAGCCAGAGGAAAGTGTTATGTGCTTACTGCGGTGGATTACCTATCAAAATGGGCAGAAGTGAAGGCAGTAAAGAGAGTGGATAGTAAAGAGGTGGCTGATTTTGTGTATGAACATATATGCTGCAGGTTTGGAATTCCTCTGGAGATACTATCAGATAATGGACCTGAATTTAGAGGAGAGGTAGTTGACCATTTATGCAGAAGATTGAGTATCAACCACAAATACTCCACTCCTTATCACCCTCAATGCAATGGCTTGAATGAAAGGTTCAATGGTGAATTTAAGCTGATGATAACCAAAATGACAGAAGGCCATATCAAGAATTGGGATATAGAGATGAATCGTGTATTATGGGCATACAGGGTTGCTGTAAAATCTGGTACACAATTCTCACCCTTTCATTTAGTTTATGGGAAAGAAGCACTCATGCCTATTGATGTGGAAATACCAGCTTTGAAGTTTTTGATTGAAGAAGGGCATGAGCCTATTAATTGTTACAGAGAAAGATTACTGGCTTTGCAAATAGTTCAGCTGGACAGAGAGCTTGCATTTGATCACTATGCAGCTATGCAATTAAAAAGACAAGAGAGAGAGAATGAGAAGGTGGAGCAGAAAGAAATTGAAGAGGGTGATCTAGTTCTCAGGTATAATAGCAAGCTGGATAGCACTTTTCATATTGCATTCCAGACAAAGTGGGAAGGTCCGTATAAAGTTGAGAGAAAATTTGATAATGGGAGTTATCAACTTGCTGATTTGGATGGAAAGAAGCATAAAAGGAGAGTGAATGGTCTACGACTGAAGAAATATTTTGCTCGATTGATGTTAGCCGTGAAAGAAGAAGATCAGGAAGCTTGTGATGCATGTCAGGAGGATGTGGAAGGTACAAAGGAAGATCTGAATATTTCATGCCTCTTTGTACAGCTGCTGGACATGAAGGTCTCAGCAGAAGTAGGGGGTTGCTAAATATGTGTGGATAAAAATAGGAGTTGAAATGTGTACATACATGTATAGGCCGTGTGTGAAGTTTTGCTTTTGAAAGCATTGTCAGGTGTACAGAGTAAATGCATTGATGTGAGCATGTACAGGCCTGTCTGGAGAGAGGTCCACTGAGGATGATATCAGCTGCTTGATGTCTTTGATTGTGTGCGCGTCCTAAAAAAGTAAGTGGGCACTCGTATGCTGCATTTGGAATGTGTATGGAGGCGTGGGCATTGAACACTGAAGTGGCCAGTGTTGCCTTTAGCATGGGCAAAATAAAAGGTAAGGGGCCAAGGTAGTATTGGACTTTTGGTGTGAAAAGGAGGATGTGGCCATCTTGTAGGCTTTAAAGGAAATTTAAAAATGATAATAACTGGCCAGCTGTAAAAGGTGAGCGTGGAGGCTAACCTGGCTGCCAGCGCACCTCGAGAAGCTTGGCGAAGCAAGGAAATCGGCCGCGTGCAGAAGAGAAAGAGGATGGGTCGCCTTGTTGCGGGGGATCTCTGGGACGCAGACAAGCAGAGGAGAGGCTCTCAAGTGCAGAAAAAGAGAGAGACCACAGGGGAGGCGGCTTTGAAGTTGGTGGCATGGCTGCTGTGCAGGTGCGAGAGCAAAGGCCGTGGTGTAGAGTAACTGGAGCGCAGCTGAGGGCGCCGTTTTGTGAGAGGGGAGAGCTGGTACTGGAGGTCGTCACGAGGCTGGAGGTGGCAGTCGTGTAGAGGCGGGAGAGGTTCTCCAGCAGAGCAGGGAAATGGGGTGCCACTGATGAAGAGCAGGTGGGCGTAGCATGCAAGCACACGCAGAGGTTGTCGGGCTCCTCGTGTGAAGAGAAGATGCAGAGAAGGCTGGCGCGTTGGTGGCTCGCAAGTAACTGGAGAGGAGGGAGACGTGACAAGAAGGTTGGAGCCAACCGTGAGAGAGTCGCCTTGGGTTGTGACAGCCACAAGAAGCGCAGCTGTAGCTAGACATACTGAAAGGTTGCCTTGAAGTGGGTGGCCGAGCTGGAAGGCGCAAGGAGTAGAGAAGGTAGCTGCTGGAAAACAGTGTGTGGGGGAACAACTGGAAGGAGCCATCTCTATTGGCAAAGACAAAGGGTGACTCTGCAACAGGAAGGGGGGGTCGTCTGCAGTAGAGTGTGCTGCCGGCTGGAGGAAGGAGAGAGCATCGTCTGAGCATCGTCTGAGCATCGTCTGTACAAGGGAGCCTGAAGGCTGCAAGCAGTGGCTAGGGGAGGCGGGTCGTAAAAGAGTGTAGAGTGCATGTGTGGACTGTGAAGGCTGAGAAGATAATAAAGCACAGGGAATATCTCAATACCACTCCACTGTCAAAGAACCATACTACTGCTGCTGCTGTCGTGGAGATAAGGAGAGGAAGACATCAAGCTGCTCTTCTTGTGTGAACATGAGGAAGGTGACAAGGAGGCTTGTTGTGTTTAGCTGAGCAGTACCGACTGAACACTCAGAGAGAGAGAGAGAGAGTGTGTGGTTTTTTTGTGGATTTCTACCCCTTCTGGAGACTCAGGCCAGAGTTGTAAATATTTTTGATTAGCTGGTGTTTGGTGAAGCCAGAGAGTTTCTTTTTTTCTCCTTTGTTCATTTGGGAACAAGATGTGAAAGCCAGATCTGAAATATAAGTTTTGTTCATGCTCTTTGGTCTGGTGTTCTGGTGTGTTTGCATGCGTGTGTGGAAGTGTGGCATGCTATAAGGGCGTAGACAGCTCTACCGCTTCCGTGCCATCAACGTGCGTTCAAGCGGTATTTAAAAATCCCCTTATCTATGAATTTTGAGCTAATAAAACTACCCCTTTTTCTTTATAAACTTACGGTTTTTTTTCCAAAGTACAATTAAAATACCCCACTTGTAATTGTATTTCTGTAAATTTACCCAATATTTTGGACTAAAAAAACCCCACCTAATGATCGCACGTGGTAGACTTACATATTTTGAGGTGCACCCCCCGAGTTTGCACTGCACATGCAATATAAGCAGGGACTTTTTGTGTTGGCACCCTTTTACACATTATGTATACATTTCAGAGTTTTAAGATCACCCGCCATATGCCACTCCACCTAATATTGTCCCATGCCTTCCACATCAAAGATTTTGCCATTTCTCTACTCTCGCTGATGATCTCGGGTATCGATGTCTTATGAAAGACCTAATGTAGAACATCAAAATCCTCTGATTCTACCTGCAATACATAAGAAACATAGGAATGCAACACCCATCAATGTTTTTTATATGTAATTCTTTTTTCACAAACATATCCGAGTCTAATTAATTTTACCTTAAAGGATTCCATCAGTGTTTTTTATATGTAATTCTTTTTTCACAAACATATTTGAGTCTAATTAATTTTACCTCAAAGGATCCCAAAGACAATATATTATTTTCAGATTGAACACTAAATCATCTAGGATCATCTTTTAGAATAGATGTATCAAGTGCCCTGTTCATTAGTGTGATGGTAACCCTTTGTAACTTTCTCTCCTTCATAATTTGACACTCATCAAGCTTTAGCACAAATTTGAGGACACCATCACATTCTTCGGGAGTAACTTCAAACAATTGAACAGCATATCATTGTAAGCCCTCCAAGTCGTAGGAAAATATTATTGTATCTATTACAGACCACATCTCCTGTTGGTGCAGCATAGGTGTCTTCAATATGAAATGGGGTTTCCAATGCTTGCAATACCTCTTCATTTACTTGTTTACGCATTTTTTTTTAACCAAAGAAGTATTTGGCAATAATGATCCTTTCATACTAGAATCCTTCATCTTTTCTTATAAAGTCTTATAAATGGTTGAGTACCCTCTGTGTGATATACCAGCCTCATCAAGTATTTCCTGGATGTCCTGTGGATTGAGTTGATTCTCTTTGAAAAAGTCTTCGATTTGCTTTTCTGAGACCTTCTTATATTTCTTCTCATTCGTCAGTGCTTCTTCATACTAGCAATCTAAAAGAAGACTTAAATGTGTGCCAGAAGGTTCTGTCGTTGATTCTTTATCAGGGCGCAATAATGATCTGATATCAGATTGAAATCCAAAAATTGATATATATGAACATATGCAATAATGATTGATGTTCATAAAATATCATAATAGAAACAATAAACGAGTTAATAGAAAGGAGCTTACTTGATTGCATGTATTCTCTTCTTGATACCACCACCTCCTTCATTTGCTTAATATCCCTTAGTTTTTTTTTGTCGTCTACGGAGACCTGATGAGGTCTGCTTATGTCTTAATTCAGACATTTGTTTTTCAAGCCTTAAAATGGCTTCATTATTGCTTAATAACTTCTGCACACATTGCTCCATGGTTTTCTTCAAATGAATTTTCTCCTTCTCAAACAAATCTCTTTCTAATTTAAGAACATTGCTTGTTGCTTCTAAATGATGTGTATATCCTAAGAGCCCATTATAGCCATCTCCAACAAAGTTAAGCAGAGATGTCATATTCCTAAATGGGGGTGTGGATTTTGTAAAAGGGTCTTTTGGATATAACCTCCCATCAATCCATAAATCTATGTTTTTCTTCCCTTACATCCTCAACATTTCTTTAGAAGCAGTACACAAAGTATCAGGTTTATTTCTTTTATTTAGAGGTTCATATTCACGTTCAAGCTTGATGTGTAAGTTGTAGATGTCTCTTTTCTCTATATTCGTCCTTGCTCTTGATCCCTCTGCCATCCTCTTGATCCTCTCTATGTTCCTCCTTGCTCTTGATCAGTAGCAAAATCTGAATTGAAAGAGAAAGGTGCCAAAATAGTAAAAAGAAGTACAGAATCGAACTAATTTGCGAGAAAAAGCTTGATTTTGAAGGTACCAATACCTGTAAACTTTGATATGTAAAACCTTCAAAATTTGAGGTGAAGTTTCTTGCAGGGAGGGAATTCGAACTATTTTTGAACGATCATTGGTTCAAATTTCAAGAAATATTTTATTTCGGCTTGTATGTAGAGATTTTGAGATATAAGCCATTAAACTTGGAGAATTGACCAATTCATTGTTCACGTAGTATATATAGTACATGAACGGATTAAAGACTTCGAGAACTAGCAATATTCTATCATTTTTATGTATATTTAAGAATAGAATATATCTTTTATATCTCAAGAAAATGCCAAAATCAATTTCACCTTATTTTTTAGGCTTTTTGGATTATCTCTCTCTAAGCTTAGTTGTTGGCACTTCTTAGAGGGCCCAAAGTTGAGTCCAAGCATATGAAGAGCTTAGTGTGAATAGACACCCTTGATAAAATATTAGGGTACAAGGGCCAATACATATGAAGAGTTTAGTGTGAATACACACCCCTGATAAAATATTAGGGTAGAGGGGCTAAACACCCTTGATGACTTTAGTGTGAATAGGTACATATGAATGAGTTGACACACTTGAAAATAATTATGGTAGAGGGGCTAGTAGAACGGACATGCTCAATTATTATACGATGTTGTTGTATATACTGGTCCTTGCATATCGATCACACACACATCAAATTTTTTCTCTCAACCATGTCTTAGAACCAAACACCCTCAATTTCTTTTGCACGGGCTCCAATATTTGAAACACCACACTCCAAAAGTAGAACAAAATTGTTATGATGTAGCAACACAACAAGATTGGTCTAAAATCCGTCATACTAGTGGCTCTCTACTGGAATAATAATATTCACTCTTCCACGTAACATTATCAGTCGCTATCCGTGCTATTTTTGTGCCATGTCTTAGAAATGATCGCCCTTAATCGTCTTCTTTCCTTTATTGAGAGGCCTCTACAACAAGACTTTGAGTGATAATGTCTTCGTGCACGATGACAGCACGGGTGACGACCCCGACGAGGACCCCGCCGGATACTGATAGTTTGCTGCTCGTCAACTTCCACTGTATAAGACGAGCACGCGCGCATACACACACGAAAACACAGCTCGAGTCATCCTAACAGAACCTGATCGCCTAGGCCAAGGAAATATTGTCCAACAAGCTCGAGTGGAGAAAGAAGAGGAGATTAATGTTCATGCAGACTTTAGAGCTTTGACAGCTGATATTACTGCTCATACTGCATTTGTTGGGAGCAGCTTCACAGAAGGCAAGCAAGTGTTTGAAATGCAGCATGAGCAGCAGATCCTCTTAGACGAGGTCAATCGCACTGTATATATCCCTGGATCAAGGTGAGAAGCTGAGTGCAGAATTACTGGCTTTCCACTTCTCAATGTCCAGAATGTTCTTAACATATGCTCTGAAGCTTTCTTTGAGGTAGCTTTCTTTGACATGTATGGCAACGATTTGCTCGGCCTGATGATGGCTGCTAACAAGGGAGAGCTCCAGGGAAACCAGAAGAACCTGAGTATGGGGATTGGTGAAATCATTGATGAGTGCAAGACCTTCTTCATTGCAGGGCATGAGACGACATCAACGCTGTTGACTTGGAAATTTCTACTGCTTGCAGCAGGCAGTCCAAAATGGCAAGAGCGTGTTAAGGAGGAGGTGCACTACACATTTAGGGGGTCTCTTACAAAACTCTCATAGTCGGACAAGCCACACATTCGTCCTCAAGTGGAGTAGGGCTTTGCGTCCCTATGCAGATTGAGAAGAGCCAGACTAGAATCATCCAAGTGCCGTATGACCCAATCAAATGGCCCAAGTCTTACACAACTTGTGCATTTAAGTGGAGATTGAGAAGAGCAAGACTAGAATCATCCAAGTGTCGTATGACCCAAGCAAAAGGCCCAAAGTCTTACACAACTGGATGTATTACACTTTGGTTGCTTTTACTTTTGGAATTTTACTTCAAGGTGAAGGATCGCAACATGCAAGATAGACTCAATTATGTTATATTACTATGCTAGTGATTATTTCACTAAATGGGCAAAGGCTAGAGCCTCTAAGAAAGTCAAACCTCCTAAATTCATGTATGAGCAAGTCATATTGTTATGTAGCTCGTAGCAACTAACCGGGAGCTCGATCGGCCTCTCAGACCATCCATCATAGGGTGGGTGGTGAGCGAGTCGGCGTTTAGGGAAGAGGGCACTTGGGTGCAGTCCCCGGCGGCGGTGGCGGGTGATCGTACATGTGTGGACACGTGGCCACTATATATGTCCGGCATGTCCAAATCTGGGAGGTAGAGGTAGTTCTAGAGTGACGTGAAGAAGAATGGTAAATCCTCTCGGTAGTTGCATACTATGCATTGGTAACCTCTTAGTTCCACAGAGTTCAAAGAGGTAATTGCTGTGTCGGACATATAGATAGTACCACACTTGCTGTGTTACCAAGGCAATGTGGTAGCCATTAGTGGGACCACATGATTTGGTCCCCTTGTATGGCAGGCTAGGTGGTCTCAGAGTCATTGTCATGATTGATCTCACTGAGCCACTCACAACTTTCTTAACTACGCTGTCGTGACGTGGACGGTGTCGCTGGGAAAGTGCAAGACTTCCAGCTGTGAGAGTAGGTTCCAAATTTAACAAGGAAACTCACACACAAAATTTTCCCCAAGGAGCATAGGACATATCCATTTCTAATGACATATACATGTGTCAATTCACTTCAATACATCCTTGAATTCATCCTGATGATTGCACAAAATTGTGTACCAAGTGCTTGTCCCTTTCCAAGCATAGATTCACTGGCTCCTTTTTCCAAATCCTTCAAGCCAATCACATGTAGGCATAGCATAACCTTACAAATAATTCCAACATACATGTAACCATTTTCATTCCATACATCCAGTATCTCTAATCCCATCATCTCATGATGTTCTTTATCACCTGAAAACCTACCTATAAATTCCAACAACTCACAAGTACAAGACGATATATGGCATAACTATAACATGCTCACATGATTTTTTAAGAAATTCCATAGCTTGCTTTTCAGATCCACTAGGGTAGAAACAATTCAAATTTACCAAAAGCCTTGCTGCATTTTTTGATATTTTGATCCCATGAATTTTGATGCATTAGTACCACAACTCCTCACACCAAATCATTCTTGATTTAAAAAAAAAAACCTTTATGGTTTATGGACCTAACGATTTTTCAAATCGTGGGTATGTAGAGTGGAGAAATTAAATAAGTAAATCAACACTTATCTGAAGCGAAGGCGGATTCCACATGTTTTTTTTTTTGTAAAATTCCAAACGGCACTTCGCCTGCAGGCCATGAGAAGCAGAAAATATATATTTATTAAAAACCCTATCACCAGATAGCACACGATTTACTCATCATTTCTAACTCCTACAAGCGCTGAACAGTAGCCGCCACTTAAGATTTTTAGCCTCTGGTCAAACACGAACTGGTTCTCTCCATTTCTCTGCAGATTTTCTTCTGATCCTCTCTCCACACTCTGGTTTTTTCTCCTTTTTCTCGCAAGGGAATTGGCGCCCCCACACCTTTTGCAGCTATCTTCATGCATTTTCCTTCTTCCAAAATACTCATGCGCCACCTTTCCATTTCTAATACTTTCGATTATTTATCCTTTTAATGCCACGCAAGCTGCCCCCTTAATATCCCTTATTATAGTCTTCATTCAATAAGGTGTGTGATGCTCCTAACCTTGGCATTAAGGCAAGCTTCCCAATACAAAGTAGATCATCCAATTGTATCTCCCGCATTCGATAAAGACTTCGGCACTCTAATGCCCCATTGAATCTCCATTGCTCTTGATGCCTCCATGGTTTATAATGTCATCATATCGACCATGTGATTTATAGAATTCCCCAATTGTTCACTCAAATATATCTCCATGTGTTCATAAATGCATTCCCTTGTGCATTGGCATGCCCTCATGTTTGCATTCTCATAAGAGGTATTCACTAATTTGACCCATCGCGATACCATAAAGAAGCTGCTACACATTATGCACATGGGAAGCATTAACATCATTAACTTATCCCTTTGGCGAGCCACTCATACCATCATATATAACTGGATGTTTCTAACTTACCCATGAGCTCTGAGTAATAGCAGAACCATCGCCCACCACACTCATATACAAAAACTCCTAGATCTGGCTCAGCCTCAGCTCGTCTTATTGAACCTCATTTACAATATGAACATATGTACATGGCATCATATAATGACTCGTCATGGCACTTAACCCATGCATTTGGATTTGCATTTGATGGCCTCACATGCATGGTTTCACACCATAGACGTGCCATGGCACGACATCCACCCCCTCTAAACCTGCACATCCTCTGGTATGTGCCAAATCATTATCAAGATCCACATATAACTGGATGTCGTCTTCATCTTCTACATTACCAAGAAGATCATCCTCTTCCTCTTCAACCATATCCATACTACCACTGTCAAGCCTCTCATCCTGAATCTCCTGTGAATCAAAAGGATCACTATCATGCCTTCTTTTAAACATCTTGATTCTTTTGCCTGCCACAAGATTCTTTATCTCTGTTCCATCAAGCTCACACAGAGTATACGTGGCATTTCCATGCACATGCTTGACAATGTAAGGGCCAAACCATCTTTTTGCAAATTTTCTTTGAACAGTGAATTGGTTGTCAAGGCTACTATCATACATTAGAACCCAATCACCTTCTTCAATAGGTTTTGGCCGGAGTCTGTGTCTTCTATCAAAAATTTCTTTATTTTTCAACCTTGCATCTTTCAAGCGAGCTTTAGCAAGCTCTACATCTTCTGGCCTTCTCTCCAGTTGCCTTATTCGCAATGCAAGGAGGTCTTCGCATTACTGGCTTCTGACCATACATTAATTCTGTAGGCATGTATTTTGTCACTGAGCTATGAGTTGTACGGTCAGCCCACAAGGCATATGGTAGCAGCCTTGGCCACTCTCGCATTCTTTCTCTGCATGCCTTAGCCAAAGCTTTAATGATTGGAGGATGCCCTCGCTCACTTTTACCATTGCCCTCAGGATTGTAAGCACATGTTAGGGACAGTCTGATGCCAATTCTAGAGAAGAATTCCCTTGCTTCTTCAACATCTAGCTCACCCCTATCAGCTGTTATTTTCCCAACACAACCATACCGACAAATCACATCTTCCAAGAGAAATTTGCATACTGTTTCCGTACTCTTTGTTCTAAGAGCACGCCCTTCTACGTGATTTGTCAAATCTTCTCTTGCAAGTGCTATGTACCGCAGCTGCCAAATTCCAAAAGGCATTGTAACTAGATCCACTACCCATTTGTAGTGCATGGCAGGTGGGTAGGTTGGTTGCAAGCCATCACGATGCCGCACATTTGAGTACATTTGGCATACCATGCATGTTTCCACATATCAGGAAATATCCTTGTACATTCCTTTCCACCAATATTTTTCCTTTATTTTGGTAAAGGTGGCCCACACACTTCGATGTCCAGCCCAGAGACTCTCATGGAATTCTTTCACAAGCTTCCCTTGAGTCTCTTTATCACATATGACTCTCTGTGGCATAGCATTCCTCTGCTTAGGATGCTTCCAGAGGTACCCATCCTTTAAGAAATAACCATATGCTTTTCTGTGGATCCTCTTAAATTCTGAGTCAGACCAATTTTCCTGCCTTGTCAGAGTACTCAAATATTGACCAATAAGCAACCAATCTCCTTCATATATTTCCTCAATAAAAGACTCAAGTGCATTTGATAGGCAAATATGGTCCCCTTTTGCATATGCTGTAGTATAGAACTTTGTACCCACATCATCAATGTCACTAATCATCTCTTTTTCATCTTCATACCTGGCTCTTGATAGCATATCTACAACTGGATTATCTTTTCCTACAATATGCTCAAACTCAGGATTTAGTGACTTGATATAGGCAATCCACCTAAGCATAGCAATATCTGGAGTGGTACAGCTTGCTATCATCCCAAGAAGTGGCAAGCAATCTGTTTCCACAAGTACAGATGCCCCAATAAGATATTCTTTTTCACATTTTAGAGCAGTGACTATTCCCCATAACTCTCTCTTGATCTGTGGATACTTTCGTTGTTGAAAGCTTAATACCTTTGCTCCAAATCTGATTACATACCTGTGATCATCCTCATCATCTTGCCCTACTGCCCATCCTATCCCAGTAGGACTAGTATCAACTGTAACAATCATAGGCCTGCCACACTCATAATCTGCCTTTCTCAGAGTAGGTGATGATTGGAGCAAACATTTCAGCTTCCGCATAGCTTTAATATGTACTGCACTCCACAGAAATTTTTGATTTTTCCTCAAAAGTTGATAAAGAGGATCTGCTACATGTGCATAATGTGGGATCCAAATAACATAAAAGACACATGCTCCAAGAAATCTCCTCAGCTCTGTAACATTAATGCATGTCTCTTTCATTCTTTGTATTGTATCTATCTTGGCTGGACAAGATCGGCGTCCACTAGTACTACAAAGATGTCCCACTATTAGCACTTCACCAACTCCAAACACTGATTTCAGCCCAGATAAAGTAAGATTCACTTCTTCAAGCCTGGATAGAATCATATCACAATCCTTTATATGATTTGCCACAAACTTGCGGCACCCCTTTGAATCCAAATTCCCATCTTTGTCTTTCTCATCACAGCCCTTTATTGGCACATCATCCAAAAATGGCATAGTTTTTTGTGGTATGAAGTCTCGTAAAACTTTATTCATTCCATTCATCATATGTGCCACTGAGTTGGTGGCTCCCTGTGGTAAGGTACACATCCTTACTAATCCCAAAGGAGTTCTCATTGTGGTCAAGTCCCTGCTTTGTATATCCAGCTGGAACTAATCATATCCCGAATACAGATCACCCATAGAGTATATAGCTTTCCCTGCAAATGCTTCTGCAAACTCATCCACAATCGGACCTGCCCCCACATTCCTGATTGTGACTTTGTTTACAGGTTGCATGTCTTGAATAAAGCGCAATGTCCCATTTTTCTTTGGCACAGTAAACCATCTGTTGGAATATGGGGCACATGATGGCTCCAAGATTCCCATCCTGATCTTTTCTTTTAGTAATTCCATCAGCTTTGGCAAGAGAGCCTTTGGTACTGGAATTGGCCACAGGTTCCAGGGCACATGTGGAACAGTAAAGATCACCATTGGTGCTGTTACACTTGGATCAACATAGCCTATCTCATGCGGCTGAAAAGCAAAGGCTTTCCCATGTTTTACAAGCATCTCCTCAAAGCATTCCCTTTCAACTGGCAACACAGAAAACCCTTCTCACCAATCTTCAGCTCTTTTAGAGTTTCTTGAGTAAACTTATGCCCAATTTTCTTCGGGTCTCTAAGATTTGGTTGCATAGAAGCTTCATCTATCTTCTCCTTGCTTCCTGGTGGCAAAGGCAAGGCAACTGGTTTCACCTTCTTTGCAACTGTTTTGTACTTTGTATCAACATGAGCATCCATCTCGCAATTCATGTTTTTACACTCCACCCCCTCAAATTCCTGGATTATATCATACATCTCCACAGATGACACCTCTATTATCTCATTTCCACCCTGTAAGCATGCTCTTCCCATATCAAAAAGCACATCCATAGTATCTACAAATGACACCTCATCAAGCACCCCTGAAATAAACTCATTCTTCTCCAAAAGACCACACTGCTCAAAACTTTTTTGTTCATTTTGTACATGTCTTCGCATGCCACGCTTCAAATCCTTGCTTTTTACAAAAACCAGTGACTCAGCTGGAGAATACCTGAAAATTTGCTGAAAAGTTATTTACATTGATTGAGTCCTGCGAGAACTCATTTCCCCTTGTACCATTGGAATCCCGCTTTACAATGGCACCTGGCCAAAATCCCTCATCTCCCTGTAATTCATGAATTCTCTATTTATCTTTGGGAGTGACTGTGCTCGAAGAGACTCACGATTCCTTTCATGGTTAATGCAAACTGTCAAGAACTGAACAGCTTTCTTGCCATCTTTACTCCTTATTCTTGCATATGCCGAGCCATCGTCCAAAACCTTTGTTTCCATCCTCACAGCTGTAATGTAGGGTTGCCCAAGGATGAGGGGATACGATGACATCTCCTGAACAAAGAAGTTCTGATCATCTTTCACATCCCCTATAGTTACTCTTACATTTGGACATGCTGCATAAAGCTCTCCAGATGAGTTATTAGCTGCTTTAATCATCCACCCATGATCTACATCCATTGGCCACTTACATTTGTTGTAGAGATTTTTAGCCATAAGATTTATTTCAGACCCATGATCAATTAGAGCGACATATGGCTCTTCCAAATCACCTATCTTGACAAGGGTTTCAGTAGTTGCTCTTGCCCAATGGCTCCTGGAGTAATGACTCTTTGTAAGAACTTCTTTTTCATCATCCTCTTCCACAAAGCGCACTTGTCGTGCCCCATCAGCAGAGTGATTACATTCCACCACATTTTCTCTCTCTTCCTTTTTCTTTACCTGTACTCCATGAGTCTTGGAAGTGCTTGCCTCTCCTTGTGATGGAATAGATTCAATTATGGACTGCCTTTTCCTTCGTATAATATCAATTATCTCATCATGAAATTCTTTCTTTGCAATCCCCAAGACTTGACTTCCCCTAGTGTAAATTCCACCCTGCTATTTAGAATCCTCTCTTCAAGCACCTTTTTGAGATCTGTGTTGCAGCTTCAATATCAGATTGAAGCTTGTAGAGTGGACTTTTCCCTTTACCCTTCTCCTTCTCATGCTTCATTTTTGCTGGCACTTCTTCCATTGATACTTCCTGTGGAGGTCTGCTATGTGGTGGAGGCATATGTGGCGGCCCAGGATCCTTCTTTTCACTTCCACGTGTGACTCTTTTTGATATCCCTCCTTCCTCATTTTCCCTTTTACGCTTCTCCTCTACCTGTGCCTCATTATTTTGGCATTTAGCAATGTAGGCATGAACAGATAAAGAATCCACAGGCTCCTCCCAGCCAGTCTCAAGACGTATACAATCACCTGCCTCATGCAAAGCTTGCTTAGACACCTTCTTTGACGCAATTAATTCCATTGTTGATGGCCAAAAATCCTCATTCTCATAATCTTCATCATTCTCAAATCCCTGCTTTGATTGACCAACCTTTAATCCATAGGTTGCTGCCTCAACCATAGAAATGGCATGACTAGCAGCCATATCCTCAACCAGCTTTTTCATCCCTCCTTTCCCAAAGTTTGTACTCAATGGAAGACCAGTCTCTGTAAGATGGATTTTCCCATCTTTGAAAAACACAAGTTGATTTTTAAGAGCTTCTTTATAGCTAGCACAATCTTTCTTTGCATGTTCTGGGTCATCACACCATATGCATCTGTATGTAAACCCTTCTTTGCTTTGAGGCCTTTGCATAGAAGCCTGCCCTAACGGTAGACCCTTTTCTTCAATCCTGGACATCTTCAATTTTAGGTCACGCATACCCTTAATAAGCTCATCCATCGGCCCTTCTACCTTTGGGATTGTAGCAGCTGGTTTTGGTAGATTCTCAGGGGTAACAGCAGTTATGGGGGTTGCAGAGCTCATCACCATTTTATCCCTCCTTCGCTGCCGCTTTGTTAACATGGTGACCGCATCCTCAACATCATTCCAATCACTCTTTAATCCCTGCTCTGTATCCTTATCCTCAAGGAGGATTTCCAATTTCTCTTGGAGATCTTTCCCAGCTGCTTGTAAGAAGAGCTCTGTTTTTTCTCTGTCCAAATTTGTGCGCTCTATCCTTGACAGCAGCTGGGCATAGCGCTTCTCAAACTCTCTTAGCAATTCTGTGTGGCAGAAATTCCCATTTTAGGTTTTGTGACCCATTCCAAGAAAGTTCGTTTAGTCACTCGCTCAGAATCCTCCATGAAATATTCGTCCTTTAAAGCAAGCTTGAACTCCTCCCAATTTCTGCCACCATGTGCTGTCTGCAATCCTCTTATGCGCTCTCTTATTTTAGGAACACATACCAGCTCAAAACTTCGAACCATATCCTCCTCAGTCACCCTGTTTAGCTCCATTTCCTTTATGTAATTGCGCAGGTACTTTGTGATATCCTTCCCATCAAATTGATCCACCTTTTTCACAATTGATTGTAATGCTTTGGTTGTGGAAATTTGTCCCCTCTCAGCAGTTTGCTGCTGTTGCATGTACATGGTAAACATCTGAAACATTTGCATAACTCCGGGGTCAAAATGAACCCCCTCACCCTCAGAATTCTCAGCCATAGCTTCCCTGTATATTTCACCACACTCTCACCCCAACAGTTTCACGTCGGGTTCACCAAAGAGCTTTCGTGACGTGGACGATGTCGCTGGGAAAGTGCAAGACTTCCAGCTGTGAGAGTAGGTTCCAAATTTAACAAGGAAACTCACACACAAAATTTTCCCCAAGGATCATAGGACATATCCATTTCTAATGACATATACATGTGTCAATTCACTTCAATACATCCTTGAATTCATCCTGATGATTGCACAAAATTGTGTACCAAGTGCTTGTCCCTTTCCAAGAATAGATTCACTAGCTCCTTTTTCCAAATCCTTCAAGCCAATCGCATGTAGGCATAGCATAACCTTCAAATAATTCCAACATACATGTAACCATTTTCATTCCATACATCCAGTATCTCTAATCCCATCATCTCATGATGTTCTTTATCACCTGAAAACTTGCCTATAAATTCCAACAACTCACAAGTACAAGACGATATATGGCATAACTATAACATGCTCACATGATTTTTTAAGAAATTCCATAGCTTGCTTTTCAGATCCACTAGGGTAGAAACAATTCACATTTACCAAAAGCCTTGCTGCATTTTCTGATATTTTGATCCCATGAATTTTGATGCATTAGTACCACAACTCCTCACACCAAATCGTTCTTGATTTTTAAAAAAAAACCTTTATGGTTTATGGACCTAACGATTTTTCAAATCGTGGGTATGTAGAATGGAGAAATTAAATAAGTAAATCAACACTTATCTGAAGCGAAGGCGGATTCCACATGTTTTTTTTTTTTGTAAAATTCCAAACGGCGCTTCTGCAGGCCGTGAGAAGCAGAAAATATATATTTATTAAAAACCCTATCACTAGATAGCACACGATTTACTCATCATTTCTAACTCCTACAAGCGCTGAACAGTAGCCACCACTTAAGATTTTTAGCCTCTGGTCAAACACGAACTGGTTCTCTCCATTTCTCTGCAGATTTTCTTCTGATAAGCGCCTCTCTCCACACTCTGGTTTTTTCTCCTTTTTCCCGCAAGGGAATCGGCGCCCCCACACCTTTTGCAGCTATCTTCACGCATTTTCCTTCTTCCAAAATACTCATGCGCCACCTTTCCATTTCTAATACTTTCGATTATTTATCCTTTTAATGCCACGCAAGCTGTCCCCTTAATATCCCTTATTATAGTCTTCATTCAATAAGGTGTGTGATGCTCCTAACCTTGGCATTAAGGCAAGCTTCCCAATACAAAGTAGATCATCCAATTGTATCTCCCGCATTCGATAAAGACTTCGGCACTCTAATGCCCCATTGAATCTCCATTGCTCTTGATGCCTCCATGGTTTATAATGTCATCATATCGACCATGTGATTTATAGAATTCCCCAATTGTTCACTCAAATATATCTCCATGTCTTCATAAATGCATTCCCTTGTGCATTGGCATGCCCTCATGTTTGCATTCTCATAAGAGGTATTCACTAATTTGACCCATCGATACCATAAAGAAGCTGCTACACATTATGCACATGGGAAGCATTAACATCATTAACGTATCCCTTTGGCGAGCCACTCATACCATCATATATAACTGGATGTTTCTAACTTACCCATGAGCTCTGAGTAACAGCAGAACCATCGCCCACCACAATCATATACAAAAACTCCTAGATCTGGCTCAGCCTCAGCTCGTCTTATTGAACCTCATTTACAATATGAACATATGTACATTGCATCATATAATGACTCGTCATGGCACTTAACCCATGCATCTGGATTTGCATTTGATGGCCTCACATGCATGGTTTCACACCATAGATGTGCCATGGCACGACAATGCATTAGTTAAGAAGTTGTGATTGCCAGAGACTAAGAGAGCAATTATAAACTTGTACGTTGTATCATTGGTGCTAATGGTCATGATAAAATGTTTGGGACACAGTGGTCTTGGGGGTACCTTTAGCTATGCAGGGCTATAAAGCCAGTTTGGATTTTCAGGTCATGCACTTGGCCTGAGCCGATATTTATCTAGGCAGGGAGTGGTTGTATAACCTTGGTCCTACCTTGAGTTGTAGCTACCAGGATAATAGCCTAGAGTTTGTCCAGGATGGAAAATTAGTGAGGCTACATGGTGAGCAGGACATTTGTGCTGCATCCATGATTTTTTCCCTAGAGTTATGCCATGCCATCAACGTCGATGACATATAGAAGGTATATATTTATACTCTCTTGCATCAATTTATTTCTATAGGTGAAATAAATGTGATTGATAAAGGTTCCGTAGTTGAAACTAATTTAAGTTGTGATAACTCAAATGGCCTTGGTTGAGACCACTATTTTCCAAAACCTGTTTTGTCTTCTTGTGAATCAAACGTAAATACCTAGGCTAAAACTAAGAAAATAAAACAAAAGTACGCAATTGATTTGAGTGATTTATTGAGAGAGTTTAGGGATGTGTTTTCGAATGATCTCCCAGATGGGGTTCTACTGCCCAGGGAGCTTGACCATGGCATTGATGTGCTACTAGGGTCAAAACCTATAAGGAAACCTAGTTACAGGGCAAGCCAATCAGAGGTAATAAATAGAAATTATGTGTACTATTTACAAATATATAACTTGTGAGCGCATGAGAATTCCAAATAAGCAATATAACTTAGTGAATTGAAGAGAAGATTCATACCTCACCAAGCTTTCCATTTTGTAAATAGCCTCTCTCACCTTCTTGTTTCCACAATCAACTATAGAAATTGGAAGAATAAACTATGCATAGAAAAAAATGGAAGTTAGTATATGAGCTTACAAATTATCTACCACCAAGAGAAAATGAAAAAGAGAATATTTATATATCTGTAATATTTTGTGCCTATCATGTGTCTTGAGGCCATATAATTGTTCCTCTCCTTTCTTTTTAGTCTTTGTGAAGGCACCCTTCAATGCATTACTCCCATTGGTGTACGAAAAAAGGCAATCACACTTTTCATCTTATTGTGCTCCATCTTGGTTAATACCCATGGTGCCTTTGGTAGGACTATGTCACCACTGTAACTTTCAATTGGCTATGCACTTTGGAGTCCAATGTTTTGTAAGTCATTCCTTGCACCCTTTTTATCTCTTTTACCAATTAAATGGTCCAAAATATTTGTTGCCACATTGTTGAAGATATGCATGGGATCTAAGAGATGATTGATCTTCATGTCACACCAATATGGAAGTCGAAAGAAGATTGAATGTCTAGACATCCCATTTGGTGGTGGGATTGGCAATGCCTCTCCATGCCTTAAACCAATCTCTACCTCTCATCACAAGTGGTAAGACATCATGTCGCACATACTTGGGATGTGAAGGAGGGAGAAATCGATGATGTTTGTCATACACCACCTTCTTAAGTGTAGAGGGTCTTTCCGAAACAAGTAATGATCAAAAAATCGGACATGCATGATGTCCAGAGGTTGCCAAACCTATTTTAATTGAGATGATTGAGATAGAGATATAAACTTAAAGTTTAAAGGCTAAACTTTTAAGTAGGTACCTGAACACTCCGAGAACCTGAGATAGTCATGCATCGTCCAAAGCAAAACTCTTTTCATGTCCACCTCACGCGCCTATTTATTGGCCTTGAAATGTAATGTACTTTGACACCTTGCCATAGTGTCTCAAGCTCCTCAAAATCAAAGGCTCGAGTTTTACACATCCATGTTTTCCACCTTATACTTGCATGGTACAAGGAGAGCAAGCATGATATGAACTTTCTTGTTTGCCACCCATGGAGGGAGGTTATAATTCACCAATACAATAGGCCAAGTAGACCATGATGTAGACTTGAAGCCAAATGGGTTAACACCATCCATGACCAAGCCAAGACGTAAGTGACCAGGCTCATCTTTAAACTATAGCCATTGATGCTCCACATGTTGCCATGTGCCAGTGAATCAGGTACGATCCTCATGATGCCATCGGTTGAGCGATGAGTAACATGCCACATCATGAGTTCTATAATCTCCTTACATTTAATGTATTGGATGCGAGGAATGATAAGGAAGTATCTCAAAACCTTTCGAGGAACTTTATCACTTTGTAAATCATCCCTAGCGGCTCTCCCCACATTGTAGACATTGTGTTGTATCTTTATTACCCCCTCTAAATAGCATGTAATCATTGGGACATGCATGTATTTTTGTGTAACCTAGCATAGAGAGCATTTTACAACACCCATCTCGTAAGTTCGGTAATAGATTTTGAGGGGGAAGAATCTTCTTTGTGATAAGCCTACAACATAGGGTAAGAAATCATATGTTAAAATATTAGCAAGGAGAGTATATAGAACATGAAATATTTTCAATGGAATGAGGCGGTCTTACCGAAGAAGACTTGTGACACTTGCATCACTCCATCCATAAGTTGTTTGCAAGTTTAATAGCTCCAAGTTTGCTCAGAGTGTGGCATACGAATATTCCTCATACAAAGGTGTGCTTACCTCTCTATGCAAGGTTTCCTCATCTTGTGAAATTGGAGCTTGCTCACTATCATCTATGACCTCCCTTCCAAAGAAGTCATTCACCATGTCGTCCATGATGAGATTCTCTTCCTCCTTATATATGGCAATGGTGGAGGCACCTCATTCATTGGTTGGGGAAGATGAGTCTCAACCATGCTTTCCATATGAAGCCTTGCCACCTTCCGCACTCTACCCAATGTCACCGAATGGTGTGCCATGTTACCTAGAACTCTCCTATGGTTCTCCTCTATGTCATCATCTGCACTTGGTCATGCCACTATCTCATGAGAAGACCATATGTTCGGACATGCTCAATTGTTATACAACGACGTTATATATACTAGCCATTGCATCGATCTCACATACATTGAATTTTTCTCTTAACCATGCCTCAGATCCAACTTTCAGCCCTTGATGATCACTATCAGACATCTTTAACCTGGTCAAAACTGATTTAGGGTTTATGCAAAACACACAACAACATCCAGTACTTCAAACAAAAATTTACCCAAGTTTTCGCTGCTAGGAAAGCAACCACGTCAGCGTATTTTTGCTGCACAGCAGCAAATATGCTGCTCACCAACGAATCTAGTAGTGAAATTTTTGCTGCACAGCAACAAATACGCTGCTCACCAATGAATCTAGTAGTGAAATTTTGTTGCTCAGTAGGCGACCTACGAAACTGTCACTCTTGTCTCTAAATCGCCGCAATGGGTGTCAATACTTGCTTACTTCCCTATTTCTCCATGCACAACTACGCCTGCAGCTCGAGTTTTCCTCCCACCTCAACTCATCCCTCAAGGGTGTTGAATCAATCAAGTATCCCGCTCCAAGGTAGACATTTCTTGCTTTCTTTCCTCTTTCATGGTTTCATGTCTTCTTCTAGGCTTTCATGGAAAGCTTGGAAATAGTTATATTTGAGCTTCTCTCCCTTCCCCTCTCTCCTTTTCTCCCTTCCCCTCTCTTTCCTCTCCCTTTCCCTAACCTTAGCGTAATTCATAAAGCCCTAATAGAGAGCTTTGATGGAGAGCTCTCCATCAAAGCTTTCTATTTAAAGCATTCGATGCATCATGTCAGGGTTTAGGCTTAACATAAACTAGTTTTTCCATTCACTTATGCATTAAGAGTAGGTTTTAGGACACTCACATCTTTTTTCTCTTGTTATTCTTGTTTACTAGTATATTAATGAGGAATAACTTTCTTATTTATTATGTTTCTTTTTTAAAGGAATATTCAAGTGAGCCAGGTTTGCTAGTCGACATCATGGGGGCAATCTACCCCACTTGCTTAGTCGACATCATGGGGGCAATCTACCCCACTGGCTTAGTCGAGGCTGACCACGCCTTTGATAGGCGGCGTGGGGCCAAGTGATGTAGGCCCATCATGATATGGTTGTGATGAGCCTACCCCACCTTCCTCTACTACACACCCTTGCTCCCTCGCATCCATCTTCACCACCACCACGACGACATAGTAGGGAGTCTGGGGGGTAGTAGACGTGCTAGTGGGGGGGAGACGACTACTTTTGCTTTGGTAAAAGCAGCACTAGGTCTCCTAACGCATCTCCCCAACAGGGGGAATCATCATCTACACATTATGAGCCAGCCCTCAGGAGACCCATTCCAATGTTCGATCCATGCCTCCTACCATACACTATGGATGTGGATGGTGCCCTCGTGGATGGATGCACAAGGAAAGAAAGTCATGAATCGTATCCATGTACTTGCAACCTAAAGTTTGTAAACACCTTCAAAAAGTGGAAAGCACAAGACAAACTTTCTAAGTAATATGTTATCTATGTGCTTAAGTCGGAGTTCCCCATGCCACATGCGGGTCTGCGCGCTTCTCCGAGGAGTGGATGAAGCAGTGCATCAAGATTTTTCTCTCTAATATGAGAGAAAATATCAAGAGAGTGGTAAAAAATAATTTGGAGAAGCCTAGCATGTGACGGCTAAGGAGTGGAGACATGCACATAGTTTTGTGAGAAAGCACCCAGGTGCTTTTCAACAACAAGCGATGGTGGCGAGTGCGAGAGGCTTTGCACTTCGGCTCCGGTAGGAAATCCTATTTTCTTGCTTGTTTCGTAAGTATCATTTCTTCTCTCCTTTCATTCCATTTTGTACTATATTATTTTCTTAAAATAATTGTATATTTTCTTAATTATTTTTTATAGAGGGAGGTTGTGGGGCGTGATCCAACAAAGGAGGAATATGACTATGGGTATAGAGCTTCCCATCCACAATTGTGGGCGTGGATGTGTACGCGAGGTGTATGCTTGGATGAGTCCGTTTTGGGGACTCAAACTGATGAGGTAATGTGTTGCTTAAACCATTCTCTTTTCTACATCTAATTGTATTTTAATGCTGTTGTTTACGTTACGCTTGATGGAATGTATGCAAGGATCCAAATTATCAACGTGCGTGAATCAAGTAAAGAGGATGAGCAATCGGATGATGAAGATCACTCGGAATCTGATGAGGATTCCAGTTAGACACCCACCTCTTCATACCTCTTCACTGTATAAACTTTATGTATATATGGCCAAAGGCCCAACAATTTCTGATATATAATAACTTTTTGAGCTCAATTGCATTCACCACAATGTATGTCTTTCTTATATTTATGTTTGTGTTGCAAATCTTAAACTGTGATTGTGTTTTAATTTAAAAAAAAAGAGCTAGGGCAGACTCGGGAGTCCTGTGTGAAGACTCCCCAGTCTGCCCTAGCTCTTTTTTTGCTGTGCAGAGCGTTCGCTCTACTGAGTAGCGAAAATATAAGGCGCTGCTGAGCAGCGCTATTTTGTCGGCGGAATAGCAAAATATCACTATTGAGTAGCGATATTTTTGCTACTATTTTCACTATTGAGCAGCAAACGTGTTCCACTGAAAATAATAGTGTTTCTAGAGGCAAAAATGGCATGACACCTAGCTGCCCTTCTAGCTATAAAAACACTTCTATTTTTGTTGTTAGACCCTCATTCTGTTGTAGAGTGAATGAGTTGAGTTTCACCACCTTCAAGAGTGAAATCTGAGAGTCACTACGTGGTTTATGTGAGCATGATTCATCTTTTTCAGAGGTACATCATGTTGTATGCAATCACACTTATATAAAATAGCAGCCACCTCTCTCAGAAAGGAGTACTAGTCTAGAGAGCTTAGTGGAGGCTTCTATAGCAAGAGGAGAAAGTGCTAGTTTAGGGAGAATAGATGAGTCTCTTGGGTTATGTGCCAAGACGGAGAGCTTGAGGGTGGACCCTTCACACACTTTGCATCACGTCTAATGCTCAAGTTAGGACATTGCACGAGTAATAACCAAACTCGGGAATTACACGTGGCATGGCATGTGTACTGCCCGTGTAGGGCAGTACATGTGGTAAGCCACATGTACACACACACACAAACATATATATGTATGTATATGTATATGTATATGTATATGTGTGTGTATGTGTGTGTGTTTGTGTGTATATATATTTAGGAGAACACATGAGTGGCATATGTGACCCATGCAAGTTACTTATTCTCTTCACCACTCCATTATGGGAGAATATTTGACTATACCAAAATGCAAGATCAAAATCATCCCGTTGCCTTGGCATGATAGCAGCGACCTTGCTAGAATTTGGCACCAAATACTACCTTGATGTACAATGTGTCTCACAGATTACCATCCTTAACTCTACATGTGGATTACTTTCCAGAAATTCTCCCATAGATTGAAACACATTAGCATATGGATTACATTCATGCATCATTTCTTGCATCATTCCTCCCAACACATCCAGATCCAACTGAGGCATACCATCTAAATGATTTTGTAACTCATGTTCTGTGTCATACACATATAGTTGTGCATATTGTGGATTGTCTTCTTGTGTCTAGTTGGGCAACAATGTTATGACATGATGATACAAACTACCATGGATTTGAAAATTATACAAACTTGTATTTCTACCAAATCTTTCATCAACATGAGCACCGAGCAAAACAAAAGACAAGGCATTATTGTAAGATCGTATATCCTTTTGGAATAGCTTTCTTTTATCATCATTACCAAGTGAAAACACTTTTATAGCTTCAAGGGGATTCTTTAAGGCCACTACAACACAACCCGCACATAGTGATGCTTGTTGCATCGCTATGGTGTGTTGCCTATGCGATTTCAGTAGAGATGCCCAGACGTCACATAAGGGACCAAAAAACATCTCTTAAGCAACGAAAAAAGCATTGCATATGCAACGCCTGCTGGTTGGGCATCGCTTAAAAGATGTGTCTCAGGGCGTTGCTTAAATGATGACAGGCAACACATAAGAGACATTCATCGAATATTTTAAACGAATAAAAATTCATAGTTCTCTCTATCGCTCTAGCATGTATGTGCTTTGGAACAACCGTTCTCTCTATCTCTTTATGTCGCTCATTACAATACTTCTCTCTCTCTCTCTCCCACAGACATACATATGATATCAAAGTAGTCATTTTCTCTCTCTCTCTCTCTCTCTCTCTCTCTCTCTCTCTCCCTCTCTCAACCTAAATTAGATTGAGATCACACATTAAATTAGAACTCTCTCTCTCTCTCTCTCTCTCTCTCTCTGTCTCTCTCTGTCTCTCTTTCTCTCGACTTGAATCGGATTGAGCACACGTTAAAGAAATCTCTCTCTCTCTCTCTCTCTCTCTCTCTCTCTCAGGTCGAGCAGACAAGTGAGCAAAGATCAATTCAACCTGGCAGATTATAACACCGGTAAGCAATTTACATTTGTGCACAAAGTTGAACAAAAATTAAAGCTCATGTAAATATATGTACGTGTACAAGAGTACAAAGTATATAAAGTGATCAAATTTCTATAATTGGTAAAATATGATGAGTACAAATAGTAGAATATGAGGTGAACATTGTCTACCTAATCCTATACTCATGTCTATGGGTAACAGTACGTACAAAATGGGGCTTCATCAAAAAAGCTAGAGATATAGAGAAAAGAGAAGGAGCATCCTCTAATCTCCATGATCTATACCCTCACCATCCTCATGATCATCTTCCCCTAACACACACAGGCTTCTCCATCGACATAAATTTGCACCCAATGGCACTTTGTCGATCTACCTCTGTCATCTCCTCATCGTCTTGCAACATAATTTGTTAATGTTTGAGTACTTTAATTAGAAGTCAAATGAAATTTAATCTAGATTACTTATAAAAGTAGCTGGTGGAGGTAGATAGGTCTTCAGATACCTGTAGGTGGGCTGTCTCTATCTCCTAAGTAGTGGGATCACGACCATAGTCCTTCACCTATTATTTAAAAACCACATGAGTTATCAAGTTGATATAAAGAACATATGATACATACCTACATGCACGTCAAAGATAAAATGTGAGCATACAAAAGTAGCAATGAAGCTCTTCTTATACGCATCCTACCAAGATGTGATGTATGCCTAGCCTGTAGCCTAGCTCATGCTACATTCTATAGACATGTGGTCGGAATCAAAAAACATGAGTAAATAGACATAAGATGTAAGATAGACATTAGTACATAGCTAGAGAATAAATATTACATACCTTCTATTGATCCCAATGTGTCCTGAGTCGCATCTCCTGCGGGGCGGCGGCGGCCGAAAGGCCCTCTGAAGAGCGGTTCTCTCTACCGTGCAATATAGTGCTCATAGAGTACTACCGATCAACAAATGTGTTGAGAAACACAATGTCAATCTGAGGACTCGACCCGATTAGTGCATGAAGGCTTATCCCTTGCGGGAGAGCTCACATACACGAACCACCACTTGACGATTCAACCATTCAAACACCTCAATATAGTGCTTTTAGAGTACTACCGATCAACAAATGTGTTGAGAAACACAATGTCAATCCGAGGACTCGACCCGATTAGTGCATGAAGGCTTATCCCTTGCGGGAGAGCTCACATACACGAACCACCACTTGACAATTCAACCATTCAAACACCTCAATCAATCTCTCAATCCCTTAAACCCACTACACTAATCAAGAGAACAAGCAATGCATGGCAATCTCATAATCCCATTCAAACATTGATTAAATCTTAGCTTTCCCTAATGCAAGCAAACCCATAAGCGTGCATCTACTAACCCACAAGCTAAAGCAAGCATAGAATGTAACTTTCACAAACCCACAAGCTCATAGAGAGAGTCTGTCCATGAATAACTCATTGCCAATGAAGTGGGCAAGAGCTTGCATCAATGGAGACTACACACACACACACTACAAGCATGCATACACCAGAGAAAGAAAGAAGCATTCAACTAATCATAGATTAATCTACTTCAATGATGGTAAAAGAGATTAAGAGAAAGAAGTGGAGCTATACTCATTGATTAATGGAGCTTGATGCTCATTAGAGTAAAATAGAGAGAGTTAGAGAGTTGCCATAGCTTGAGAGCTCAAGAGCTTCACTCAATAGCTTATGAGAATGGCCAAAAAAACGTCCTCTTTCTTTAGCTAACATCTCTTTTATAGAGATGACACTAACCCTAGAACTCTTTCACACATGGGCGAAAAACCCCATAAGTGAGCCTTGCTTAATATACTTATAACTCTCATTTAGAACCCACATTGGCCTAAAATGATTTACATTGCACTTCGGCACAAAAATATGGAAAAATTATATGCGTCTTTATGTTCCCATGGCTACAATCCCGCCCTCTCACATTAATTGCATCCGGTCTCCTTCCATAATCCGTGTTCCTGTGAGTGTTCCCATGGAACATTCCCCCCTTCCTAAATCGCGCACGTCCTCGGACGCGGTAGAAACAAAAGCTGCAAAAAACAATGGAAGACAAGTAAAGTCTTTTATTGAAAAAAAACCAGCAATGACTATCTCACACGTGAGCATGCAAGTGAAAGGCCGATTAGAGTTTTAAAGAGTGCTAAAAGAAGCGAGTAAAGACTAGTCAAAGTGAGACTAGGTGGTAGATAGTGCTTTGCAAAGGCAAGTGTGCTTGTACACCGCCCGTAGGTTATGACCACAGTCTCAATGTCCTAGAAGTGTTTAAGTTATTCCTAAGTGTGGCAACCCTACTCCTAAATATAAGCCATGGTGATTGGACCTTTCTTTCTTTCTTTCTTTCTTTTTTAAATCTTTTTTTTTTGTGTGTGTGTGTGTAAAGAGCAGAAGATTAAAGAGAATTATTATTTTTAGCTTGATATAAAGAGGAAGGTTCCATTCCAATGAGACCCAAGCAATGGCCAAGAGACCTCCGCCAAGAGAATCTAAAGGCCACTAAGTATCTCAAGGGCGACACACCCTTTTTTTTCTGTTTGACATAAGGAGTACCCCATGAAGATGAGGGCATCGGTCTCGAGGGCCCATAATGTACCCAAGAGTCCTACCAGCATCTATCAAGGCGATAGAGTCCTTGTAGGTCTTCTTCTTAATCTTTTAGACATCAGTGTTCATACCATGGAAACCAAGGCATCGGTCCCAAGGTGCTAAAACAACCCAAGGTCCTACCAACAAGCATTCCATATGGCCGTAGACACGTCATGTCTCAAGTCACTTCTCTATATTTTTTAGGGCATGTGTTTCGTAAATTTTTTATTAATTGTAGCACCTAGCCCATACCTAAGAGGTAGCTACCACTAGGGATAACTAATATACTTTGAGAGCATAAGAACTTGGCATACTCCGTTCGCATATATCTTGCACCATCTTCAAATATAAATACCTTCCTCTAAGAATCTAGAAATCACTCACCACATAGTAACAACTAATTTAAAACTTAAACCAGCCAGCTGTGTGTGAACATGCAAACAATATATGCAAAAGTGAAAAGCACATAAAGAACAAAAGATTATGATTTGAATACACCTGTTGTAGTGCTCGTTGATGTTGTGCGTTTGCCTTGATGCATTGCTGATGTGCAGATTGCTTCTCTTTGCTCTTTGTAGGCATTGCATGTCTCCCCTCTTCCTAATTTGTGTGGACTATTGGAGCATGTTTGGATGCTCTTGTTTAGCTGAGATCTCTGCAAAATGTCTTATTAACAAACAAGAAAAGAAAAGAAAAGAATAAAGAACATAAAGAACAAAAGATTATGATTTGAATACACCTACTGTAGTTCTCGTTGATATTGTGCGTTTGTCTTGATGCATTGCTGATGTGCAGATTGCTTCTCTTTGCTCTTTGTAGGCATTGCATGTCTCCCCCCTTCCTAATTTGTGTGGACTGTTGGAGCATATTTGTATGCTCTTGTTTAGCTGAGATCTTTGCAAAATGTCTTATTAACAAACAAGAAAAGAAAAGAAAAGAATAAAATTTGTTATTGGTGCCAATCACCGAATATAGCCAAGGGGAAAAACCCAGTGGGAGAAAAGTGCCCTGGCTTGTTGATCTTATTGTGGAGTTGATGAGCTTACCTTGCACTGGCGGTGGATCTGTGTCCACTTCTGCTGGAAAGATGGTATTAATCACTTCAGGATGCAAGGATAACCGTGTACAAAAGTCGGCCTCTGGAGAAGGTGGTAGAGGAAGGAGTGCTTCCTCGCTAAAATATGGCATTGGTTCTATGGGAAGGTTAAGCAGACAATTCCGATTTTGGAATTGCTCAATATAGGTGCTCATAGTGATCCAAAATTGACATGTTGAGGCTGGGGGAAGAAGGGCTTGCAAGATAGGTGGTTGCAAGTCATTTATGCATGTATCCCGTACTTAAACCTCCTCAGGTAATCTACGTTGATTTGGTCCTCGATCTGGTACTCTCACATCAAGAAGGTTATGGCATTGGGGTGTAATTCCCACAATTTGTTTCATTAAGCCCGTGCCATATCATCGAAAATAAGAGCGGCATAGCCAACAAATGTGTGAAGCTTCCCCTAATACGAGTCATGCACACTCTTGACAATGTGGAAATGGATGATGATGTTGATAGAATAAAGTGACAAAGTGATGCCCACAGCAAATTTCACCTAAGGGATCATAAAATTACCTAGAATGAGTTTGAAAAGGAGGAGCACTATAACCCCCGCAATGTTCAGGTTCAGTACTATCAGGGTCAATGCATGGTGGACATGTATCTCGCCAAGTATCCATCAGGAGGTATGTGGGCGTAGAACAATGAAATTTAGAACTTCAAACTTTATACACTCATATCCATCATTACAATCCCTATAAAAAACAATGTAGATAAGATCATCTAAAAAAGAACACAATCCTGTAAAGGCATAAGGAACCACATTAGTAAAAGTGAGACTATTCAAACACTGATCTACCAAAGAGCTTCAATTGTAGTGTTAATGCCTTACCTTTGGTTTTGGGTATGTCCTTCTTAAGAGGTGGGAAGGATAGTAATTGTCGTGGAATTTGAGCAAGATAAGAGGATTTAGGCAGTGAAGTGCTAGAATCTATGCTCAAAGGAGACTCATGTAAAGTTGGATTTGTCTTAGGTACACAAGCTGATGGTGGAAGTGTGTAACAAGGAGAAGTTGGGACAACTGGTGATTCAATACATGTTTGGGGAAGGTCAACACAAGGAGATTTGTAGGTGCTATCACAACCACCTATCCTATCTTGAAGAGGTTGTGTTGATTTCCTTTGCACCCACCCACTGATATGAAAAACTAAGAGTGGCTTTTGGAATCTTATTGATACACTCTTCTGGCTCTAGCAAACCATGGCATTTGGGAAGCCAAAGTGCTGTTGCACCCTCATAATAGCCTTGTGCTTTAAGAACATGTTTTGGGACCCAATGAGTAGCAATCGGAGGTTTAGGCTTGGAAAAGATATGCTTTTTAGGCAACTAGGCTAGATGGTACAAGTTTGTACCATCTTTGGGTAGCCAAATTAACAATTCCTTCTTGCCTGGCCCTTCTTTGAGCAATGACTAGAGAAGTTGGAACATGCCAGCCATGGCCCTCATTTGAGGACTCATCGATTATCCACATCATTTCTCTTGGATCTTGAAGAGCAGATGTTGAAATTGGGTTGTGTAAGGTAGAACTACCACCCTTTTGACATGATAAAACTCGTGGAGCAGCAGATCCCAAGATGCAATTAGAATCAATTTACAATTTTTATTGTCTATTCTTTCAATCTAATGAAAAATTGGTAGCACTTAACCATGATCGACCAAGAACAACCTCTACCATTGCCTTGGACTTACTAGCCACATAAAAGGGAACTGACATCTGGTGACCCTGAATGGACATCATAATGACACATTTTCCCTCTATAGGGTTATCTTCACCTGAGAAGCTTCGTAAGTCAATAGATATGTCAACAAGTGTTGGTTGTCCCAAGGCTACCCATGTGTCAAATGACAGAACATTATAATATGCACCAGAGTCAATTAAGGCAAAGACAAAGTAGGTAGTCTCATGAAGATGAAGACACACGTGAATATTGAAAGGATCAACATATTGTTGTCATCAGTAGCCAACTGTAAGGTCAACACAGAAGCCTTGTGACGCTCCTTGGTTTTTGCAACTCTAGCTTTAGCTTCTTCTTGAGCCTGACGTTTAAGTAGGTCATGTGCTTCTTTCCGTGTGTTGGCAGCATGCATTTGTTGAAGCATGGCTTCAGTTAGTGGTTCATTGTATTTCTTGAGATGACTTCCATTAATGAAGTGTCTCTAAACGCACTGCACCACTAGGAGTAAGCTTATTAATCACAAATGGTCCTAAGACACGGTTCTTGAGCTTTCGTTTATGCTTCTTAAGTGTGTACAAGAGCACAAAAGTCAATATTAGATAAAGTGGGAAAAATCCCATTCCCATGAAAAAAGTGGGGGTATGGTAAACTCATCCAAAAGTTTGTCAAAACATATTCATGTGATATATCATTGGAAAGAGCTTGAAAAGTAGAATCTAGATCTACTTTGTCCGACAAATTTGGAGTTTACATGTTCAAGTTATGGCCAAAACAAATTTTTGAAATACATTCCCATTTTGAGGGATTTTTTCCATTTTATCTAATATTGACTTACAAGGTTCCCTTTTTTGAATCGGCCAGTTGTTACATTTCGATCATACCATTGCTTTTGTCTCCTCTTCTCGGCATACATCCCCATTACCACCGCCAATAAGCGGGTCTCATCAAGCTTTTCCAATTCATCAATACGTTGAGAAAGCTCATGACCAGTCCAGTCCAATTGTTTAGCAACTCGTAGAGTAGGTACAAGAAATTCAATGGGAAGAATTGCATCTAGCCCAAAAGCAAGCTCAAATGGGGTTTTGCCCACAGATGTTTTATAGGCTGTTCTATATGCCCAAAGAACTGAGTGCAACTTTTGCTCCCAATCAGTCCTATGTCCCTCAACAATCTTTGCAAGTGCCTGTGCAGAGAATCTTGTTAGTACTCTCAGCTTGACCATTGGTCTGGGGATGATATGGTGCAGAACGCTTGTGAATTACAAGAAATTCTTAAAGTAAAAACTATATGACCTCATTCACAAAGTGCACACCTTGATCACTAACAATTTCAATAGGTAAGCCACAGCGTGTAAACACGTACTCATACAAGAACTTGGTTGTGGTTCTGGCATCATTTTTGACTATAGACTTTGCCTCTACCCATGTAACGTACCCATCTTCACTAATAAAGAAATGTCCATGTAATTATGAGTTTTTATGGTATAAATATCAATGATTTAATTATTTGAGTCATTTCCACTTAGAATCTTCAAATTCTGAGCCCAAATTTGGAATCTGCGCGCGATTTTACCCTAATATGGGATTTTACAGCATCCAAAACGGACACCGGATCAAGCTTATACGCTAATTTCAATCATTTTAGTTATAAAACGGCGACCTTTAAACCTTAATAAATGCACGACCGCACGTCCGTTTGACGAACGGTCTGAACCCCTGCGACCAGGAGAACCTCCCGGACAAAAAAATTTTTCGCCCCCCGGGGCGGTCCGGCACGCAAATCGAGGCGGGCGCCCCAAATTTGGGTACCCCGCCCCAAATTTTGGTCCGTACACACTTACTAGGGCGCCCGTACAATGGCCACCCAAGTACCAAAGGACGGCCGCCCACTGTTTGGTCCACGCATACCCTTGGGCGGACACCCGGACACCCAGACCGGATAAGGTACATGCGTACCACTCCCTTTCCCAGGCAACCAGCACCGTACCTTTCCCGTAGACCATGCAGGCCACTGATCCATAGCCTTTTGAAGGTACACCGTCCTTTCGTCCTTCCTTTGCGCATCGCCCGCACCCTCACCCCTCAGCTATATAAACCCCCGGGATGCTCTTCAGTTGGCACGCACTTCTGTGTAGCGTATGCCCTGTTGTGCTGCCGTCCGTACCGTCATAACGTACTTGCTGCAAGTACAGCCGCCCTTGCAGCCACCCCTCTCACAGCCCCTCATTTGGCTCTTTTCAGATAAGCCAATTTTCCTCCATCCTCCTCTTGCCATGGACCAGTGTCCTTAACTCTTCTCCCCCCCCCCCCCCCCCCCCCCCCCGTGTGAATAGACTTACAGAGAGGCTTGCAGCCACCCCTCCCAACCCTCTCCACGTTTTTGCCTTTGGCCTTAAGGACACCCTCACAATTCCCCCCCCCCCCCATTTGCGTAGACTTTAGTAAGGGATTTTTTACTCAAGCAAGGATTCGTGCGCCATTTTCTTTTGCTCATACGGTGAGCAAACGAGCTCGGAATTCAGATCCGACTGAAGCGTTTCGATCGCAGCAGCGAGCTCTACAAGGCGACACCTACGATGGCCTCATCTCGGAGACGGCAAAATATTGCCTCAAGAGGCGCACGTAACAACGAGATGGAGGGAGATGCGCCCAACGCGGCTCCAGTCCCTTTTCAAGCCGCTCAAGGAAACGGTGGCCAGGTTAGATTGGTTAATTTTCAAAGAAAGAGATTTTTTTTCTTAAAATTAGTATTAATGAATGGTGTCTTTTCCTCTTAAAATGACGACATAAAAATTATATGAAATTATGAATTATGTGATGTTGTTTTCGATAAATTACGTTGAAATTGCTATCTTCATGAATTGTGAATGCTATGCTTAGAAAATTGCATTGAAGATTGTTATCTTTGGAATTCAAGATTTTTTTTGGCTTCAACGCTAACTCCGTTCCGTGCTTGTGTAGCCGGGCGGCGTCGTTAGTAAAGCCCGGTAATGGTCCAAGGTATCCCTCATACCTTTGGAGGAATAAGGATCGCCGATTGAGGCGAGAGATTATGATGCTGCCTAGTTCTGAGGGCCCAGGCTAGTGCGGTGAATTAGCCCACCCTAGTGCGCAGACATCCCTCTGAGGGGCGGGAGGATCGAGCGATGGAGCCTGAGAGGGCGACAGGCCGGCTTGAGTCCTCGCCAGCGGCCGACGATGAGGTGTATGGTCCCGTAGGGTTTTGCCCAGCATGTAGAGGCTGGAAGGCCGAATTCTAGATCATCGGCAGAATAAGAATAAGAGAGCCGGATTGGCTTGTATGGAAATGGATTCATGTATAAACTTTTTATATAATTGCATCTTGTCTTTGGTATGATTGTATTGTGTAAGAAGGCTGTTATAACGAACCTTGTGAAGAAGGGCCCTAATTAAGGAATATGCTTATTTATGTCAAACAGTGTGGTAGTATTAATTAGATAACAAATTGATGCGTGAGTAGGGTGGAAAGTGGGAGGATGGAATGCCCTGACGGCACCATCCTACGGATGGGTGGACCCGATTAGTCGGGTAGCTTTCCAACAAATTAAGTGGAAGCCCTACGTTAGATAGTTAGGTTCTTGGGCAACTCTATTCAAGAGACTAGGTCAGCGGCTGTGCCTTGCATAAGATGAGGAAAAAAGCGTTGTCCCTAGAAATCAAGTCTAAGTAGTTGCCCAATTTTTGATCAATTGCCCTATGGGTGATTTGATGTTTAGGAAATCACGCTCCCCCTGCGGGATAGAGCTAGGTCATACCTATGAATCGTATCCTTGAATCTCTACAGGGTCAAGGTGTCGATGAATAGGAAATTTTTTCTAAGATAAGACTTAGCGGACTATCTTAAGTGTTTCTCCCATTTTTAGAGGGAGGAACCTTACAATTGGTATCAGAGCAAGTTTGACTCCTAGGAATTGCAGTTTAAGGATTGTTTTGTAATAAATGTTTTACCTAACATAATGCTAATTAGTAAAGACATCCTACTAAAACAAATAAGATTGAAATGATGTTTGAATGCTTGTAGGAAGAGGAAGATGCCTACTCCAAATTTCTAGTTTTCCAATGCATCTTCGAGACTGCTAGTCACTCCTCGAATTTCGAGTTTCGCGACACCATGATGCAGATATTAGAGAAGATATCCCTCCCTCATTTCTCTCGTATTCAGAGAGGATGGGGCAGAGATTTCTGGAGTCGTGGGCCGAGATACTTCTTCATCCGAGCAGATCAGACTGGGAACCTCACCACCGACCTTAAGCGGATTCGTTGGATTGAGAAGCTGAAGATGGTCCGCTTATTTTGGTTCGTCGGTACCCCCAGGGATGACACCTCGGTGACTATAGATGGGGTTCGCATACCTCAGGATCGTTGGGTGTATGACAAAGTGATGCAGGTCTTACCTGCTGATAGAGTAGCAGTGTTAGGACCCACCCCGATCCAGAGTTTACCACCCTTACCATCAGTTTTTAGAGTCTTAGAAACTACAGCGGAACCCCCATATTTCACATATGTGGACCGCTCTACCCTTATGTCACAGTGAAGCCTAGGAATTTCCCTTGATGTCAAATAAGACTAATTATATTAGTCTCAGATCTTTGTAATAAAACTTGTGCTTGTAAATATTTGGAAATAAAATAATTTCAATGGTTTTGCTCTCCAAAAATTAAGCGTTGTGCAAATATGAATCTTGTAATCTTAAAAATTGTTTTTACGATGGTGACCAGGATGACCACCCTCCACTTCCCAATGCGCTTTACACCGATACCCAGGAGAAGAAGCTCCTGCTCAAGCAAATGCAACCTCCCTCTTTTAAAGGAGAAGGTTCAAAGGTTGAGAAGGATGCTGAAGTCTGGATTGAGGCGATGGACGATTATTTCTCTGCTGCCGGTACTGGAGTAGCAAATCAGTCTATGCTCGCACGGTTTCGCCTCACTGGAGATGCTAAACTCTGGTGGAAACAGTGGTGCCGTGACAAGGAGGTCACCGAGCATTCTCAAACGTGGGAAGACATCAAGCAGGCAGTGAAGGAAAGATATCTTCCTCCATCCCATGAGTCCATAAAGATGAATGAGTTTTTTAGTCTTAGACAGTGCACCTTAACTCTTGAGGATTACTATTCCAAATTTATTACCCTTCGGAAGTATGCCCCAGCTATGACTACTTCCCAGCAAGTGGCTCGTTTCTGCCAAGGGCTAAATGAACCCCTAGATTCCCGCCTTGAAGCAATGAGGCCAACCACTTTACAGGATGCTCTCATACGAGCTAAGCCCCTTGTGAAAGAAATGAAGGCTAACAAACCGAAGAATCAAAAGAGATCTTACCCTGAGGCAAACCTTAGAGATCAACCCTACAAGAAACCTCAACAGAATTTCCCCTACTACAACAGAGGGCGACAAGGCAACTCTTTTGCCCCCTGCTCGTATGCTGCTTCTTCTAGAGAAGGCCCTCTGTGTTTTGAGTGCAATGAGCCGGGACACTTTAGAGCCAACTGTCCCAAGTTGGCAACATCATTCCCCCAAGGTAACAGAGGAAATCAAGGCCGTGGAACCCCTACCCACCAAGGTGCAAGAGGCAGTGGTCGTGGCAGAGGCCGCGGAGGAACAGTTGCTAGAACTGCCTGTGTTATAAGTGAAGAACCAACCTTGGAAGAGGCTGAAGAAGAGCGCGCCACCGTCCATGCGGCGGTAGAACACCAAGGTCCGAATAAACAATTTGGTGTAATCCAAACCCCCGCCACTCATCACGGTAAGCCATTTCAGCTTTTGATTGATTGTGGCAGTACCCATTCATTCCTTTCTCCTAGGTGCTTGCAAAAATTAAACTTGAGTCAAAAATCAGCTAGAAAAACGATTGTAGAGTTAGCCAGTGGGAAAGAAGTAATATCTCGCCACTCTATAGGAAACCTTGATTTTGAACTGGGTAATGAGCAAACTCATGGTCACTTTAGAGTCTTGCCACTAGGAATTTATGATGGAATCCTTGGGATGGATTGGTTAATTGCAAACAAAGCTAGCATTCATTGTAGCCAGGGGAGTATCACTTTTGAAAATGAGCATGGCCAAGTAATATCTGTTCAGGGAATCACAGGAAAACCTAAGTCTAGAGTAGTCAAGGCAAAACATCTTCTCAAGGGAACACGTAAGGGTCAGCAAGTTTTCTTAGTCAAACTCAACAAAGTCTTTGAACCTAGTATGGAGACAGAACCCTCTTGGCTCCAAGAATTCTCTGACATCTTCCCTGACGAGCTTACAGGATTACCACCTCCTCGAGAAGTCGACCATGAGATCGAGGTGATCCCTGGAGCTCAACCCGTCTCAAAAACTCCCTATAAAATGTCCCTACCTGAAGCCATTGAACTTAAGGAGCAACTTTCCCAACTCATTGAACAAGGATTTGTACGCCCCAGTAGCTCTCCGTGGGGAGCACCTGTTCTTTTCCAAAAAAAGAAGGACGGGACTCTCCGCCTCTGCATAGATTATCGAGGGCTAAATCAAGTCACTGTCAAGAATAAGTATCCTATTCCTCGCATCGATGAACTTCTTGACAGGCTTCATGGGGCCAAAGTCTTTTCAAAAATAGATTTGAGGTCTGGTTACTATCAGATCAGAGTCAAGGAAGAAGATATACCCAAAACAGCCTTCAATACCCGTTATGGCCACTATGAGTTTACTGTAATGTCATTCGGGTTAACCAATGCTCCTGCAACCTTCAACCGCCTAATGCAAGATATATTTCGCCCATACTTGGATGAGTTTGTGCTTGTTTTCTTTGATGACATCCTAATCTATTCCAAATCAATGGAAGAGCATGAGGAGCATGTGCGTAGAGTTCTGCAATTACTGCGCAGACACAAACTCTATGCCAAGAAGAGCAAATGTACCTTCTTTACTCAGCAAATTGAGTATCTTGGATTCATCGTCTCCAAGGATGGCATCTCAGTAGACCCTGCCAAGGTCAAGGATATTCTAGATTGGCCACCCCCTAAATCAGTTCGTGAAGTTCGTGGATTCTTGGGAATCACGGGTTGGTATAGGATTTTTATCAAAGATTATGCCTTGGTAGCTGCACCCTTGACAGATCTTCTTAAGAAGGATTGCAAAATAGTGTGGCTGCCAATCCATCAAAGCAGCTTTGATCAGCTGAAAGTCATTATTACTTCTGCCCCAGTCTTAAAGCTTCCTGATTTCTCCAAGGAATTTGAAGTGGTTACCGATGCTAGTAGCCTAGCACTTGGTGGTGTCTTAGGCCAAGAAGGAAGACCAGTCGCTTATACTTCCCGCAAGCTGAAGCAATATGAAGCAAACTATGCCACCCATGATTTGGAACTCTTAGCAGTTGTTCATTGCCTCAAATTATGGAGACATTATCTCTTGGGAGGCAAATTCCAGCTTGTAACTGACCACAAAAGTCTAAAGTGGATCTTCACCCAGCCTAACCTCAACATGCGGCAAAGGAGATGGATTGAAATTCTACAAGAATATGATTTCGACATCAAATTCCGCCCTGGGAAAGATAATGTGGTAGCTGATGCACTTAGCCGCAAATCTTTCTTGAATGCAATTTCAATGCCAAATAATCCCATACTGGTCAAGGTGGAAGAAGTCTCATCTCATGACCCAGATTATCAAAGGATGATAAAGTTAGTAGAAGAAGGGGGACATTCAGAGAAAGAGAAGAATCTTATCAAGGGATACTCCACTCATGAAGGAAGCCTCTACTTCAATCACAGGCTATGTATCCCTAAGGATCCTGCTTTAAAGAAACTAATCCTCCATGAAGCTCATGATAGCCCTGCTGCAGGACACCCAGGTTATGCAAAAACATTAAATGCAGTAAGAAGGAGCTTTCATTGGGCAGGCTTGAAAAGTGATGTGCTTCGGTACTTGAAACAATGTCTCTCATGCCAAAGGATCAAGGCTGAAAGAATCAAGATGCCTGGAAAGCTTCAACCCTTAGATATTCCCCAAATGAAGTGGGAGTGCATTAGTATGGATTTTGTCACAAGTCTCCCCACTGTTCAAGGAGGATATGACTCCATTCTAGTAGTAGTAGACTTACTTACCAAAGTAGCTCACCTTATACCGGCAAAGAAGACCTTCAAAGCTTCTGATGTTGCTCGTATATTCATCAAGGAAGTCTTCAAACTTCATGGTCTCCCAAAAAGGATAGTAAGTGATCGGGATTCTGACTTCACCTCAAAATTCTGGCAGTCTTTATTTCAAGCTCTGGGGACTCAGCTTTGCTTTAGCACAGCTTATCATCCAGAGACCGATGGCCAGACTGAAAGAGTCAATCAAGTAATTGAAGACATTCTCAGAGCATACTGTGGACGGGAACCCAGAAGGTGGATTCAATACCTTCCTCTGGTGGAATTCGCCTACAATGCGTCTTATCATCAAAGCATAGGAATGTCACCATTCAAAGCACTCTATGGGCAAGAATGCTTGTCTCCTCTAAATTTCTCTGATCCGACCATAAGAGTTGAGGCATCCAGGAAAATGCTCGAAGAGATGGAGGAACAAACCAAAGCTATCCAAAGGGATATTAAAGCTGCCCAAGATCGACAAAAGCATTATGCTGACAACAAGAGGTCTGAAAGGATCTTCAAGGAAGGAGACAAAGTTCTTCTACGAGTGCGCCCCAAACGAAGTTCTCTATCACTTGGGAAATATAAGAAGCTCAGCCCTAGGTATTGTGGTCCTTATACAGTTATCAAGTGTCTAGGTAAAAGTGCTTATAAACTCCAACTTCCAGCCCATATCAAAGTCCATAATGTATTTCATGTAAGTCTGTTAAAGCCTTATGTCCCCAGTCTCGATCATATTCTTGATGATGAACAAGTTGTAATCCCTACTCAAGGAGTCCTTGAATTACAGCCCAATAGCATCATAGATTCTAGGGAAAGGCAACTCCGAAATAGAACTCTTGTAGAACATCTAGTTCAGTGGAAAGATTACCCTGAAGAGGATGCAACTTGGGAAGATGAAGCTACACTCTTAAAGGATTATCCCCAATTCATGACGAGATGAGGACATCTCGATTTCTTTAAGGGGGGAAGGATGTAACGTACCCATCTTCACTAATAAAGAAATGTCCATGTAATTATGAGTTTTTATGGTATAAATATCAATGATTTAATTATTTGAGTCATTTCCACTTAGAATCTTCAAATTCTGAGCCCAAATTTGGAATCTGCGCGCGATTTTACCCTAATATGGGATTTTACAGCATCCAAAACGGACACCGGATCAAGCTTATACGCTAATTTCAATCATTTTAGTTATAAAACGGCGACCTTTAAACCTTAATAAATGCACGACCGCACGTCCGTTTGACGAACGGTCTGAACCCCTGCGACCAGGAGAACCTCCCGGACAAAAAAATTTTTCGCCCCCCGGGGCGGTCCGGCACGCAAATCGAGACGGGCGCCCCAAATTTGGGTACCCCGCCCCAAATTTTGGTCCGTACACACTTACTAGGGCGCCCGTACAATGGCCACCCAAGTACCAAAGGACGGCCGCCCACTGTTTGGTCCACGCATACCCTTGGGCGGACACCCGGACACCCAGACCGGATAAGGTACATGCGTACCACTCCTTTCCCAGGCAACCAGCACCGTACCTTTCCCGTAGACCCATGCAGGCCACTGATCCATAGCCTTTGAAGGTACACCGTCCTTTCGTCCTTCCTTTGCGCATCGCCCGCACCCTCACCCCTCAGCTATATAAACCCCCGGGGTGCTCTTCAGTTGGCACGCACTTCTGTGTAGCGTATGCCCTGTTGTGCTGCCGTCCGTACCGTCATAACGTACTTGCTGCAAGTACAGCCGCCCTTGCAGCCACCCCTCTCACAGCCCCTCATTTGGCTCTTTTCAGATAAGCCAATTTTCCTCCATCCTCCTCTTGCCATGGACCAGTGTCCTTAACTCTTCTCCCTCCCCCCCCCCCCCCCCCCCCCCCCCCCCCGTGTGAATAGACTTACAGAGAGGCTTGCAGCCACCCCTCCCAACCCTCTCCACGTTTTTGCCTTTGGCCTTAAGGACACCCTCACAATTCCCCCCCCCCCCTTTTGCGTAGACTTTAGTAAGGGATTTTTTACTCAAGCAAGGGTTCGTGCGCCATTTTCTTTTGCTCATACGGTGAGCAAACGAGCTCGGAATTCAGATCCGACTGAAGCGTTTCGATCGCAGCAGCGAGCTCTACAAGGCGACACCTACGATGGCCTCATCTCGGAGACGGCAAAATATTGCCTCAAGAGGCGCACGTAACAACGAGATGGAGGGAGATGCGCCCAACGCGGCTCCAGTCCCTTTTCAAGCCGCTCAAGGAAACGGTGGCCAGGTTAGATTGGTTAATTTTCAAAGAAAGAGATTTTTTTTCTTAAAATTAGTATTAATGAATGGTGTCTTTTCCTCTTAAAATGACGACATAAAAATTATATGAAATTATGAATTATGTGATGTTGTTTTCGATAAATTACGTTGAAATTGCTATCTTCATGAATTGTGAATGCTATGCTTAGAAAATTGCATTGAAGATTGTTATCTTTGGAATTCAAGATTTTTTTTGGCTTCAACGCTAACTCCGTTCCGTGCTTGTGTAGCCGGGCGGCGTCGTTAGTAAAGCCCGGTAATGGTCCAAGGTATCCCTCATACCTTTGGAGGAATAAGGATCGCCGATTGAGGCGAGAGATTATGATGCTGCCTAGTTCTGAGGGCCCAGGCTAGTGCGGTGAATTAGCCCACCCTAGTGCGCAGACATCCCTCTGAGGGGCGGGAGGATCGAGCGATGGAGCCTGAGAGGGCGACAGGCCGGCTTGAGTCCTCGCCAGCGGCCGACGATGAGGTGTATGGTCCCGTAGGGTTTTGCCCAGCATGTAGAGGCTGGAAGGCCGAATTCTAGATCATCGGCAGAATAAGAATAAGAGAGCCGGATTGGCTTGTATGGAAATGGATTCATGTATAAACTTTTTATATAATTGCATCTTGTCTTTGGTATGATTGTATTGTGTAAGAAGGCTGTTATAACGAACCTTGTGAAGAAGGGCCCTAATTAAGGAATATGCTTATTTATGTCAAACAGTGTGGTAGTATTAATTAGATAACAAATTGATGCGTGAGTAGGGTGGAAAGTGGGAGGATGGAATGCCCTGACGGCACCATCCTACGGATGGGTGGACCCGATTAGTCGGGTAGCTTTCCAACAAATTAAGTGGAAGCCCTACGTTAGATAGTTAGGTTCTTGGGCAACTCTATTCAAGAGACTAGGTCAGCGGCTGTGCCTTGCATAAGATGAGGAAAAAAGCGTTGTCCCTAGAAATCAAGTCTAAGTAGTTGCCCAATTTTTGATCAATTGCCCTATGGGTGATTTGATGTTTAGGAAATCACGCTCCCCCTGCGGGATAGAGCTAGGTCATACCTATGAATCGTATCCTTGAATCTCTACAGGGTCAAGGTGTCGATGAATAGGAAATTTTTTCTAAGATAAGACTTAGCGGACTATCTTAAGTGTTTCTCCCATTTTTAGAGGGAGGAACCTTACAACCCATTTGGTTAAATAGTCAATTGTTGCGACTATAATATATTCGGCATGCGTGTGACGAGCTGGAGGTTTAATGGGACGGACAAAATCAATACCCCATTTGGCAAAGCCATGTGTGCTTCACATAGGCCGCAATGGCATATTGTCTTTTGTGATGGGAGGTTTGGCCCTTTGAAAATTGTCACAATGTTTTACATATTCTTGGGCATCCATTTGTAAGGTTGGCCACCAAATCCCAGACCACCTAATCAACTTAGCTTTGGTATTGCCCCAAAAGTGTCCACCCCCAACACCTGCATGTGCATGAGTCAAGATTTTCAAGTAGTCAGCTTCACATACACACATGTGCAAGTTGCCATCCTTGCCCTCTTGTCGAGTTGGCCCTCTATCAGCATATAATTGGCCGCTTCAACTTCAATAGCACGCTTTCGATATTTAGGAATGGTTTGATCAGTATGACCATGCTGAAGATAGTCCACAATATACTTACTCCAACTTGGTGTAGTTGAAATTTGGAATAATGTGATATTATGAATTGGTTTTTGAATTTGACATGAAGCATTACGAACAAATTTTTCAGCATCCGCATGCATGGTAGGCCACCATTGCCCATCCCAAGTTATACGTCGCACACAAGTAGTAGTTGATGCATGGATTCCACCACCAATACCCTCATGTGCCCATTCCAAGATCTCCTCATATTGGTCAGCATTAGGTATAAGCTACAACACTCCATCATTACCCTGACGATATAATCTCCCTAAGATTAACTTGAATGGTCGCCATAGGTCCACATTAGGACCCACTAGTTGTATCTGCCCACTTGTCAAAATTTCTAAGATGGGTTTAGACCACTTAGACCACTTAGGAGTTGTCTCTACAAGGAAAAGTGTTGAATCTAACATATCATCATCCACACCCACAGGAGCTTTTCCAGAGGTGATTCGAGACAAATGATCTGCCCTAAGATGAGTTGTTCCTTTTCGGACTGCCACTTCAAAATCAAACTCAAGAAGGATGACGAACCACCTCACAATCCTTCCAGTTGAACAAGGCTTATTCACCAAATATAGCAGTGCTTGATGGTCGACAAAAAATATAAATTTGTTTGCCAAAAGGTAATGGCAAATATATCATGGAAAAACCTTCTCTTTCTGTTGTGGTATAATTCTTCTCAGTATTGTTCAACTGTCGACTAGCATATGAGATTGGGAAATCCTTATTATGTTCTCCCGATTGAGCCAAAATACATCTAATTGCAAAGTTTGAAGCATCAATATGGACATGAAAGATTTGGTTCCAATCTGGTGCCCGTAAGATGGGTGCAGATACTAATGCTTGCTTCAACTTTTCAAAGGATTCCTCACACTCATCAGTCCAATTAAACTTTATAAGAAGAGCATATAATGGTCTGGCTAGGACAGCGTACATGTAGATGAATCGACGATAATAGCCACAATGTCCCATGAATATTTGTACCCCTTTAGGGTTGATAGGCCGAGGTAATGAAACAATGACATCGATTTTATCCATATCTGTTGAAATGCCATTGGGAGAAACAATATGGCCCAAAATTTTCCCTTGTCTTACCATGAGTTTGCACTTGTCAGGATTCAAGCATATACGATAAACTTGACACTTTTGAAACACAAGTCAGAGGTGTTCTATATGATCATCATGCTCTTGTGAGTGAACACATAAATCATCCATGAAGATCTCAAGAAATAGCCTAAGGTACTCCTTGAATACATGACTCATTAACCGCTGAAAGGTTGCAGGTGCATTTGTTAGACCAAATGGCATAACACGATAGGCAAAGATGCCATCTTCAGTATAGCAAAGGTTGTCTTGTGTTGATCCTTTGGATCAACTGACACTTGATTGTAACCGGAGAATCTATCCAAGAAAATATATGACTTTTTCCCTGCAACACATTTCAAAACATGATCCGTGATTAGAAGTGGGTAATGATCACGTACAGTAGCCGCATTTATCTTCTTGAGGTTTACACATACTCAAAGTTTTCCATTTTTCTTGGGCACCACTACAATAGGGGAGACCCATTCAGTGTGTTCAATCTCATAGATAAATTTTACCTCTAAGAGCTTGTCTATTTCTTCTTTTATCTTTCATGCAAAATTCTCATTGTAAGTTTAAGGATGTTGCTTGGAAGGCTTTGCATCCTCTCGCAATGGAATTGTATGCTGACATATGCTTGGATCAACTCCTTTGAGGTCTTTATAACTCCAAGCAAAAACATCGCGATACTTGAATTAAGAACTTCTCCTCATCTAAGGACAAGTCTGTGGCAATCCACACATAGTGAGGCTCTTCTCCTGGCTCAGCGATATCAATTTTTTTTGCATCTTCTGGACCATCATATGAAACCCCTGGCATGCTTGGCTTTTGTTGCATGGGTTGTTGAAGAACAATCTTCCGCCGATCTTTAAGAGTGTACTGTGTGAAGTTGGGGGGAATATTGAGACCTTGTTCTTGTCCACTTGAGTCACTAATTGAAGACCATGCCATTTTGAGCTCTCTTTTGCAATCTTGCATCAGAGTTTTTCATTCAACCTTTATCTTTGCACTTCCGACACTCTCTTTTGAATTTGTTTGAGACTTGAGTTTTTGTTTTGGTCTCTTTGTTTTTTTACAATTTTTGCTAACAATTTTTAGCTTTTCTCCTGGTTGGAATCCATCTGATCGTTTTACTTAGTCTTTGATAATATCTTGTGCTTGGACATAGTATAGATATCCATTCTTTCCTGAGAAGTGAGGTGGTGGTCGAGAGTGTTCATTCTTAAACTCCTCGTTTTTTTTTAATTCTCTCACATCGTTCCCTCTCATCTTGTTTACCGATTCTCTTATGGCTCTTACAGCATTTACGTTTAGGTCGGCTTCGAGGGATCTCTACTTGAATGTGCCTTTCCTAACTCTTCCTCAGGGATTATCACATCATCATCAAAATCAGAGTCCCATCCATCTTCCTTATCAGCATCATTAGCAAATTCGAGTGTTAAATCCTCCCCACTGAGACTTCCTCTACATGCAGTGCTATGGATGCATCCCCATAGTACAAATCATCTAGAAGGTCACGTGGTTGTACCATTCGTATAGGAATAATTTCATATCCATCTGAGTCAAAAAATTGAATTGGCTTAGGTAAAGCACATGTCGATAATGTTGCAAGGACATGACTCCATTCTAGGGGATCAATTAAGTGCCCAGGGAAGGGTTGTGGAATGTATGCCTCATCTGATACACTTCGATTATTACCCTTAAGTCTCTCAGTGTTGAAATCCTTACATGGGGCTCCACACATCCACAGATCTTCTTGCCCATCTCACAATGTAACTCTTGATCCTTCAGATGAAGAAGAATCAAACTCATCAGACCGCGTTACATCACAATATGAGTGATTCTTTAGGTTGAACCTTGTGATGGCAGAATCATGTTGAAGGTACAAATAATTGTATCCCCAATCTTGAATCATTTGAAATTGTCGCATGAATATTCTACCCAATATCACTTCATAGTTTTGATGCTTTCCAAAATCCACTATTGCAAATGTGTGCTCATATTCAATCCCACATGTGGTGACCAATATGTTCTCTAGCAGCCCAATGGGATGTTCTAAGCTTCCATCTGCTAGTAGCTGCAAGCGCATCCTTGTACTCCTAATAGCTGGTTTGCCCCAGTTTTCACAAATGGACCTTGTCACAATGCCCACTCCTGCACCACTATCAAGTATTGCAGTTGAAGCTACTTTTCGCACTTCTAATGAGAGGGTAGCATTTCCCTAATCGTCCTCACAAAATTTTCCTACTTTGTTGATAGGAACTGGCATAACATGCTTTGTCTCAGGGTGTATAGTACATTGATGGTGACCCTTTTGTAGCAATACCTGCTCTGATAAACATGTGGCAATATCATTCCACAACTCTGGTTGAAGCTTTATCAAATCAAGCAAAGGTAAGGTACAAGCCATTGGTGTTGACAAAGTAGCTTGCACGATACCCATATCCATCTCCTTTGTCAACCTTCTATGCATGGAGGGTATCCTCAAGGATTGAGAACAGTTCTCATATTCTCGCAAATAAGATGGTAAGGTTTTCATTGTATGCTTACTTCTAGGAGAAGCAATTGTTTCAACTTCCTCGTGGATGCTTTGGCATCTTAAGTTGTTTTCTGTGCCCTCGGTAAAATCCACTTCAGAGAATGGATCAGAGAATGGAGGTGAAATAATAGAGGACATATTCTCATTAACTTTCTCATGAGGAATTGCTACCCACATCTCATTTGCCATGTTCTCGTTAGCATCAATAACTTCATCATTGCATGACTAGGTGGTGGCAAAATGCCTTCTTTCAATGGGGTGTCAATTGGTGCAGACTTCTCGCTATGTGAGATCAGCTCACTTTTCATTTCCCAACTTGATGACACTTCTTGTATGGTTTCTAATGTTGTCTTAAGAGAAGTGGGGTCCCGACGAGGGATAGGTGGAGGTGGGCCCTCAAGTATTGGTTGAGCTTCCCTAATGAGTTGCTGATGTATAGCTAGATTGATCTTCTCCTCTCACGAGGGTTTGGGTATTCTTGAAGCTTCTTGGGTATCTCAGATAAAGCTGCAATGTGACTTCTATGAGCATCAATGATGGCATCTAGAGTCTCGTTCACCTTATCCACAAAAACAGAACCCCCATCCTCGGTTGTAATAGCCTCATCTTGTTTAGTGCTAGGCCCAAGTTGAGGTTAACGATTCAACCATTCAACACCTCAATCAATCTCTCAATCCCTTAAACCCACTACACTAATCAAGAGAACAAGCAATGCATGGCAATCTCTTAATCCCATTCAAACATTGATTAAATCTTAGCTTTCCCTAATGCTAGCAAATCCATAAGCGTGCATCTACTAACCCACAAGCTTAAGCAAGCATAGAATGTAACATTCACGAACCCACAAGCTCATAGAGAGAGTCTATCCATGAATAACTCATTGCCAATGAAGTGGGCAAGAGCTTGCATCAATGGAGACTACACACACACACACTATAAGCATGCAACATACACAAGAGAAAGAAAGAAGCATTCAACTAATCATAGATTAATCTACTTCAATGATGCTAAAACAGACCTGAGGAGCCTGGAGTCCTAGGTTGGTAGCTGCCTAGCAACATCAAAGAATTTTGTTCCCCCCGGTGGCTTGGATATGCAGGACTTTCAAAGAGATTTTCCTTGGATAAATATGATGCATATTCCTCCTCCACATAGCTTGGGTTTACCAAGTCTCTTCACATATTTGAATTGTCGTAGTCAATAAACCTCACAGGAGCAGTCCCAGGAGTAGGAGGTTGAGCTCCAAGTACAGGTCGTGCTTACTCTTGTGCCATCGGTGGCTTAGGTTCAAAATTAGTATACTGTTGATGCATTTGTGGAGCCACTGCATCCCTTTCCTACTCACGCTCCTGTCTCATTCTTGCAATGCGAGTACATTCTTGTGTGGTGTGGGTATAATTCCAAGCACAGGCCTAGCACCACTTCTTTGTGGGTTGGTTTGTGATGACTAGAGGAGAAAAGGTAATACATTCTTCGGTTTTATGGTTACCGCCATATGCTCCACAAAGATGAGGACCTATAGGTAGTACGCTCCTCATTCGCTGCTGTTGTTATGGCTGCATGGGTGGGCGATAGGTTTGTCTCAATCTCCTTAGCACTAGGTTAGCTATCTGGTCTGGATTTACTAGTGCGCTAGACCCTGAACTTTGGTTGCATCTTGGAATTTGAAGTTATATGTGAAATCCATAGCATCATGGCAACACTCACTGAAATTTGTATGCTTCTTTGCATAGAGATGTGTGTGCAGTGTTGAATTTTTGAGTCCTTTTAAGAAGAGAGAAATTAATCAGCTCTGGGTGGGCTTCTCATCTTTTGGGCAACGATTAATGTACTGCTTCATCCTATTTACACAGTCTCTAACACTCTCAGTCGTCTCACCTTGCTTGAAAGAGTAGATGTTTGCTACTGTGTCATGCTGAATCCCCATCAAGGAAAAAGCAACAATGAATCTCTCTTCCAAAACTCGTAAAGAAGATTTGTCTGAAGCCTCTAGTGCCTGAAACCAAGCAAGGGCCTTTCCCTCAAGAGTGAGCCCAAACCCTTCAATTTGCGTATGCTTGTCAGTCACTTTCTCAACTCGAACTGCTTGCCTAAATGCTGCTACATGGTCATATGGATCTCTCGACCCTTCGTACTTCTTTACCAATTTTTGAAGAGTTTATGGCCTTACTCGTCTTGAATACTCATCATTAGGCCTACGGCCTCTCACTCTCAGTGGTTCCTCTCTTTGATAAGATGGTCCATATGCATCCCAAATTGGTGTGGGTCCCCTATTACCTGCCTCACCAACCCTCTCCAAAGATCTTGTTATCTCAGTGGTTCCTCTCTTTGATAAGATGGTCCATATGCATCCCAAATTGGTGTGGGTCTCCTATTACCTGCCTCACCAACCCTCTCCAAAGATCTTGTTATCTGCATTTCAGGAGGTGCATTTATGGGAGGCCGAGTTGGCTCCGCTACCCTCCAATTGTCATAGTGAGAGAAACGTTGTTGTGGTGTGATCTGTGGTCCCACTTTTGGTGTAGGATAATATCTTGGTGCTAGAGTTGGGCTACTTGCAGTGGTCCACTTTGACGTCGAGGGTCCCTCTCTAGTGAACTCTCGTAGGGAAGGAGCAACAATTTCTCCAAGAAAGGCTGTCTCTCTTGGTTAAGCTGTATTAGTTGAGAACACTTCCATGAATAATGGTTGTCCTCTCCATGTGAGCTCACAAATCTCCTTCCAATCTAAGGTTCGGTATTCATTGGCCCATTTATCAATGATTATGTTCTTGTATCCTTCAAGCTCCTCGACTACCACCACAAGTGCTAGAGGAAGATCTAGCTCTGGCAATCTAGTTGTGGCATAATATCCTTCTAAAGAGTCCTTATTTACAGACCTCTTGAAGTGGGTCATCCTGAAGGACCTTTGTCACTGGAATTTGTCGTACAAACTCCAATTGGTTCTCAGTCCCCTGATCCATTTTTCTCTTGCCTTTCCTGTCCCTTTCCAAATTTAGATCTTCAAAAAGTAAATCATCTATGGATGGCTTTGAGGACTGGGCATTGGATGGTCTAGGCATGTCCGGCTCAATGAGCCAATCATCTCTAGACTTCCTTGCTCTGGAAGGCTTTGATAAGTCTAGAAACTCACTCTTAGAGAGCCCCCCTAATTTGTCTACATTCTCTGGATGATAGGTGACCTCGTAGAGCGAACACCATCTCCACCCATGTACATGTTACCCTGGTCATTGACTAGAGGTGCTCTATCAAGCTCTGAGAAAAAGTCCGCAATCTTAATGAGATACCGTTGTTATGGATCCCTAAAGATCTCAGCTCCTTGAGCATTCGTGTAGACATATTGAAGACTCACATTGAGTGGTAACCCCATGATGTCGGCTTCAAATGGATTAAAACATCTTGTGTGTGTCGTATTTGGGGTTAAGTGAGACTATTTGACGGCCCTAGATTGTCCATAGACAATGAGCTAGTTGTCCTAGAGGAAAGGGTATCAGATTGGGATTCGAAAAAGATTTCAACAATATCTGCCAAATTTGCTACCGATTGGGTCCCACTTTCCTACATAGGTACTCTAGAAGGTGCCCTAGACCCTATGGCAGTGTCTATATATGACGTCCCGATGACGTCCCGACCGCAAGTGCATAAGGTCAAGTTTTAAGGTTCTTTTTTCCCCCCCCTCCCAAAAAAAAACCAAAAATTTTCAAGTTGGCTCAAACTTTGCCAGAACCCATTTCCCTCGAACACATTAGGCCAAAAAATAGCGTATTTTTCAGGATCAAAAAATCTCCTAAAATTTACCAGTTTCCCATACTGAACTCACTACGGGAAAATGGTTCCGGGACCGAAATTTTGATGATGGGTGTTTTCCAACTCCTCTCGAAAAGTTAGAAAACCTCCCAATTTTTTGTCGGCAAAATATGAAAAATTTTCCAGACTTTTTTTTGCACCCCTTTATCCGGTGTGCGGTGGCGATCTTTATGGTGCGGTGTGTGGGTCTCTCTGCACGGTACGCTGTTCACGCATAGCCGCCTTCTTTTATTATTATTTTTTTCTTTTTTGAAGTGCGTACTCAATGCGTGTGCAGGGAACTCAATGCTGCGTGTGCAGGAAATTTAATGCATGTGCAGCTGTGAGATTTGCAGGGAATTCGAATGTTCAATCTTCATGTGTGTGTACAGATTTTAGTTTCTCTGCAGGTGCAGGTTTAACAGAGAACTAAAATGCACAAAATTAAAGATGCAGAAAACTAAACTAAACTAAGAACAGAAAATAAAACGAACATGCAGAAAATTGAAACTGTAAAAATAAACCTCAGACAGCAAAAATTATCCTCAAACAAAATGACAGAAATGCAAATCAGGCCTCTCTCTTTCGCACACAAATTGAAATTGGCAGGTTTAGCGCCTACCTCCAATCCTTGTTGAATACTTGTCCTGAGCTCAAGGGAGAGGTGTAGCTAGCCAATCGCACTCAAATTGCAAGACAATAAAGAGAATTTAACAACTGATTAGTCTTAAATAATGACCAAAATTAGTCCTAAAGCCTGCTCTCCTATCCAACGGTTTTGCAACCGATTGGAGCTTAACAAGGAGTGGTAGTATGTGTATGGTGCTCAACTAATGTAGGCACTCGCTCCGGCCAGCGCTGCAATTGAAGAGCGGTTCTCTCTACCATGCAATATAGTGCTCTTATAGTACTACCGATCAACAAATGTGTTGAGAAACACAATGTCAATCCGAGGACTCGACCCGATTAGTGCATGAAGGCTTATCCCTTGTGCGGAGAGCTTACATATACGAACCACCACTTGACGATTCAACCATTCAACACCTCAATCAATCTCTCAATCCCTTAAACCCACTACACTAATCAAGAGAACAAGCAATGCATGGCAATCTCATAATCCCATTCAAACATTGATTAAATCTTAGCTTTCCCTAATGCAAGCAAACCCATAAGTGTGCATCTACTAACCCACAAAGCTTAAGCAAGCATAGAATGTAACTTTCACAAACCCACAAGCTCATAGAGAGAGTCTGTCCATGAATAACTCATTGCCAATGAAGTGGGCAAGAGCTTGCATTAATGGAGACTACACACACACACACTACAAGCATGCATACACAAGAGAAAGAAAGAAGCATTCAAGTAATCATAGATTAATCTACTTCAATGATACTAAAAGAGATTAAGAGAAAGAAGTGGAGCTATACTCATTGATTAATGGAGCTTGATGCTCATTAGAGTAAAATAGAGAGAGTTAGAGAGTTGCCATAGCTTGAGAGCTCAAGAGCTTCACTCAATAGCTTATGAGAATGGCCAAAAAAACATCCTCTTTCTTTAGCTAACATCTCTTTTATAGAGATGTCACTAATCCTAGACCTATCTCACACATGGGCGGATAACCCCATAAGTGAGCCTTGCTGAATACACTTATAACTCTCATTTAGAACCCACATTGGCCTAAAACGATTTACATTGCACTTTGGCACAAAAATATGGAAAAATTATGTGCTACAATCCCGCTCTCTTGCATTAATTGCTTTCGGCCTCCTTCCATAATCCGTGTTCCCGTGAGTGTTCCTGTGGAACACCCTCCACAACTTAGGATGCATACTAGTGGAGTGGGTATTCTCCGCCCCTGCAAAATATCTCTTACACATTTCGAAGTCACATCCAAGAAGTTACAATAAAAATAACTTTGAGCTGTGAAACACCCACCCATCAAGTTGTCACCGACGAATTTCATATCACGTAGACATAGGTTGCAATAAACAATGAGTCTATTTATATAGACTGCAACTAGAGATAATACTTAATCAGTTCATTTGATGCAAAAAAATGAACATGCTATGAATACTTTTACTACAAACTCATACATAACTAACTTGAAGGATTAGTTATTGTAATTTTTATTTTGTTCCAATGTCAAACAGGTTCCCACTCATCCTCTAGTACACCACCTCCTCTAACATGCCTACGAGGTCCTGTGATAGGGTGAGGAGGTGTATCCTTGTCTCCATTGACAACTTCTCTGATGTTCTCTAGATCCGTGCAATATGAAGCTGATGAGGCACAAACATACTACGAGCAAAGTTTTCCATGGTGTGTGAATTGTCGTTTGTGGAGGAGGTAAGTTCACCTCCACCCCCCCACATGACCTATTGCATGTCCTCTCTCTCTCTCTCTCTCTCTCTCTCTCTCTCTTTCTCTCTCTCTCTCTCTCCTACTTCCCTGCACTCTCCTAGACCACCATCTTTCTTGCTTTCATGATTTCTTAAAGATGCATAGTGTTCTAATCTATTTTTTGGGTTTTTTGCAGGTTGCATATCTCCACACCCCCACATGAGCTATTGGTTGTCCTCTCTCTCTCTCTCTCTCTGTCTCTCTCCCCTACATCCCTGCACTCTTCTACTCCACCATCTTTCTTGTTTTCATGTTTTCTTACACTTGCATAGTGTTCTAATCTTTTTTTTTGTTCTTTTTTTGCAAGTTGCATATCTCTACCATCTATCCCTAATCTCTCAGAGGTAAGCCCCTTTTTCCTCTCCCTAATCTCTCCATATTTATTTGATTTTATGCTTTGAAAATGTAGTTGATTAGTGATGCGTTAACTAAACCCCCTAATCTCAAAGGTAAGCCTTCTAGTCTTTTGCTCTTTTTTAAATATATTTGTCACATGTTCATACTCTTTTGCATAACCTACATAACCACATCCATGCACATATGTAGATGGAGGACACCATATATAGCCGAGAAATCACCCCTGACATTACTTCCCAACCAACTGGCCCACCTACCCCACGTGTCATGAGTGCTGACCAGTTTTTTTCCTTCATTGCACAAGCCACCCTTAAAGCAAGCACCATGGCTAGAGCCTATTTTACCCATGGAGAACCAGATGGAGGCCCATCGGCAACCACGACCATGTTCACACCCACACCCATACCATCACCTACTACTCAAATAACGCCCCCACCCTCAGGCCGTTCTTCCAACCGTAGTCGTGGTTTGCATTGTTGGGGTAGTGGTGGTTGTTGTGGTGGTAGTGCCAGGGATGCATCTACCCCTCCAGGTGAGCGTCTACCCATACATATAGTGTGGCCGACACCCCCATCTCATCGTGTCGATCTAGTCGGCGTTTTGGTAGCAACCCTCTCCCTAATGGAGATCATCATCTTTACACGATGTGGGAAGGGAAGATCATGCTTGATGATGTAGGTTATGTGATGTGGAATCATGTGAGGGAGCTATGTGGCATAGTGGTTTCCCATGACACTCTGACCAAATTCATCCAAGAATCTGTAATCAAATCAAGAATGAGTTCAAGCCTTTCCTCGGTAGCAAGGAAGTACCTAACAAGTGGATCTACGATCTCATGAGAGATTGTATGAAACACAAGAGGTCCGATGTCACCCAAGCAGTGAAAACGGGGGGAGAAAGCCTTGGTTTTGTGACCAAGAGAAATAGGATGAGGAATCATGAAGAAAACCCTCAACGATATGCACAACAAGAGGGAGCAACGACCAAGCAACTAGAGAGAACTCATTTTATGAGTATTTTGTGCGTATCCATGATTTCGGTAGCCTCTCGTTTGTATACCAACTAGTGTATAGTTGTATGTTTTTATTTATTTTTTGTTTTCATGTATATAGAAGAGGGTGGTTAGACACCAGGTCACAGAGCTAGAGAAGAGTTATACATTCAAATATGGAACTTATGCCCTACTTGAGGGCATTGAGCAAGACACGCGAAATGTAGATTGGACAGTTGTGGTTTCGGTAAGTGCTTCATACCACATGCCAAATGGAGGGTTCAATAAGTTTATATATGCTAAAACACTGTTGCGAGCAAAATAGGTAGCTGACGAGGGCTACCTAAAAAGATTCCCTCTCAAAATAGGTAGCTGATGAGGGCTACCTAAAAAGATTCCTCTCAAAATATGTGAAATCTCAAAAATGGCTTAAAAACATAGTTTTTTGAAAACACATCTAGAATTCCATATATAAATTTAAAAATTACATGAATTTTGCTATTTTTTTCAAGACGACTGAGAACACGTGTGACCTTCGTAGATTTATAAACTACTGTTGTTTGTGACATAAAAATAAACTTGACTTACAAAATGACATAGGAGTCTATATAACTTAAAGAAATATCAATCTTTTTCAAATAAAAATTCATTTTATAAATTTCATGAATGTAAGACACTTTGTTTAATGGACTTTCTTGGGACAAATTCTACCACTATGCATAAATATGCACATTATTTGACAAGCACTCAAAAAATATTATCCTTGAGTCTATTTCTAGACCCAAATAACAAAGCCTTTAGTATATACTTACCTTGACAGTGTGTATGATGTAATTATTTGCTCTATTATTTATAAGCAGATAGTGGGCATGATATACAACCAATGTTAAGAGATTAAAAAGGTCAACTTATAGGTGTGAAAAGGTAGACTTCTATATATATATGTAGAAGATGGTAACTATGGAGGCTCTAAGTAAACATAAGCATGTTAAAAGAGTAGAAAATTGGAATATTTTTTTGGCAGGACAATCTTAAAGGCAGACATCATATAGCCTATGGGTGTAAATTTTGACCCACATAGGCTTTTTTTTCATGAAGGAATTTTTCGTTATGCAATAAAGATAAGGGTAGTAGGAAGAAATTATAGCATATATCATGTACATATGTGGTGGTGGCCAAAATTCCTATTATGTATATGTTGATGTTTGATGTAGATAGCCATCATCATGAACGTAGGTGATGGTATATCTAAGAGTAGTGTAGGAATGAGTTCTAGTTATAATTATTTAGAGTACATGTGAAGGATGTTGAGAGATGGTATGTCTAAGGGTAGTGTAGAATGAATTTTGGTTATAATTATTTGGAGGACATGCGAAGGATGAGAGATGCAATCTTCGCTCTCGTGACATTGTCTTTGTGTACAAAGAGAAAAGAGAGGAGCTTAGGGCTTTTGGAATGGTAGTAGCGAAGACCTTGGAGATTTCACGCGACGACGATAGATTCAAGGTCTCCTATGCTGGAGAGCATACTACTACACATAGGCATGGCAGAGTCCAGGCTCACATGCACCCCCCTCCTCGACACATAGATGGTTCCACCACGTGTATTCGCTTATAGTTCTTCAGCTTTAAATTGAATTGTAGAACAAAAATTAGGATTGGCGAATCAGTCGACTCGTAGTTTTCTAAATCAATGGAGCCTTGCACATCTGGATTACAGGTCATCGTGGATTATCTCATCTAGCTCTTTTGTTATCATGAATTTTTGGCATCTACTATGTAGTAGCGATATTATTTATGATGCAAAGGTTACATGGTTACATAGACAAGCATTTTTTTTATTGACCTCCTCTCAAATTTGTAGTCAAAGGTTGCGACCATATGTGTTTTTCACGTCCTTAGCCCTATTAAACCTATCTTCTAATCAAAGTTGATGTTTTATATCAAAGTGATGTAAAACATCAACTTTTCCACACAACTTGATGTTTTGTATCAAAGTTGATTTAAAACATCAACTCTACCATAAAACTTGATGTTTTGCATCAAGTTTCTGATGCTCCGAAAGAAAGTTGGTCGAAGGTCGATTTTCACAAACGGCCTATTTTAGCAATTCTGTCCATGTAGCTAGCATGCTCAGACGACCTATTCCACAAATTTTGAGTACCAATATGACTATGTTGATGTGATGTGTAGATGTCACAAAACGAGATGTAGCCAATCACTTTGATAGAATCACTAAAACAAGTTGTTTGTAAAAATCGACCTCCGATCCTCCAACTTTCTTCTCCGGAGCACTGAAACTTGATGCAAAACATCAAGTTTTGTGGTAGAGTTGATGTTTTGCACATCAACACTTTGATGCAAAACATCGAGTTGTGTGAAAAAGTTGATGTTTTGCATCAACTCGATGCAAAACATCAACTTTTAGCCTTAAAGTTGATGTTTTGCATTGAGTTGATACAAACATCAACTTTTCCACAAAACTCAAGTTATTGCAAAACATCAAGTTTTGTGGAAAGTTGATGTTTTGCATAACGTTGATACAAAACATCAAGTATTGTAAAAAAAGTTGATGTTTTGCAAATAAAATTGATGTTTTACATCACGTTGATGCAAAATATAAAATTTTCATAAAAGTTGATGTTTTGTATCAAGTTGATAAAAAAGATCAACTCTTACCAGACAAGTTCTTACTCAACATTAAGATTGGCCGTAAATAATGTAGCTAAAACATTCTTACCATGTGTAGTAACCAGCAGGATTCGAACCTAAGTCCCTGCCTGATATTTTATAAAAAAGTATTTTGGAAAGTATTAAACTTTTGTTTCTTAAAGTGAGATTTTTCATGCTTTCTAAACTCATTTAATACCTAAAATTACCATTTAAGTCCTTTTTGTCACATCTTCTTTAGAAATGAGTGTGTAATCATTTTTTAAAATTAGACAACTTTTAAATAGCTTATTCATGGTATTTTAAAATTCATTTGTACGTAATGAACTCTTTTTAAAAAAGTATATATTATCAATCAAGAAATTGTTATATTCAAGAGCTTAAAAATGGATTTTAGTACTACTCTCATCAAGAGCCAAAATAAGGTTTTGTAATTAAGATAATAACTGTATCAAGATAATGCTTTTGTAATATAATAATATAAGTAGCTTTTTATAGTTGCACTCTGTGTAGCACATCCTCAATCATGCTAACATGGTAGATAACCCAAGGAGTCTAAGCTTCAAGCGTACACATAGAAGAAAAAAAAATGTATTTGTGGATAGTGAAGAAGAGGATGCCTCGTCTACCTTCTCAGGGAAAGGTACATCAACTAGTGATGGTGTAGCAATGATTATGAGGAACCATAACTATGCAATAAGCTATAAGTTTAGAAAATGGCTTCTTTTTATAGTTGTATCATTTTTTTAATGGATTGAAGATGGAAATAATAAATATTGTCTCTATTTTGATATGTTTTTTAAAAACTTATTGTTAGATTTTCAATTATAATCTCAAAAAGTAAGCAAAATGAAGTCTTTTTTTCATGTTAATTTTTGTAAGAAACGTGTAAAGTGCCCAAATATTATCATTTTTTGGCAGTGTTGTACGCATACGTAGACCACTTTTTAAAAAGAGATAAAAAACTGAACTTTTTTTATGGTGTCTTTGAAAGATGCCAAATGTTTCTCGTTTTCAAAAAATATTACCTATTTTGTCCACAATAGTGTTCTAATTTGTGGGTATTCCATTGTTTTTGTAGAGAGCAATACCTAAGCCTCCCCATTGAGGCTAGCTTATAGATTGGACACCACTTTAGCTCACATGTTATGCACATTTTTGGAATTGTATAGATCTTTTTTGCACCTATTTTAGGCATGTATAGTTTACATGCATATGCGGCAACTTTTTTGTATACAACATTTATCGTATAAGGATTGATATTCAACAATTGGTAACAATGTATCTTTGTGGTTTGATATCTAGTATTGAAACTTGATTTTCTATCAATGCATCTCTGTTTGCCTTAATTATTTAAGTTTGTGTAAATCTTCAATGTAATAAAGTCTTGACATATTTGGCATAATGGTGTATCCAGATACCTAGAGGCACCATTATGCAAAAAACATTTATTCCTGCATCCATCAGAAAAATCATCGGAACGACAATCCGAATTTGTTTGTGTCCGTCAAAATTTATGGCGAGAAATTGCCTATGTTCGTTGCTATATGTGTCGCACAATAAACATTGGTATATACGTCGAAATGAGCATCATAAACAATTCATTTTTGATGTTTATTTTGACATTTATTGTGACATCGATTTCGACGCTTGTTTGGACGATGTTTCTGACGATTTCATAGCGACGCTTTTTTCGACGTACATATAAATGATCGTAAATTTTACAAGAAATTCTTTTTCGTCACAAGAAACGTCGGTATTTGCTTGTCTTGTATTGAAATATCAACCAATCAAAAGTTCTAAAATTTTCAACTCTCCTACAAATTGCATAGAGGTAGCTCCTATGCATATCTCAACAAATGAGAAATCATATGATTCCACCCCAAAAATTCTTCTTTTTGCCTTGACAGCAAATTTCAGCAAAAAAGTAGATAAAACATGACTCAAGATTCTTCTACAAAATTTCATGACTCTTTTAAAGTTTTCTTCAACACATTATTACTTAGATTATTTCGACACCAAGGAGTTATTTTGCGAGTTATCTTCTATGTTGGACACATTTCATGGGAAATATTCTCGAGTTTTTAAAAACTTCTAGAACCATAGCTTTTTGTTGACTATTCAACATCAACAAAATTATTTCTGCCACTTATCTTTTGACATACAAGCTTTACTTCAAATGTTTTACCAACTTCTCAAATTCAAGCATATCGGCGACATTTTATTACTCCTGCGCATCGGATCAGGTGCAATGAGATTGGACATATTGCATTGAATTGCCCACCAAAGTTAAAGTATATTTCACTTGGGATAAATATGATCGATGATGATGAAGACGAATATTCATAAATTTTATTTAAGACTTCTTGTAAATTTCAAGGAGAGTTTTTATTCATCGAAAGTGGCCCTTCCATCTTGAACTATGCTTTATCAACTTCCACTACTTATTAGTCTTGTGGTATGTGTGTCAAGGATTCCAATGCATACTTATCTCTAGATTTATGTGGGATAATTTCTAGTGGTATGGGACACTAAAATTTATTACACATATAATTCCTTGATAGAGTGTCTATTCTGTCATAATTAGAGAACTACAATTCTTATAGTGTAAGACATTGATCTCCTTGATAGAATGTCTATCTAATTAGAGAAGATACTATAATTATTATACTGTAAGACATTGATCTCCTTTTCTCACAATAAGAAAGCACACAATTAAGGTCAATTGCTTATCTAGGCAGGAGGGATAGTACATAATATCCACCCTTTATCCGAATAGGGAAATCGGACGCTAGTGTACAATGCTAGTGAATTGGTATCATGGGTGACCCCGCATTAAATACTTGTTACCTATTCTTATTGGTAAAGCTTGAGACCATGCTTGATGGGTGTATGTTGTTAAAGTGTAATAAGTAGTGCCATGATTGATGACTGTGTGTGGTCAAAGTGAAATAAGTGGACTATGCTAGGCAACTACACACGTTTAAAGCATAACAAGTGGTTTACGAAATGATGTGCCATGCTAATCAAAGTGTAATAGGTGGTAATACACGCAGGGATTTAATATTCACGTGATCACAAGATTTTTTGTGATAATAACACATGTGAACAAGTTATTCACATGTTCTCATGTTACCGTTCACAAAATAACAGGTAACTTGCCATTTGGGAACCCCTTAAAAGCTTGGCTACACATGGGAATAAGCTATTCACATGTTCTCATGTTACCATCTTTACATAATAGCAGGTCAGTGGGGCCACCTAAGAAGATTTTTTTATGCCCAACAAAGATAATTTTTTTAGGCCCTTGTGAAAGCTTTGTGAATATAACATGTGATCACAAGATTTTTTGTGTTATTAACATATGTTATTAACATGTTCACATGTTCTCGTTTACGCCAGTGAAATCCTTGAATACACGCCATGCTGAATGATGTGTAAAATGATACTCTCATCAAAGTGTAACAAGTGGTGAGTGTATGTTGTGTTTGTACCTATCAATGTTTCATATTGGGATTAATTGTTATGATAGCAATTAATTGGAACAACTAACGTGTTTACGTTTGTGAGATAGGTGATGAGAAGTGCATGTGCCGCATATGGAGGATCTTGTGTATATTATCTCGAATTATTATTATTCATATGAGTTATTTTTGTTGGCCATGTGTCAAATGATTGTACATATTATTCATGCATGCTTATGCGTAGTGTTGCTATATTACTAGCACATATGTTAGAAGAGTTTTTATTAATAAGTGGCCTCTATGTGGTAACAAAGCATCCATAATTCTCACTAGTCCCAATTGAGCCATTCTATTGAATTTCGGCCGCTCAACAAGTTTGTCAGGCAACTCCAGAAGTCGTGAAGTAGCCAAGACCTCACTTGCCATAGAATTAAAGTGCAATATGAAGGCTTGCAGTTAGGGTGTGCCAAGACCTCCTTCCACGAGATCTGCAAATGAGAAACGAGAGGTGAAGCTTGCAGTTAGGGTGTGCCAAGACCTCCTTCCACGAGAACTGCAATATAAAGGCTTGCAGTTAGGGTGTGCCAAGATCTCCTTCCACGAGATCATCAAATGAGAAATGAGAGGTGAAGCCACCACTCGAACCTATTGGGAACAATTCACTACATCCCACTGTGTGGCATCAATCCCGGTATTACCATGCACAAGTGCGACCTCCTCTATGAGGGCCTTAGCCATTACCACCCATGGCTCTTGAGATACACACATATCTTGCAATAAAGGTCATCTCCCATAGCGACCATATGTAATCTGACATCTAGTAGGGCTGCCCCTCCACTCCTCTTTGGAGTAGTAACTCTCTCTCTCTCTCTCTCTCTCTCTCTCTCAGTTCTCCATCTTTGTGCCATTACACAAGATTAAATTATTAGTTTGTGCATGGATGGTAAAAACTCTGTGATTCCAAGTATTTCTATAAGGTAATAAATCAAAATAGTAATTTTCATTTTTTCAAGCAAAAATACATCCCCTTCATAAAATATTAGGATAGAGGGGCCAAACACCCTTGACGACTTTAGTGTGAATAGGTACATATGGATGGGTTGACACCCTTGAAAAATATAATGGTAGAGGGACTATTGATAGCCTCACCCTCACTTTATTCTACACAGCCTCCAATATTTGAAACACCACACTCCAAAAGTAGAATAAAAATGTAATGATGTTGCACCACAATGCAAAATCCGTCATACAGTGGCCCTCTATTGGAATAATATTCCCTTTCTAGGTAAGATTATCAAGGTAATTCGCTCTAGTAGCTATCCATGCTATTTTTGTGCCATGTTTTAGAAATGATATGCCCTTAATCTTCTTCTTGCCTTTATTGAGAGGAATTGGTACTAAAATTGCGCGCCATCACTTCCTTTATTATACCCAAGAGGCTACGCCCTTAATCGAGGGGATGCCTTAGATTATTCGTTAGGTGTCACTAAAAGCCCTTAATCGAGTGGTTTTAAAAAATGAGTAGAGAAGCATGTTTATTCGAGGAGATGACTTGGATTTCATTAGGTGTCACTAAAAGCCATGTTTCGTTTACGGACAACGTAAATTCGATGGCAGTTTTAAATGTAACCTTATCATTCTATAACTTTGCCTCAATAATTTTACCTAGCCCTGAATTTAAAGGTTCAAATTTTTGAAGTTTACTTATAAAACCGATTAATCTATGCATTTTTTCAATAAAAACTGGTTGGGCTTGAAGGTCATCCTTTTTTCATTGGTTAAAAAGAAAGTTTATTTTTGAGACTGGCCCAACGATATTTAGTGGGTCATTATAATGTTAATAAGTCTCCCTCTGAATGCAAGAAGTGAGCATGTGTGGGTCCTATGGCCAAGTGAGAGGAACAAGAGTTTGAGTGAAAATGTCCGACATCTTCTTTGACATATTGAGCAGGATGACAGCACGGGTGACGACCTCGGATACTGATAGTTTGCAGCTCTATAAGACTAGCGCGCGCGCATTCCCCACACACACACGCGATAACACAGAGAAGAGAGAAGGAAAACCCAGCTTGTGGAGAGAGAGAGAGCGCTCTGAACCCACGCTTGCGGAGACGACGATGGGATTTGCGCTGCCCGAGATCTGTTACCGAGATGCAGTGCTTTCGCTGCTGGTGGTGCTGGGCGCCCCCTTGTTTACACGCTGTGGACGAGCGTGGTGGTAGGCATGTGGTGGCGGCCTCGGCGCATCAGGCGGATGTTTGAAGCGCAGGGGGTGAAGTGCATGCCCGGCCGCTTCCTGTATGGCAACCTCCCAGAGTTTGTGGCCATCGGCAGAGATGCCCGCTCCCTTCCCATGCCTCATCTCTCCCATGACATCGCCCAACTGGTCCAAAACATACGGTAAGCTTCATTTTCTTTTAACACTATCAGATAGATATTACTCTCAGTTGTCACCCTGCCCAACTCGTAAATAGGGCCTGCAAGCATCTTAACAATGGGTGGCGAGTCTCATCTTGTCATCTTCTTCTTCTGGTTCCTAGTCATCCTTGAGAAGGGCTGCCCTCTTCACTTCCTTGTTTCTTCTTCTTTTGCTCCTTGACCTTGTAGGGTTTACTCTCAGTTGGTTGCTTCTCCTCATTTGCTTGTTTATTGACGACTTGCTGGTTTGTAATATGGCTTCATCATTGCTCACCATCACTGACCAACCCCCATCTACTGATTGATATTGTTCACTGAATAACTTCTAATTATTACAAGTCTACAATGTTAGATATGAATAGGAATTGTTGAGATGAAACGTGGTGTATGAGATATGTGGAGGAGATTCACTCAAAGAATACAAGAAAATATCTTGTTTATTAAGTTGTTTATGAATACAACTAGGCCTTTTGCTCAATACAAAATGCCTCCTAGCTTCACCTTAAGTAGGTGAGCTAGTGGACCTTAAGTCCCTTCACACACACCCTTCTCTTTCCCTTTTACATAACCTTAGTCTTTTAATACCTCCCCTCAATACCAACTATGAAAAGAATTGGAATAGGTGGTATTGGACATAGGATGCCTTTATAACATTACGCGTACAAGGTTAGGAATAAAGGTGTGGCTACATTGAGATTTAAAACAGGTTTTCAGTGGAGTTAGAGAGGCTGATACAAAGTTAGCCTCTGACTCTTTGTTAGGATATTTAGAAGTGATATGTCCCGTTTGTTTACACTTGTTATATTTTATTTTGTTGGGATATTTGATCCAACTATTATTTGCCAAATAACCCACCTTTTTGGAATAGACATATCTTACTTTGATCACTTGATGTGACAAAGCTTGTTCGATATTCGATGAAGTTGTTGCATTTGAAGATTCAACTCCTCCCTTTGGCCTCTTTTCTTCATAAAGACAAGATTGAATGACTCCTTCAAGGGTGGGATTAGGTATGTTCTTCAGGGTGGTGACTAAGGTGGGATACACCTTCTTGACTGTTTTTAACAAAACAGCCACTACATCATCTTCATCCATTCTCGCATTCACTGATGCAAGTTGAGCCATAAGGCCCTTCAAGTGAGAGATGAAGGCTCCAATGCCGTCTCCCTCTTTGAGTTCCAAGCTGAAAAATTAAATTTTAAGTGAGATCTTGGAATTCTTACCACCACGAGCTCCATAGAGCTTATCAAGCTCATCCCATTTCTCCTTTGCAGCAGTCGGAAGCTGGTCCACATGGTGAATGAGAGCCTCATCAAGATGAAGCATGATGATGGCTTGTGCCCTCTCATCATCTTTAGTATCTTCAGCCTTAGTTTGATCAATAACCTTGGTGCAGGAGATGAATGGCCAAAAACCTTTGGACATCATCTTGTACTTGTCAAGGACTTGCTAAGTGTGGAAGCTCTCTCCCGAGAACTTCTTGATTTGGGTGTTGTCCTTTGACATTGGTTATTGAAGGAGAATATTAGAGAGTAATGGGCTGATTTATGAAGAAGAAAAAACCAAAAATTGTCCTTTGGGTGTTGTCCTTTGATATTAGTTATTGAAGAAGAATATTAGAGAGTAATGGGCTGATTTATGAAGAAGAAAAAACCAAAAATTTGTGATGATGTGGCTTAAGTAGAGAGAGAAAGGCTTATGAGAGTGCAACAACCTTTAATCAAGTCAAGGATGTTGCTTAAAAAAGGAGTTTAAGATGGTTAAGCTTATGGTTTAGCACTTAGGTTTTGTACCCAACCATGAATACTGATTAAGAGAGCTTAATTAGTGTTAAAGAACACTTTCTTTGGTGATTAAAATCACCATTAGTGTTTAGCAACACTATTAGTGCTTAAAAGTATATTATTAGTATCTAATGATATTTGTGTTGGTGATTAGATTCACCATTAGTGTTCACGAATATACTTAGTGTTTAAAAACACTCTTAAGAGGCTCTCCTTTGCTAGATTAATAGCATGATTAATGTTAATCAATACTTATTAGTATTTATGAACACTTTTAACAAAAGCTTGAGCAAGCTTTCATGAAAAAACCAGTATTAGGCGCCTGGTTTTTTCCTTCCCACGAGCGTTCTATGTCTTCATTTCAGCTGAGATTTGAGCTGTGGACCTCTGAGGTTTAGTGCTTCAAAAGCCCTAAGCTAATGTAGCTTGAAGGGCACCACACAAGGCGAATTCGTGTACGACATTCAACGCTGTTGAAAAGCGTGTCTGTCTACAAGAAACACAATGCCGAGCTGTACTACGCGCGTATCGCCAATGTGAATAGCTGGGCTGAAGCGCCTTCAGCTGAGGATGATTTCTCCAGAAGAAAGCAGACGCTGAAACACTTTCTACAGCCCTCCCCACGTCCTCCACTGATGGCTGGTTCAGAGAGGCTATGGAGATTGAGAAGAAAAGGTTCAAAAAAAGGAGAACTTCCACCACACAACCTAGCTCAAGATACTATGTTGAGATAAAACATGGTGTATGAGATATGTGGAGGAGATTCACTCAAAGAATACAAGAAAATATCTTGTTTATTAAGTTGTTTATGAATACAACTAGGCCTCTTGCTCAACACAAAAGGCCTCCAAGCTTCACCTTTAAATAGGTGAGCTACTAAACCTTAAGTCCCTTCACACACACCCTTCTCCTCCCCTTTTACATAACCTTACTCTCTTAGTAGGAATCTCATCGCTTCAAGACCTCATGAAATAGGGGGATGTTTGACAGTCCAAAGTTGTGTCCATAACTCCATGTTCCTATAATCCACACACCCCCCTCAGCTCTAGCCTCTACACACACACACACACACATGCACATACACAGTTTTCTTATTGTTGCTGGTTTGCTATCATGACAGGTGAGCTCTTTGTGCATTGGTTTTCTTCTGAAGCTCGACTCATCCTAACAGAACCTGACCAGGCCAAGGAAATATTGTCCAACAAATTTGGGCATTATCAGAAGAATCGTGCAAGGCCTGATACTAGAGACTTGGGGGGAAATGGGCTGCTGGCTTTGGAGGGCGAGAAGTGGGCTCAACATCGACGCATCATGAACCCAGCCTTCTTTCTTGAGAAGCTGAAGGTAGCCTCAACTTCCAATATATGCAGCAAGTTCTGTGATAGCGATAAGCAAGTTCTGTGATAGCGATAAGATTCATGTTGTCTGCCATGATATGTGACACATAACATTTTCCATAGCATGGGACACATAACGTATGCCATTATACATGACACATAGCATGTGACATTACATATGAAATGAAATTATCTGATCTACATCACTTGTGTTTTGAGGGTGAGTGGAGTGCAACATTGTGAATACCTTTTCATGCAAGGGTTTATTGAGCCTAACATCATGATTGGGATCATGTACACTAGTCCATGGCTCCTACGATGGCCGGGTGTACGGTTGCAATGATGGAAAAATGGGAAGCCCGAGTAGAGAAAGAAGAGGAGATTAATGTTCATGCAGACTTTAGAGCTCTGACAGCTGATATTATTGCTCACACTGCATTTGGGAGCAGCTTCACAGAAGGCAAGCAAGTGTTTGAAATGCAGCATGAGCAGCAGATCCTCTTAGACGAGGTCAATCGCACTGTATATATCCCTGGATCAAGGTGAGAAGCTGAGAGCAGAATTAATGGCTTTCCAGTTCTCAATGTCCAGAATGTTCTAAACATATGCTTTTTGACCTTTCTTTGAGGCAGATTTCTCCCAACTGCGCGAAATCGGTACCGCTGGAAGCTCAGCAATAGAATTGCCAAGGTCCTTGGCCAACTCATTGAAAAGCGCCTAGAGTCCTCTGATATTGGTCGTGGAGACATGTATGGCAACGATTTGCTTGGCCTGATGATGGCGGCTAACAAGGGAGAGCTCCAGGGAAACCAGAAACACCTGAGTATGGGGATTGATGAAATCATTGATGAGTGCAAGACCTTCTTCTTTGCAGGGCATGAGACGACATCAACGCTGCTGACTTGGACATTTCTATTGCTTGCAAGCAGTCCGGAATGGCAAGAGCGTGTTAGGGAGGAGGTGCATGCGCTGTGCGGGACAACAGAGCTACCGACAGCCGAGTCGGTAAACCATCTGAAATTGGTAAGTGGCAGATGATCAGATGATCAGCCTAGTTGACCGTGGTTGAAAAACAAGAAAAACTGAGAATGTAATGGCTAACAAAGCATCTTTGCTTGCAGGCAGGTATGGTGCTGCATGAGGCACTGAGATTGTACCCTCCAGTAGTGGCCATGCTTAGGAAAGCAGGCACTGATATGAAGCTGGGGAAGATCGAAGTCCCAGCAGGGACGACGTTGGCAGTGCCAATAATTGCTTGGCACCATGACCAGCGGTATTGGGGTCCGGATGCTAACGAGTTTCGTCCTGAGAGGTTTGGAGGGGGTGTTGCCAAGGCAAGTGCAGTGGCTGGAGCTTTTATGCCATTCTCCATGGGGCCACGCAGCTGCATAGGGCAGACATTTGCCATGCTCGAGGCCAAAGTGGTGCTTTCCTCCATCTTGCAACGTTACAGTTTCCGCGTCTCCCCTAACTACCGCCATGCCCCCACCACTGTCTTAATCATGCAGCCGCAATTTGGAATGCCTCTCATCTTTGAAAAGCTCTAAAAATCAGCCGGTAGATCTCAAACGTCTCATGCAACATCATGCAAGATCTATATATGTAACTCGGCCTCATACAATAATAAAAAAACATGCTAGTTTCCCTATATCACGTCTCTACGTTTATGGTGGTACAACATGTGCAGTAGCCCCCGAGGTGTCTCGTAGATTTATAGCGAAAACAAAAATATCATAGTTGGAAAGAGAAAAATCACCTTATCGATTTCTTTCTGGCCCGACTGTGTGGAGGAAGCTGGGGTGGGAAGGAGGAAGTGCAAGCCAGTGTGACGGCAGCTGGGGGATCTCTCTCCAACGTGGTCACGAGAGCAAGAAAGAGAGAGAGTAGCCATGTCCTCTCTCGCAGAGTGGGGGCGATTGCTCGTCGGGCACAGCAGCATGCCATATTGGCATGCTGTTCGTCGACTGTAAACAGTGGGCACAACAGCATGCCATATTGCCTTTAGTCAAGTGAGCACCACCCAACAATGGCTCACAGTGCACCAACGTTGCAACTCGGCAACACAACCAACGACTAGCAGCCTGCCCACGCAAGATCGAGTGCTTGAGAGAAGGTTCAAGCAACAAGAGCCTGACAGAGCAAAGCGCACCAGCAGAAGCAAGGAAGGGGTGGTTGTCACCTTATCTCTCCCTCTCTCTCCTGTATGCATAGAAGCGAGGAATGTTTATCCCATGCGTGGATAGTCACCTGCAACAACAGCAAAGGGGGGTCATGAAGCTTGAACGACACTGGGCATGAACCTCTGAGCAAAACAACAACCAAAGATTTCTCGCGCTCTCTCTCTCTCTCTCTCTCTCTCTCTCTCTCTCTTGGCGTTGCCATTTGACAGGTGGAAGGTGTTGGTGTACCACCCTGGCTATGCAAGGAAGCGGAAATGTTGGCATTAGCAGCAAGTTTTGGACGTACCACCATCTCTCTCTCTCATATCGATGAGACCGCGTCTCTCTCTCTCATTAGCAACAAATTTTAGATGTACCACCATCTCTCTCTCTCATTAGCAGCAAGTTTTGAACGTACCAACATCTCTCTCTCTCATATCGATGAGACCGCGTCTCTCTCTCTCATTAGCAACAAATTTTGGACGTACCACCATCTCTCTCTCTCATTAGCAGCAAGTTTTGGACGTACCACCATCTCTCTCTCTCTCTCTCTCTCATATGGATGAGACCGCGTCTCCAGCGCTCATAGACCAAGATGACACAATCTCCTTCCGGTTCCTGAGGGACCATGGATGTTCCCATTGACATCGTTGTTGATGTTTCCTTGTCTATAGATGACCCCCTAGATCCATCTGCAATGACGGACATCATGGAGTTCGTGGACAAGAAGCCCTTACAAGCTGATGACACTAGCTGTAAGAATTAATTCAAGGATGATCTTCTCGATGATGAGGATGCCTATGGAGATGATACTCATCCCATGGATGTGGAGTTAGAGGCAGAGATAGATATCTCAAGGGATTCCATAGCTTAGTTGTTTGCAAGGACTAACGCATTGAAGAGAAAACAGATTGAGATTTTTTCCATGCTTAGGAGTAATCATGCCCGTTTGGCTCTAGTCGTGCTACTCTCGTAGGGAGTGTTGTTGCATGTCGAGATCAGCATAGAAGAGGGTACATTTTTCTTCTACCGAGGACGTAGTGCAATGTAGTGCCTCGAGTAGGATCGTGGGCCGGAGTGCTTGCGAAGCAGTCCCCAGTGATTTCTAACACTCCAACATAAAGCAAGCATAGACGTGCAAGTTACGAGGGCATCTATACTCACGTCTATAAACGCGTCTATAAGCATCTCTACTTTCTTTCAAACTAGATGCTCTTATAGATGCATAAGTTACGGTTGCGTCTATAGTCGCGTCTATAAATGCGTCTAGTTCCTTTCAAATTAGACACGCTTATAGATGCGATTACAGACACACTATAGACGCAGTCTGTAATAATTTTCTATGTAGTTGCAATTGTAGACCTTGCAAAGAAAAATAGAATCTTCAATCCTCAAAAATATCATTTGCTGAACTATGTGCATCAGATTTTGATAATATGCATGATTTTTTGGTGCATTCTAGAAAGCATAATTGCAAGGATAAATATGCTAAGGAAAGAGAAAAGAAATAGGTATAAATCGAGTAATGTGGTGAAAGGGATGGATACATGCAAAGGCTTAGGTATATCAAGTAATGCCATGAAAAACAATCCAAAGAACAATGATTCAATCCCCATATCTTTTTATCAAAGTGAAGCTTTTTTAAAAAAAATCTTGAACCTCCATGAAAAGCAATCCAAAGGTGAATGATCAAGTAATGCGACGAAAAGCAACATATCACAATAAACCTATACATGTAATCTCAAAAAGGCATGAATCTATACATGTAATCTCAAAAAGGCATGAATCTATACCAAAAGAAAGACCATAGCCATAATAAAAGTACAATGAAAGAACTAGAGTTCAACCTTATCTTCAATAAGGTCAACCGCTGCTAAAGTATCTATCTCAATGTCTACGCTTATATCCAAATCTACAAAGAGATCCATCCCACTACTAGCCAATCGATAGCGACAAGTAGAGGATGGTCCAATAACACGATCATCATCTCCAACGGCACGATCATCAATGTTTTCCAAGCTATCTCCCTCCATAGTTGAGTTGACATGCTCCTCCATATGCTCAATGTGGGTGAATGTACTATAAATGGCTCTTGAACATGGTGAGATTGGGATTATATGCCACCATCTCTTATTTGTCAATTATTGGTTGATACATAACCTATTCAAGCACACAGGTACATTATACAAACAATTATATCTTTACTATCTGTAAATGCATATATTGTAATTACCAACAATTAAGGTAGCACTAGAGTCCCATCCTTTCCTTGCCAAAACTTTGTAGAGTCAATGGTTACAAAGCCACTTGCATCACGCTTGATTGTTGCATTAGGACCTCTTTCCACCACCACATCCTTAAACCACTTGACATCCAAAATATATACAAAGAAGCTTCAAAAGTCAAGCTTAATGATATTTTGGATCAATCCACAATAATCATCCATGGCTCCATTGGCTCCCTCAAAGCTTACAATTACCCCACAATCTTGGGTGTTCCTCTTCTCATCAATACTTTGTGTGCAAAAATGTTTACCCTCCGAACACAAAGCATTAAACATTGTGCACTATACCAAGACAAAAAAAATTATAAAGACCTCAAAAAAAAATTCTCAAGTTTAACATACTAAAATATGATTGAGAACACAAGTATGTTTACCTTTTTGAAGCATCCTTGGGCATACTCCCACTCCTCCACCAATGTGATATGCATGTTTTCATCTTGTGCCACTTTCTCCATCTCCTCATGTAGCCAATCTACATCAAGATCCTTGGGAAGTGATCGTACGTTCTCGGGGTATGGCACACTACGTCCATGGCGCTTACGGAATTCTGACCTTCCACTTTGTCTTCTTGCCTTTTCATCCTCATACTTTGCCACCCATCTTTTGAGTCACATCACTATTAAGCACACAACAGGTATTAAGCTTACTATGCATCTCTGTATCCATGACTTTGGTCTTTCCCTTTCCTTGAGGAACATGAGAGGTCATCCTTAAGTCTTCTTCATTGCTCCATAGGTGAGGGAGAGAGGGATCCACTTCGGCAAGGTATTCTAAGAAACAAGTGAAATTTGTACCAACTAACCCTCAATCATACTACCTTCTGGCTTTGCATTTTGCCTTACAAAATCCTTCAAGGTCTTCATGAAACACTCAAGAAAGAACATCCATCGAGCATGCAGAGTGCCACATATGGCAATCTGATCAATTAAATGAACCATAAGATGTAGGTTGCTTGTGAGAATTGACCGTGGGAATGTCTCCTCCACCAAACAAACCACCTCCACCACCATGACCCTTGCATAGTCAAGTGTACATGGATCGATTTCCTTTGAGCTCACATATCTACGATGCGAAACAATAAACAAATCATTTTGAGAAAAACGTGTGTAGAAAATTGGCGATGAGGGTTTGGGGTACAAACCTCACAAGCTCCCCCATCTTATAAATCATCTCTCGCACTTTGTGGGATGCACAATTGGAAATGCTTGTAGGAAGAATAAACTATAAACATTTCTACACCATGATTAGATACATCATGATCGAACAAGTTAAATATGTACAACTTCAATGTTTCACTTACTTGAAGCATCTTGTGCCAATTGTGGGACTTCAAGCCATATACTTGCTTAACACCTCTCTTCTTTGTCTTTGTGAAGGCACCTTTTAAACACCTCATGCACCCATTGGAGTACGGAATGTAGTAATGGCATCTTTCATGAACTTCTCCTCCTTCTTTTTCAATATCCAAGGTGCTCGAGGTAGAATTATCTTCCCATTTGGTCTCTCTCATGGCCAAGCTCTTTGCATCCTCTCTATGCTTTGTAAATCCTCTCTTACAAGAAGCGAGGAGTCCCGTGTTCCTCTCAAGTGTTAGATGCGACATTCTTGAAGATGTTCATTGGATCAAGAAGATGGTTTATTTTAAGGCTCATCCAACATGGTAGGCGAAAGAAGATAGAGTACCTTATCAAATAACAACAAATATTAAGAGGATTATCTTTTCATCCAAAGCTTGTATTGGAATTCTATGTCAAAGATATATTACCTATTCATGCTGGGGGGAGGAGAACTTTCCACTATGATGATAATGAATTCAGCAAATCACTATGAGATTAGTGGATTGTGCTGTCAAATTGCTACTGTTAACTCTTGACTCGGTAGATCAAGTTAAGGGATGACAAATTGAGAACTTGCTTGACTGAAATTTCCGTAGAGGAATGTTCAGAAAGAAATTTTTCGGTCTAATGGACCATTATCGTGTTAAAAATATGGATGATATGATCTGAATGAATTGTTATTTAATAATGAGTTCTATATAAGGGATAATTATCCCCGTATTCTGTTGGGTTGACGAGAATATAAGGAACCCTAGAATAAATTGGATCTTAATAAAAAGAGTTGTCCTCTACTACCTTGCAAGATGAGGACATCTCGCACTTTTTTTTTAAAGTGGGGTAGAATGTAAGATTTCTCCCCAGCTTTTGAGGTATTCAGAAATAAGAACCTCCCTTCTGATCTTATAACTATTCTCTCTCTAATATATAAATTTTTGACAGAATCATGAGACGAGGAAATTGTAGCCGTCAGCAGAGCAGCCAGCAAACCCTGTCTCTGAAGATGACGAACTTGACCCTGATGTTCGCAAGGCTCTTCATAGGACTCAACCAGGACCCTTCAAAGGAGAAGGGGAGAAACTGGGTGAGACTGTGGAGAAATGGGTGGAAGCCATGGAAGAGTATTTTGACATCACAGGTTATAATGAGCTGAGCAAAATGGCTCTTGGCCGGTTGTGAAAATAGTGGGAACAGCCAGGGTAGCATGGAGGAACCAATGTGACACCAACCGTCTGAATAGAAGTACTCAACCCTGGAACGACCTAAAAACCTATTTGAGAAAGAGATTTTGTCTCCCTGAATTTTTGGAAACCAAAATGAACGAATTTTTAGAGCTAAAGCAGGAGAACAAAACCATTGAAGAATATCACCAAGCCTTTGCTCTTCTACTCAAATACTCATCACCTCTAGATGAAGAACAGCTCATGGCCAGGTTCATTCGGGGAATGAACGAACCCTTGGACACACTAGTCAAAAATGCCAAGCCAGTGTCCATGTGGCTGAAGCAGTAAAAATGGCAAAGGATTTTGCCAAAGCCTTTGTAATAAAGGTCCCACCAAAGCCTGCACCCTCTAACTTTAAAAGATTCCAAGCCCAGGGAAGTACTTCAAACTTTCCACCCCTAAAGAGGCAGCAAGGGCCGATTAAGAATCAGGATGCAGGAAGATTCCAAAGTGAAGGAAGACCCTTCCCCTACCAGGAGGCCCACCTATTTTAAGGATTCAGAACGATGAGCTCAGAAGTGAGAACCGGTGTTTTGGATGCCAAGGTTTTGGTCATCAGTTAAAAGACTGCCCAACGCCTACCATGTCAAGGGGACAGGGAAGTCTAGGGCCCCGAATTCGGAGACCAATCCCTTCCTACCAATCTAATCAGGGTCAGTCTCACCCAAGCCAGGGTAACCCCAAAAGAACTCCAACCCAACCATCTGCCTCTGTCCAGAGTAACCTCAAAAATCCTTTCCAGAACAGGAACAACCAAAGAGAAAGAATTCCACCTCAGACTACAGCAGCCAGAGCAGTCACAATTTCAGATAAAGTAGAAGAGGAAAAAAGGGCAGATCTATACTGCAATTGAAAACCAAGGGCTTAATCGATAGTTCTCAAGTCATCCATACTCTAGCAGAATACCAGGGAAAAATCGACCGTCCACTTCCAAGGCGTAACGCTGGAAGTGATTGAAGAAGAAGAAGAAGATGAAAGAGATCATACTCCACCTGTGAGATGAGGACATCTCACGTTTTTTAAGTGGGGTAGAATGTAAGATTCCTCCCCCAACCCCTCTTTTTTGATGTCTAGTATCTTCCCCTATAATCAATCCCTCTTTAGAAATATAAAGACCTTGTTTCTAACTGTTTTAACCTAGAGAGAGAAAATATTCTAGAGAGAGAATATTCATATTTTTTTGGATAGAAAATTATCTCATCCTATTAAAATAAGTTCCCCTGAAACATAAATTCAAAAAGAACTTTCCAATGTGCAATTGGAATTAATTGGAAATGGGTATAAAGGACCTTAGCCTAAGGGTCTAGATTTTTAGAAATTTTTGGATTATGGTCCAACTAAGGTTCCTATGGGCCAATAGGATCAATCCATGTGTAGGGAGGAGATAAATCCAATTTGTAAAAGAAGATACCCAAAAATGAGTAAATGCTCCCATAAGATGAAGAGTTGAAAATGTACAAGGTTTATTAGTAAAAAACTATGAGCAATATTATAAATATGAGATATTTTGGGTATCCAAAAATGAGTAAATGCTCACATAAGATGAAGAGTTGAAAATGTACAAGGTTTATTAGTAAAAAACTATGAGAAATATTATAAATATGAGATATTTTGGGTATCCAAAAATGAGTAAATGCTCACACAAGATGAAGAGTTGAAAATGTATAAGGTTTATTAGTAAAAAACTATGAGCAATATTAAAAATATGAGATATTTTGGGTATAATGATTCCATTTTGACACATATGTAAGGAAGGGGAGTTCTTTAAAGAAGGTGCATATTTCACATGCTTGAATGAGTTTTAAACTAAAAAATAATGTGATATTTTTATCTCTCCTCTCTCTTGAACCAAACCAAATCAAAATGGAACCAAACCGAATCAAAAAGTAACCAAACTAGGTCCAAATCTAGTCCAAATTCAACCAAACTAAATTTGGAAAATTCTAGAATTCAGTTAGCTTTGGTTAGAGCTTCCCTCTCCTATAAATAGAACATGAGTCCTTTGAAAAAAATAGAAGAATTTTACTATACTAGAGTTATGTTGAAATAATGCTAATTTCTACTATTCTCTAAAATTCTCTCCAAATTGAAGAAATTGGAGCTTTCCTCTTTCTTCAATCCCCATTGGTGGCTCCATCAACATACTTAACCAATTGATTGGTTGGGGGCCTCTACCGTGAACAAAGAATCAAGCAATTTGTAAGGTAAATGGTGAATTTTGATCTTTTCTATAATTTCTCAATGCTTCTCTCTTCTCAACCCCTCTCAAGCTTGAGAGGCTTAATTGGAATGGTTTTTGAATGCTATTGAAGTTAATTGATGAATGGTAGTGAAGAGTTATATAATTTGATGAATGCTATTGAAGTTAATTGATTAATGATAGTTAAGAATTACATAAATTTCTATTTGTGCTTAATTCAAATGGTTTTTTATGTAATTTCTCTCTCTCACTCAAGAAATGGTCATACTCATGACCCATTCTCAATCCAAATGAAGCTTTTCATAAAGCTTTTCCTTAATCCAAGATTAATCTATGCTTGAGGCCAAATTAATGCCTTTTTTCTATGCTTTTAGTTTATGTATTTCATGAATATTGATAATTCAATCCATCATGGATTTAAGATCCAATTAGAGATCATTCTAATTATTTCCTTAATGATAAGCTTTATCCCTTAGAAAAATTGAGATTTATCAGTCATAGCGGAGCTATGGCAAAATTTTTATAAAAATTACGTACGCAAAAAAATAATTTCATTCAAAGCATAAAAAGAGGACTTCCTACCATATTCTAGGAATTATCATCCTAGATTAATTGAAAGATATTCATTGTAATCCTAGAGAAATTGATTTTTATATTATGCATAATTGATTTTCATGCATAGAGATATGCATAAAAGATTATTATTTTAACATAAAAGTGTTACTTTTATCATAATTAGATTTCATGCATAAAGATATGCATAAAAGATTATTATTTTAATATAAAAGTGTCACTTTTATCATAATTGAATTTCATGCATAGAGGTATGCATAAAAGTTGATTATTTTATTGTAAAAGTGTTACTTTTATCATATTGGATTTCATGCATAGAGGTATGCATAAAAGATATTCTTTTTGTACTAAAAGTGTGATTTTTCATCATAAATATCATCACAGGGAGTCGTCCCATTCATCCTCATTGTGGTTTCGCTCAGGTTATTATATTTCAACTAAATTTCAGAAATCATCATTTTTCAATCAGAATCCAAATCAATTCATCAGTTCTCAAACAAAATTAAAATCATATCAACGACATTCGAAATCATCATCTGGATAACATTAACGCTTATAATTTCAAGTCTTAGATTTACTCGTATATACTGCCGGTAAAGAGCTGCAGTTATACCCTCGGTATATACGGGTCGTCATAATACTTGGAACTATAAGGTACTCTTACGAGTGATTGGCTGAACTTTTTAGATGCATATAAGGATTGTTTTACAGATGCATTGCCAAAGACTTACCTCCGCTGCATGCAATGCAAAGTATGCAAATTTTCCCTTGTGAACACGAAGTTGTGAGACAATCTCTCTCTCTCTCTCTCTCTCTAATCTGTGTCTCACAGTTGGGTTCAATGTTGAGCATATGATTGTAGTAAGCTGAATGCATTTATGCAATGCAAGTGTGTACATTTTTCCCTGATCTCATTGTTTCTACATTCATGACCCTTACTGTGCCCATATCCATGAACAAGAAGTAATGCTGACACATGGTGTTCTTATGTTAAATGCAGTCTCAAGCCAGAATCCAAGCTCGCTGTGGAGGCCCCAACAAGAAGAGAGTTTTCTCAAGCCTTGATCAAGGGCAACAAACAGACATTAACCTCCCCATAACAGTAAGAAACCAACCATTTCATGTACTTCCAGTGATGAAGGAGAAGATGAGGGGGAGAGCTTCAATGTCAATAAACCTCTCCACAAAGCCAATGTTGAGAAGGATCAAAAACCTACACCTCCAAAAGCAGAGGATCCCAAGCTAATGGTGGCTCAAAAGAGCCCAAATGGGCTGAGCAATTGCTATGTGCCTGTGCTTCAGCCATAGCTAGCAACAACATAATCTGCACTCAGCACTTAATGTGGGTATTAAACAATCTAGCCTCCTTCAGCGGAGATGCTAATCAAAGATTAGCAGCCAATGGACTGAAAGCTCTATTCTCAAGGGTGACACGGAGTATTAGTTTACCTCCTCCAATAAGCCAACTTCTTAATCCCAATGATTATGCTAATTGTGCTCCTAAGCCTGTGCAAAGTGCTCTACTTAGATTTCATGATGCTAGCCCTTGGCACCAGACAGTGTACACCATAGCCAATGGGGCTATGTTGGAAGCTTGTGAGGGTCATGATGTAGTGCATATTGTGGACATTGGTGTTTCACTAGGCACCCAATGGCCAACTTTTATTGAAGCTCTTGCAACAAGGCCCTCTGGACCCCCCAAACTCATGAGGCTAACCATAGTGCAAAATTTCAGTGCTCTTTTCCATGTTGTGGCTGATGCAAGTGCTGATTTTTTATCTAGATCAGAGCCATTTGCGAAGAAATTGGGTTTGAAGGTGGAGCTTAAAATCATCTCAAAGCAACTAGAGTCTCTACAAAAAGATGATTTAAGCCTTAATGATGGAGAAGCATTGGTGACTTGCGGGCAATTTTGCTTCCATCAAACCAATGATGAGGTTGATCCAAGCTAAGTTGATGGAGGAGAGCTAACCATGAGTGCAAGGGACAAGTTTCTGCAATTCATTCACAGCTTGAATCTAGATGCATGTATATTGAGTGAGAATGACACAGAACAAGGCTCAATGGACTTTTTGGAGAGGTTTAAGAAGGCAATGGAGTTTGAATGGAGGTTTTTGGACTCCATGAATGTGTGCTTCAAGGGGAAGGAGAGTGAGGAGACGCAGATAATTGAAGGGGAGGCAGCTATGGCCTTGATAAACAATGTGGCCTGTGAGGGGGAGGCCAGGACAGAGAGGAATGAAGGGTGCAAAGGGTGGTGCTCTAGAATGAGAAAAGCTGGGTTTCATGCAATTGTGCCAAGTGCAGAGGTGGTAGAGCATGCAAAAACCCTTCTCAGGAAACATGAAGGCAATTGGGATCTCTTCTTAGAGGACAATTGCATGGTCTTGAGGTGGAAAACACAGCCTACCACCTTTTGCTCCATTTGGAAACCCAATAAGGATTAATGAGAGGATCCTCATTAAGGATTAATGAGGATGATGATCCTCATTAAGGAAAGATTAAAGCCTTCTTGGGAAGCATTAAATCTCTGTATATACATCCCACGGTTTGTCTGAAAAGCTCTTGATTGGGCATTCATGGTGGGGAGAACGAGGGGAGAACAAGACATGAACATCCCCCCTCTTTATTTGTCGATACAACATCACCTTCCATGTCCATACACCTTCCAAACACTTCGCTACAGCAGCTGCCTGTTTGAATACCAGCTGCCTATTTGAATACCAGCTTTGCAGCATTTTGGTTAAGTTGATCTTGGCCATTGGAATAAAATAAAATAAAATCTGTAAGACTTAACCTTTGCAAGTCCCTTTAATATCAATTCTCATTGTTAGATTTACACTAAACATGTACTTATCATGTCAATAATGAGGCCTTCTTGCACCAAAAATGTACTTATCATGTTAACACTAAGATTAATGAGGCCTTCTTGCACAAAAAAATCACTAAGATTAATGAGGCCTTCTTGCACACAAAAAAAATGTACTTATCATGTTAACACTAAGATTAATGAGGCCTCCTTGCTGGTTTTTAAAATTAATGTTAACACTAAGATTAATGAGGCCACCTTGCAAGTTTTTTAAAATTATCTTTTGGGACTAATTACGCCATTAAAGGTCCAAGGCGAATCCTAATGGTCAAAGACTCTAATGGGTATAAGTGCCCTTGGCACATGACCATCTCCAACTTTCATTTTTAATTTAAATGGAAAGCACATATACTTGTGCTTTCTTCACCCTGATTTTGAAAAATAAAAATATACTTCTTGTGGCTAGACTACACTTTAGTTGTTATTATTATTACACATGACCATTTCCAACTTTCCTCATTGATTGTATTTTCTTCACCTTGAATTTGAAAAAAGAATTTTTTTTCTAAACCCATTCATCTGGCTAGACTAGTCTTTAAATCTTATTTTTACAAAAGTCTACATCATGTGTGGGAAAAGCATATCTCATTGCTTTAGTTAGGACATGTTGAGAAATGTGGTGCCATTGAGTACAAGGAATAGCTAGGGAGTGAGAATGAATAGCCAAGCAAGAGCAAAGTCTAGCATGAAGCCTCATGTGATGAGCAAAGAGAATTATCCCACATTGATGTGCAAACCAAAAGGTGTACCTCCTCATATAAAAGGGGACCATTTTCAAGCAATGAACATATCACTTGCACTTATCTCAAGTCTCTATGTATCCAAGCTAATTCATCTTGGTGTCTAATTGTACTTGAGTGCATCTTAATTAGTACACACTCATGATAAGTTTTCTTCACTTTGATCCATGATTCTCAACATGGTATCAAAGCTAATTTAGAGGCAGACATGGCAGCTCCCATCAAGCTCAAAGACATCCTCACGGCGCATTGTGGTAAGGTTTTTTTTTTAAGAAAAAGGAGGAAAAACCCTAAAATCTAAGATCTTGAAACTTTAACATCTTAGCTGTAAAAGAGGCTTAGTGAAGCCCTAAAATCTAAGATCTTGCAACTTTAACATCTTAGCTGTAAAAGAGGCTTAGTGAAGCCCTAGTTCACATGGAATGTGTGTATTTAAGCCTTTATAAATATTCTTTAAGTGCTACTATGTTTTGGTCTTCATCAGCACAACCATGATAGCTTCATCGATTGTATCATCATCAACAAGGTCTTCATCCAAACTCATAACAAAATCATTCTCGATAAATTTTTAAAAAAAATTGCAACCATTGTATATGTTGCCAATATGAGCAAGCAAAATTCTCTCAAGTGTGAAAAAGATTGTAAAAGCAACCAAATGACATGCTAGTGTATGTGAAAAGGAGAAGTACAACTTTTGTAAAAGTGCTGCAACCACATGTACAAACCATAAATGGAAAAGTGCATCTAGTCCACATCAAAGGAGCTATCAAAGAGCCAAGATTCAATCCAAAGAGCAAAGACCAAGACGCAAGAAGCATCCAACAATGCAAAGAAGAAGAAGAAGAAGAAGAAGGACACGACATCGACATAAAGCATGAATGAAGCAACAAGGAATCTTCATCAAGCAAAAGCAAGGAGATCTTGAGCCAACAACAACACTAAAGGAGCTACCAATCGTTATCCTAACCTAAACCACATGTTGTAAAAGCCACCAAATAAGTAGGCAAATTGATATGTTTTGAGGACACTCGACCACTAGAGAGTAGCCAAAGTAGCACCCTGGGGAAGTAAAAATCAACCCGACCATCTCTAAAATAACCTCTGAGCTAGAGAGTAACCAAGCCAAAAGAGCCTTTGAGTTACCCAGCCATGTTAGAAATGAGCGGCGGTGATGATATGTTGTAAACCTCACATCCGACCATCTTGTAGAAGCCTAAGAAAACGAAACCAAGGGAGGGTTTTTGAGAAATGTGGTGCCATTGAGCACAAGGAAGAGGTAGGGTGTGAGAATGAATAGCCAAGCAGGAGCATAGTCTAGCATGAAGCCACATGAGCAAAGGGAATTATCCCACATTGATGTGCAAACCAAAAGGTGAACCTCCTCATATAAAAGGGGACCATTTTCAAGCAATGAACATATCACTTGCACTTATCTCAAGTCTCTTTATGTATCCAAGCTAATTCATCTTGGTGTCTAATTGTACTTGAGTGCATCTTAATTAGCACACACTGATGATGAGTTTTCTTCACTTTGATCCATGATTCTCAACAAGACATGTGCACATGAGATTATTGGCTAGCTCCTTCCTGGGTATATGTGACATTGTGATAAGTCACAGTAGTGCTCCACATCCAAGGACAGCTCAAGCTATTAGGATGGGAATGTAACACACCACTAGAGATGACCACCCATACCACCCCCCTTTGGTGCACTACAACAACCCTTCATTGATCTCTTATCTCTCAATGTGTTGTTGCACAAACCCCCTAGAAGAAAAGAAAAGAAAAAAAAAACCAAGGGAGATGACTATGACTCTGACATGGTGCCACTCTCTAGCCTATATATGTCTCTTGGACTTCACATATGAGATAATCCAACACACCTTCCAACCATTTTATGCAAGAAAAATGATTTTTTTTTGCAAGCTATTAGGTCAATCAAATACAAGACATAGGAAGCTGATATATCCCTTTTTAGATATAAATATATTTATTGAGACCAAGAATTACTTCTTCCAAAAAACCAAAATACTATTTTAAGCTGAATTTGGTTAATATTAGTAAGATGAAACAATCTTTATGGCTATCAAAAGGGTATTCAAATGAAAATTTATCCCAAAAGATTAGAACATGTGAGCTTTCAAAGAAGTACATGGAGATGGTTTTTTTTTAAGAGAGAAATTGTTATTTCTCATAGAGAGTACAATAAAATATTAGTTTTTTTTAAAGAGGGAGATTTTAACTCTCATAGAGAGTACAATAGTGTGTCTGTGTGTGTGAACTTTTACACAAAACTAACTTGAGTTTCTTCTAATGAAAAAAAGGTGCATTATCCATTGGCTTGGCTTCGGCAATTTTTAAAAAAACAATAAGGATAAGATTGTAAAATCATATTTATTTTCTATCTCTCATTGCCGAAGGAAAACTTAAGTGATAGGTATAATCTTCTTAGTGTTTTTTTAGAAAAAAAGTGAAACTTAAAATTACACACACACACACACACATTGAACTTACTTAGTGTTTTTTTCTCCAAAAAAAAGTGAAACTCAAAATTAATCACACATTGAACTTGGTTGGTAAATTTCATAAGTACACTTAGTCTTTTGGAGCTCTAAGCTTCCATGGTGAACTTTTCCCTCTTGAGATGTGATGGTGACCCACACCCATGTTGTCACCCCATTTTGACTGGCCAACCCCAGTTTCTTGCATGGGCAATGATAGAGCCATTAAGAAATAGCCCTGCTTTGCTAGCCTTACATCCTTGGAAACGCCACATATGAACTTCAAAAAAGAGAACATATGAAGCAAAATATAAAAATAGCAAAGGAGCATGCTCAAATATGACGGAATGTAACCTTAAGAACTTTAACGTTGAAGTACTAGACCTAATTTTGTTCTACAGAGCACAAGATTAGATGAGAAATCAAACTACAGTAAGTGTAGCCTGTAGGTAGGAGACTCCATGCATGACCGGGTAATTTTCCACTAAAGCAACCGCCATGGGCCCTGTTGGGTGGGCTAGCAAGATGGGCAGTGGGCACCCTTCCGGGAGCTAGATGGGGCTACGCAACGCACTGACGAGGCCTCAATCTCTACAAATAAGATAACGATTATAGAGAAGCTGAGGAGATGAGGGACAATAGCACGCTGCACAATGTAAACGGGCCTCAACAATGAACGCATGCAAAGCAAGCGTGCAAGGGAGTCGGAGTGCACCATGCATGTAAAGCAAGCCTGCAAGGGAGTCGTTGAGAAGTAGGGTTGGTGAGACCATGTGAGGTGGTAAATTACTTGCAATTATTTGCAATTAAGAAAATTTAAGATAGAACTAAAAGAATCATTAGAGATTAGAGTCTAGAGAATCGAGAATTCTTGAATCTTTATTATTTGAATTTCGAGTATATTTATCTATAGACTATAATCTAATTTAAGGATAAGTTTAAAAGTATATATTATAAATAATATTATATATATAGTATTTAATAAGGCTTATAAATATATAAGGCTAAAAAATAAAACATAAAATTTTTAAACCAGCATGTCAAATGACTTGCATTTTTAAATAAAAACTTTCACAATGACAAGCAATTTTTGAATCATTGCATGTTCTTTGACATGAAAGAAAACTTAAAGCTTTTTTGACAGGCAAAATCACCCTTGATAGGTAAAACACCCATCAATTTTAGGCCACAAGGCTGAACCGAGAATCTTGTATAAGTGCCCAAGGATCTCTGGGCTAAAGGAGAGGGACAATTTGAGAAAAGGAGAAACGAGAAGGAAAAGGCGAAGGAGAGAAAGAAAGAAGGATTCTCGAAAGGGTGCAATTTTGAATTTGAATCTCACATCTTTCAATGCAACCTTGGTTCATGCTTAGCTTCACCGTTGGTTCAACTGCTAATGCTAATGCTTTTTTTATTTTATTTTATTATACATGCACTTTTTGCACTTCCAATACAATACTTTTCTTACCTTTTCTTTCACATTGCAATGTATGGTTGACACGTTGCGTAAGTGATTACAATCTGTGTGCTGAGGCAACATTAATGTGGAACAAAGCAAGCAAAAAAATTGTGGTAAGATGGTACAACACAAGAAGAAGAATTGATACCGTAGTGTTCGCTAAAAAAGGGAATAGGAGGGTTTTAGGGAGGGATTGGGGGAAGGAAAAAATTCAAATGCGTGGAGTGGATTGTGAGAGAGATATATAATAATGATAGAAGAGAATAGCTTGACATTAAAATCGATGATGAGCTATATAATAATGATAGAAGAGAATAGCTTGACATTAAAATTGATGATGAGCTATTTTATAGACAACGGTAAAGTGGATGACTCTCAAGTCCCTTGGGCCCTTCCACAACCCAGCAAAGCTGGCCAATGTTATAGGTACGATCATCAAGATGGCTATGGCTTGGGTTTTTCTTCCATTATCCATGGCCAATGATGGTAATGGTGGCAGGAGTTGCCCAATGGGGCAGGAGAGAGAGAGAGAGAGAGAGAGAGAGAGAGAGAGAGAGAGAGAGAGAGAGAGCCTCAGAGCAGTGCATTAACTCAAACCAACCAAACACTGCACACTGTAGGAAAAAGATACTTGAAATTTTTGGAGCTTGCTTACTTGCAAAAATGTTTCTTATTTAAGTTTTTATGTATCAATAAAATCCTTTATCTATTCATGTGGATACCTTTTTGACATTCATTTGTGTTTTTTTAAAAGAAAAATAGAGAGATAATAAATTACTTTGAGATAGAGAGGGGGGTGAGAAAGATTTCATGAGTCGTGATGAATAAATAGAATAGAATATATAATGTCTTGACATGTTATTATTATGTATTAATATATGTTTACTTAAAAAGAATTTCTTTATGGAGAGAGAGAGAGAGAGAGAGAGAGAGAGAGAGAGAGAGAGAGAGATTTCATTAGCCTGTACAAAGAACCAATGGGTCTATGAGCCTACTAAGATGATTACTTTTGCCGATGGTCATTTCGTTTACCCTTTGACATAGGCCTATTAGAAATTTTGAGCCTACTGCTTAGGTTACCACTTAGGACATAGAGTGCTAGATCAAATAAATAATACTTTCACTCGAGCGTAGTTGGGTCTTAATCTATTCTATGTTTGTGTGATTCGGTTTGTGATTCAACATTTGGATTCTTTTTGCATCCCATAATTTCTTATAGATTGAATAGAATTTAAAAAAAAATTTCATTAATATTTCTTAATAGAGAGGAAGTCATTGTGAGGTGTTCCATGGATGTTGAGGATAGAAGCCATCATGCTAAGTAATTATGTAAGATTCCTCCCCCACCTCCTTTTTGATGTCTAGTATCTTCTTCTATAATCAATCCCTCTTCAGAAATATAAAAGACTTGTTTCTAACTGTTTTAACCTAGAGAGAGAAAATATTCTAGAGAGAGAATATTCAGATTTTAATATTTTTGGATAGAAAATTATCTCATCTTATTAAAATAAGTTTCCCTGAAACAGAAATTCAAAAAGAACTTTCCAATGTGCAATTGGAATTAATTGGAAATGTGTATAAAGGACCTTAGTCTAAGGGTCTAGATTTTCAGAAATTTTTGGATTATGGTCCAATTAAGGTTCCTATGGACCAATAGCATCAATCCATGTGTAGGGAGGAGATAAATCCAATTTGAAAAAGAAGATACCCAAAAATGAGTAAATACTCACATAAGATGAAGAGTTGAAAATGTACAAGGTTTATTAGTAAAAAATTATGAGCAATATTAAAAGTATGACATATGTAAGGAAGAGGAGTTCTTTAAAGGAGGTGCATATTTCACATAAGATGAAGAGTTGAAAATGTACAAGGTTTATTAGTAAAAAATTATGAGCAATATTAAAAGTATGACATATGTAAGGAAGGGGAGTTCTTTAAAGGAGGTGCATATTTCACATAAGATGAAGAGTTGAAAATGTACAAGGTTTATTAGTAAAAAATTATGAGCAATATTAAAAGTATGACATATGTAAGGAAGAGGAGTTCTTTAAAGGAGGTGCATATTTCACATAAGATGAAGAGCTGAAAATGTACAAGGTTTATTAGTAAAAAATTATGAGCAATATTAAAAGTATGACATATGTAAGGAAGGGGAGTTCTTTAAAGGAGGTGCATATTTCACATAAGATGAAGAGTTGAAAATGTACAAGGTTTATTAGTAAAAAACTATGAGCAATATTAAAAATATGACATATGTAAGGAAGGGGAGTTCTTTAAAGGAGGTGCATATTTCACATGCTTGAATGAGTTTTAAACTCATAAAAATTGAGATATTTCATCTCTCCTCTCTCCTCATTCAAGTCTAGTTCCAAAAAGTTAGCTTAACTGACCTAAAAATGGTCAAATATTGACCAAACTGATTTAGAAAATTCTAGAATCAGTTTGTTTGGTTAGGAGCTCAATTTTTCCTATAAATAGAAGCCTCACCCTTGTTGAAAAATATATAGTGTTTATGCATCGTTACTCTACTCCACCTAAGCCAAGAACTGTGAATTCATTTAATAATTCACTAGTTTTTGGAGCTTCCCTCTTTCTTCAATCCCCATTAGTGGCTCCATCAACATACTTAACCAATTGATTGGTTGGGGGCCTCTACCGTGAACAAAGAATCAAGCAAGTTGTAAGGTAATTAGTGAATATTCATCTTTCTATAATTTCTCAATGTTTCTCTCTTCTCAACCCCTCTCAAGCTTGAGAAGTTTAATTGGTATGGTTTTTTTTAAATGCTATTGAAGTTTGAATAGTAGTGAAGAGTTACATAATTTAATAAATGCTATTGAAGTTAATTTTCATTTATGTTTAAATTCTAATGATTCTTATGTAAATTCTCTCTCTCACTCAAGAAATGGTCATACTCATGACCCATTCTCAATCCAAATCAAGCTTTTCATAAAGCTTTTCCTTAACCCAAGATTAAGCTATGCTTGAGGCCAAATTAATGGCTTTTTCTTATGCTTTTAGTTTATGTATATTGATGATTCAATCCATTATGGATTAAGGATCCAATTAGAGAATCATTTTAATTATTTCCTTAATGATAAGCTTTATCCCTTAGAAAAATTGAGATTTATCAGTCATAGCAGCGGAGCTATGGCAAAATTTTTATAAAAATTATGCATAAAAAATTTCATTCAAAGCATAAAAAGAGGACTTCCTACCATATTCTAGGAATCATCATCCTAGATTAATTGAAAGAATTTCATTATAATCATGGAGAAATTGAATTTTAATATTATGCATAAAGGATAAATTTTTATATCAAAAGTGTTATTTTTACCATTTTTATTTTCATGCATAGAAGTATGCATAATGGATAAATTTTTATATCAAAAGTGTTACTTTTATCATTTTTACTTTCATGCATAGAAGTATGCATAAAGGATAAATTTTTATATCAAAAGTGTTATTTTTACCATTTTTATTTTCATGCATAGAAGTATGCATAATGGATAAATTTTTATATCAAAAGTGTTACTTTTATCATATTGGATTTCATGCATATAGGTATGCATAAAAGATATTCTTTTTATACTAAAAGTATAATTTTCCTCATAAATGGATTTTATGCTTAACTTAGATGCATAAGAGAAATTCTTTTATTCTAAAAGTATAATTCCCTACCAAATTGAAATCATGCATAAGAAGATGCATAAAAGATTGATTTTAATTTCGAAAGTGTTAGTCTCCTTAAATGGAATTTATGTATAAATAAATGTGTAGAGAAATCTTATATCAAATAAAAGAATTCTCTTAAAAAAAAAAAAAGATATGAAATGTGATAAGATGTGATAAGAGGTGTATGAGATGTGATAAGAATTGATAAGATGCTTATGAAATAAGTTAGGATGTGATAAGATGAATTAAGATGTGTATGGGGGGATGAGGTAAGAAGTGTATGTGATAGGATAAGATGTATATGGGTTGTGATAGGGCGAGAATGGATGTGATGTAAAAGATTAGATGTGAAGGTATATGGGGTTATATAAATGGGAATGTGAAAATGGATGTATGTATGTGGATGTGTGGATATGGAGATGGGAGTGTGGATGTATGAACATGAAAATGGATATATGCATGAAGATGTATATGCATAGATGTAAATGTGGATGTAGATGTGGATGTATAGATGTGAATGGATGTGGATGTATAGATGTGAATGGAAATGTGGATGTGGATGTATAGATGTGAATGTGGAATGTGGATGTGGATGTATGTATGTATGTGGATGTAGATGTGGATGTATAGATGTGAATGGGAATGGGGATGTGGATGTATGTGAATGTGAATGTAGATGTGGATGTATGTGAATGTGAATGTAGATGTGAATGTGGAATGTGGATGTATAGATGTGGATGTATGGGAATGTGGATGCATGTATGTGAATGTGAATGTAGATGTGGATGTATAGATGTGAATGTGGAATGTGGATGTGGATGTATGTATGTATGTGGATGTAGATGTGGATGTATGGATGTGTATGTATGAATGTGGATATGGGATGTGGATGTATAAATGAGGATGTGAAAATGGAGGTAAGCATGTAGATGTGGATGCATGGATGTGAATGTGGATGTGGATGTGGATATGGGATGTGGATGTATAAATGAGGATGTGAAAATGGAGGTAAGCATGTAGATGTGGATGCATGGATGTGAATGTGGATGTGGATGTGGATGTGGATATGGATGTGTATGTATGAATGTGGATATGGGATGTGGATGTATAAATGAGGATGTGAAAATGGAGATAAGCATGTAGATGTGGATGTATGGATGTGAATGTGGATGTGGATGTGGATGTATGGATGTGGATATGGATGTGAATATATGATATGTGAAGGAATCTGAAGTGAAGAGATGGAAAAGGAGGTGATTGGATGAGTACACATATACATGGAATGTGGAATAAGTAATGTGGATTAATGAGGGATAATGTGGAAAAATGAGAGTTAATATAGAAACTGTATTTGTAAACTGTTTGTAAATGCTGTTTGTAAATGGCTGTTTTATGTCAAGAATGCTGGGGAAGCATTTTGACCGTCTTGTGATTAAGGTCGTGGAGACCTAACTGATAAAGTTGCAACTGCTGACGGAGAGTCAATGGAGGACGTCTCGCGTAGCAAGGTCGACCGAGGTCTTGACCAGCCTCGGTTCGATTAAAATGGTGAGCTTCCGGTACGGTGGATGAGGGACCAAGGAAGCGGCCTATGAGTGAAGCACTAGGTCACCTGCGAAGGATCCTAGAGGGTGCTGACCATACGGTGCTCGGGCTCTGGGTCGCCCAGGATACCCACGCGTGCGTCGAGGAAGATATTGGAACAAGGAGTAAGAGTTGTTTTGTGAAACCGGGCATGGATCTGGTTGACTGACCTTGCTGGTCCTCAACGGATGAGTCCATGGCTCTTTTATATGGATCTGTTGGTTGATCTTGCTGATCTTCAACGAGAGTCCATCTTGATAAGTGATTATATTGCCGAGTATTATGGGCTAGGAACTATGGAAACGGCCTCTGTGTGGACAGGTGGTGAGCGTTCTAGTTGCCAATGATGCCATAGATACTCTGATGAAGGAATGATGGGAAATTATGAATCAACTGGATAAATTGGAAGATTATGATCAGTGGTACTATGGTTTCATTAAAGAATTGTTTTAAAGTTAGCTGATGCTAAGAAAAAAGGCAATTTTCATATTGGGTGTGTAAGTGGTGTGGCTAGTTTTATGTTTGCATGAACTTCCGGCTAGGGGGCCTTGGAACTCTTTTCCTTGGTACCCGGGACAAAACCTAACCAAATTCCAAATGGGATCCCATCACTACAGTGGTTGGGCGGTTGGCTAACCCATGGGATCGGATGGGGTTAGGCTGGACTGATGGATCCGTAAACCGAGACTCAATTTCTGTTATTACGATAGATGAAGTAAGTCCCGGATAGTAATTGTTCTATGGATAGGAATCAACGGCTGTGCCTCTTGATGGGGAAAAAAGCGTTGATCCCAATGATCCAAGTGCAAGTTTCTTCCTTGATCCGACCGAGTATCTTTATAGGTGCAGTTGGATCAGCGTGATCAGCAATGATCTTGACTACGTTAGAGTAAAAAATTATCCTGGTGGAATCGCCCGTGCTTTCCGGGTAAGGGAAGTTTTTTCCGGGTTCGGTTTTGGAAAAACCGACGGATTAGTCTCTTGTCCGGATATCCGTGGGACGAGGCCCCGAATGTGGGACCCCTGTCCCGTGCGAGAAGTGCTACTTCCGCTGCTAGTACCCGAATCCGTTGCTCGGTGGGAACAGGGGGATCTCACAAATTAGAACCTTAAAAATTCGAGGCAAGAGTATATAATGAGAAGGCTCAAGGAATAATGCATGCTTTTAAGTAATGCCAATGGAAACTAAAAACCTCTGCTAAGTGGGTGTAGCACAACGATGCTAACAAGACTTGAAATGGGAAGAAGACAATAACTTAACATCAGAGAAGATACTCCATTTGGTCAACAATACAAACTCAAAGTTGCAACCATGAGATATTGTCAAAATGTGAAATGAAAGAGGAGAATATGGAGGCCCAATTTCTGTTTTGGGAGTGCACCAATGAGGTGATAGCAAACCATGATTGTGAAAGGAAAGATTTCTTTGGTTTCATGGTAGACAAGGCACATGCTAATTGGAATGTAGTTTGACATGTGTTCTATGGTGGCAAAAATAACATTGTGACAGATAGGGAGAGGTCATGCCTATTTCATTGGGAGAGCAGAGCATGGTTGCCCACACAACCAAGTATGTGTGAGCCACATCTCAAGGTGAGCACGAAAGAATGTGCGAGAAGTGGTGCATGGCTCCTACCAGTGAAGTTGTTAGCGTGTTTTTTAAAATTGTATGAGGAGTTACATATATAGATCTTGCATGATGGCTGCATGAGATGTTTGAGATTTGCTATGTGGCAACAACAACAACAACCGTTCACACTCATAATGGACATTCCTACATTCCCCCCATTTTCTCAAAAAGAAATTTGGAGAATTTAGGAGTTTGCTAATGCATGTGGATTAAAAAAAATCTTAAGTCATATGAGTAATAATAATCCGAAATGATATAGACAAGATCCTCCAGGTGCGACATACCCACTGCTCATCACCTATCTCACACATTAATTGTTCACTTTAATTGCTATCACACAATAATTAATCCCAATATGAAACATTGATAAACACAAACACAACATACACTTAGCACTTGTTACACTTTGATAAGAGTATCATTTTACACATCATCTAGCATGGCGTGTATTACCACTTGTTACACTTCAATTAGCATGGTACATCATTTACATAAACCACTTATTACACTTCGATCATCTGTAGTTGTCCAGTATAGTCCACTTGTTTCACTTTGACCACACATAGTCGTGAGGCATGACATTACTTGTTACACTTCAATAACATACATCCATCAAGCATGGTCTCAAGATATACTAATAACACTAGGTAACTAGTATTTAATGCGGGATCACCCACGATACCAACTCACTAGCATGGCATGCTAGCGTCCGGGCATCCCCCATTTAGCTAAAGGGTGGACATTATATGTAACATTATAAGAGAGAAAGAGGCCACCCTTTTCTTGCATACCAGAACAACAAGAGAGAGAGAGAGAGGAGAGCATTTGCACTTTGTGATGGGTGTTGCCCCACCCTCTTCCATTTTCAAGCATTCAAAGAGAGAAAGATGCATGAGGATCTCTTTCTGAGATACAAAAAGGCCACCCTTGCATACAAGACCCATGAGAGAGAGAGAGAGAGAGAGATAGAGAGAGAGAAAGAGAGTTGTGCATGTAGTGTTGCGAGAAATCATGGCAATGTGTTACATACAAAAAAGATTGAATTTCCAAGATTTTAAGTTTTTAAAAAAACTTTGTCATCAATGTTGAAAATCAATTTTTAATCATTTAAAACAATGTGTGCATGTTGACTAGGATTTTTCTCCCACTCCATTGTCCAATCTCACATTGTAAGTTGGGGGAGTTGAGTTGGAAGGCACTAATCAAGTCAACAATGTTATGGACAATATATTATGGTACTAGCTCTTGCACTTATGGGGTCATTCAACATATTATGGTACTGGCCCAACTTATGTTTCCTTCTTCACTGCATACATTCTTGAATGCATAACACGCTCTTGTACTTGCTTCAATTAGAGGAGTCCACATTGCTTATCATATATGTAATTTAAAGGTACTTTGATATATAGGTATTTAAAATACTAAGGGATGTGGTCCTTTATGGTTTTTGCCAAGCATGGTTTTGGTCTCTTTTGCATTGGCCATATTCTTACTATATATGTAAAAGTCATCTAAAATAAGCATCAAAGGAGAGGGTTATTGAGATGGATGTCTTTAATAAGAGTTGCACTGGACCTCAAAAAACCACTCTAGCTAAAGGAATTTAGTGTTATCGAGCATTGGGTATAGAGACAATGTGGATCAATAGTTATCGAGCATTGGGTATACAGAGAATGTGGATCAATAGTTATCAAGAATTGGGTAAAGAGGCAATGTGAATCGATAGTAGTTGGTGTGGCCAAAGAAGGTTTCACAAAAAGTTTCTACTGATTTGAGAAGGATCCAGGCAATGGGTGTACCATGGGCTATGCTTAGTCCCCCCATACGAAACTAACATGAGTACTTTTGGCATTGTTTGTACCATGAATATACTGTTAAAGGAGGTATTGCAATTCATTTCAAGATAAATGTAGAGGTAATTTGGTAAGTTTTCTTGGTAAATTTTTAGGTTATTTACTTAATTGTTTGTGTGATTCAAATTAATTTTGGCATTTTCTCTATGTTTTACAAATTCTTAAGATTTTTTGGCTCCACATAGACATTGATACATGTGTGCTTCATATAGGATTAGAATGAGGAGTTGTTTTGTGTTACTCCTCTGACTCCTTTTATGTTTCTTGCTAACTCCTATGCCCAAGTGGAAGATACAAAATTGTAAAAGTCCAAAGGGTTTTTCTTATGTGTCTTCAATAATAAAACTAAATTCGTTTACCAAAGAAATTATGTAGATCCATTTCTACAAAGAGCTTGTGTCCCTACTCAGTTATCGGTTAAGCTCTTAGACATGGAAAAATTTACAAGTTAATATTATAACCTTTTTTTTAATTATTCTTTGTGAAGGAGATAGTGCTATCTGGTACATACATGAGTATAAGGTATAGTGTTATGATAATAAGTATATTCTTAATGTATCTATGTTTATTTTGACTTTTTGGACATGATCCTTGTGAGTCTTGGGTGTTTTTTTAAAGCTTGATGGGGTGGTAGGCTTTAAGAGTCCATTTTGTATTGGTGCGTTCTTTTTGGCTACTAAAATCCTGTTAACTACTAGGATCCTATGGGAGATGGTTGTAATGAGAACTATTTATATAGCTTTTTTGAGGTCAATCTGTTGTCTAGTTTGAAGAAGATGTGGCATCTATTGTCCAAGATTGGTTCAATAGATCATGATTGTTTGATTGTAGAGCTCTTTGTATTTCAAAATAAAAAGTTCTTATGGGTAGATAGGTGGCTCAATGTCCTAGCATTGGCTTATTGCATTGGGGCAAAGTTGCATTAGTCTCACTGCATCGAGCCGACTAGGTGGTCTGGAACCACGTAACTGTCGGGTCTAGACCAAACACTAACACCATGTTGCTCTTGTGTGTGCTTCATTAGTATAGTTGCCTTATTTTTAGCTAATGGGAATATAGCTCACTGTTGATGTAGGATAGCATTAGAACTAAATGCCACTAGCACTTGTAATATAAAGGTCAACAATCAACTTAGAGGTCTTGAGATTAGGTAGATTGATAATTTGGGAGGATGAGGCATCGATGACACATCAATATGCTTTTGAAGACTTATATAGAATGCTATAAGACATAATGTCTAATGTGACAAGCTCTTTGGTGGAAAGTACTGCTTCTTAGTGGGGATTTTAGATAATTTTTCTAGTTGTTTAGAAGGAGGAGAGGACATTGTCAGTTTGTTACATGTGTGTTCTTTAGAACACAAGTAAATTGATGAAGTGAGAATTTGCAAGGTGGATCCTAGACATTGGTAATGGGATTTTACATAGTCAAATAGAAGAAGAAGGTGTTGTGTCAATCCCTCCCAAAATGCTTCTTCACACAGGGTCTACACAACAACTCATTGAATGGGTGTACACAGGGCTTTTAAAAGAAATGGAGACTATGCAAGTTTTCTTAAAGAGCATGCTATCGTCGTTGCACCTCGAATGTTGAGGTTGATGCTATTAATAACATTTCTCTAAGTGCAATGCCTATAGAGAACAAGGAATTCTGGAGTGTGGATTCTGTGCCCAGAGCTGGTGAGGTTAACTTTTTGTATGCAAAATAATATCTTAATAGCTTGAATCTAGGCGCGGCGGTTATCCTGCTCGTGAATTGGTTTTGAAAGAAAATTCTTCTAAGAATTTGTATTTAAGAAAAGGATTGTGTAATGGGATGAGATTAATATATAAGCACTTCCACTCTAAGGTTATAGAAGTAGAAATAATTACACGTACAAATATCGGGGATAGGGTTTTCATCCCTAGAATAACTTTTATACCACAAGTACTTTACAATGTCATTTTGATATGAGACAAAGGTAATTTCTTGTAAAGCTTGCATTTGCCTGAATGCATCAATAAATCACAGGGACAAACACTATCTATTCTAGGGTTATCCTTGATGATTTCTCTATTCAGCCACCATGGACAATTATATGTGGCTTTCTCATGAGTGAGATCATGAGATGCTGTGAAACTATTTATTTCAAAAATTGGGTTGTATATATTAACTAGGATAGCCCTTGTTTTCTGCTCAATTATTAGTTGACCTCAATGTGATGGCAAGTCTTTGCAGGTACATATTCTAATATTTTGTTGCTAGTTATTCTTTACGAAGAAGAGGGTGTCATTTGGTTCATGCATAAGTGAGTATAAGGGATCTTCTTTTATAACAAGTTCATTCATGATGTGCATATGTTTATATTAAAACTCCCTATATGTGATTTGTTCATCCATTAGAGACTTCGATTGGAGAATACATTTTGCTTGGGTTTTATAAGGTAGATCTTCATAGGGTTACAGCCTCCTTGTAGTCCGAATTGCATCATTGTGTCTTACCCATACGCTTGTCCATAAAGTACGTCGTTTATTGACCAGGGTATGTTAAATTTTATGATTGTATAATTGTAAATCTCTTTTATCTCAAAAATCCAAAGTTTTTAATGGGATTTATGTATTACCTAGGTACAAGTCATCTTATAAATAGAGCTGATAGTTTTGAGTATAGGCACCGTTCTTGCAACATGCACAACAAATAGAGATTAGACTTCGTGGTGGTATTTCTCTCTCATGAAAGGCAAGGTGAGCCTAGAAGCTAATGAGAGGGAGAAACCTACAAGCAAACCTATTCAATCCTAGCATGTAAGGATCCAATACCATACATGCAAGATAAAATAGAGAAGAGAAGAGCTAAATAGAGAAGAGAAGAGCTCATATGTATTCTATTGTAAGGGAATGAATGTGTATTACTTAGTGTCAAAATTGATAACGTGACTAGTTTTCACACAAGGCTGGCTAAATAAAAAATGCTCCGACCACTATTACTAGTCTTAAGCAAGTATGTACATGAAGTCCTTAGACTTTCCCTGATATATGTTCAAGTCAAGAGCTTGCCTTAGCCTTGATGAATCATGTGTCATTGGCTCTTGACTTTGAGTCGCAAATGCAGCTTCCCATTATGGATACACTAGCTCTCTTCCCCATCGGGTTCTTACTCTCTTTTCACACTAGAATGCTCCTTGCAAAAAGGGGGTGAAGGTAGAGCTTTCATTGTGGTGGTTCTTTGTCACAATGGTAGGGGAAGAAGAAGAAGCTATTGTAAGGAGAAAACCTATAATCAAACCTATCTAGCATGCATCCATCGAGAAAGCAAGATTCAAAAGCATACAAGAAAGAAAGAAGAGAAAAGAAGGAGACCTCTCTTTCAGCATGATTAGTTTCATCTTCTCATTTTAACCAGTCATAATCAGTAGCTAATCACTTTTACACCATTTTTCCACTTCCTTACAAAAACGTAGCTCTACCCCTTGTTGGTTTTTTAATCGGTTCTCCCTCCACACATAACATCTTGAAAAACCCTCTTAGCCACACCTTCCCAACATCTTTACGAAGCTAAATCTCAAAGGGTTACACCGAGTTTGAAGAAGGAGAAGAAGCACACGAAGCTAGCGTACACAAGGCAGTAAATCTAGAGTAAAATTAAAAAATTACCATCATTGTTTTGAATTGGCCTAATTGTTCTTAGCTTTAGTTACTCTATAGTAAGAGTAACGAGCTCATGATGTTTAAGCTTGTTTGGTCAAAAGGAGCACTTGGCCAGAGCAAATCAAAAAACACAAAAATGTAGTCTTCATTGATGAAAATCAAAAACTCTACTTTGAATCAATCTAATTTCTCTTAAAATCTTCAATAGAATGGTATAAGATCTCTACAAACCGAATCTTGAATAAAAATGATCAAAGAAGGAGAAGATTCAAGTAAATCATCATTTTCAGCTTTCTATCATTAACTAGGTAATTAGTGCTAATTCTACTCATCAATTAGTGTCATGAAGGGTTCAATCATACCATTTGGGACTTGCTATTTCTTTCCAAAGCTTCATATTGAGAAATCCCCTTGATTTTCCCCTCCTATGGTGCTCTTTAAATCAAGGTATTTTTTGCTCAACTACAAACAAAACATTACATTCACTAATACCTTGATTAAAGCTAATCATCTGAGGTTTTTAGGGCCATTAGTGGTTCATATCTCACGTTCAAGTGTTGCTAAACCTCTGTAAAGCATAAAATCAGATTTACCCCTTGGTTTCAGTGATCAATTTAACAATCTGAATTCGGGTATAAATCTGTATTAGCATTGTTTGGGATAATGGGATTTTGCGCTTATATGCTTCATGTATTTCATCTATCATGCTTACAAATCAATTGTAAAAGTGAAAGACATGGGCAATTGATAAGGCTAAGAATTCCTTAATCAAATTCAATGCATTATCATCTAGAAGGGATATGCATCATCGACATGCCAGGCTTCATGATGGTAACATTGAGAATATGATCCATCTTTGCATGGATTTCATTACACAATGAAATCAAGCATGAAGAAGACTAAGGGCTACATCTACATCAAGATCTTTATCAACCTAAAGAATATCAAGAGCTACATCGACATTATGAGCTATATCAAGATCTTCATCAGCATATTGGTCATCAAGGGGGGACTCTCCCTTTATTTCTAATTTCTATATTATGTTTGAGTCAAGGGTTCTCACCCTTTGTAGTCCCCCAAAATCTGAGTTATTTATCTTTTGGTCCTTTTAGATTATGTAATGCCCTATTTCTAAAAAAGACTCCTCTCCATCATACCCTTTTTGCCCCTACTTTAGGCGAGGCAGGGTTGTTTTAGTATGCTGATGTAGGATATCTTTGTTGCTCGCGGCATGACCGGACCTCTGAGTCTTTTACCAAGAACATTCTTGTTAAGTTTTGTGTGATCCTGTGGGTACCAACAGTTATGCCCACCCCACCTAGTAGCAGTGGGGCTACAAGGTCCTTTTACAATAGCAAGTAATAAAGAACCACCATATGGATCCACTAATAACACAGAGGTAGGTGGCTCAGGCATGCAAATTTTAATGAGTTAAGTATCACATATCAATATATGAGAGGAAGCGGAAAAAAATGAAAGCTACGGTGGTATAATAAGTGCACAAGCATGAAGTTTTCAAGATCAAATCACACACAGATGAGATACACGGAAAATATAATGTGCATGTACAAGATAAACCATGTTATATGTGTGTAGGTTTTGCAAATAGAGAATCCAAGAAGAAGCCGTATCTTGCATGTAAGCACTTGTACTTCATTTATTCACATGTTCTTGGCTTGTTGCGTGACAGAACGAGAATATGTTCATCCACCAACCTATCCTATCGGACTTAGAGCTCTACAATGGCTTGTCTTGTAGGAGAACCTACCCTAATTTAGACCATTGAATGCATAGAATTTCACATGTCCTGCAGTATTTTGAGACTTTCGTAAGTTCAAAAGAAGCAACCTCATTGTAGAGGGTTCTATTATGCAATATCTTTATCCCCCGCTCCCTCCCTCTCCCCCCTCTTACTATGGATTGTGCATTTTCAAGTAGGTATGGTATTGTAGAACATGGTCTTCTATTGATGAATTGTATTTACATTACGAGCATTAAAAAATTAGAAATATTAGGGAATGAGAGGGGAACAAAGAGTTAGAGAGAGAAGAGAGAGGAAAGGTGGGCCACAAAGCACATGAAGCCTTATCTGAAATTGCATGTACCAAAAAAAGAAACATACTGATAGTTCCCCAAAAAAGTACTAAAAGATGTCTTTATTATTGTGGTGTAAAAATTTGAGAAAATATGCCTTTATTATTGACATTAAAAAAGAAGAAAAGTGTTTTTTTGTTGTTGCAAAAGTAGGGTATACCTCTCCCACTACTATAAATATAGAGATAACCTCCATAGCACTTTGTTAATCAACATTTAGATAAGCCTTGTTAGTAGAGTAAACCACCCACAACCCTCCTTCATATTGTTTGTGATGGCCTCATCAGATATTCGCATTGAAGTTGCTGTGTGCGTATCTCCAGGGAGGCCACCAATGTGGAGGTCAAGAAAAAGATCGTAGATGGTGCAAAAGCATGGAAAAGTCTCACATCCTTACCACTTCTTGGTATTTATGATGATGATATTTCTCAAGTGAAGAGCAAAGTGGTGGGCTTAATTATGCTATGGCAAGCCCATGGTCTTATTGATGATGTATCTAAGCATCTCTTGAGCAAGGAAGTGCAGAAGGGAATGAACGCCATTTGCTTACTTTGAACCTTCACCCTAGAGGACAAGAAAATCCCATAGAAGCTCTATGTCAATGAACTTGGTTTTATTTTCACATGGAAGCAATAACCTTGATCTTGAGGATGTAATATTGTCAAGTTTTTATCTCTCACTCTCTCTCACCCTCTCCCCCTCAAATAATTATGTCATGACTCTCTCTCGTGATGGAGGGGGGGAGGGAATCCACTCACCTGATTTGAAAAAAGCACTCGCTAGAAGATGCTCACCAGAAAAAACCACCCCTTTGACTATCATTATAGGAGACAGAGAGAGGGAGGGAGATGAAGAGATGAGATGTGCATCTTCAGTGTCAAGTGTATAATTACATGCTAAAAAAGCAAAATTGCTATTTTGACTTGTTCCCTTATAGAAATACTTGGAATCATAGAGTTTTCAGCACCCACGCACAAACTAATCAATTAATGTTATGTAACAAATTTTCGTGTGATGAATGGCACAAAGATGTAGAGTTGAGAGAGAGGGAGAGAGAGAGACAGAGAGATTTATTTTTTAGGTTATGTCTTAGGTTTCTCTTTGGTTCTGTAAATATAATCTACTAGTAAAGTCTACAATGTCAAGTATCACTTACTCACCTCACTAAAAATCACATGGTATTGGTTTATAGAAAAACAATGCATGCTAATGGACCCTCTCTTTCTCTTCAAGCCCATGTGTCAGTTTATTTATTTTAAAATAGGGTTATGGAAGCTCATCACTTGGAACGTGATGCATTCCTAGCATGTCTTAAGTTTCTCCTTGGTTCTGAAAATCCACAATGAGCACCATTATTTATGATAGATTACCCACCTGCCTTCTTTCCAAATTGCTATGACCTTAGCTAATTATTTATTCCTTTAGTTGAGAGAGAGAGAGAGAGAGAGAGAGAGAGAGAGAAAGAGAGTCTTTGTGCTCTCTGATGATGGGTGCTGCCCCACCCCCTTGTTTGTAAGCATAGAAAGAGAGAACGAGATGAGGATCTCTTTATAAGAGATCAAGAGGCCACCCTTTTCTTGCATACCAGAACCATGAGAGAGAGAGAGAGAGAGAGAGAGAGAGTCTTTGCACTCTGTGATGGGTGTTTCCCCACCCTCTTCCATCTACATGCATTGAAAGAGAGAAAGACTCATGAGGATCTCTTTTTGAGAGAGGAAAAGGCCACCCTCTCTGCTTGCATACAAGACACATGAGAGAGAGAGAGAGAGACAGAGAGAGAGAGAGAGAGAGAGAGAAAGAATTGTACCATGGGCCAAGCTTGATCCACTCTAACACACAACTTTCTTTGAATCTTATTTTTCTTCTTTCTTTGACTCTTTCCATGAAGCTTGTGTTGTACAACACCCCAGATAAGGACTTTTTATTGACTTTAGGAGTGTGACTTACAACCTCATATTGGTTCCAAAGATATTACAAGTCTCATAGAAGGATGTGATGAAGGGTTTACGAGAAAGACACAACAACCATACCCCCACATGATATCTAAGGATTTCCAAAACCCGATATCAAAAGTCACCACCCTGTAGTGGTGGAAGTATTTAACCATACTTTAAAGATCAATCTACTAGCCAAAGTTGGGACCTTCATTGAGGTTGAATACCTTTGCTTATTGTCCATTTTTTCCTAGGCATCTTCTTAAGGATGAGCATGTGAGCTCAAAGAACCGGCATATGGCCACTATAGAGAGGTCGAGGAACTTAGTGTAGTAGAGGTCAATAGTGTAGTAGAATCATTAAAGTTCTTCATTTGTGGAGGTATCTCCATGGTGGTGAGTGGTATGGGGACATCAATGTATGGGAAGTTGTAGATGGGCCCTTTGTATTCCATGCACAAGGACTTACACCATGACAACCTTCTTTGGCATGAACCAAGGGTCGATTCAAACTTCTCTGGTGGGTGGGGACTATGTACTCTCACCACATTTGGTAGTCGTCATCACTAAGGGTATGGTGCATGCACATCACTCCATTTGGACTCCTATGTAACCTACAGCTAGGGATAGTCCTTGGGATCAACAAAGTACAGGCCTCCTAGTGTGCCGTAGGTGGTGGATCTTCCACTGAGCAAATAGGTGATCCATGTGTTGATTCACACCAGATGAATTTCAGCCATATTGAAGGGTGTATCAAAGATGGCATGGAAGTTTCTTTACAATGTGAGATTCACCCATTCGGAGGGTATGTGAGTTGTTTTTATGGATGGGCAAGGACACCTCTCCCATCATCTTCATTGCTTCATCCTAAGTAGTTGGCAGTGGTGCCTTATTGAGATCTGGCTCCTCATGAAATGATTCACATTCGATGGGGGACATATGGATGCATGTGATAAGGTGGTTAAGTTAGGGAAGAAGCTCTAAGCTTGGGGGTGACGAACTATGGATGAAGTAGGTTATCCCAAGGAGGATGATGCCGATGGATTAATGGGAGGGTTATGGGTTGGGTGTAACATTGGACCGGGGGAGTGGTGGGTGGGGTGGCTTCAAGAACGCTCCTGAACATGGTTAGGTTTGGATCTTGGTTATTTTCTTTACCTAAATTTCCAAAAGAGTGTGACCCATAGGTGTGTGGATCTTCTATTATAAAAAGTTGGTCATTCTTGCCTTGTTTTCCTTTTGTGTGAGAAATCTGCCAGGTCATCCTCTTCATCTTTAGGCTTGTGGCGTTAGCAAAAAACATAGACCTTATGTGGCTCATTTATGGAAATGTATCGCAAATAATCCTCTTAGATGGTGTGAACAAGGTCATCTCTGGTGGCATGAGGACTTGCTCAAGGTAAGTGTAGATTATTTAATATAGTCTCAAGATGTAGGTTGTATTGGTTTTTGGGCATGTGACAAAGCTAATGGTAGGTAGAATTGTCTCCTTGGCTGAACGAGCATCTTCATGGTGGTTAGCATGGCCAAGTGAAGGATATCTTCATTGGTGCAGTAGGCTTGGGGTGATCTATGAGTTTGAAGAAGTGACATTCCTCGATAAAGAGTGTAGAATTGATAAACAAGTGATGAGGTTAAACACAACCAATGGGATCTAATGGAGTACAAAAGTGTTGTGTCCAAGAAGGAGATGGACTAGATGAAGAAGAAAAGGATGGCAAGGGTTAGTTTTGCCACACCGTATTGGGCTAAGATGGTGTGGAGGGTGGGGGTCTAGATAGGATCCAATAAAAAGATAATGAATTGAAGAAAGTAAAGGGATAGGGTACAATTAATGAGGATAAGGGTATCCACAGCGGGGGACTGAGTCATGGTTAGCAAGGTGTTGACGTCGGTGGCCCATGAGAGAACCATATCCATCTTCTTTAGGTCACCTGCAATTCCAAAGGGATATATTTTTAGGTAATAGATTTTGATGAGTCCCTAGTTGATGAGGGATTCTTTATGATGAAGAAGTTTTTGGTAGGCTGCTCCTTTGGTTATTATGGCTTGGTTATACTCCTCATGGAAATTGGTGAGGACTTTGATTGCCTCTTTGGCTGCTGCTCTGCAAAGACATGTTTGCGAGGGAATCTTCACACTCTTTTGGTAACTGGTTAGCTACATGAATGGCTTGGGAATCTTTAGCCTTAGCTTTCTTGACCTCATCTAGGAGTTGGTCCCTTTGGGCCGCCTCGTGTGCTTGGGCTACTCTGCAATCTTGGTTGTTTCTAATGCTTGGTATTGTAGCCCCATAGGGTATATATGTCTTGAATGTAAGTGTGGGACTTGGCTTCAAAATGATGTTTTCCTAAAGCCTATGGACTTATGTTTTTGTTTTCTTGAGCTAGATTCTATCACCTAGAAAATGAGCTACCTCCAAGAGCTTTGATGCATACAACCTTTGCTTTGACTTGAATTGCAACCAACCTTTCCCTAGCCGATGTATTAACCAATGAAGAAGCCCACTCTCTAAGCACATATCATTGTGAGTTCTTTACATAATATTATTTCACACCAAGAAGGTCCAAACTACCATCTACCCATGCCAATCATTGACAAGTTGGTGGTCATGGTGCTCATTCCATCAATCAAAAGGGCACATGTTGCTTCTACCAACTGCCTGAATTTGAAAATCCCAAGCCACTTCCACAACAAAAAAAGGTCTCACATTCCGCCAATCGAAGTGCATGTTGCTTCTACCAAACCTTGTGAAATTGAAAACTTTCACAACAAAATGAGGTCTCGCATGAAGAGCTTTTACTTTGCATCTACTTTCTATGCTTCCTCTTAACCTCCCACACCAACATCATGGCATATCTTGCACCATTCACACCTCTTTACCTCAGTAGTAGCTTCACCATCAACATGGGTAATGCAAGGATACTATCACCATTAGGAAGGGGGTATATTAACTTTCATTGGTTAACATGGTTTTACCCACCTTAACTTACCTCGTAAGGAACTTTGGCATCTTACCCACTCAAATAGGCAGTGAGATTTTGTGTAAGACGGAATTGGAACACATAAAGCAACCTTAACATAAGCTACCACTCCACGGGTTTTGCCCTTCGACCTATCGGTAAGGTGCTTTGTCATCTTACCTATAAGAATGGACACTTATCTTTTGTAATACAATTTTGGAACCTATAAAAGGGCCTTACTCTATGCTTAATTTCAAATAGGGAAAGTCTATGCACTTAGTGTACATAGTTACTTAAGACTAGTAATTGAGGCTGGGCCATTTCTAACTTTAGCAAGCCTAGTGTGAGAAGTAATCACTTGTAAATAAGTCATTTTTTACAATAAGCAATGAACAATCATTCCATTGCAGTAATAGTTTCCTTCTTCCCTCTTCTTTCTTTCATATGCGTTAGATTCTTGCTTTCTTGATAGATGTATGCTAGATGCCTACTAGTGTGAAAACTAGTCACTTTGTCAATTTTGACACTACGTAAAACACATTTATTCCCTTACAATAGAATATGTGTGAGCTCTTCTCTTCTCTATTTTTACTTGCATGTATGCTACTCGATTCTTTCCTGCTAGGCTTGAATAGGTTTTCTTGTAGGTTTCTCCATCTCATTAGCTTCTTCTTCCCTCGCCTTTCATGAGAGATAACCACCACGAAGGACAATCTCTATTTGTCTCCATCTAGGCAAAGAGATATCCTCCTTCATCCCCTTACCAAGTAGCATTCCAGTGGGTGATGATGCAATGGATGAGCTAGTGCACCCACATAGGCAAGTTTCATCGTGGCTCAAAACCTGGAACCAACGACACATGATTTGGCAAAAGGCTATGGTAAGCTCTTAACTTGAACATAGTTGTAGCCTTGTATGTACAAAGATAAGCCCAAAGAATAATTGTAAGCTCATGTTATCAATCACTATAGTTGGCCTCAACAGTTTTTTAAAGGATGGCACATAATGTTTTTAGTAAGTGCCCTTGCCCTAGCTATTGGCTTTGTGTAGTGAGGATTTTTGGTGTATCACCAAGAAACCCCTAAGGATGTGGGATCCCTACCCCCTCTGCACATTGAACTCTGGAGTGATGGCAGCAGAAGTAGCAACCTAAGTACAGGGCAGAGCTTCCCACTCGGGGCCTCGCCCATCACGAATGTCCGGACAAGAGACTAATCCCTCGGTTCTTCCAAAACCGAACCCGGAAAAAACTTTCCTCGCCGAGAAAGCATAGGCGATTCCTCCAGGAAAATCTTCTAATGTAGTCAAGGGACTTAACTATCCTTTATATTTCGATTGAACCTGCGGGTCACATGGCCGAATCAAAGGAGGAACTTGCACACTTGCTTCATAGAGACCAATGCTTTTTTCCTCATCAAAAGAGGCACAGCCATTGATTCTTTTCCACAGAACAAGGATTATCTTGTGACTTACTTTAACTATCGTAACTTGAACAAAATTGAATTTTATTATAAGAATCCATCAGTCCAGCCTCAATCCCATGGGTTAGCCAACCGCCCAACCACTGTATTGATAGGATCCATTATAAAAATTTGGTTAGTTTTGTCTCGGGTACCAAGAAAAATTCACAAGATGGTCAAAATGCTTTCCCAACATTCTTGACACAAAACAATCATTTAAAAACATATGCTTCGAATGTCAGGGACTTGGAAACCAGCCTAAGGATTGCCCATCTCTTTTCGTGGGCCAAGGAAGCCAGGGTCCCAGAGTTGAGAGACCAACTCCTTCATTTTAGTCCCCAACCAGGGTCCCCGTGCGCAAGGGTAACCAAAGAAGAGTGCCAGCTCAGCTTGTAGCCTCCATGCAAAGCAGTCTCCGAACTCCCTCCCAGAATTGGAATAACCAAAGTGAGAGAGTTCCACCTCAAACTGCAGCAAGCCAGAGCAGTCACCATAGCTGAGGAAGTGGAGGAAGAGAAAGGACAGATCTATGTAGCAATTGAGCATCAGGGGAATAACCGTCAATTCTCAGTCCCCCAGACTCCAACAGAGTACCAAGGTAAGAAATTCAAGCTTTTGATTGATTCAGGTAGTACTCATTCTTTTATTTCCCCAAGATGTCTGCATAAATTAGTCCTGAATCAGAAATCAGGGAAACCTATGCAAGTGAAATTAGCCAGTGGGGGAAGATTCTTTTCACTCACCTTGAGACTAACCTTACTTAGTTTAGCCTAGATGGGAACGTAACAAAGTGCCAATTCAGAGTCCTACCCCTAGGAATAAAATCAGAATTGTCTACTTAACCTTCCCATAGAACCAATGCCATATTTTAGCGAGGAGGCACTCCTTCCTCTACCACCTTCTCCAGAGGCCGGCTTTTGTACAGGGTTGTCCTTGCATCCTGAAGTGATTCATACCATCTTTCTAGCAGAAGTGGACACGGATCCACTGCCAGTGCAGCTCATCAACTCCACAATAAGATCAACAAGCTAGGGCACTTTTCTCCCACTAGGTTTTTTCCCTCGGCTATATTCGGTGATTGGCACCAATAACAAATTTTATTCTTTTCTTTTCTTTTCTTGTTTGTTAATAAGACATTTTGCAGAGATAAGCTATACAAGAGCATACAAACACGCTCCAACAGTCCACCTACCGTGCACACAAATTAGGAAGGGGAGAGACATGCAATGCCTACAAAGAGGAAAGAGAAGCAATCTGCACATCAGAGCAATGCATCAAGACAAACGTACAACATCAACGAGCACTACAACAGGTGTATTCAAATCATAATCTTTTGTTCTTTATGTGCTTTTCACTTTTGCATATATTGTTTGCATGTTCACACACAGTTGGCTGGTTTAAGTTTTAAATTAGTTGTTACTGTGGTGAGTGATTTCTAGATTCTTAGAGGACTTAGTAGAAGGTATTTCTATTTGAAGACGGTGTAAGATATATGCCAACGGAGTAAGCCAAGTTTTTATGCTCTCGAAGTATATTAGTTATCCGTAGTGGTAGCTACCTCTTAGTGGGCTAGGTGCTACGACTAATTAAAAAATTACGAAACACATGCCCTAAAAAATATATAGAAGTGACTTGAGACATGACATGTCTACCGCCATGTGGAATGCTTGGTAGGATCTTGGGTTGTTTTAGCACCTTGGGCCGATGCCTTGGTTTCCATGGGGTGAACACTAACGTCTAAAAGATTAAGAAGAAGACCTACAAGGACTCTATCGCCTTCATAGATGCTGGTATGACTCTTGGGTACATTATGGGCCCTCGAGACCAATGCCCTCATCTTCATGGGGTACTCCTTATGTCAAAAAGAAAAAAAAGGGTCTGTCGCTCTTGAGATACTTAGCGGCCTTTAGATTCTCTTGGCGGAGGTCTCTTGGCCATTGCTTGGGTCTCCTTGGGATGGTCTCATTGGGATGGAACCATCAAGCTAAAAATAATAATTCTCTTTAATCTTCTGCTCTTTATACACAAAAAAAAGATTTTTTTTCTTTAAAAAAAAAGAAGAAAGAAAGAAAGAAAGAAAGAAAGGGCCAATCACCATGGCTTATATTTAGGAGTAGGGTTGCCACTTAGGAATAACTTAAACACTTGTAGGACATTGAGACTGCGGTCATAACCTGCGGTGTACAAGCACAGTTACCTTTGCATAGCACTATCTACCACTTAGTCTCACTTTGACTAGTCTTTACTCGCTTCTTTTAGCACTCTTTAAAACTCTAATCGGTCTTTCACTTGCATGCTCATGTGTGAGATAGTCATTGCTGGGTTTTTTTCAATAAAAGAATTTACTTGTCTTCCATTGTTTTTTGCAGCTTTTATTTCTACCGCGTCCGAGGACGTGCACGATTTAGGAAGGGGGAATGTTCCACGGGAACACTCACGGAAATACGGATTATGGAAGGAGGTCGGAAGCAATTCATGCGAGAGAGCGGGATTGTAGCCATGGGAACATAAAGACGCACATAATTTTTTCATATTTTTGTGCCGAAGTGCAATGTAAATCGTTTTAGGCCAATGTGGGTTCTAAATGAGAGTTCTAAGTGTATTAAGCAAGGCTCACTTATGGGGTTGTCTTCCCATGTGTGAAAGAGGTCTAGGGTTAGTGACATCTCTATAAAAGAGATGTTAGCTAAAGAAAGAGGACATTTTTTTGGCCATTCTCATAAGCTATTGAGTGAAGCTCTTGAGCTTTCAAGCTATGGCAACTCTCTAACTCTCTCTATTTTACTTTAATGAGCATCAAGCTCCATTAATCAATGAGTATAGCTCCACTTCTTTCTCTTAATCTCTTTTAGCATCATTGAAGTAGATTAATCTATGATTAGCTGAATGCTTCTTTCTTTCTCTTGTGTATGCATGCTTGTAGTGTGTGTGTGTGTGTAGTCTCCATTGATGCAAGCTCTTGTCCACTTCATTTTGGCAATGAGTTATTCATGGACAGACTCTCTCTATGAGCTTGTGGGTTTGTGAATGTTACATTCTATGCTTGCTTAAGCTTGTGGGTTAGTAGATGCATGCTTATGGGTTTGCTTGCATTAGGGAAAGCTAAGATTTAATCAATGTTTGAATGGGATTATGAGATTGCCATGCATTGCTTGTTCTCTTCATTAGTGTAGTGGGTTTAAGGGATTGAGAGATTGATTGAGGTGTTTGAATGGTTGAATCGTCAAGTGGTGGTTCGTGTATGTGAGCTCTCCCGCAAGGGATAAGCCTTCATGCACTAATCGGGTCGAGTCCTCGGATTGACATTGTGTTTGTCAACACATTTGTTGATCGGTGGTACTCTATGAGCACTATATTGCACGGCCGCTGTAGGAGATGTGACTCAGGACACATTGGGATCAATAGAAGGTATGTATTACTCTCTAGCTGTGTACTGATGTCTATCTTACATCTTATGTCTATTTACTCATGTTTTTTGATACCGAACATATGTCTATAGAATGTAGCATGAGCTAGGCATACATCACAACTTGGTAGGATGCGTATAAGAAGAGCTTCATTGCCACTTTTGTATGCTCACATTTTATCTTTGACGTGCATGTAGGTATGTATTTTTATATCAACCCGATAACTCATGTGGTTTTTAAATAATAGGTGAAGGACTATGGTCATGATCCCACTACTTAGGAGATAGAGACAACCACCTATAGGTATCTGAAGACCTATCTACCTCCACCAACTACTTTTATAAGTAATCTAGATTAAATTTCATTTGACTTCTAATTAAAGTACTCAAACATTAACTAATTATGTTGCAGGGCGATGATGAGGAGATGACAGAGGTCGATCGACAAAGTGCCATTGGGTGTAAATTTATGTCGATGGAGAAGCCTGTGTTAGGGGAAGATGATCATGAGGATGGTGAGGGTATAGATCATAGAGACTAGAGGATCCTCCTTCTCCTTTCTCTATATCTCTAGCTTTTTTGAAGCCCCATTTTGTATTTTGAGGCGTTGTACATAGTTATACGTACTATTACCCATAGACATGAGTATAGGATTAGGTAGACAATGTTCGCCTCATATTCTACTATTTGTACTCATCATATTTTACCATTTACAGACATTTGATCACTTTATATACTTTGTACTCTTGTACACGTACATATATTAACATGAGCTTTAATTTTTGTTCAACTTTGTGCACAAATGTAAATTACTTATCAGTGTTATAATCTGCCAGGTTGAATTGATCTTTGCTCACTTGTGTGCTTGACCTGAGAGAGAGAGAGAGAGAGAGAGAGAGAGAGAGAGAGAGAGATTTCTTTAACATGTGCTCAATCCGATTCAAGTCGAGAGAAAGAGAGAGAGAGAGAGAGAGAGAGAGAGAGAGAGAGAGAGAGAGAGATAGAGAGAGAGAGAGAGTTCTAATTTAATGTGTGATCTCAATCTAATTCAGGTTGAGAGAGGGAGAGAGAGAGAGAGAGAGAGAGAGAGAGAGAGAGAGAGAGAGAGAGAGAGAGAAAATGACTACTTTGATATCATATGTATGTCTGTGGGAGAGAGAGAGAGAGAAGTATTATAATGAGCGACACAAAGAGATAGAGAGAACGGTTGCTCCAAAGCACATGCATGCTAGAGCGATAGAGAGAACTATGAATTTTTATTCGTTTAAAATATTCATTGAATGTCTCTTATGTGTTGCTTGTCATCATTCAAGCAACGCCCTCAGACACACATCTTTTAAGCAATGCCCAATCAATAGGCATCGCATATGCAATGCTTTTTTCGTTGCTTAAGAGATGTTTTTTGGTCCCTTATGTGACGTGACGTCTGGGCATCTCTACTAAAGTCGCATAAGAAACACACCATAGCGATGCAACAAGCATCACTATCTGTGGGTTGTGTTGTAGTGGCCTTAAAGAATCCCCTTGAGGCTATAAAAGTGTTTTCACTTGGTAATGATGACAAAAGAAAGCTATTCCAAAAGGATATATGATCTTACCAATAACGCCTTGTATTTTGTTTCACTCGGTGCTCATGTTGATGAAAGATTTGGTAGAAATACAAGTGTGTATAATTTTCAAATCCATGGTAGTTTGTATCATCATGTCGGAACATTGTTGCCCAACTAGACACAAGAAGACAATCCACAATATGCACAACTATATGTGTATGACACAGAACATGAGTTATAAAATCATTTAGATGGTATGCCTCGGTTGGATCTGGATGTGTTGGGAACGATATGCAAGAAATGATGCATGAATGTAATCCATATGCTAATGTGTTTCAGTCTATGGGAGAATTTCTGGAAAGTAATCCACATGTAGAGTTAAGGATGGTAATCTGTGAGACACATTGTACATCAAGGTAGTATTTGGTGCCAAATTCTAGCAAGGTCGCTGCTATCATGCCAAGGCAACGGGATGATTTTGATCTTCAAGTTGCGTTTTGGGATAATCAAATATTCTCCCATAATGGAGTGGTGAAGAGAATAAGTAACTTGCATCGGTCACATATGCCACTCATGTGTTCTCCTGAATATATATACACACAAACACACACACATACACACACATATACATATACATATACATACATATATATGTTTGTGTGTGTGTGTACATGTGGCTCACCACGTGTACTGCCCTACACGGGCAGTACACATGCCATGCCATGTGTAATTCTCGAGTTTGGTTATTACTCGTGAAATGTCCTAACTTGAGCATTAGACGTGATGTAAAGTGTGTGAAGGGTCCACCCTCAAGCTCTCCGTCTTGGCACATAACCCAAGAGACTCATCTATTCTCCCTAAACTAGCACTTTCTCCTCTTGCTTTAAAAACCTCCACTAAGCTCTCTAGACTAGTACTCCTTTCTGAGAGAGGCGGCTGCTATTTTATATAAGTGTGATTGTATACAACATGACATACCTCTAAAAAAGATGAATCATGCTCACATAAACCACGTAGTGACTCCCAGAGTTCACTCTTGAAGGTGGTGAAACTCAACTCATTCACTCCAACCAGAATGAGGGTCTAACAACGAAAATAGAAGTGTTTTTATAACTAGAAGGGCAGCTAGGTGTCATGCCATTTTTGCCTCTAGAAACACTACTATTTTCAGTGGAACACGTTTGCTGCTCGATAGTGAAAATGGTAGCGAAAATATCGTTGCTCAATAGTGATATTTTGCTATTCTGCAAGTGAAATATTGTTGCTCAGCAACACCTTATATTTTCGCTACTCATCAGCGAATGCTCTACACAGCAAAAAAAGAGTGCAGACTCCCCAGTCTGCCCTAGCTCTTTTTTTAAAAATTAAAACACAATCACAGTTTAAGATTTGCAACACAAACATAAATATAAGAAAGACATACATTGTGGTGAATGCAATATTTGAGCTCAAAAAGTTATTATATGTCAGAAATTGTTGGGCCTTTGGCCATATATACATAAAGTTTATACAATGTTGAGGTATGAAGAGGTGGGTGTCTAACTGGAATCCTCATCAAATTCCGAGTGATCTTCATCATCCGATTGCTCGTCCTCTTTACTTGATTCACGCACGTTGATAATTTGGATCCTCCTCTTCTTCTTCCCCTTCATCTTGCATACATTCCATCAAGCGTAACGTAAGCAAGAGCATTAAAATACAATTAGACGTAGAAAAGAGAATGGTTTAAGCAACACATTACCTCATCAGTTTGAGTCCCCAAAACGGACTCATCCAAGCATACACCTCGCGTACGCATCCACACCCACAATTGTGGATGGGAAGCTCTATACCCATAGTCATATTCCTCCTTTGTTGGATCACGCCCAACAACGTCCCTCTATAAAAAATAATTAAGAAAATATACAATTATTTCAAGAAAATAATATAGTACAAATTGAAATGAAAGGAGAGAACAAATGATACTAAGTTACGAAACAAGCAAGAAAGCAAGATTTCCTACTGGAGCCGAAGTGCAAAGCCCCTCGCTTCTCTAGTCAGGAAGCACTCGCCACCATCGCTTGTTGTTGAAAAGCACCTGGGTGCTTTCTCACGAAACTATGTGCATGTCTCCGTCACATGCTAGGCTTCTCCAAATTATTTTTTACCACTCTCTTGATATTTTCTCTCTTATTAGAGAGCAAAATCTTGATGCGCTGCTTCATCCACTCCTCGGAGAAGCGCAGACCCACATGTGGCATGGGAAACTCTGACTTAAGCACATAGATAACATATTACTTAGAAAGTTCATCTTGTGCTTTCCACTTTTTGAAGGTGTTTACAAACTTTAGGTTGCAAGTACATGCATACGATTCATGAATTTCTTTCCTTGTGCATCCATCCACGAGGGCACCATCCGCATCCAACACACTGTATGGTAGGAGGCATGGATCGAACATTGGAATGGGTCTCCTGGGGGCTGGCTCATAATGTGTAGATGATGAGCCCCCCTGTTGGAGAGACGCATCAGGAGACCTAGTGCTGCTTTTGCCAAAGCAAAAGTAGCCGTCTCCCCCCTGCCAGCACGTCTACTACCCCCCCAGACTCCCTACTACGTTGTGGTGGTGGTGGTGAAGACAGATGCGAGGGAGCAGGGGTGTGTCTAGTAGAGGAAGGTGGGGTAGGCTCATCACAACCATATCGTGATGGGCCTGCACCACTTGGCCCCACACCGCCTATCAAAGGCGTGGTCAGCCTCGACTAAGCAAGTGGGGTAGGTTGCCCCCACGATGTCGACTAGCCAAGTGGGGTAGTCTACCCCCATGGCATCAACTAGATCTACTGTAAGCCTACCTACATATAAGATTAAAATATATAGAATGCATAAGACAAATTAAAATATAATACATAAGACAAATAGATTAAAATATAAGACAAATTATCTTTGTGTATGTGAAAAGGTTTGATGGAACCATACATGTGTCTATGTAAACTGCGGCCAAGATTGCTGCCCATATCGTTCATTTATAATGCACAGCACATTGGCCACATCGGGATCTTTGCGGGTCGATCGACATTGCTACTTATACATACATGCATAGGAAACAAACCACGATTGCTTTAACCCAAGCCATACTTAAATCATAGACAAAGAATACAACATGTGATACTATAACATTGTTAAGACCTCCCGACAATACTACTTAGACAAGCAGGGTGAACAGTGCCCCTTTCGGATGATAGCTTCTGAGGAATTTTCACAAACTCCCCACTATTAGAGCCAAAGGCAACTCCTCTTTTGCAAGAGAAGGATAGTGAGAAGATCAAGGGCTCCCCCTCCACTATAACCACCTACTCGCGGGATAATGACTCTCTCCTAACCTGACATAAGCATCATTCTAGATGGCATATAACAATGCCCCATATCTCTATGCATAAGTCCATTTCTTAAACCTAGAACCCAAGGGTGCAGTAAACATGAGGTTGAATGAATAATGCCACTTACCGTGCATATGTCAAGCCAACCAAGAGAAAAAACAACAACACAAGCATAGATAAAAAAATACAACCTGTGATATTAGGACATTGTTACGACCTCCTACAATACTACTTCGACAAGCAGGGTGGACAGTGCCCCTTTCGGATGATAGCTTCTAAGGACTTTCCACACGCTCCCCACTATTAAAGCCCAAGGCAACTCCTCTTTTGTAAGAGAAGGATAGTGAGAAGATTGAGGGTCCCTCTCCACTATAACCACCTTCTTGCAGATAACCACTCCTAACCTGACATAAGCAACCTTCTAGATGGCATATAACAATGCCCTATATCTCTATGCATAGGCCGTATGCATAGGCCGTATACATACGCCGTATGCATATGACCTATGCAAAAGGCCATATGCATACGTCCTATGCATATGGCGTATGCATACAGCCTATGCATACGGCCTATGCATAAGGCATATGCATATGGTGTATACATAGGCCCTATGCATACATCCTATGCATAAGCCATATGCATATGCCATATGCATAGGCCCTATGCATACGGCATACGGCCTGTGCATAAGACCTATGCATAAGCCGTGTGCATAGGCTCTATGCCGTATGCATACGGCATACGGCTTATAGCCTATGCATATGGCATATGGCCTATACATGCGGCCTATGCATAGGCCGTATGCATAAACCTATGCATACGGCATACAACCTATGCATACAGCCTATGCATAAGCCATATGCATACGGCTTATGCATAAGGCCTATTCACATGCCTTATGCATAGGCATAAGGCATGTGAATAGGCCTTATGCATAAGGCATGTGAATAGGCCTTATGCATAAGCCATATGCATACGGCTTATGCATAAGGCCTATTCACATGCCTTATGCATAGGCCGTATGCATACGGCATATGTCATAAAAATAGTTTATTTTCCTTGAGGAGTCTAAACACGAGAAAAAATGTTGTAAGTGTTCTTGTTAAGGAGTTTAAAAATGTTGTAATTGTTCTTCTTTTAACTTACTATATATACGTATGTCGTCAAGGAAAACTACAATGACTTTTTCCAAATATAGACGTTGTGAAGGGAGGCGGAGAGACACGGAACACCTCTATAGCAATGCCTTTCCACAATTCGGAGTACACACCAACATCAAGAAAAAGGGGCACCAGTCAACTGCTTAGTGAGCTGACACAACATTTAACATCTCAAGAATGAGACTTGTCTCTACCCTCATTCAATTTTCCAAGCAACTGGGAAGCCTACATACATTTGATCAAGACATGCAAGGGGAGATGGGCACATCAACATCTGCCACCCTTTACTCAATTGATCCATACGCATATAGGGGTGCACCCTTATTATGAAATAGGCTCACAGTCATAAGCCAAATGGTCACCACAGAAAACAAAATTGGTGAGAGAACCACTTGACATACAAGGTTACATTCCATCAAGTATGAGCTTTATGCAAAACTTCAACTCCCCACGAAAAGACAACATCAGTAAGGAACTTTGATTCTCCCCACCTGGCAAGCAGTGTGTGACTAGGTGGCACAATCTCAAGACAAATCTTATCAACACCACACATCCATAATCATTTCAAAGAGCATCATCCCCAACACACTCTCACATCACACATGCACAATGAGATAACCTCACCCGAGATCAAACAAGATGCTCTTCAATGTTTTGATAGGCGAAACAAGATAGCCCAACCTTAAGAACCACCAGCACTTATACTTCTACCTTGAGCTTGATTTTCTCTTGAACCTTCTTTAAGCCCCACCACCTTATATAGCCTAGTGTGAATAGCCTCCAAAGCATGTGAATAGCCCAAGCCTCACAAACCTCCAAAGAATAGTGTCCTCATGTGGAAAGCCCCCAGCAGCAAACACCAATAAGGATATAATGGAAGCAAGCTGGTTGCGCTGAACCTCTTCTGCAAAAGATGCTTAACTTTCAAGCAACCATCATCTTTCTCTAGTGCGGGAAAAACTTAGCATAGGTAGCATTGAATTTCTTCCACCATCACCCCACGATGCTTTTGAGCTTTACCCTCAAATGAACACTACATAAGGACTAACATGCTCTGGTCAGCTTGGTTCCCCCTAAATTGAGCTTGGGTAATTAGAGCAACAACATATTCCCCCTAACCTAGCAATAAGCCCAAGAAGGCAACACATGAAACAACACAAGCTATGCTCTCCAACGGCAACAATGCGATTACCTACTCAGTGGGCAGCTACGCTACCAGACATCAACGCGGCAAAACAAAAAAAAACACAACTCTAAAAAAATATACAAGGCTTATTCCCTCATATTACACACAAGGGCTGCGCACGTGTATTGCTCAGCTCTTGAAAGCATTAAAGCCATTAATTAATCCTCCGTGTATTGCGCAGCTCGCTGGAAGTCTTGGAGCTGAACCCTCCCACTCATTCCATAAACACTACAGCAACTCCTCTCTCTGAGAAATGCAGAAGCAGCGCAGCTCTTCCACACATGGGCTACGGGGCTCATTGAAAGCATCTAGTCCTACAGTTCCCCTTGTACATCAGCTCGCAGTTTTCTGAGCTATTAAGGTGCGAGCTCTCTCTACCACTGGAAAGCTACGCTACACCTTCTTCTCTCAACACACCTAGGCTGCGCACAAAGCAATAGAGCTGCGGGTAACCTCTCCTCCTTCTTTCAGCTGCGCTCCCCTCCTCTTTATACACCATCGTGTGCTGCCCATTCAACCAAAGATTATTTTAGTATTCACAATACTCCAAGGCCTGTCAGAGAGCTCCCCCACCTCCACACGGCGCCTTTTTGAAAATGAGGCAAATTGAAGAATATTTTAAGGTAGTCCAATGCCACCTTCTATTTTTAGCCAGCCTTGTATTTAATTCCATGGTGACTCTTGCATTCAAGGAGGACCTTGCACCTTTTAAATAGTATCTTGTGGACCCAAATACCTTGTTTCTCATGAAGTGCCAAGGACCTGTACTGTAGTTGACCTCCTCTAACGGGTCCCTATCCATTTTTTAAAGAAATAGAGCTTTGCATGCTCACATTATTTGTCAACATCCTTGTCCACATATGATAGTGCTAAAACCTGCCTTGATTCTCATCTCACACTCCTTCCACTTCTTATTTATCAAGGTAAACCAATAACTAACTGTACACATTGTATATTTTTGTTAGACCCGTTCACATGTGGCCTTATACCCCCTTTGGCCCTTGGAGATGGACACCCTTTATTTGTAATTGCCATGCATGAGTGTGTACATATGCCAAGAAAATATTACCAAAAAAAACCTAACATAGTTTGCCCATCCCCTAGCCTGCTAGATCATTCATGGTCAGCAGAAAACAGTGTCGTGAGACTCAATGTATCTGATATTGCCATGTTCTCAAAGACACTGTTTTTCACTTCTTCAATTCTTTCATCCTTGTCTACCATCATCAGTTGTGCATGATATAACTTGAGACGTAAACCATTCACCCTTGATACATGTGGGGTCCCATCAAGGTCAGCCAATTGATATGTGCCATTAGCAAAGCAATTCATTACTCTGAAGGGCCCGTCCCATTTCACTTGGAACTTCTTTTGAAAGGTTTTATCCAGCTTACTGTTATAGCGTAGCACCAAATCACCTTCCTCAATACCCTTCTTCTTAATCTTCTCATTTATCTTTGTCAGTGCCCTATTTTGCATCTTCTCATAATGTTCCAAGGCACTCATCCTGTCCAGCTGAACCTCTTGTAACTGTAAGAGTCTCTCTTTAAATGTGTTGCTAGATGGCCCTAGCAGCTTTTCTAACATTTTAACTGCAGGTAACTCAACTTCCACAGGTAACAAAGCTTCTTTGCCATACACTAAGTGAAAAGGTGTAAACCCTGTGCTTGTCTTCACCGATGTACGATAAGCCCATAAAGCACTGAACAACTCCAAATCCCAATTCTTGCCCTGATGTTCTGTCACTTTTGCAAGAATGTGTACAAGTTCACCATTGAATCTTTCATTCAAACCATTGCACTGCGGGTAATAAGGAGTAGTAAAATTATGCTTAATCCGCATTTTGGCACACAAGTATTCTAGCAAGTCAGCTCTAAAACCAGGCCCTTGATCTGAAAGAAGCTCCAAGGGTACTCCAAACTTACAGCAGATGTCTTCATAAACAAACTTTGCAACATCTCTTGCAGTAATTTGCTTCACTGCTCTAGCTTCTGCCCACCTGGAAAGATAATCCACAGCTGTCAAAATATAACTCTTTTCCCTGCTGGTAATGGGTAAGGGCCCTACTGCATCAATTCCCCACTTCTCAAAAATGTCAAAGGCCAAGATTGTCTTGCGCAACTCTGGTTTTAAAATTCGTTTCCCAAATGCCTGGCACCTTTTGCATGAGCTACACCAGTGATGCACATCTTTTTGTATACTTGGCCATATGTAACCCTCCTGTAAGATTTTGTGCAATGTGATTTTAAATGCAAAGTGGCCACCGCATGCTCCTTCATGGTTCTCCTCAAGCACTCTGTACAGCTCTTCCTTCCATGGTACACGCCTTAACACCAAGTCAGCCCCTTGCATGTATAAGGTGTCACCAATGAGCTTGTATTTGCAAGCTCTGCGTACAAACCCGTATTTCTTTGCCTTCTCAATGTCCTGGGGAATGACTCCTGTCAACAAAAACTCTTCTTCCAGTGTCAGACTTTCACGACCCCGATAAAGTGGCAGTTCTGCTTTTAACACATATAGCTCGCCAATCATCCCCTGTGCTGCTTCATGTGCTTCTGTATTAAGAGAACGCTCCACATGCTGAATGCCCCATGCTTCAAACTCCTTCAACAAGCTCTTGATCTTGAAGCATTTGTTCCTCAATGCAGGGTTTTTGCTCTTCCATACTCCTAGTATTTGCTTTACCACCAGTAGAGAATCACCTCTTATGCATAATCTCTTTACACCATGCTTAATGCAAATGTTTAGCCCTGCTTCCAATGTAGAATACTCTGCTTCATTGTTAGTATGAGCATCAACTTTTAATCCCTTTTTACAAATCAGCTTACCTTGCTGGTCATAAAGAGCTATACCACCAGAAGCTGCATCATGGCTCTTCCTGTATGAACCATCAAAGAACAAAACATGAGCATTGCTTACTTCTGCCACATTTTCTACCTTTCTAATACTTTCTTCTTTGACAAGCAGAGGGTTTTCCTTATAAGTTAACAAGTCTGCCAAAGTAGCTCTGTTACTTTCTTCCACCAAGAAAGAGAACTCAAACTCCTGCAATTCAATCACCCACTTTTTCACTGCCTTAGACATGTTTACACCATTGATTAGCTGAGGCAAGAATGTGTAGCTAGTTAGGAATACAAATGGCTTTGTCAAAAGATATTGGCGAAACCGTCGGCAAGCAAACACCACACTTACCATTACCAACTCTATTTCTGACAGTCCCCTCTCTGCTACTGACTTTACCCTACTAGCACAATAGACAGGGTGCATATATTGGCTCCCCTTCCCTTTTTGCAGTAACATAGCACCAATAGCATCCTCTCCTACTGAAGGATTCACATAAAAAACCTGTTCCCAATTTGGAGCCTGTACCGTTGTCATCTCCCCCAAGACTTCTTTGACTCTCCGAAATTCCTCTTCACACTTGTCATCCCATTGCAAAGGATCATGCTTTGCCACCTGTTGTAATGGATATAAAAGCTGTGAGGACAATGAAATGAATCTTGACATGTATTTTACCTTCTGAATGAAAGTTGCCAACTATTTTGTAGACTCTGGAGAAGGAAGAAGCATGATTGCCTTGACCTTGTCTGGATCAGCCTCAATGCCATTTTCTAACACCATATGACCCAACAATTTTACCCTTGGTTTTGCAAAGAAACACTTCTTGGGATTGAGTTGGCCACCACAATCATTATATCGTTCCAGCACCATCTCCAGCTTCTCACAGTGATCCATGCGTGTGCTGTAGACACAAAAATCATCAATGAAATCCTGTACACATTTTCCAATGAATGGCAGAAGCGCCCAATTTGCTCTCTTTTGATAGTGAGCTGGACCATTTGTTAGCCCAAATGGTAGTACTGTATAGCAAAAGCAGCCCCATGGCGTAATGAAAGTAGTTTTCTTCTGATCCTCTGGAGCAATTTTCAACTGGAAATAACCTGAAAACCCATCACACACACTGTATCTTTCATGACCCGCTACTGAACCCAGGATTTGATCAATGCAAGGTAGTGGGTATGGATCCTTCTTTGTAGCTGCATTCAAAGGTTTGAAATCCACACAAACCCTCCATTTCCCGTCTTTTTTTGGAGTGACCACGACTGGGCTTACCCACTCTGTTGTCTCCACAGGGCATATAAAACCAGCCTTTAGTAGTTTGTCCACCTCTTCTCGCAAAGCCTTCATCTGCTCTGGACCCATTCTCCTTAATCTTTGACGTATTGGCTTGGCTCCTTCCTTTAGCTCTATGTGCAGATCTTCCCCTTTGAAGCCCCGAACTTCTTCAGACGATGTGATGAATAAATCTGGATATGTTAACAACATCTTTAAATACTTCTCCTTCTCCACGACTGAGAGATCTGTGCTAATCATCCTGGCCATCAATTCGTGTTTCTCGTGTGGCTTCACCTGGGGTTGCATTAGCTCTTCAATCACCTCATATGGGCCCTTAGACTCATCTTCAATTCCCTTCATGGATGCGACTATGCTGGTCTGTTCAAAGACCCTATCCGCCATCAGAAATGCTACATTTACCTCTCCCTCACTACTAGTGGTGGTGCCACTGTCCCCATCTGACTCAGTGGAAGACTCTTCACCACTTGAATTCTCCCCTTCTTCATAATCTTCATCTAGTGGCTTCCTGCTACTCATGTCAAATAATCTTTTGCCCCCTGTCTCCCCATATAAGCTGATTGTACCGTGTCTCCAATCTTGAACGGCCCGCACTGCGCGTAGCCATGGTCTTCCAAGGATGATAGGATAAGCCCCTAATCCTGCTGGCATTACATGAAAATCCACTACCGTTTTGACTGCATAGGCTTCGATTTCCAAGCTCTTCACTACCCCTAGACACTTGATCTTTTGATGGTTTGCCAGTCGTATGCGGAATCCTGAAACTCCTTCTACTGTCAGGCCCATCTTTTCTACACATGTTTGAGTGATTACACAAATTTGTGCACCACCATCCACGTATCCCTGCCCAAGATTCTTCCTCTTGTGCCAAACATCTACTATGGGACAAATGTCTGAAGACTCATCAATGGCCAACACTCTTACTGACCCTCTGTTGGGCTCCTTCCCCAGCGGGCTGACTAGTTTCTTCCATTGGCGCTTCAGCTTCGGTATCATTTCCACTAGTTGTCCAAAGGTCACGTCTGCCTTCCTATTGCTTAGGTCCTGTTTCAAGTCATAGCTATCCTGCCCTTCCCCTAGTGGAAAATCTGAGACGTGAAATTTTCGGCGGGCTCTCCTTTTCCTTTTAGCTTTCACATCTTCACCCTCATGACTCTTCCCTTTCTTCCTACTGGGACCTGCTTCATTTCTTCCTTCTTTATCCTCTGTGGTTCTCTTCCCAATAGGCATTACTAATGTATCTCCCAACATTGCTGCCTTCTCCAAGGTGACCACACTTAACACTTTTGTCTTTCCCTTGTCCTCCTTGGTCAATCCACTAGGTCCTGCCTCACCTTTAATCTCTATGCCATAATCATTTGACCGGTTCGGCAACTGTGCAGGCAATGGATACATATCTCCACCCATTCTCGGTGGTTTATCACATTGTGGGCTGATGTGGCCAAGTTCTCCACAGTTATAGCATGTGGGCAACTTCCTCCAACCCCTGCCATTATTCTGTCCACCAAAACCATTCTTTGGTTGTCCTTCACCTCCTGGCTGATTTGCAAGTCTCACACGACCTCGATTATTTCCCACATTGCTTAACATATTTAGGCTAAGATTCTTCATCAAATCAACCACTTGCATCAAGTCCTGCCTCAGTTCATCATCTTGTGCTGCAGTAGTGACCATTGCTTGCACAACTTGAGTAGTTACTGAAACCGCATCTGCCGGATGCACCTCCTCTGGAACCCGACTTTGCATGGAATCCACTAGCTTCATCTCTGACACCATAGGCAGTGAGCTTACTTCCAATTGAGTTAGTCTATTCAATTTCCACTCTTTGTCCCTTGCCACCTCCAATGCATCCTCATATGTTCTTGGCTTCTTCAATTCTACCCTCCAACGCAGGTTTTCCTTGAGGCCAACCAAGAACCGATCCTTCTTCATCATATCTGGTGGGGGCACCTGTGGCTGCAAGGCTTGACACAAACTCTCCCATAATATGGAAAACTTCTTGATGTAATCATCAATGGGCTCCGCTTTTCTTTGTCTCAATTCCTGTATTTCATGCCAAACTTTGTCTGGATCTTTCACCTTCACAAACTGTGCTGTTAAAGCCTGTCGGACATTATCCCATGTCAATGGCATAGGTGGATCAGCCCTCTGCAACTCCTCCTCATAACCCTTACACCAGCTCCGTGCATCATCCTTCAAACAGATTTGTAAAAGGCGTAACATTTGAGCGGGTATCTGGATATGGTTGCTTATGCACGCAACTTCCATGTTTTCTAAGAACTCTTCCACACTCTCATCATTTTTTCCATGAAACTCTGGATAAGGGAAAGCCATTGTTACCCAAAAAAACTCTTTTGATACAGATGCAAAAACAAAACCTTCTACTAACTCAATTCTCAGAAGAAAACTTCAAAACACTTCAGGTTTAGAAGAGGATGAACACATGCACATCAAACGAATTTGCGTAGTTAATCATGGGAATTACCACCGGCAAAGGAGACTCCAATATTTCCCTCAGTCTTTCTGGCCCAAACATATATGCCATACGCTGTTGAAAGAAAAATTTTCTGTCCACATGAACATTTATCTGAATTCTTTGGGTAAAATGGAAGAGAGTAAATTGAGGTCCATTGTGATTATCCATTGAGAGTGGCCATCCAACTCCCAAGAGGCACTACTGGCTAATTACCCAATTATACCAGATCTTTTAGGCAAACAAATCAACTGTGAAACGGCACCAATACCAAGAATTTCAGCCTGCAAACCATAGTAATATAGCATAATTCTAGAAGGCATCTGTCACACAACTGTCCTGGCATAGCAGTCATTCACTGAGATTAATCACATGCACATGTTGTCAGTCTTGTAAACTGAAGGTTCTTGGAATGCTCCTCAGTGGGGGCACCAAAAACCGTGAAGGGAGGCGGAGAGACACGGAACACCTCTATAGCAATGCCTTTCCACAATTCGGAGTACACACCAACATCAAGAAAAAGGGGCACCAGTCAACTGCTTAGTGAGCTGACACAACATTTAACATCTCAAGAATGAGACTTGTCTCTACCCTCATTCAATTTTCCAAGCAACTGGGAAGCCTACATACATTTGATCAAGACATGCAAGGGGAGATGGGCACATCAACATCTGCCACCCTTTACTCAATTGATCCATACGCATATAGGGGTGCACCCTTATTATGAAATAGGCTCACAGTCATAAGCCAAATGGTCACCACAGAAAACAAAATTGGTGAGAGAACCACTTGACATACAAGGTTACATTCCATCAAGTATGAGCTTTATGCAAAACTTCAGCTCCCCACGAAAAGACAACATCAGTAAGGAACTTTAATTCTCCCCACCTGGCAAGCAGTGTGTGACTAGGTGGCACAATCTCAAGACAAATCTTATCAACACCACACATCCATAATCATTTCAAAGAGCATCATCCCCAACACACTCTCACATCACACATGCACAATGAGATAACCTCACCCGAGATCAAACAAGATGCTCTTCAATGTTTTGATAGGCGAAACAAGATAGCCCAACCTTAAGAACCACCAGCACTTATACTTCTACCTTGAGCTTGATTTTCTCTTGAACCTTCTTTAAGCCCCACCACCTTATATAGCCTAGTGTGAATAGCCTCCAAAGCATGTGAATAGCCCAAGCCTCACAAACCTCCAAAGAATAGTGTCCTCATGTGGAAAGCCCCCAGCAGCAAACACCAATAAGGATATAATGGAAGCAAGCTGGTTGCGCTGAACCTCTTCTGCAAAAGATGCTTAACTTTCAAGCAACCATCATCTTTCTCTAGTGCGGGAAAAACTTAGCATAGGTAGCATTGCATTTCTTCCACCATCACCCCACGATGCGATGTAGCCTCACTAATTTTCCATCCTGGACAAACTCTAGGCTATTATCCTGGTAGCTACAACTCAAGGTAGGACCAAGGTTATACAACCACTCCCTGCCTAGATAAATATCGGCACAGGCCAAGTGCATGACCTGAAAATCCAAACTGGCTTTATAGCCCTACATAGCTAAAGGTACCCCCAAGACCACTGTGTCCCAAACATTTTATCGTGACCATTAGCCACCAATGATACAACGTACAAATTTATAATTGCTCTCTTAGTCTCTCGCAATCACAACTTCTTAACTAATGCATAGTTAAGAAAGTTGTGAGTGGCTCAATGAGATCAATCATGACAATGACTCTGAGACCACCTAACCTGCCATACAAAGGGATCAAATCATGTGGTCCCACTGATGGCTACCACATTGCCTTGGCTACCACATTGCCTTGGTAACACATCGTGTGGTACTATCTATATGTCCGAAAGCAGTTACCTCTTTGAACTCTGTGGAACTAAGAGGTTACCAATGCATAGTATGCAACTACCGAGAGGATTTACCATTCTTCTTCACGTCACTCTAGAACTACCTCTACCTCCTAGATTTGGACATGCCGGACATGTATAGTGGCAACGTGCCCACACATGTAAGATCACCCGCCGGGGACTGCGCCCAAGTGCCCTCTCCCCTGAACGTCGACTCGCTTGCCACCCACCCTATGGTGGATGGTCGGAGAGGCCGATCGAGCTCCCCGTTAGTTGCTACGAGCTACATAACAATATGACTTGCTCATACATGAATTTAGGAGGTTTGACTTTCTTAGAGGCTCTAGCCTTTGCCCATTAGTGAAATAATCAGTAGCATAGTAATATAACATAATTGAGTCTATCTTGCATGTTGCGATCCTTCACCTTGAAGTAAAATTCCAAAAGTAAAAGCAACCAAAGTGTAATACATCCAGCTGTGTAAGACATCCAGTTGTATAAGACTTTGGGCCATTTGATTGGGTCATACGGCACTTGGATGATTCTAGTCTGGCTCTTCTCAATCTGCATAGGGACGCAAAGCCCTACTCCACTTGAGGACGAATGTGTGGCTTGTCCGACTATGAGAGTTTTGTAAGAGACCCCCTAAATGTGTAGTGCACCTCCTCCCTAACACGCTCTTGCCATTTTGGACTGCCTGCTGCAAGCAGTAGAAATGTCCAAGTCAACAGCGTTGATGTCGTCTCATGCTCTGCGAAGAAGAAGGTCTTGCACTCATCAATGATTTCACCAATCCCCATACTCAGGTTCTTCTGGTTTCCCTGGAGCTCTCCCTTGTTAGCAGCCATCATCAGGCCGAGCAAATCGTTGCCATACATGTCAAAGAAAGCTACCTCAAAGAAAGCTTAAGAGCATATGTTAAGAACATTCTGGACATTGAGAAGTGGAAAGCCAGTAATTCTGCACTCAGCTTCTCACCTTGATCCAGGGATATATACAGTGCGATTGACCTCGTCTAAGAGGATCTGCTGCTCATGCTGCATGTCAAACACTTGCTTGCCTTCTGTGAAGCTGCTCCCAACAAATGCAGTATGAGCAGTAATATCAGCTGTCAGAGCTCTAGAGTCTGCATGAACATTAATCTCCTCTTCTTTCTCCACTGGAGCTTGTTGGACAATATTTCCTTGGCCTAGGCGATCAGGTTCTGTTAGGATGACTCGAGCTGTGTTTTCGTGTGTGTATGCGCGCGTGCTCGTCTTATACAGTGGAAGGAAAGAAGAAGATTAAGGGCGTATCATTTCTAAGGCCCAGTTCACAGTGAAGCGGCGGAAAACACACTCAAAAATGAGCAATTCCAGGTGGAAAAGTTAAAAAATGCACACTTCCGCCACCCGAGTGTTCACGCAAAGGGCGGAAGGAAGACTGCACTAATTTTCTTCCGCCGCCCAGTGTGAACCTTTTGGGCGGCGGAAGAAAGAATAAAACAAAAACATGGAAAGTAGAGCCAAGAGTTGATTGGTGCCAACATGGCACTTTTTGCCAAGTTGGAGGGTGGAAGAAGTTTGTTCCAAGGGGGGGGGTTTGGAACAAAACTCCCTTTTTTCTTCCACGATGTGGCACCTCTCAACCTTTCCTTCCGCCGCTCTATGTGAACACTAATGTCCATATGGCAACTTTTTGTTGGCTTCTACACTTTTTAAATTCCTTCCGCCGCCTTATGTGAACTGGGCCTAAGACATGGCACAAAAATAGCACGGATAGCTACTAGAGCCAATTACCTTGATAATGTTACGTGGAAGAGTGAATATTATTATTCCAGTAGAGAGCCACTAGTATGACGGATTTTAGACCAATCTTCTTGTGTTGCTACATCATAACATTTTTGTTCTACTTTTGGAAAGTGGTGTTTCAAATATTGGAGCCCACGCAAAAAAAATTTTGAAGGTTTTACATATCAAAGTTTACAGGTATTGGTACCTTCAAAATCAAGCTTTTTCTCGCAAATTAGTTCGACTTTGTACTTTTTTTTACTATTTTGGCACCTTTCTCTTTCCATTCAGATTTTGCTACTGATCAAGAGTAAGGAGGAACACAGAGAGGATCAAGAGGATGGCAGAGGGATCAAGAGCAAGGAGGAATACAGAGAAAAGAGACATCTACAACTTACACATCGAGCTTGAACGTGAATATGAACCTCTAAGTAAGAGAAATAAACCTGATACTTTGTATACTGCTTCTAAAGAAATGTTGAGGATGCAAGGGAAGAAAAACATAGATTTATGGATTGATGGGAGGTTATATCCAAAAGACCCTTTTACAAAATCCACACCCCCATTTAGGAATATGATAGCTCTGCTTAACTTTGTTGGAGATGGCTATAATGGGCTCTTAGGATATACACATCATTTGGAAGCAACAAGCAGTAACACCATATTAGTGAATTTGGGAATTTCCCAATTCTTATTTTTGAATACTTAAAAAAGGGGACATGGATAACATGTTTGTAAGTTTCTCAAAACCCTATCATATGACCTATCATTGGAAAGCGCTTGAAAAATGGAATCTAAAGAGCTATAAAGCGCTCATTTTGGATTAGTGGTGTTCAAGTTATGGTTAATCCAAACTTTTGACCACGTATCCCAAACTTGTAGAAAATTCTCATATTCCCCAATATGGTGTTCAGTGTTCTTAAATTAGAAAGAGATTTGTTTGAGAAGGAGAACATTCATTTGAAGAAAACCATGGAGCAATGTGTGAAGAAGTTATTAAAGTAATAATGAAACCATTTTAAGGCTTGAAAAACAAATGTCTAAATTAAGACATAAGCAGACCTCATCTTGTCTCCGTAGACGACAAAAAAAACTAAGGGATATTAAGTAAAACTCTGGATGATGTGCGGCCTCATCATCAATATCAATGACCACACATTGATCTCTTGTGATGTGCACTTTATTTGTCACCAATGAGAGTAGGGGCCTTTTATATGGGTGTTCCTTCGGTTTCCTCATTAACTGTTCGAACCTCTTGCACTGGGCTTGTAGACAGTTGTCCTTTTAGTTTCTTCAAGCTTGGTTCTCTCCCTATGCACTTGTAAACAATTGTTCAAGCTTGGTTATCTCCCTATGTGCTTGCCTTGAGAGTAAGAGAGTCACCTTAGTGCTTTGAGAGATTGCATTTACCATATCGATAGTACATGCATCATAAAGAGAAATCTTACTTCTATATCCTTTCCCTGCAAGCCACCTCCCATGCTTGCTTTCTGCTAGATTTGTTCTGGGTATTTGGACCGTCATTACTTCTATCTACTCTTATCATGAGATTAAACTCCAATGTGCTATGTGCACCTCCCACCAGCGTAACCAAGAGTCCATGGTTGCAATATTCCTATCCATCATGTGACCATTGTGCCACCATTGCCGTTTCAATGATGACTCTACTGATACAACTTCACTGGTAGGAGCCATGCACCACTTCTCGCACATTGTTTCGTCCTCACCTTTAGATGTGGCTCACACATACTTGGTTGTGTGGGCAACCATGCTCTGCTCTCCCAATGAAATAGGCATGACCGGGACCTTGCTGCTACCCTGTCCAGCAACTTGCTCAAGCTTGGTCCCTCACCTTTGTGCTTCCCCATCTGATATGCATATTGCTTTTCACTTTGTAGTAAAGCGTTTGCCATATCTGAAATGCACGCATCAAACAAGCTAACCTTTTCCTTGTATCCTTCACCAGCAAGCCAACTCCCATGTACACTTTCAGATAAGTTTGTTCGAGGGGTTTGTGCTAAATCCACCGAGCTTAAGACCACCTGCACACAAGAGGTTTCATACAAGAATTCATAAAATTGACTCCAATGCAAATGCATCCATACAACATATCAGTTCTCTATAAAATTTCTCACCCTTGACATGAGGTTGCCCCAATGTGCTATTCGTACTTCCCACCAACTCATCCACGTATCCATCACTGATAGTTTTCCCTCATGAACATGTCCATTTCTCCACCACTCACGAATCTCTTTACTTTTTAAGAAAGCTGACTCCTTATTGGTTGCCAATCTCCATTCTTCACACAAGTCAATATGGTGTTGTCGACTTTCTGCCTTCACGCATTGTTTAGCATGCTTCATCAAACTTTGTTTCCAATGGAATAAGCACGTTCGCTCCCTGTCCTCCATAATGTTGTGCGGACCCCCATTGAAAACGGTCCTAATTGCACACCAATTAGACCCTGCTTCATCAGCCACCATAAACCCATAGAAGTGTGCGGGTGCATAACCGCATTGCTCCATTGTGCTATTCAGCATTTCCCAAAATAGTACTTGGCTTTTTGTATCCTCCTCCTTCATTTCGCATGTGGCAATTGTCAACAGCTCTTGAACACTATAAGATTTTGGAGATAATTTTTTCAGTCAGCTATCATTCAAGGTAAATGAAAGAAATGAAAAAATTGGAGTTCGTAGTCTCACCTTGGGTCGTAAACATGACAAGCCATTGTTGACCAACCAAAAACTCGATGAGTGTGATCAAACAAAACCCAGGACTTTGACAAGTCACCTCCACTGTCACACCGCATGCGATTCACCAAGTCCACGCCGCCTGATGCTGGTCCTCGCAAAGACATCTTAAAGACATAACATTTGTCATCAGGGCCACCTTGTCCTGGGAAACGGCTACCTTGTATAAATGAATAGCGAGATCTTCTCTGTATAAGAAGGATGCTATCAAAGCCCTCTCCTGCTGGCATCAATTTTCTTTTCTCCTGGGATACAATGCGTCTAAACCTAAAAAACATAATTTCATAATAAAGAGAGGACCGAATGTAGAAAAATACTTCCAAATATAATTAAGTTATAGAGTGAATACTCACCTCTGGTTTTCCACAAGAGGACTCAACTCCTCCAAAAAATTGCAAAGCTCATGATCCCCAATACTTGTAGGTAGCTCATCATTTTGATTCATCATGGAGGAAAATAGCATATCCTTCATAATATCCATCTGTATTTTTCGAGGACCAGCACTTCTCTGGGTTTTCAGCACTTGAGAAACAAACATTTTCACGCGCTCCAACATTGACCTTGAAGTTCCTGGCTGAACTGGATGTTCATGCAGCCCAGTGTGGAGCATCATTCTTGTAATAGTTGTGTCACGAGGCATTACGTAATACACAATACATCTACACACTTGCACACAATGTGCAGTTTTGCGACAAAAGTGACAAACTATTTTAGATTTCTCATCCTCTGTCAAAAGTCCAATTGCAATCTTTTTTGTCAGATGTCCATGAAAGAAGGTGTTGTTATACCTTTTATTGTTCAAGTAAAAAGGACAGCTGAGGCACTCCAAAGTACCAACACAATAGCTAATACGCACGGTACAACTTACAGACATGTTTGATGTTACTGGACGTGTCCATAGGTGACCATCATATTTTTGCTCCATTCCATCCATATTTCCTATTTTGCCATATGTTGGTGGAAACTCTAGGATGGAATCACAATCATAATGTCTTGGCACCTCCTGGACTTGGATGACTCGAGTAACTTTTTCCAACAATGAACGCAGAAGAGAAGGTTGCTCCTTCTTACGAAGAACCGAAAGTATACTCTCTGAAGCAATACATTCATCTTCAGAGATCTTGTGCTTTGAACCTTTTGGATTGCTTGTGCCTTCACCTGGTTGCAAAATAGTTGCTGAGCCATTCAAGTCACTCTCAGAGGAGGAGCTCGAGATATGAACATGGGTGTTTTGTGTCCCTAATTCTTTATCCACTGAACTCTCCAAATGTCAGACATCTTGGGCAATGTCGTCAGCACTAGAATCAAGACTATCAGCAGCACAAAGAGGACTACATTGTAGCATATATGTTTTACTTCGAGAAATATCTATGAGGTAGTTTTTATTGCCCTCCATATCATAATGAGCGATGATTTCCTGTAGGCTTCCATCGGTCCTAGTAGCTTTCACTCCAGAAAGGGCGTGTGAAGAAGGCAAAAACCCTTGTAGATATCCGTGTGACTGACAAGCGTGGTCTGGTGGAGAAGTATTAAATTTTGAGATTTTTTGCTACTGCCATCAAGCTCCCACTCAAAGGTAACAGTGTGCTCCATAGGGAAGGCAATATGAAGATGCAGAAAGGACAGGAGAGACGAAAATGTGAAACAGAAAGGATAGGAGAGACGAAAATGTGAAATGAAAATATAAAAACGAAGGAACAGGTGGAGCAATTACGATTTGAGAATGAAGGAGGTTGAAACGATAAAACAAGGTGGAGCAATCACGATTGAGAATGTAGGTGGTTGAAATGATAAAACAAGGTGGAGCAATCACGATCGAGAATGACCATGATCAAATTTTTTAATAAAAAATATACAAATATATATGTATCTACAAATATATAAAAAAATACACAAATATATACATTTATTGATTCTAAGTGTTATTTTAATAAAAAGCTTATCTCTTTGTAAATACACACACACACATGTTTATATTTATATTATTATATTGTATAAATTCTAGGCTAAGAACCCCGGATGGGGATATATGTAAATACACATACACACATGTTTATATTTATATTATTATATTGTATATATTCTAGGCTAAGAATCCCCCGACGAGGATATATGTATTTTAGTGTGTGTGTGTATTTACAAAGAGACTAGTCTTTTACTTATTTTAGGATATACAAATATATTAGATTATATATCTAGTAGGCTACACACACACCACACACATTTATTAACATCAATATATATATACATATTTAAATAGCCTAAACTATAAAATGTACGTGTGTACAATAAAACACATATAGCTTAATACATTTTTAGACATATATATATGTGTGTGTATATGTATCTATTTTTAGGCTAAGTATGTTTTAGGCCACACACACATATGTGGTGCTTAGTTTAAAGGGTACACGAAGAAAAGAGATATTTAGGGTACATGAAGGATACTTTCAATTCAGCAAGCAGGCAGACGAATGCAAGAGAAGAGGTGAGTTTTTTTTTTCATTTCTCGATTTTTCTCTGTTCTTCTTTTCTGTGCGCCGGCAGCGGCTTCGTTGGAGGTGTACGTTGTAGCTTTCGTAGGAGGTGATGGTGTTGAGGACGTCCAGTTTGTGGCGTTGGCGGACACGATGTTGAAAAGGTTAAGTGTGAGGAGACGGGGGCAGCGCTGGCCGCAACGCCTCCATCGCCTCTCCTCCAGCATGTCCACTCCCCCGGCAGAGCCTGGGGATGGTCTGCGCTAGCGCAGACCATCCCCAGGCTCTGCCGGGGGAGTGGACATGCTGGAGGAGAGGCGATGGAGGCGTGTATGAGCAGATGTAGAGGTTGAGCCGGTGGCGTTTGAGGAGGTGGAGGTGGTGCAGGAGGTGGAGGCGAAGACACAAGCGTCGCTGGACGTTTTGTTGAGGAGGCGGAGTTTGCGAAACAGCTGGAGAAGACGACGTTAATAGCTGGAGAAGACGACCTTAAGCGACCATTGCATTTGGAAGGTTTCGCTTACCCATGCGTTTGGAAGGTTCTCTGCAGAATTCGAGCAACAATTTTTTCCAGTGATATTTTTCTTTATCTCTAGCGTATTCCGAAAACATTGATATTTTTCCTTTATCTCTAGCGTATCTCTAGCGTATTCCTTATCTCTAGCGTAGGCGGGTATCTCTCCTTATCTCTAGCATAGGCAGGTAACAATGGTTGAGAACTCTCCTTATCTCTTGCATTTGGAATGTTGCTCTCTCGAATGCAGGTATAGGGGCTATTGGAGCACAATATTGTGCGTTGGCGCTCTAGAAAAAGAGGGCACACATTGCCTGGGGTGGAAGCATCAAGATGTACATAGGAGAGGGGAGGTTGGTGGGTGGGCACCTAAAGGAACCTAAATGTTAGGTACCTTATGTTTACCTAAACATTAAGTACTTTAGTTCTACCACAACCTTTAGCCATATAATATATACATAGCATAGAGGTCATGTGAATTTATACACAACATAGAATTTTTTAACTCCCATTCAAATGTTAGATACCTTAGGCTTACCTTTACGTCCATTGAAATGTTAGATACCTTAGGCTTACCTTTACGTCCTTAGGCTTAGCACCTTTACTCCCATTCAAATATTAGATACATTAGGCTTACCTTTACTTCTCCCAATAGGAATAGGAAACTTTAAAGCACAAGCTCACACAACAGAGAGTCATGTAAGTCCCATTTGAATGGTGCATTTCTTGTACGCATTGCTTGAACATATGGCACAATGAATTTGAGCTCACATTTGGCTATGGATCATCGTAATGATGATGACGAAGAAATGGGCAGACGAGTTTGGGTGCATTTCTCAGAGTAAGGCTTGCATAATGGTTCTTGCACCTGCACGTCCTTCTACGCTTATATCATGGTCCTCTCGGACGAAACACTGCAATGGGTTTGCATCACTGCCACCATGAACAGCCAATATATATTAGCTCCTTCAATGGCTCTTGTATTAAGCTAGGAAGCTCAGGTTTATTGGTTTCTCCTCAAATGTGCACTCTAACCAGAAGAGCCCATTTTGCAACTCTAGCTCTTCAATATAATCCGTGGCTTCACTTCATGTCTATGCTATTCTCTCTCTCCCCACACACACACACACTAGTAGGAGATGTTTGTGTGTGAGGTTGATGTTTTCCTATATACATGAAGTAGGGTTTATGTGTGATTCAGTTCAAACTTTTTGCTACTCATATTCAGGGCAAAAGAAAGGAAGATGGCTCCAAGAAAAGCAGGAAAACAACAGGCAAAGACTAAGAAAGGTATATGATGTGAATAGCCAAGATTCTATTGAGATTGTGTTTTATTGTTTTAGATATGCTTACTTGGGCTTGGTGTGTGTGTCTTACAGACAACAGGGGATACTCACTAAGATCTGGGCGTGTTTGTTTGACTCTTAGCGAGGAAGCTCAATCACGGACACCTTTGTCCTCACATGTATCTCCTGTTAGAGAGGAAACAGAAGCGCATAATTCTCTTGGTCATGAGGAAGAAGTGCTTGTGTTGGAGAACGAAATGAGCTCACCTCCTCCAACTCACACGGAGATTCCTGAATCTAGTACTGGTCAAGGGGAGACCCATAGAAGGCTTCTTGGAAAATCTATTGAATTGGGATTGCTTGGTGATGTATTCACTAAGTTTTTTGTGCAACGCAATTCCTCTACCCCATTGGTCCCTTTATGCAGGCTGATTCCAAATGAATCCATCCGTACAGTTTCTACCCAACTTGAGGTGTTTCGTGATTCTTTTGACTGCCATGGTTATGTCGAAGCATCTCCTCCTTTTTTAGTTTCACTTACACGTCCAGGAAGCTCTATGTATTTCGCAGTCACACAAATAGACTTGCAAGAATGGGGACCAAACTGGGTGGTACAACATGACAGATTTGAGGATGAAATCAGAGGAACTGAGTGGGAGGATCTCAGTGGTAAGAAGTTTCTTGTATGGGATGGCAATCATCGTGTGAAGGCATGGATGTCTCAAGTGCGCGAAGGTATGTTCTTTTGAATGTCATAGAGTGATTTTATGCAACATTAAAAGTAATATATTGTAATATCTTTATTTTGCTTTCTCTAGCTTGGTCTCATAGCCCCTCACGCCATGTCCGGGTCAAATGTCAATTTTTGGTTGTGGACAAGAAGCAAGAAGGAGAATTGCTATTGGCTTTGCGATCTCAAAATGAGTAAGTGATCTCTCTCTACTTAATTATGGACATTGTGAAGTCATGGTTAAGTTCTTAGCTCATTGTGACTCTTTACAACACAGATTGGTGTGCACTAGTGTTACACCCACATTGTCACATGAGATCTTCATGTTTCAACGATTTGGAATGGCGGACAAATCATCCATATTGGACTACCTTGGTGAAGACGTAAGGAGGTGGGCTTTAATGGAGCTTAGTTTGGAGCGACGAAGTGGAGAGCAATGGTACAATGCTCCAGCTACAATCTTGGCACAGCTTGTGTGGAAGGTAGTGTTTGCATTTCCCATCTTTTATTAATAAACGGATTATCAATGTTTTTTAATCGTGTGAGTGATAATGAGTCCTTTTCGTTATACGTAGACACCGTTTGAAAATGCGGTGAAGCAAGCTATATCATGCATTGATAGACATGCCATGGGGTTGCAAGAATATGAGACAAAATGTGAGAAATCCAGACGTGGTGTAGAGCAAACATTTCGAGATAGAGCATACAAGATGCTCATAATTGCAAACCCATCCAATGGTGATGCATTCTTTCAACTCGTATATAACTATGATTGGTCCAAGAAGGGATTGGTTGCTCTGACCAAAGAAAAGCTCTACACAGTCGCCATATCTCGGATTTCAACTCAAAGGTATGTCACATGTCAATAAACCTCCCTTAACATAAACTAACCTTAATATCTAATCTCTTATGGTTTTGGTATGATGCTGAAATAGGAAGACGGAATTGCTTCAAATGCTTATGACCGGGAGGGCAAAGGACAAGGTAATTTTAGAGATGTTTGGGGATAACAAAAAGATGTTGCTGCATATGAAGAAAGAGTTGTATTGGGAAGAGCTAATAGGGGAGGCAGACTCTATTTTGGAGGGTTTATTGGTATATGATGATGTTGTCTACATCCCACCATTTATGCAATGGGTGCAAGAGGAGCGATCGAAACACATACCATGGGCTTTCCATGAGGTGTGGACAAAGATTGGAAAAGTAAAGGAAGGCCAAAAGCAACCTGAGGTGGAGAATGCCGCAAAGAGGGTTGTCTATAGGTATATATCTTCTATTGCCATTACATTTTTGTAGAAAATACATATACGCTTTTAAAAAAATATTTTAGTACTGTTTGTTTTATTTTGGACATGTAGGTGGGTGCAGCTACTCATTGGCCAAGGTCTAATGGACGAAGAGACGGAAGCAATCAAAGAATGGGTAGATCCAAATTCCTCGGAAACAATGTACCCGAAGGAATGGGTTGAGAGAGGGGTTTCTGATTGGGAATTAAGAGATGTCCTTGGTGGTTGGACTATCCTCTAAATCATGTGCCTCCAAGTGAGGAGCTCCTAGAAAAAGGTACTTTTTTGCTTTCTACTGAATTATATGCATGTAAATGTAAATGTATATGTTTATGTAAACCTTCCTACCTATACATATGTAAACTATCCATATGCATATACATATTAGATACATATACATACAGATATATACATATACAAATACATATGTATATACATATGCATACATAAATACATACCTACACACATACACTAAATTCCTACATACATACAAAGTTCATGTTACATTTAAGATTTGGCATGTTAGATTTTAAAGAAACATTGTTAAGTTTTGATATATACATACCTACATACATATACATATAAATAGATACATATACCTACATACATATACATAGACACATGCCTACATACATATACATACCTATACATATACATAGATACATACCTACATACATATACATATACATATACATATGCATATACACATACACATACATGTACATATACATATACATAGATACATATACATCTACGTACATATACATATACAAAAAGGTATGGGGATTTTTACCTTTTTACTAATTATCTTGATCTATTTCTTGAAGAATTTAAGAATTGCCAATCTGAGCTTGAAAGAGAGCCCCCAACTCAAGAAGACTCTAGAATACCTTCCCCACAGCCAACAATCTTGACCCAGTCTCCAGTATTTGGATCCTCGCGCGTGGCCCCAAAACCATCCACACCACTGTCACGAGTGCCACAATCACACCAAGAGCATACATCTACATCATCTCAAGTGCAACGTGAGAGGCGAACAAAGAGACGTCTTGACATTATGCATGATGTTCAAGAGGGAGACCCCACAAATGAAGATCAAGAGAGAGACCCTCCAGAGCATCTTCAAGAGGGGGAGGTGTCAGGACAACGTGACATCATGGACATGACTAGTAAGAGTACTTTCCATTGCAAATTTATTTTGAGAAGTGTGTGCTTTCGAAATGCATCTCATTTTTTGTCTTGTTTACTTGCAGGTGAGAGATGTTTTTCACACATATTGCTGGTAGACATCCACACTCTTTCGGAGGGCTCAGATAGGTAAAAAGAAAAATTTCACCATATAATTAGTTTTCCAAGTTGTACTTACCAAAACCAAACATCATAAATCTTTTATGTAGTGTGGAAGAATTCTTGATGAAGATTCCCAAGGCTCTATCTCATAGAGGTGCTCCCTCAGATACAGTGGCTCGCCTCGTATGGGCTGACTTTCCTACAGGTTTACAGGTTGTTGATGTAGATACAGATGGGTGTCCCTCATGGAATCAAGTTTCTTCATCATTGATATGTGCCACACTCAGTTTTGTTGGTTTGTTTGTGGCTGATGAGGGTTGGTTTGTGTGTTTGAGTCTAATGGATCAACTTCCTAAAATATATTCCATGGGAAAGAAAGTTGGATTGGTCATGCATCGAACAATGTCTGTTCATGTGGAATCAAGTTATTTGTATGACAATGGAGAACGGGTAAGTCATAATCTCTGAAATATTTCCCTTTGTGTATACATGTTATGTGGTATGGATATCCAAACATAATGTTTTCTCGTTATGGTAGGTGGATACATTGGCGCTTAGTATGTTCTATCGAGTAAATTGCCATGTCCCTATTATTGATCGTGAGGCTGGGCAAAATGTTTCAAAGAAGTTATTCAATGCTCAATGAAATTTCATTTTTGAGAAGAATAAGAAGCATCCATTCCAACGCACAATGGTCTTGGAGCGCTACATTCGAGGTGGTGCAGAAAGATCTCCTATGTTCTTTAGGTGAGATAATTTTCATTCTGGTCATTTTCATAGCTACTTTTTCAAAATACTTAGATGCACGTTTATGATTGTATTTCATTGTAGGTGGCTAGTGGAGACCTTCTCAAGTGAAGGAGATAGTGTCTTGGACGTTTTTGCGGGATGTGGAGGCTTGGGACGTGCATGCCAAGAGTTAAAAAGGCACTATATGGGGATAGAGAATGACATGGAGGTAGCCAAAGCAGGTCTGGGAGATTTCTGATTAGGTCGGGATGACATGTAGAAGAATGCTATAATTAGAATGCTATAATTTGTGGATCAAAAGACTTTGTATTCGAGATTGTCATGGTTTGGAAGTTTAAAGATCGATATATACATTTTTTATCTTTAAAAGATTGTGTTTTATATTTAAGTAAGTAAGAAAGTATGTATGTATGCAATGTATGTATATATGCTAGTGCTGCGTAGGTGGCTCTTGTATATATGTATGTATGTATATGTATATGTATGAGGTGTATGAATTTAGGTAGATATATGTATATATATAATTATATCAATAAGTATGATGTGGATCAAAGACTTTGTAATCGAGATTTTCATGGTTTGGAACTTTACAGATCGATATATATATTTTTTATCTTTAAAGGATTGTTTTTTATATTTAAGTAAGTAAGAAAGTATGTATGTATGTATGTATGTATATATGTTAGTATGTATGTAGGTAGCTCTTGCATGTATGTATGTATATGTATATTTTGTATGTGTATATGTATGAGGTGCATGAATTTAGTTACATATATGAATATATGTAATTATATCAATAAGTATGATGTGGATCAAAAGATTGAAATTTATATTGTTGATCTTTCAAAGCTTGTTATTTATATGTAAGTAAGTTCTTGGTCCTTTACAAAGCTCATAGTAAGTTCATGGTCCTTTGCAAAGCTCGGACTCCTTGTTCATTGCTCCAAAAAGCTCGGCAAAAAAAGCTCGCAAAAAAAAAATCCCCCCTTCTCAACGACTCCCTTGCAGGCTTGCTTTACATGCATGATGCACTCGGACTCCCTTGCACGCTTGCTTTGCATGCGTTCATTGTTGAGGCCCGTTTACATTGTGCAGCGTGCTATTGTCCCTCATCTCCTCAGCTTCTCTATAATCGTTATCTTATTTGTAGAGATTGAGGCCTCGTCAGTGCGTTGCGTAGCCCCATCTAGCTCCCGGAAGGGTGCCCACTGCCCATCTTGCTAGCCCACCCAACAGGGCCCATGGCGATTGCTTTAGTGGAGAATTTGGCAAGTCAGGACTGAGGGGCCACCCGGTCATGCATGGAGTCTCTTACCTACAGGCTACACTTACTGTAGTTTGATTTCTCATCTAATCTTGTGCTCTGTAGAACAAAATTAGGTCTAGTACTTCAACGTTAAAGTTCTTAAGGTTACATTCCGTTATATTTGAGCATGCTCCTTCGCTATTTTTATATTTTGCTTCATATGTTCTCTTTTTTAAAGTTCATATGTCGCCTTTCCAAGGATGTAAGGCTAGCAAAGCAGGGCTATTTCTTAATGGCTCTATCATCGCCCATGCAAGAAACTGAGGTTGGCCAGTCAATGCATGGGGTGACAACATGGGTGTAGGTCACCATCCTAACATCTCAAGAGGGAAAAGTTCACCATGGAAGCTTAGAGCTCCAAAAGACTAAGTGTACTCATGAAATGTATATCATTAAAAAGGTACAATGCCATGAGCCCTATGTGTAATATAGCCCAAGGCCCCAAAAGTACACATGTATATGACCCTAAGCCCAAGTACCTAGGCCCCATCCTTCATGTGTATGTGCAATCAAATCTACTTCATTATAAACCATCCCCTCCTATAATGATTTCACCCTCGAAATCAAAGGATGGTCATGCACAAAACATATACACAAGAGGCTAAATATAAAAGCCAAAAATGAACTCACGGCCTTGGTGTATCTACGATAAAAAAAAATATCCACGACGCCCGCCCAGATCAAATAGAAAGGATAAGAGGGTGTTGTTGACAATGAGGCTAATGATAATGATGCCTAGATCGAATGGAAATCCAAGCCATGCGTGACCCATGACCTTATCGATCCTGCCTCCTTCTAGATCAAATGGATGGTGTAATGCACCACATCCATCGATGAGATGCATCCAATGCCCCCTTGGATCAAAAGGATAATGCACCCATGCATAGGACCTTGTTGATACATGATAGTCCATATAGAACCACCCACTCAGATCATATGTGAATACATCATGATGGCATATCAATCCCACATACACAATGCCCCGCAAATGATACACATCATGTTCAAAAGTGAATGCCTGATAGACTATGTATGTGTCAATGCATAGGCATCCATGAGCATCAAAAGGAAATGCCTCATACTCCATAGCATGCTTCATCGAATGTGAATCCATGGGATGTCGTCACTGCATCCATCATCATACATAGGTCTATAGGCATGATCCACATCACAAGTGACTACGTGAGCATGATCCATATGTACTAGGCATAATCCTCATCACTGTTCGCATAACCCTCATACAGGTCACAATTATATACTCTCCACTCATCTCTCAAGAATGGGTCATAGACTCGGGGGGGTCACTCATATAAATATGTAAGTATCACGTGGGTTCAACAGAAGGACATTTTAAATATTTAAAACTTACAGAAATATATTTACAGAGGGGATTTATTTATTGTATTTTAAAAAAAATTTACAGATTTGAATAGGAAAGGATACATTATATTCACTAAAAAATTCACAGATAAGGGACTTTTTAAATAGGCCTTGAACGCACGTGATATAGAGGATTTATATATAGTGACCCCCCCGAGGTCATAGACTAGGTTCCCATAGATCCTCCATGAGGTACCCAATAGCTGCTCACTTCTAAATGCATGGGTAGCCTCATCATCAATGTCATCCATATCATCAATGTCATCGACATTGATGATGTCATCCACATGCTCATTCGCATCATAGGACTCATCTTCATCATATGTAGCATGTGTATGCACACTACCATCATCCACATAAACATAGATGCTCTCCTCATCACTATATAATAACACTCAAATGAAATGAATATGTTACCTTAGGAGTCGGAATACTCATCGTAGTAAGAGTATTAGTCTTCATCATCATCGAGCATATTTATCCCAAGTGAAATATATTTTAACTTTGGTGCATAATTTGATGCAATATGTCCAATCTCATTGCACCTCATTTGATGCGCGTGAGTAATAAAATGTCTAATGTACTTGAATTTGAGCAGTCGGCAAAATATTTGAAGTAAAGCTTGTATGTCAAAAGATAAATGACAAAAATAATTTTGTTGATGTTGAATAGTCAACAAAACGCTATGGTTCCTAAAAACTCAAGAATATTTCCCAAGAAATGCATCCAACATAGAACATATATCACAAAATACCTCCTTGATGCCGAAAGATGCTAAGTAATAATGTGTTGAACAAGATTTTAAAAGAGTCGTGAAATTTTATAGAAGAATTCTTAGTCATGTTTTGTCTACTTGTTGCTAAAATTGGTTGTTGAGGCAAAAAGAAGAATTTTTGGGGTGGAATCATATGATTTCTGATCTATTGAGATATGCATAGGAACTACTGCTATGCAATTTGTAGGAGAGGTGGAAAATTTAGAGCTTTTGATGGTTGATAGTTCACTACTACAAGGCAATCAAATATTGACGTTTTTTGTGATGAAAAAGAATTTCTTATAAAATTTACGATTGTCGATATGCGGGTCAAAAAAAGCATCGCTATAAAATCGTCAAAAACATCGTCCAAACAAGTGTCGAAACCAATGTCATAATAACTATTGAAATAAACGTCGAAAATGAATCATTTTTATGCTCATTTTGACGTATATACCAATGTTTATCGACACATATAGAGACAAAAACATGCAATTTCTTGACCCAAATTTTGATGGAGGCGGACAAATTTCAACTGCCATTATGATGCTTTTTGTGATGGATGCAAGTATAAATGTTTTTGGCATAATGGTGCCTCTAGGTACGTAGATGCACCATTATGCCAAATACGTCAAGATTTTATTGCATTTGTATTTAACTAAAGCTTTACACAAACTTAAAGAATTGAGACAAACAAAGATACATTGATAGAAAATCAAGTTTCATTACTGGATATTAAACCACAAAGATACATTGTTACCAATTGCTGAATATGAATCCTTATACGATAAATGTATACAAAAAAGTTACCGAATATGCGAGCGAACTATACATGCCCAAAAGAAGTGCAAAAAAGATAGATCTGTACAATTCCAAAAATGTGCATAACATGCGAGCTAAACTGGTGTCCAATCTATGAGCTAGCTTCAATGGGGAGGCTCAAGTATTGCTCTTTGCAAAAACAATGCAATACCCACCACAAATAAGGATATATAAACTTATTGAAACCTCAAATTTGCATCTGATATGAAGACTTACCAAAACCACAGCTCTCCATTAATCTACATTTTCGGTGTCTTGCTCAATGCACTCAAGCAAGGCATAAGTTCCATACTTGAATGCATAACGCTTCTCTAGCTTGATAGCCTGGAATCTAACCACCCTCTCTTGCATACATGAAAACAAAACATTAAAAAAAAACATACAACTATACACTAGTTGATATACAAACGAGAGGTTACATAAATCATGGATACTTACAAAATACTCATAAAATCAGTCCCATCCACCGTGCTGCCTGAGGTGCAAGCTCCCCACGCTCTCTAGTCGCCTCACCTGCTTCCTCTTGTTGCACATATCGTCGAGGGTTTTCTTCATGCTTCCTCACCTCCTCATCCCTTTTCTCTTAGTTGGAAAACCAAGGCTTTTCTCCCACTGTTTCTTGGGGGGATCACTAATAAATATTCAGGTGTAGCACATGGATTCAACAGAAGAATCCCTTTTTAACACATTTTTTACATACGGAAGGGTACCATTTAAAGGGGTATTCATAGGTTGAATAGAAAAAGGGTATGTTTTATTCATGAAAAATTCACAGATAAGGGATTTTTAAAATAGGCCTTGAACACACATGATACAGAGGGTCTACTTATAATGAACCCCCCGAGTACCGTTTTAATTGTTGGGTGACATTGGACATGTAACATCTCTTCTGCCTAGATAAGCAATTGACCTCAATTGTGTGTTTTTGTATTGCGAGCAAAGGAGATCAATGTCTTACAGTATAACAATTGTAGTATCTTCTCTAATTATGATAGGACACAACAACACAAAGCAACTATAGACGCGCTTGATAGTAGACGAGCTTGATAGCGGGCGCGTCTATAGGCGTTGCTTGAATAGAAAAATTACAGGTGCGTCTAATAGGACGTCTAATAGCGTGTGTATCTACGCGTGTATTGACGCATCTATTAGGGCGTCTACACTGAGAATCTAACACTGCGTCTAATAGCGCATCTATTTACGCATGTATTAGAGCATCTATTAGTGCGTCTACACTAAGAATTAGATTACCAAATCACATAATTTTAACAAAAACATCAATGCTTTTTTGCAAACCCACATATACAAAAATTAAGTGAGGTGAGGAAATGAGACAATATGTAAAATAGTTTAGCCAATATCAATGATGGGCTACGGTCCAATCTCATCCTCAATGAGATCAACCCTTGCCAAACTATCTACTTCAAAATCCAAACAAGTGTTTAGATCTACAAATGCATTCAACCCACTACTACTTGTGCTACTCATGTAATCGAAATCAGCATCACCAATGGTAGGCTCATCCTCACGGGTAATGGCCTCAATATCTATATCTCCTATATCATGATCATCCTCCTCTCTCGTATCACGGTCATCATCACCTCCATGGCCATGATCATCCTCCATACGCTCCATATTCGTAAATGTACTATACATCACTTTAGAACGTGGCATAATAGGTATGACATGCCACCATCTGTTATTATCCACAATTGGTTGATAGATAACCTAATTCAAACACAAATACAATCATGTTATTTTCCCTGCATCGAAGGTATCAAATATTTAAAAGTGAGTACTTTTATATGTGTGTACGGTACCTGTTCACATTGTTGCGGAAGTACTAGTGTGTCCTTCTTACTTTGCCAAAACTTTGTGGAGTCAATAGTTACAAAGCCACTTGCATGGCATTTGATTGTTGCATTAGGGCCTCTTTCCACCACATCCTTAAACCACTTTACATCCAAAACATACACAAAGAAGCGTCGAAAGTCAAGCTTAATAATATCTTGGATTATGTCACAATAATCATCCATGGCTCCATTGGCTCCCTCAAAGCTAGCAATGACGCCGCAATCTTGTGTGTTTCTCTTATCATCAATCCGTTGTGTTCGAAAATGCTTGCCCTGACACTATATAGCTTTGAACATAGTGCACTACACCAAGACAAAATCAATTAAATAAGCAATCTAAATTATTGAAAGCTCCTAACTTATGCATGACATTCTATATATCGACCTTGCTCATGCATCCCCTAGCATACTCCCATTCTTCCATTGTGATACTTAGCCCCATGTCTTTCTCTGCTTTCTCCATTTCGTCAAGTAGCCAATCCACATGAATATCCTTTGGAAGTGCTCTTAGATACTGAGGGTATGGCACACGAGATCCGTGGTGTGTATGAAAGAGGGCCCTTTCTTCTTGTCTTCTTGCCTTTGCATCCTCGTATCTTGTCACCCATCTTTTCATCACATCACTATTAAGCATGCAATAGAGGTTGATATTATTAAGCAACTCCGTGTCTATTACTTTGTTGCGTCCTTTCCCTTGAGGCACGATAGAGGTCATCCTTAGGTCTTCATCATCTCTCCATAGTCGTGGGAGAGAGCTATCCACATCAACAAGAAACTTAGAAATATATACAAGTGACTCTTGTATCAACCAATCCTTGGCCATGCTACCTTCGGGTCTCGCATTTTGTCTCACAAAACCCTTCAAGGTCTTCATGAAGCGCTCGAGGAAGAACAACCATCGTGCATGTATAGTACCGCATATAGTAATCTCATCCACCAAATGGACTATGAGATGTGGTTGGCTTGTGAGAATAGAACGTGGAAATGTCTCCTCCATTAAACAAACCACCTCCACTAACATAACTCCAGCATTCTCAAGTGTGGTGGGATCTATTTCCTTTGAGCTCATCATGATCTCTCCATAGTCGTGGGAGTTGATGCTGCGGTAAAAAGATCGTCCCGCTCCATGCTATCATCCCTCTCTTCGGATTGATGGGCATATAAATCCCGCACCATATCATCAAACACCTCCTCCTCCATGGCTTCATGAGGTAATGGCGGCGGGCTACTATCACCATCACTCCGCATCCGTAACGATCCCTCTTGAAGATCCCACCTCATATCGCTGACGCTTGGCCTCCTCACGAGAGCGACGAGCATAGGGCAACATATGTGGGTGTGGCACTGCATCCTGTATCAAATTAAAACGGGATCATAACTCAAACATATGAACACCCATAGGTATCTCAATCAACCTTAACTCTTTAACACTTACCATGTTTATGGTCGCATCCCATTCTCCATACTTTGAGATGTGATTGAGTGTAATCCTGCGTGCACGATACATGTTTCCTTGACACATCGATCACACATACATTTGATTTTTTGCTCCAACCACATTTCACGATGGTGGATACAGAGGGATTCATCCTCACTAGAGCTACTTGTTGAAGATGGGAACATCCTACAAATAAACAACCAAAAAAATTGCTCTTATATCAAATATTTAATCTACAAACTCTGTGGCGCATCTAATACCGCGTCTAAAACCGCGTCTGTTCTGTGTGGTACGCGTCTATAGGCACGTCTAAATTCTATAAACGCGCAATTAAACGCGGTTTTAGACGCGATAGTAGACGTGACATTAGATGGTTCTGTAGACACTCTTGTAGATGTGATTTTCAATTTCAAACCTACTTTTAGCGCGCTTGCTTTTCTTCACATACTTAACGGGCTTGCTTTGCTATTAACAGATCCATAGCGTAGCATCCACACTTATCTTCAAGCACCCACACTTATCTACAGGCTTACATAATCATCTCCAAGCACATAAGAGAAGAGGGTGAACAAGGAAGAGAAGAAAGAGAAGCAAAGGGTGAACAAGGAACAGAAGAAAGAGAAGCAGCTTTGAAGAAGGACAAGAAGCTTCCATACCTCTATCCAAGGTAAGTCTCTTTAGGGTTGATCTTCTTTGAAAGTTGCTCTCGTTTGATTCGTCCTTTGCTCTCTTTGAAACGAATGTTTTTGATACAATAACTGTGTTTTTATGTCGGGCGCGTCGGGCGCAACGCATGTCCTTCTCGTCTTTTTAGAATAGTATGTCTGTCAGAGCGCATCTATAGATGCATCTGAGAGTGCGTCTAAAATCGCGTCTACAAACGCGTCTACAAATGCGTCTACTCTATGTGAAAACAGGTAGCCGCGTCTGTAGATGCACTGTTAGACGTGATTTTAGACACTGTGTTTTTTCTCTCTTTTTTTTCCCCTCCTCTCTTTTTCTTTTTTTTTCTCCTCTTTTTCTGTCCTTCTCCTCTCTTTTATCCCCACCACTTTTTCTCTCTTTTTCTCTTCTCTTTTCCTCTTATCTCATGGAAATAAGTGATTGCATGAATGAAGAAAGGGATTGCATGAATGATGGAAAGGGAAAGCATGATTGAAGAAGGGGATTGCATTAATGATGGAAAGGAAAAGCATGATTGAAAAAATAGATTGCAGTCTATATTTTCCTCTCTTTTTCCTTCTCTCTTTTATCCTCTCTTTCCTTCTCTTTTTGTCTCTCTTTTTGCAAACTCTTATCTCCTCTCTTTTTGTCTCTTTTTTTCTCCCCTCTTTTTCTCTATTCTCCTCTCTTTTTCTCTCTTTTATCCACCTCTCTTTTCCTCTATTCTCCTCTCTTTTTCTCTCTTTTATCTCCTCTCTTTTCCTCTCCTTTCTCCTGCTATACATGCCTTTTCTACTCTCTTTTCTTCTCTCTTTTTCTCTCTTTTTCTCTTCGTTTTCTCTTCTCCGTTCATCAGTAATCTTCTTTTTTTCTTTTTTCCAGTTCATCATCTGGCCAGGAAGCGCTTCAGGCTCACTTGAGCCTCGGGAATCTATCTTTCGGGACTTATAGAACCTTTTGGGACACCCTCCCAGTCCTGCGGAGTTATACGGCTACATGATGGGTACTCTAAACACCCCCCAAGAGTCGGCACTACAGACTCCAAACCACCCCAACCCCACACCTTTTGAGATTACCCCAGTGGATTCAACACAGCCTAGCCGGCTACATAGCCGAGACCCTTCCCCCATGCCGTCAGGAGGCCCTTCTGCCTCGCATAGCCATCGGCATACTCCCGTGCAGTCGAGACTTGGTTCTCCAGCAGCTTACAGGTGGCCAGCATAGTAGCTCGACACGACATAGTAACAGGCTGTTCCACGGGAACACGGACTATGGAAGGAGGCCGGAAGCAATTAATGTGAGAGAGCAGGATTGTAGCCAATGGGAACATAAAGACGCAAATAATTTTTTCATATTTTTGTGCCGAAGTGCAATGTAAATCGTTTTAGGCCAATGTGGGTTCAAAATGAGAGTTCTAAGTGTATTAAGCAAGGCTCACTTATGGGGTTGTTCGCCCATGTGTGAAAGAGGCCTAGGGTTAGCGTTAGTGACATCTTCATAAAAGAGATGTTAGCTAAAGAAAGAGGACGTTTTTGGCCATTCTCATAAGCTATTGAGTGAAGCTCTTGAGCTCTCAAGCTATGGCAACTCTCTAACTCTCTCTCTGTTGTACTCTAATGAGCATCAAGCTACAATGAGTATAGCTCCACTTCATTCTCTTAATCTGTTTTAGCATCATTGAAGTAGATTAATCTATGATTAGTTGAATGCTTCTTTCTTTCTCTTGAGTATGCCGCATGCTTGTAGTGTGTGTGTGTGTAGTCTCCATTGATGCAAGCTCTTGCCCACTTCATTGGCAATGAGTTATTCATGGATAGACTCTCTCTCTATGAGCTTGTGGGTTTGTGAATGTTACATTCTATGCTTGCTTAAGCTTGTGGGTTAGTAGATGCACGCTTATGGATTTGTTGGCATTAGGAAAAGCTAAGATTTAATCAATGTTTGAATGGGATTAAGAGATTGCCATGCATTGCTTGTTCTCTTGATTAGTGTCGTGGGTTTAAGGGATTGAGAGATTGATTGAGGTGTTGAATGGTTGAATTGTCAAGTGGTGGTTCGTGTATGTGAGCTCTCCTGCAACAAGGGATAAGCCTTCATGCACTAATCGGGTCGAGTCCTCGGATTGACATTGTGTTTCTCAACACATTTGTTGATCGGTAGTACTCTATGAGCACTATATTGCAAGGTAGAGAGAACCGCTCTATAATGGCGCCGCTGTCGGGGAACGAGTACCTACATTAGTTGAGCACCATACACATACTACCACTCCTTGTTAAGCTCCAATCGGTTGCAAAACTGTTGGATAGGAGAGCACGATTTGGGACTAATTTTGATACTTATTTAAGACTAATCTGTTGTTAAATTCTCTTTAATTGTCTTGCAATTCAAGTGCGATTGGCTAGCTACGCTTCTCCCTTGAGGTTAGGACAAGGATTCAACACACGGGAGGGATTGGAGGTAGGCGCTAAACCTGCCAATTTCAATTTGTGTGCGAAAGAGAGAGGCCTATTTTGCATTTCTGTCATTCTGTTTGAGGATAATTTTTACAGTTCCAATTTTCTGCATGTTCGTTTTATTTTCTGTTCTTAGCTTAGTTTAGTTTTTTGCATCTTTAAATTTTGTGCATTTTAGTTCTCTGTTAAACCTGCATTTTAGTTCTCTGTTAAACCTGCACCTGTGGAGAAACTGAAATCCGTACACACACATGAAGATTGAACATTTCAAATTTACTGCAAATCTCATAGCTGCACACACATTGAGTTCCCTACACACACATTGAATTCGCTGCAAATCTCACAGCTGCACACGCATTGAGTTTCCTGCACACGCATTGAATTCGCTGCAAATCTCATAGCTGCACACGCATTGAGTTCAGTGCACATGCACTTCAAAAAAGAAAATAATAATAATAATAAAAGAATACGGTTATGCGTGAACAACACACCGTGCGGAGAGACCCACACACCGCACCATAAAGACCACCACCGCATCTGATAAGATGGGGCAAAAATAAAAATAAAAATCATTTTATGCCACAAAAAATTGGGAGGTTATCTAACTTTTCAAGAGGAGTTAGAAAACACCCATCGTCAAAATTTCGGTCCCGGAACCATTTTCCCATAGTGAGTCAGTATGGGAAATTGGTAAATTTTCGGCAATTTTCGATCCTAAAAAATACGCTATTTTTTTGGCCTAATGTGTTCGAGGGGGTTCAAAATGGGTTCTGGCAAAATTAGCTAGAGTCCTCTTTACCCTTAGTTGTCTTGCTAAGATTGTATTTAGAGTGACATGAAATGTTGTCATAAATTTTTGCATACTTTATGGGCTCATTGAAATCTGTCGGGGGTACTTAGACTATACAAAAGCCTCATAGTATGGGTGTAAGCCTCTCATGAACTTGCGTAAAGTATGGAATTCATTGATTCTCTGTAATTTCAACACAATCTCATTGTAGTTGGACATGTAGTGTGTGAGGGAGATGCCCTACATCATCGAGCATTTATCCCAATCACACCAAGATCTCTGCAACTCATTAAGAAGGAAAAACTTTTTTTGAAACATAATTTCAAACTCTACCCAAGTACTCAAAAGTTTGGTGCTCTCAGCCAAACTCATCCACCATCTGTATACCTTGTCTGGCATGACATGCTAGCCTCTACGAGCCTCACCTCCTCTAAGGCCCTACTTCAAGTTGTGGATATCCGTTTTTTGCAGAAAGATGTTCACCAAGTCCTATTTGCTTTATTTCTCCTCTCCCCCCCCCAAGTTCAACAGATTGAGGTCCTTGTTGAGGAGATTAGCAATCATGTGGACTGCTTCACAGGCACTTTGGCCCGCGATCCTACTCGAGGCACTACTTCCTCAGTAGAAGGAAAATGCACCCTCTTCTGTGAGTGCAGATCTCGAGACAACAATACTCTGTACTGGAGTAGCACAACTATGTCCTAAATGGGATTGAATACTCCTAAGCATGGAAAACACATCGGTCTGTTTTTTGTCCAATGTGCTAGTCCTTGCAAACAACAAGGCTATTGACCCCCTTGAGATATCCTCATCCTATAATTCCATATCCATGGGTCGATTATCATCTCCATAAGCATCCTCATCATTGAGAAGATCATCTCGTAAGGGCTTCTTGTCTACTAACTCCGTGTTGTCTATCAATAAGGATGGATCTATGGGGTCATCTATAGATAGGGAAACATCAGCAACTACATCAATGGGAACATCCATGGTCCCTCACGAGCTAGAAGGAGATCACATCTTCTTGTACGCTTACATACATTTACATAAGCTTTTATTTTTGTTCAACTTTGTTCACAAATATAAATTGTTGACCGATGTTATAATCTTCCATGTTGAATTGATCTTTGCTCACTTGTGTGCTTGAAGTTTGAGAGAGAGAGATCTTTAATGTGTGCTCTATCCACCAATGAGAGAGAGAGAGAGAGAGAGAGAGAGAGAGTTCTAATTTAATGTGTGAGCTCAATCCTATTCGGGTCAAGTGAGGGAGAGAGAGAAAATGAGTATTTTGATATTGTATGTATCTATGTGAGAGACAGAGAGAAGTATTGTAATAATGAAAGAGATATAGAGATAGAGAGAATTGTTCCAAAGCACATACATGCTAGAACGACAGAAAGACATTAGGAACTCAATGGAGTCTTCTTGGGCCCTTTTATTTGGCAGTTTAAGGGAGTCAAACCTTTTCTCTTAAGAAGAAACGTTTTCTAATTTGAAGCTTCAAAACGGCTACTTTATTCGAATTTGAATTTTGGGGGAAAAATGGAATTTAAAATCTAGCGGATAAAACCATATCATGTAACATATCTATGGAAAGCTCTTGATGCGTAGATCACGGATCTGTAATCTCCGCTCAAATCGGAGCTTGTATGTAGAAGTTATGGAGGTCCGAAAATTGTAAAATTGCCCCCTCCCCTTTTTGGGAGAAAAAGTGCACCCTTTGACCACTCTTACACCTCTCTTACAAACCATTGGTTTTTGCTTACATGGCGGGCTCCTATTTGTCAAAAAGTTAAACGTTTCCATAACCTCATGGCAAATTAAAGGGCCCAAAAAGACTCCATTGAGTTCCTAATGGCTATGACTTTTTAATCATTTAAAATATCAGTTGAACGTTGCTTATGTGATTCTTGTCATTGTTGAAGCGACACCCTGAGACGTAGGTCTTTTAAGTGATACCCAATCAGCAGCAGGCGTCGCATATGTGATGCTTTTTTCATTGCTTAAGCAATGCTTTTTGGTCGCTTATGTGATGTCTGGGTGTCACTACTGAAGTCGCATAAGCGACTCACCACCACAGCGACGTAAACAAGTGTTGCTACAAGTGGGTTTTGTTATCCCCTTGAGGCTATAAAAGTTTTTTTACTTGGTAATGATGATAAAAGAAAGATATTCCAAAAGGATATACAAGCTTACAATAATGCCTTGGCTTTTGTTTTGCTCGGTGCTCATATTGATGAAAGATTTGGCAAAAATACAAGTGTGTATAATCTTCAAATCCATGGTAGTTTGTATCATCATTTCGGAACATTGTTGCCCAAATAGACACAAGAAGAAAATCCACGATATGCACAACTATATGTTTTGTGTATGACACAAAACATGAGTTAAAAAATCATTTAGATGGTATGCCTGGATCGGATCTTATTGTGTCGAGTTGCAAGAATTGATGTATGAATGTAATCCATATACCAATGTGTTTCAGTCAATGCAAAAATTTCTCTAAAGTACTCCACATGTAGAGTTAAGGATGGTAATCTTTGATAGACGTTGTGGGTGAAAGCATGATAAGGTGGATTGAAAACCTGTGTCCTGGACAATGGTTTACAACTTGTTGTGAAACCCTTTTTATATGTAGAGTTAGAGAATTAAAACATGATTGTTTAATCTTGTTTCACATTTATTATATCTAAAGGCACACTAAATACATATTATGATGATATTGAATCCACTAATATTGGTTGTCTTCAAGTGTGACAGCAACCAATGCAACTGCTAGAAAGTGTACCACCTTATCATGCTTTCACCCTTGTACTTCAAGGTAGTATTTGGTGCCAACTGCTAGCAAGGTCGCTCTGGCACTATTATGCCAAGGCAAGGGGATGATTTTGATATTGGGTTTCAAGATATTCAAATATTCTCCCATAATGGAGTGGTAAAAAGAATAGTTCATAGATGCCACTCATGTGTTCTGATACACACGCACACACGCACACACACACGCACACACACACACACATACATATACATATACATATACATATACATATACATATACATATACATAGACATAGATATATGTACATGTGGCTCACAATGTGTACTACCCCTACATGGGTAAGATTTTTCTAGGTATGTCGAGGTTTTGCTAACAGTATGTAAAGGACTACACAAAGATCGTAGTCCCCTTAATCGATGAGTTGAGGACAAAGAATAAAACTATTCATTGTGGGGATCCTCATTGAAGAAGTTTTGAGAACCTTGAGGTGGCCATTGCGAGCGACGTCACCAGTATTGAGCATTGTGAACCCCATTGAGGCATTTGTTTTAGACAGATGCTAGTGGGGAGGCCATTGGGGTGGTTTTGTTGCAAAGGGAATGACCTCTTGTAGTTGAAAGCAAGAATTGTGACTGTGATTAGCATAACTACTCAGCTTACAAGTGAGAGTTACTAGCGATTATTCATGCTAAAAAAGTGGTGACATTATTTGTATGGCACTACGTTTAAGGTCTGGATGGATCATAAAAGTCTCAAATGGCTTTAAAGTCAAGGTGAGTTAAAGGGTGGAAAAGTGTGGTGGGCGGAGATCCTATAGGAGTTTCACCTTACACTCGAGAGAGGTAAATTCAACATCGTAGTAGCAGATGAGCTCAGCCACATGCCGATGGTCAATAAGTTGAGTTGCACCACCTTCAAGAGTGAACTCTTCGAGTCACTACGTGGTTTATGTGAGCATGATTCATTTTTTTTGGGTATAGCATGCTGTATGCAATCACACTTATATATAATAGTATCCACCTCTATCATCAGAAAGGAGTACTAGTCTCAGAGAGATTAGTGGAGTTTCTACAGCAAAAAGAGCAAAAAGTGCTGGTTCAAAGATATTAGACGAGTCTCTTGGGTTATGTAGCACGACGAAGAGCTCGAGGGTGGACCCTTCACACACTTTGCGTCACGTGTAATATCCGAGTTCGGACATTTTCATGTGTACTTCCCATGTAGGGGTAGCACACGTTGTGATCCACGTGTACATATACATACAGGTCCATATGTATCCCAAATTGGTGTGGGTCCCCTATTACCTGCCTCACCAACCCCCTCCAAAGATCTTGTTACCCGCATTTCAGGAGGTGCATTTATGGGAGGCCGAGTTGGCTCCCCTACCCTCCGATTGTCATAGTGAGAGAAACGTTGTTGTGGTGTGATCTATGGTCGCACTTTTGGTGTAGGATAATATCTTGGTGCTAGAGTTGGGCTACTTGTTGCAGTGGTCCACTTTGATGTTGAGGGTCCCTCTCTAGTGAACTCTCGTAGGGGAGGAGCAACAGTTTCTCCAAGAAAGGCTGTCTCTCTTGGTTTAGCTGTATTAGTTGAGAACACTTCCATGAGAATAATGGTTGTCCTCTCCACGTGAGCTCACGAATCTCCTTCCAATCTAAGGTTTGGTATTCATTGGCCCATTTATCAACGATTCGGTTCTTGTATCCTGCAAGTTTCTCAACTACCACCACAAGTGCTAGAGGAAGATCTAGCTCTGGCAATCTAGTTGTGGCATAATATCCTTCTAAAGAGTCCTTTTAAAGACTTCTAGAAGTGGGTCATCCTGAAAGACCTTTGTCGTACAAAGTCCCATTGGTTCTCAGCCCCCTGATCCATTTTACTCTTGCCTTTCCTGTCCCTTTCCAAATTTAGATCTACAAAAAGTAAATCATCTATGGATGGCTTTGAGGACTGGACATTGGATGGTCCAGGCATGTCCGGCTCAATGAGCCAATCATCTCTAGACTCCCTTATTCCGGAAGGCTTCGATAAGTCTAGGAACTCACTCTTAGAGAGTCCTCCTAATTTGTCTACATTCTCTGGATGATAGGTGACTTCGTATCGAACACCATCTCTGCCCATGTACATGTTACCCTGGTCATTGACTAGAGGTGCTCTATCAAGCTTTGAGAAAAAGTCTGCAATCTTAAAACGAGATATCGTTGTTGTGGATCCCTAAAGATCTCAGCTCCTTGAGCATTCGTGTAGACATATTGAAGTCTCACATTGAGTGGTAACCCCATGATGTCGGCTTCAAATGGAAAAGATCTTGTGGGTGTCCTATTTGGGGCTAAGGGATGAGTATTTGACGGCCCTAGATTGTCCATAGACAATGAGCTAGTTGTCCTGGAAAGGGTATCAGATTGGGATATTCGAAAAAGGTTTCAGTAATATCTGCCAAATTTCCTACCGATTGGGTCCCACTTTCCTATGTAGGAACTCTAAAAGGTACCCTAGACCCTATGGTAGTGTCTATATGACGTCCCGACCGCCGCAAGTGTATAAGGTCAAATTTTAAGGTGGTCTTTTTTTCAAAAAAAATCCAAAAATTTTCAAGAGCAACAGAGAGGGAAGAGTAGGCACTGGGAAAAGAATTCAGGACATTTTTGAGAGGAAAACCAATCTAAATCCTCTAACAAGGAACTATACGAGAAAGCTATAAAGGAAAATCTATGTTTTAATTGTTTCGAGGCTGGACATAGTAAAACAGCATGTCCAAATTTGGGAGCTAGAGGTAGTTCTAGAGAGACGTGAAGAAGGATGGTAAATCCTCTTGGTAGTTGCATACTGTGTAGCAGTAACCTCTTTGATCCGTAGAGTTCATAGAGGTAACTATCAGACATACAAATAGTACCAGACTTGCTATGTTTCCCAAGGCAATGTGGTAGCCATTAGTGGGACCGCATGATTTGGTCTGCTTATATGGGAAGTTAGGTGGTCGTAGAGTTTGTTATAATTACCATGGAGCCACTCACAACTTCCTTAACTACACATTAGTTAAGAAGTTGCTTAAGCCACTCAGAGGTAAAGGAAGTGGAATGGTAGTTAGCCTAGTATATAAAGAAAGGGTTTATACAACTAAGTTCATTGCCATGGTCTTCACCCATTCTTTTGGTAAAAAAGAAACACAGGTCTATGCGGATGTGTGTAGACTATTATGCTCTTATTCAAATAATGATTAAGAGAAGGTAATTGATGCCCCACATTGATGAGTTGTTTGACCAACTCAATGGTGTGAAGAATTTTTGTAAGATTGATCTTAGATCAAGGTATGATCATCAGGTCAGGATTAGGTAACAAGATGTTCCCATGACCATATTTAGGACTCATTTTGGATATTATGAATTCCTAGTCATGCTATTCAGATTCACAAATGCTCCAGTGTCATTTTTTATGACGCTAATGAACAAGGTTTTACATTCATACTCGGAAAAATGTGTAGTAGTTTTCCTTGAACATACAACACCATATTAAATAATTTGGGAAAAATCCCATTCCCATTTCAAAAATGGGATCATGGTAAACTTATCTAAGCTTTTGTCAAAACGCCCTCATGTGATATATCATTTGAAATATCTCGAAGAGTAGAATCTAAATGTACCATCTCCGACAAATTTTGAGTAGGTATATTCAAGATATGGCCAAAATTATACAAACAACTTGTTTCCCAAAATATGAGATTTTTCCCAAATTATCTAATATTGACTTATACTTATATATAGTAAGTTGAAAGAAGAACACTTACAAAATTTTTAAACTCCTTAACAAGAACACTTCCAACATTTTTGCTCATGTTTAAACTCCTCAAGGAAAATAAGCTATTTGGGAAGGAATCCAAGTGCAAAGGTTTTACTAAGGAGATCCACTATTTAGTCCATATTATCTCTATATATAGTAGATAGTATGTGGATGGATCCTGACAAGGTGGATGCCATTGTTAGATGGCCTAAACCTAGAAATATCGAGGAATTATAGATTTTTCTAGGTATGTTGGGGTTCTACTAATAGTATCTAAAGAACTACGCAAAGATAAAACAATTTGTTGTAGGGATCCTCATGGAAGAAGTTTTGAGAAGCTCAAGGTGGCCATTGCGAGCGACATCACCATTATTGAGCATTGTGGACCCCATCAATGAGCCATTTACTTTAGAGATTGTAGTGGGGAGGCCATTGGGATGGTTTTATTGCAAAGGGGATGCGCTCCTACATTTGAAAGCAAGAAGCTTGAATGTGCCCAGCGTAACTACTCCGCTTATAAGCGAGAGTTACTTGCGATTATTCATGCTCTAAAAAAGTGGCAACATTATTTGTATGGCACTATGTTTAAGGTCTGGATAATTCATAAAAGTCTCAAATGGCTTTCAAGTCAAGGTGAGTTAAAGGGTAGAAATGCTCGGTGGGCGGAGATCTTATAGGAGTTTGACATTACACTCTAGAGAGGTAAATTTAACGTATTAGCATATGTGCTCTCCCACATGCCGATGGTCGATTAGTTGAGTTTCACCACCCTCAAGAGTGAACTCTTGGAGTCACTACATGGTTTATGTCAGCATGATTCATCTTTTTTGGAGGTATGGCATGCTGTATGCGATCATACTTATATATAAAAGCAACCACCCCTCTCATAAGAAAGGCGAACTAGTCCGAAGAGATTAGTTGAGGTTTCTGTAGCAAGATGAGCAAGTGCTGGTTTAGAGAGAATAGACGAGTCTCTTTGGTTATGTACCAAGATAGAGAGCTCGAGGGTAGACCCTTCACATACTTTGCATCATGTGTAATGCTCGAGTTTGAATATTTCCACGTGTAATGCCTGAACTCGGGCATTACACGTGGCATGGCAAGAGTACATATATATATACATATACATATACATATACATACATACATACATGCATGCATACATACATATATATATATATATATATATATGTATGTATGTATATGTATACATACACACACACACACACACACACACACACACACACACATATATATATATTCTTTTAGCATTATGCGTAAAAATAAATATGTATTTTTTTCTAAAATTTTTACCATAGCTTCGTTTTGCTGCTGCTATTACTAATAATTCTCAATTTTTTCTAAAAGAGTAGAAGCTTGTAATGAAAATATAATAGTAGTTCCTCTTTTATGCTTCAAATCAAACAATGAATTTAAATCATAATTTTAACCATAAAATTAAACATAACTATGATCATCCCACTAGATTGGGCTAATTTCAACATTCCTCTTTTTCCAAATTGTTAGGATAATCCATTTCTCATTTAGAATGAATTAGAGTAGTTTTCAAATACTCATAAACAATCTAAAAGAATTTATCATTATTTTAATAGTACAAAATCATGAAAATATCATTTTCTTAATCTCTAGCTTATCAAGCCTAGAGTTTAGCTTTGAATTAAGAGACTATCATTGAGAAGCATCCTCTTTCAAGGGATTTAGCCATAAAGATGGCTATTCTTTTAGAGAGAGATATTTACTTAAAGAAAGCATTACAAATAAGTATAAATATTAACCTTCTCTTAATTAAACATTAAGACTTTAATGGAAAGCTTGATTTGAATTAAAACAATCATTTTGAAAGCTTCTCAAGCTTGAGAGCGGTTGAGAAAAAGAAAGTTATTGAGAAAATTAGAAAAAAACCATAAAATTTGATTTTACCTCCAAGTTTGGCATGATTCTCTAATTGCAGTGAAGCCCGCGACCAATCAATTGGTCCACCAAGAAGAGAAGAGCAACTCTAGGAGTTGTTGTAGAGAGAGAGAGCTCCAAGCTCGCAAGAGAGAGAAAAATTTAAGGGATAATAGAAAATATGATTATTTTAATATAATACTGGCATGGTATAGCTCTAATATTTTATTTATAGGTGAGGGAGGCCATTAACCAAGTCCAACTAGGTTCTAGAATTTTCCAAGTTCAGTTTGACTCAATTTGGACAAGATTTGGACTAGTTTGGCTCCCTTTTTTATTTGGTTTGATCCAGGAGAGAGGAGATGTAAAAATATCACAATTGTTTTTGAATTAAAAACCCTTCCACACATGTGAAAGATTCGCCTACCTCAAGAGTCCCCATTTCCTTACCAAGTTGTCAAAAATGTATCATTATTCCAAAATATCTCATTTTTTTAGTAATATCTCATAATTTTTAACTAATAAACCTTGTACTCAGTCAACTCTTCATCTTATGTGAGTATTTACTCATTTTTGGGTTTTTTTAAATTCTCTTGGATTTATCTCATCCCAACACTTGGGTTAATCCAGTTCGCCCATTGGAACCTTAATTGAACCATAATCTAAAAATTTCTGAAAATGTAGACCCTTAGGCTAAGGTCCCTTATACCATTTTCAATTAATTCCTAATGCACATTGGAAAGTTCATTTTGAACTTCTATTTTAGGGGAATCCATTTTAGACACTAGGAGGATTTTTATATCCAAAGATATCTTAATTTTGGATTATCTCTCTCTAGATATTTTCTCTCTCTAGGCCAAAATAGGGTAAAACAAGATCTTTCTTCTATTTCAGAGAGGGGAATAATTACAAGAACATAAGGGGAGGTTCTTACACCTTTACACCTCAAAAGATGGAGGGAAGAATCTTACATCCTACCCCACTTAAAAAAACGTTAGATGTCCTCATCTTGCAGGTGGAGTATAATCTCTTTCATCTTCTTCCTCGTCAATCACTTCCAGCGTTACTGCCTTGGAAGTGGATGGCCGATTTCGGAACATCTCTCTTTGACTTCCCCTATTGTGAGGTGGAGGTCTTACATTACTTTGGATTGAAACTGAGGGTTGGTTAGAGGGGCTACCTCTAGGATTTCCCTAATTTTGATGTAAAGGAACCTGATTACTCTGGAAGGAAGGAGCCGGAGTCTGGAATCTTGGTCCGTGACTTCCCTGCCCCCAAAAACCTTGATCCAAAAGAAGTTGGGAAATCCATACTACAATGTCCAAATCCTTGACAGTTATAGAATTTCACTTTTTTGTTTAAGGGTGGAGCTTCTGAAGTTAAATTCCAGGGGATTGAGTTCCGAGAAAAGGATCTTGCTTCCATTCTAGAACTTCCCATATCCTGAGATTGACCTTGTTATCCCTTAGGCGGTGGAAAGTTGGAATCACCTTCCGGATCTAGAAATATTTTGAAAGATGATGGTGTTGAGGACCTTGACATCAAAGGCCTTGGTGAAATCCTTCGCCATCCGCACTGCTTCGGCCATGGAAACTAGCTTGGCATTCTTTATTAAGATATAGGCCTTGGAGCCATAGTGAACAAGGTTATAGAAGGTGTGGGTGTGAATGGTCCTAATAGAGCCACCTATCCCTTAGCAAGCCTATTTAAAGGCACATGCCAAAGGCATTCATATGAAGAGTAAGAAGCCTAGTTGTATTTGAGCAACTTAATAAGCAAGATATTTTCTTGTATTTTGTGAGTCTCTCTCCTCCACATCAATGATTTTATATTCACGTGATCACAAATTATTTTTTGTTAATAACATGTGTTAACATGTAATTAACATGTTAACATGTTAACATGTTCTCAAAAAAGCCGGTGGCAAGCGACCTGGTAACCGGATAAAATCCCACCGGGCTTTTGCTATACCCGGCGGTCCCGTTGGGAAAATCTAAACCCCGGCGGGTCCCGGCGGGGTCGTCATCCAGCCCGGCGGGGTACAATTTCCTATATATATATGGGCCCGAGGGGCCCTTTGGGAGTTCATTGCTGACAGCATACACAGGTAATGAAACTTGTGTGTGTGTGTGTGTGTGTGTGTGTATGTGGGTGTGTGTTCGTGCGGGCAGCCGCCCACTATCGCAATGCGCGGCAGGATGATGTGGGTGGTCCGTCACACGAGGGATGTGTGTGTGGGTGTGTGTTCGTGCGGGCAGCCGCCTATTGTCGCAATGCGCGGCAGGATGTGGGTGGTCCGCCACACACGACAGGTGTGTGTGTAAGGCCATTCTTCGGAATGGTGCTTACCCTGGGGCACTTAGTCGGTAACGCGGCTAGTCTGTGTCCTATGGTAAGTATGGCATGCCGTATAGCGGTACTAGTCGGTAACGCGGCAAGCATAGTATCGTTATGGCGATGTCACCTTCCCTTCCATTCCCTTTGTCAAATACGGACATATGGTCGGTAACGCGGCCAGTGTATGTTCGTATCCTATTCGTATTTCCATAGAATCGAGCGGCATTTTGTCGTTAACACGGCAAGTTGGTGTCGTCCGCTCTAGTGCATAAATTGTTTTTTGCATATTGCGGCATTTGATCGTTAACGCGGTCGAAAAAATGTCGTAAATTTGCTTGCATATTACGGCATATGATCGTTAACGCGGTCGAAAAAATGTCGTGAATTTGTTTGATTTGACTTGTATTGTTTTTATTGTGTTTGATCCATGCGATACTTGGTTGCTAACACGGCATGAGTATTTCATGGATCAAAGTTTACATCATATTGTCTAAACGTTTTATTTTATAATATCGTGATTCGTAACTCGAAAAATATGAATATCTCTCTCTCTTCCTACCCCCCTCTCTCTCTCTCATGATACACTTCACAACTCTTTCTCTCTCTCTCTCATGATACACTTCACAACACGATAGATGTGTAGATAAGGATTTCTTTTTTTTTCTCTTAAAATATACATCATTCCTAATAATTTTTTTTTCTCCCTCTATTTACTTAAAAATTAAAACAGTACATTATTTTCCTCTTTAGGAACTCACAAAAACAGTACATTATTTTCCTCTTTAGGAACTCCACTCTATTTTGCTAAGATGCTATATGCTCAATTTATCCTAGAAACTCCAGTGGACTTCGCCTCCAGAGAGGCCACTGTCAACACCCACGACATACGTGAAGAGACAGTGACATTCACAAGGGAAGAACTTGCTCTCATGTGGTGGAGGGCGCTGGATTGGAGTTAAACAAGGTCAAAGAAAGCTTAGGGGCACAGCTAGCAGAGAAGGAGAAAGAAGCTGAGCGATTAACTCAAGCGTCAACTCCTCCCCCGGCCAATAGAGGGATTCAAGAGCAGCTCACAAAGATCAGCCAAGATGTGCAGAGCATCTCTTCACGTATTGTTCCTGTGCGCCAAGGAAACCACATCTCTCATTTTTGATACATCCTGATCTTGTGGGAGTTTCTGCTGAGGCTACTAGTTCCTCCACCCCCCAATGTCCTGTATGTTACAAAGTATTCGATTGGGTAGAGTGGCCAGTATATACTACCCTGTGGACACTACTACCACTTAATATGTTTAGTGAGGCAAATGCAAAATACTTCCACATGTGCATTGTGCAGTGTCCCAATAAATCAAGGTATTTATACAGTGTTCGGCATGGCTAGCGAATATAAACCACCAGGACCTTTAGATGCAACTCCTAGTGCAATTCGTAATTTATTTCAAGATGAAAGCTAAGAAAGACAAATCCTACTTTTGTATTGATAATTTCTCCAAATACAATCATTTGTACAAGTACTTTTTATGAAATTAATGAAATGACTCCTTCCTCTATGTCAGTATCTTGCTCCAAAATTCTTTCACCGTTTACTCTCTCATCTGCTAAATTAAGCTCATCTAAGTCAATGTCTAAATTGTCTTCTATCTCAAGGGTGGTGCACAACGTGCGTCCAACATCAAAGTTCTCGTCTACTACATCATCACAATTGTACATCCATCTGGGCATATCTTCTTCATACTCTTCGCTTTCAATGTCTCGCAAGATCTTTTCATTGACGAATATCTAGATCGAATGTTTTTTTATGCCCGGGCGGCAATGCCCATTGCCCATGGAGTGTTGACCATGTTCCCACTCAAGGCTAAGCCTACAATGGGTTATGGGGTTCTTCTGTGATGTCACATGTGGGTTTTAAGGTTTAAAGGGCTTTGATGCCCTGTGGAGGCTTCAAATTTTAGTGTGTGTGCCTGTGCAGTTACTACATCACATTGTCAGGCTTAGGTTTTAGTTGAGTTGTCTCTATACAAAGGGCTACCATGCACATTGGGAAGCCCACAGAGCTCATTCCCAGTACTGTCCACTTTAGGGTCCCCTATACTGATGTGCCAGACTCGAGTGGGCTTTCCTTTTACAAGAGCAAAGTTTCTCATTGAATTGAACCGGCCAAAGTTGTGTACGCGGCGATGACGATGGCGGCGGACGTTGAGTTTCCCCCAACTGTCGTTGACAAGCCACCGTCTCTGGTCGGTAAGTTGTGTCAAACTTCTACGGGAAAGAAGAGAGAATCTCCTTACTGTTTCAAAAAAGTGCTGACCCAAAAAGACACAAGAAGAGGGTCTCACAATGCGCCCTATTTGGTAAACCCTCCGGCTGCCATTTTTGCAGACTAGTTTTCCACTTCCATTTTGCTTGCATTAAGGTTGTGCTGTTTGATGTCTTGCAGCGGTTGCAACTCTCTGTCACTAAAGCTTGCCTAGATCTGGGTGTGGGCGGAGACATTAAGTTGGAGGAAGAGACCGGGCAGGTGTGGAATGTAGGGCTAAAACATCCGAGCAGTGGGAGCTTCATTTGCAAAGGATGGAAAAAGTTCGCCCGCTACTACAAGCTCCAACTGGGGGGATAGCGTGAAGATGAAGATAGTGAGCCAGCATCGAATCTTAGTGCAGATCAGGCGACCCCCTCATAATGCCACCACCTGCATGCGGCCGTCAATATACAACTTAAGAGGACCAGCACGACTCTCCAATCCAACAACAGCCCATAATGCAAAATACAACTCAAGAGAAAAACGACCACCCTCCCATCCAAGCGCCCTCATAAGGAGGAAGGTGTAGAAGTTTCTCAGAGCTCGGAGTTGGCAACGGCACCCATCATCTCAAAAAGACATCCCCTATGCTACATAAAACTAAAGGCTTCTAACGTCAGAAAGCCCTTCATCATTGTAAGTAGCCTTTCTTCTCTCTTCATTTGGGCTACACGATCAATCCTTTCCCCTTCCTGTAGTTCATTGTCTCTAGTGTTTATGTTTTCATTGTTCTAATGTTTGTGTCCTCCTTATGTAGGACACAAACATGTAGTTCATTGTCTCTAGTGTTTATGTTTTCATTGTTCTAATGTTCTAATGTTTGTGTCCTCCTTATGTAGGACATCCCCCGCGAGTTCGCCAAACACATGCCCAAGGGACCATGCGTTGTCTCTCTTGTTGATGCCTCTAAAGGAAAGTGGATAGTTCATTCATCTTATTCACGCACAAGAGTAACACTTGAGGAGGGAGTAACACTTGAGGAGGGATGGAAACGCTATTGCATTGATCATCGACTTCAAAAAGGCGATATTTGCATCTTTGAGATGATTGACAATAAGACCTTGACCCTTAAAGTACACATCTACAAAATAGACAAAGGAGCTCTATTCTAGCTAGCTTTAAGTGTTAAAATATAAGGTGACTCAACAATGGTAAGCTTCTACCTTAGCTTTTTGAATGGCAAAACATGTATCTAGTTTCTTATCTAGTTCTATTACTTATGCACGTTGATGCTTTAATTTCTCAATTCATAAGAATGATGCAAAGCATAAAGTGACTCAACAATGGCAAGTTTATACCTTAGCTTTTTGAGTGGCAAAAAATATATCTAGCTTCTTATCTAGTTCTATTACTTATGTATTGATGCTTAAGTTTCCCAATTCATAAGAATGATGCAAAGCACGCTTGTTAAAATCCTGCCTAAATATTTTTGCTACATTTTTTAAATGAGAAACAATTTCTCTTTTAGTGATGTTAAATACAAAATATAGTTATGTCCTGAAAATTGATATAATGGTTAGTTACTATGGTGATGGTTGTGAAGAGATTGTAGATATATAAATATCTTATATAACTAATAAATGGAGAATAAGAGTGCATGATGTGACATATGCATTTATGCTTGTAGTATTGTGCTTGAAGCCTATCCTAAATAGGATATACAACATGTTTCAATTATAATCAATGATTTTATATTCACGTGATCACAATTTTTTTTTTGTTAATAACATGTCAATGAGGCATGCAAAGTTTTTTGAATTATATGCAAGCGTGTTCTTCTCTTTCTCATTCTAAGCTGCGCACACCCTAGTTGAGCCGTCCCCTACGCTCCACATTGTCCTCTCCGCCCTTCGTTTTACGGTGTGCTAGTGAGCATTGTGTGTGTGTGTGTGTGTGTGAAAACCCTGGTCCAAACTCACCAATTTTCTTCCATTCTCTTTTCCAATGCTCACTGTCCACCATCATCATAGCACTCCCAGAAAAGTAAATCGCTTCAGCAAGGGCGAGTTGTGCATCATCGAGTTGACCTTGACATAGGCTTTCTTGCAATGAAGTTTGATGCATGGGTATATTTCCTACGTCAAAGTTTCGCTTGTTTGCAGGAAGATGCACTGGGTAGATTACTTTCTGGTTGCACATTGCCGTTCGGGGTACAAGTAGGCGATGTAGTGGGAGTTTGATGATTAGAACAACAGTGTTCTTGCTGCCTTGATACATTAACGGTAGGAGTGTCATGTTTTCTTGAATCTTTCTTTTGAATTTCTTCTCTTATGCATTTGGCCACTATAGGTGCAGAGGGGTGGGTACATGACTTTTTCTTCGGTCCGCCTAAAAAGTGTTCTCTTAGTCGAGGCGCCCCACCTGATTTTACTGCATGGAATAGCTTACACTCCCAATCTATGAATCGATCACCAACGTTAATTGCATATTGTCACTCTATCCCAGGTGCCTTTTTTTTCCTGCTATTTGAAATTTAGACTTTATTGGAGGTATCACTGGATCCAACATTGTCCTCCATCTCAACAAATAACCTATTCAACCAAGCATATAACAATGAATACACAAATGAAAAAACAACAAATCACTCACGTATTACAAAACATACATTAGCAGACAAAGTACTTCGAAACTATCTTGACAAATACAAAAGATCATCACATAACACAAAACTACTTCAAACTATCTTGCAAAGTCTTACTACAAAACTACTTCGAAACTATCATGCACCTTGCATCCCCAATGAAGGATGCCTTTTGTACCCAATTAAGGATACTTTACACAATCAAAGATCTATGCTTGCCCAATACTCTAGTATAGAACAATAGACCTTCTCTAACATTCACAAAGAAAATCAAAGATCTATGCTTGCCCAATACTCTAGTATAGGACAATAGACCCTTGTCTACTCTAAACTATATCAAGTATCAAGAACCAATACAAGCCCCTAAGCAGGACTCTTGGCTCCATCAAAACATTCATAAAGCAGAATGAGGTAGATTACGTACGTAGCTCAAATGCAAAGCTGAATGACTCCAAATTTGTCCCTAAATCTCCGCAAGTATTAGCTACGAACCACACCATGCCCCCAGTTCAAAGAACTAAGGACGAGTGGCTCAATAGCCTTAGGAGTGCCTACAAGGAAAGACGACAGCCCCTAAGATAAGGACGTTCTTCCCAAGAGGACACTTCTAGCAACTCGAGAGCTCTACAAGTACTTTGAGGAGAGATATCACGCCCCCAAAACAAGGACTATCTCCCCAAAAGTTGTACGATGGGTGTTGGGCAGTGTTTATATACAGAATAGTGCCCCGCCGATGTTCTTTTTTTTCCGGCGGGCCCATCGGGATAATTAGTTTTCCCGGTGGGCCCACCGAGAAAAAGAAAAGCCCGGAGGTGTTACGGGACTAGTGGGTTCTGGCAGGTCATTGCTCAGGTCATGTGAATATACAATGTGATCACAAGTTTTAATATTGTAAGATTCCTCCCCCAACCCCTTTTTGATGTCTAGTATCTTCCCCTGTAATCAACCCTCTTCATAAATATAAAGACCCTGTTGCTAACTATTTTAGCCTAGAGAGAGAGAAATTATTCTAGAGAGAGAATATTCAGATTTTGAATATTTTTGGATAGAAAAATATCTCTTATAATTCAGATGAGTTCCCCTGAAACAGAAATTCAAAAAGAATTTTCTAATGTGCAATTGGAATTAATTGGAAATAGGTATAAAGAACCTTAGTCTAAGGGTCTAGATTTTCAGAAATCTTTAGACTATGGTCCAATTAAGGTTCCTATGGGCCAATAGCATCAATCCATGTGTAGGGAAGAGATAAATCCAAATTTGTAAAAAAAAGATACCCAAAAATGAGTAAATGCTCACATAAGGTGAAGAGTTGAAAATGTACAAGGTTTATTAGTAAAAAACTATGAGCAATATTAAAAATATGAGATATTTTGGGTATCCAAAAATGAGTAAATGCTCACATAAGATGAAGAGTTGAAAATGTACAAGGTTTATTAGTAAAAAACTATGAGCAATATTAAAATGATGCCATTATGACACATATGTAAGGAAGGGGAATTCTTTAAAGGAGGTGCATATTTCACATAAGATGAAGAGTTGAAAATGTACAAGGTTTATTAGTAAAAAAACTATGAGAAATATTAAAATGATTCCATTATGACACATATGTAAGGAAGGGGAATTCTTTAAAGGAGGTGCATATTTCACATAAGATGAAGAGTTGAAAATGTACAAGGTTTATTAGTAAAAAAACTATGAGCAATATTAAAATGATTCCATTATGACACATATGTAAGGAAGGGGAGTTCTTTAAAGGAGGTGCATATTTCATATGCTTGAATGAGTTTTAAACTCATAAAAATTGAGATATTTTATCTCTCCTCTCTCCTCATTCAAGTCTAGTTCCAAAAAGTTAGCTTAACTGACCTAAAAATGGTCAAATATTGACCAAACTGATTTAGAAAATTCTAGAATCAGTTTGTTTGGTTAGGAGCTCAATTTTTCCTATAAATAGAAGCCTCCCCCTTGTTGAAAAATAGTTAGTGTTTATGCATCGCTACTCTACTCCACCTAAGCCAAGAACTGTGAATTCATTTAATAATTCACTAGTTTTTGGAGCTTCCCTCTTTCTTCAATCCCCATTAGTGGCTCCATCAACATACTTAACCAATTGATTGGTTGGGGGCCTCTACCGTGAACAAAGAATCAAGCAAGTTGTAAGGTAATTAGTGAATATTGATCTTTCTATAATTTCTCAATGTTTCTCTCTTCTCAACCCCTCTCAAGCTTGAGAAGTTTAATTGGTATGGTTTTTTTTAAATACTATTGAAGTTTGAATAGTAGTGAAGAGTTACATAATTTAATAAATGCTATTGAAGTTAATTTTCGTTTATGTTTAAATTCTAATGATTTTTATGTAAATTCTCTCTCTCACTCAAGAAATGGTCATACTCATGACCCGTTCTCAATCCAAATCAAGCTTTTCATAAAGCTTTTCCTTAACCCAAGTTTAAGCTATGCTTGAGGTCAAATTAATGGCTTTTTCTATGCTTTTAGTTTATGTATATTGATGATTCAATCCATTATGGATTAAAATCCAATTAGAGATCATTTTAATTATTTCTTTAATGATAAGCATTATTCCTTAGAAAAATTGAGATTTATCAGTCATAGCAGCGGAGCTATGGCAAAATTTTTATAAAAATTATGCATAAAATAATTTCATTCAAAGCATAAAAAGAGGACTTCCTACCATATTCTAGGAATTATCATCCTAGATTAATTGAAAGAATTTCATTACAATCATGGAGAAATTGAATTTTAATATCATGCATAAAGGATAAGTTTTTATATCAAAAGTGTTATTTTTACCATTTTTATTTCATGCATAGAAGTATGCATAGTGGATAAATTTTTATATCAAAAGTGTTATTTTTATCATTTTTAAATTTCATGCATAGAAGTATGCATAAAGGAAAATTTTTTATATCAAAAGTGTTACTTTTATCATTTTTAATTTTCATGCATAGAAGTATGCATAAAGGAAAATTTTTTATATCAAAAGTGTTACTTTTATCATTTTTAATTTTCATGCATAAAAGTATGCATAAAGGAAAATTTTTTATATCAAAAGTGTTACTTTTATCATTTTTAATGCATAGAAGTATGCATAAAGGAAAAATTTTTATATCAAAAGTGTTACTTTTATCATTTTTAATTTTCATGCATAGAAGTATGCATAAAGGAAAATTTTTTATATCAAAAGTGTTACTTTTATCATTTTTAATTTTCATGCATAGAAGTATGCATAAAGGAAAAATTTTTATATCAAAAGTGTTACTTTTATCATATTGGATTTCATGCATATAGGTATGCATAAAAGATATTCTTTTTATACTAAAAGTGTGATTTTCCTCATAAATGGATTTTATGCTTAACTTAGATGTATAAGAGAAATTCTTTTATTCTAAAAGTGTAATTCCCTACCAAATTGAAATTATGCATAAGAAGATGCATAAAAGATTGATTTTAATTTCGAAAGTGTTAGTCTCCTTAAATGGAATTTATGTATAAATAAATGTATAGAGAAATCTTATATCAAATATAAGAATTCTCTTTTTTTTTTAAAAAAGATATGAAATGTGATAAGATGTGATAAGAGGTGTATGAGATGTGATAAGAATTGACAAGATGCGTATGGAAAGTGATAGGATGTGATAAGAGGTGTATGAGATGTGATAAGAATTGATAAGATGCATATGGAAAGTGATAGGATGTGATAAGAGGTGTATGAGATGTGATAAGAATTGATAAGATGCGTATGGAAAGTGATAGGATGTGATAAGAGGTGTATGAGATGTAAAAAGATGTGATAAGATGTGTATGAGATGTGATAGAATGTGTTAAGATGAGTTAGGATGTGTTAAGATGTATATGGGATGTGTTAGGACGAGAATGGATGTAATATGGTTGTATGAATGTGACGTGGATGTATACATGTAGATGTATATGTATGAATGTGAATGTTGATGTGGATGTGGATGTATGGATGTAGATACGGATGTGTATGTATGTATGTGGATGTGTATGTATGAATGAGGATGTAAAAATGGACGTATGTATATAGATGTGGATGTATGGATGTATGTATGTAGATGTGGATGTATGGATGTGATTGTGAATGAAGAGGTGGATGTGAATGTATGGATGTAGATACAGATGTGGATGTATGTATGTAGATGTGGATGTATGGATGTGATTGTGAATGAAGAGGTGGATGTGAATGTATGGATGTAGATACGGATGTGGATGTATGTATGTGAATGTGGATGTATGAATGAGGATGTGAAAATGGATGTATGCATGTGAATGTGGATGTATGAATATGAATGTGGATGTGTGGATGTGGAAATGGAGGTATGGATGGATGAATGTAGATGTGGATGTATGCATGTAGATGCGTATGTATGAATGTGAAATTGGATGTATGATGTGGACGTACGAACATGGATATGTATGTAGAATAATGAATATGAAGATGTATGTGAGATAATGTAGTCTATATGAGTGAATGGATGAGAACGAGTACACACTGAATGGAATGTGGAATAAGTAATGTGGTCCGAGAGTGGATAATATGGAAAGACAAGAGTTCGTTATAGAAACTGTATTTGTGACTGTTTATAAATGACTGTTTTATGTCAAGAATGCTGGAGAAGCATTTTGACCGTCTTAAGGATTAAGGTCATGAAGACTGAACTGATAAAGTTGCAACTGCTGACGGAGAGTCAATGGAGGACGTCTCGCGTAGCAAGGTCGATCGAGGTCTTGACCAGCCTCGGCTCGATTTAAAGTGTGAGCTTCCAGTACGGTGGATGAGGGACCAAGGAAGCGGCCTATGAGTGAAGCGCTAGGTCACCTGCGAAGGATCCTAGAGGGTGCTGACCATACGGTGCTCGGGCTCTGGGTCGCCGAAGATACCCACACGTGCGTCGTGGAAGATATTGGAACAAGGAGTAAGAGTTGTTTTCTGAAACCGGGCATGGATCTGGTTGATTGACCTTGCTGGTCCTCAACAGATGAGTCCATGGCTCTTTTATATGGATCTGTGGGTTGATCTTGCTGATCTTCCACGGAGATTCCATTCTATTATATGAATATATTGCCGGTTACTATGAGCTAGGAACTATGGAAAAGGCCCCTGAGAGAACAGGTGGTGAGCGTTCTGGTTGCCAATGAGAGTTGTTTTCTGAAACCGGGCATGGATCTGGTTGATTGACCTTGCTGGTCCTCAACAGATGAGTCCATGGCTCTTTTATATGGATCTGTGGGTTGATCTTGCTGATCTTCCACGGAGATTCCATTCTATTATATGAATATATTGCCGGTTACTATGAGCTAGGAACTATGGAAAAGGCCCCTGAGAGAACAGGTGGTGAGCGTTCTGGTTGCCAATGATGCCATAAGTACACCGATGAAAGAATGACTGGAAATAAGGATTCAACCAGAGACTTTGAGGATTGTCATCAATGACATAATGGTTTTATTAAAGGATTGTTTTAAAGCTAGTTGATGCTAAGAAAAAGGCAATTTCATATTGGGTGTGTAAGTGGTATGACTAGTTTTATGTTTGCATGAACTTCCGGCTAGGGGGCCTTGGAACTCTTTTCCTTGGTACCCGGGACAAAACCTAACCAAATTTCAAATTGGATCCCATCACTACAGTGGTTGGGCGGTTGGCTAACCCATGGGATCGGATGGGGTTAGGCTGGACTGATGGATCCGTAAATCGAGATTTTAATTTCTGTTATTACGATAGATAAAGTAAATCCTGGATAGTAATTGTTCTATGGATAGGAATCAACGGCTGTGCCTCTTGATGGGGAAAAAAACGTTGATCACAATGATCCAAGTGCAAGTTTCTTCCTTGATCCGACCGAGTATCTTTATAGGTGCAGTCGGATCAGCATGATCGGTAAGGATCTTGACTACGTTAGAGTACAAAGTTATCTGGTGGAATCGCCCGTGCTTTCCGGGGAAAGGGAGTTTTTTCGATTTCGATTTTGGACAAACCGACGGATTAGTCTCTTATCCGGATATCCGTGCGCGAGGCCCCGAGTGTGAGACCCCTACCTGCGCACGATGTGCTACTTCCGCTGCTAGTACCCCGAATCTGTTGCGTGGTGGAGGTAGAGATCTCACAGTTGGTATCAGAGCAGCTTTTTAAAGCTAATAAAGATAATTAAATTCTTATCTGAAATTGGTAATAAGAATTCAAAAACAGCATTTTCATAATGTATTTTCATCCCGTAAGCTTCTTTAATGAAGAAATTTTAATCAAAGAAATTGTTTTTATAGATGGAAGTTCCACATTTATCTGGTATTCCCGACCTCACCCAGTCTCAAGATATGATTGCATTTGCCTTCGAGCATCTCATCTCTTCCGCTTCAACTGAAAGAAGCCGAGCAAGACTCGCACGCCATTTCACGGATTTATATTTTCCTACCCCAGCGGAGAGAATACAACATAAGTGGTTTGCAGGGCAATATGTCCACGCCCATTGCAACCGCCGTACAATGCTGTGGCAGAATCTCTCATTGACTATGATCCTGTTAAAGCTGAAAATGGTGCGTGGTGTCATTCTATATCATTCGACACCTCGAAATTTTAGACTTTCATGTCGAATTTATAGACTCCTTAGTCGATTTATCCCTAAGGAGAAAATAATAACTCCCTTCGCAGTTAGAGAACTTATGTAACAGGGCATGACTATGGCCCAGTACCGTCGTCTTATGCGTCTCTCGAAGAGATTTTGAATTTTGGAGCCGAGCCACTCTTTGTAATTATTGCAACTTGTATATAAATATACAAATGTTTTTTTTTTAAACGGATGATCGGATAAAGAAAAATCTATTTATCAGACTTAAGTCATAGATCTCCAATAAGATCAACTGAGGAGCAAATTATGTCAAAAGTTTATCAAGACGCACAAAAAGGTTGTAATTGTTTGATATAATTCATACAAATTGTTAATTCAAATTGAAATTCGTAAATTAGTAATTGGGTCTTCAATTGGAAGTACCGCAATTGTATGGAACCCTGACTTGCTTGAGACCTAGACATGATGGTATTTACCTTATAGTTGCGAGTATCATGACTATCCGTATATACCGAGGGTATAACTGCAGCTCTTTACCGACAGTATATACGAGTAAATCTAAGACTTGAAATTATAAGCGTTAATGCTATCCAGATGATGATTTTGAATGTGGTTGATATGATTTTTAATTCTGTTTGGGAACTGATGAATTGATTTGGATTCTGATTGAAAAATGATGATCCTTGAAAATGGGTTGAAATAAAATAAGCTGAGCGAAACCACAATGTGGATGATTGGGACGAGTCCCTGTAATGATAAATGATGAAAATGATTCAGCAAATCACTATGAGATTAGTGGATTATGTTGTCAAATTGCTACTGTTAATACTTGAGATGGTAGATCAAGTTAAGGAATGACAAATTGAGAACTTGCTTAACTTAAATTCCATGGAGGAATGTTCAGAAGGAAATTTTCGGTCTAATGGACCATTATCGTGTTAAAGATATGAATGATATGATTGAATGAATTGTTATTTAATGATGAATTCTATATAAGGGATATTTATCCCCATATTCTGTTGGGTTGACCGGAATATAAGGAACCCCATAATAAATTGGATCTTAAGCAAAAAAAGTTGTCCTCTACTTGCGAGATGAGGACATCTTGCACCTTTTAAGTGGGGTAGAATGTAAGATTCCTCCCCCAGCCTTAGAGGTATACAAGAGTAAGAATCTCCCTTTCTGATCTTATAATTATTCTCTCTCTAAAATAAAAGAAAGATTCTGTTTAAAAAAGGAAGAACCTTTTTCCTGAATACTTCTCAAGAGTCCCACCTGTTTTAAGGATTCAGAACAACGAGTTCAGAAGTGAGAATCGATGTTTTGGATATCAAGGTTTTGGTCTCGAGTACGGCCCAAAAGAAGTTCTTTATCTCTTGGGAAGTATAAGAAGTTATCTCCCAGATATTGTGGACCAAAGAAAGTAGGTGATTTAGCTTACGAACTTCTTTTATCTCCTCATCTCAAAGTTCTGAATGCCTTCTATAGAAAAATGTGCCAAACCCAAATCATGGAAAGACGGTAAAACTTCAGTGGCAAGTTACCGTTGGCTTCTAAGTTACGCTAGCTCCTTCCTTTATATAAGTCGTAACTTTTACTTGTCGTTCACAGTAATCTTACTTCCATCGATCTTCTTTCTTTCTTAATCTCCTTCATGGCTTGGCAACAAGAATTAGTTTTATCCATGATGATTTCTCACCTTCAAGACGCAAGGGAGTCTGTGAAGAAAGATTTTATAGAGCAGTATGAGCGCTCACTTTTCCCTCACTTGGGAACTTCTGTAGCGCAGACAAAATGGCGGACCTATCAAGACATAACTAGGGTAACACCCTGGGGTCAGCAGCACTTTCGTAACAATGTCCGCTTGGCCATGGTTATTGAAGCTTTGGGTTTGGGTCCCCGATACTACTGCGTCATGAGATCAAGGCATCCTGGGTTTTCTGAGCGGGTCTTCTTACTATCGTGTTTTCTTCCTCATGAGAAGATATGCCTTTACCCCGTTTTTGGCTTGCCTCTCAGAGGTCCTTTTGTTAGAACACCTCATACCACTGAGATAGGCGCAGCAATAACCCACAGAATCATTCCCATAGATGAGTTACCTTATACTTGTGCAGCTTGTGAGGACTGCTTTTGTGACCATATGATGGACGGGCTTATGGAAGTGTAAAGAGTTCCTCTATCTTTACTGTATAAGTTCCGAGAATGAAAAAAGTTTAAATCTTGTTCGTATTTTGAATCTTGCTCTCTTTAAGACTTATCTTGGTGGTTAATCTTGATTAGAATTTTTCTCTAAGTCTCATATTCGTGAATCTTGCGAAATTATCACAAGTTGCGAGATGAGGACATCTCGCGTTTTTTAAGTGGGGTAGAATGTAAGATTCCTCCCCCAACCCCTTTTTGATGTCTAGTATCTTCCCCTGTAATCAACCCTCTTCAGAAATATAAAGACCCTGTTGCTAACTATTTTAGCCTAGAGAGAGAAAAATTATTCTAGAGAAAGAATATTCAGATTTTGAATATTTTTGGATAGAAAAATATCTCTTATAATTCAGATGAGTTTCCCTGAAACAGAAATTCAAAAAGAATTTTCCAATGTGCAATTGGAATTAATTGGAAATAGGTATAAAGAACCTTAGTCTAAGGGTCTAGATTTTCAGAAATCTTTAGACTATGGTCCAATTAAGGTTCCTATGGGCCAATAGCATCAATCCATGTGTAGGGAAGAGATAAATCCAAATTTGTAAAAAGAAGATACCCAAAAATGAGTAAATGCTCATATAAGGTGAAGAGTTGAAAATGTACAAGGTTTATTAGTAAAAAACTATGAGCAATATTAAAAATATGAGATATTTTGGGTATCCAAAAATGAGTAAATGCTGACATAAGATGAAGAGTTGAAAATGTACAAGGTTTATTAGTAAAAAACTATGAGCAATATTAAAATGATGCCATTATGACACATATGTAAGGAAGGGGAATTCTTTAAAGGAGGTGCATATTTCACATAAGATGAAGAGTTGAAAATGTACAAGGTTTATTAGTAAAAAAACTATGAGCAATATTAAAATGATTCCATTATGACACATATGTAAGGAAGGGGAATTCTTTAAAGGAGGTGCATATTTCACATAAGATGAAGAGTTGAAAATGTACAAGGTTTATTAGTAAAAAAACTATGAGCAATATTAAAATGATTCCATTATGACACATATGTAAGGAAGGGGAGTTCTTTAAAGGAGGTGCATATTTCACATGCTTGAAGGAGTTTTAAACTCATAAAAATTGAGATATTTCATCTCTCCTCTCTCCTCATTCAAGTCTAGTTCCAAAAAGTTAGCTTAACTGACCTAAAAATGGTCAAATATTGACCAAACTGATTTAGAAAATTCTAGAATCAGTCTGTTTGGTTAGGAGCTCAATTTTTCCTATAAATAGAAGCCTCCTCCTTGTTGAAAAATAGTTAGTGTTTATGCATCGTTACTCTACTCCACCTAAGCCAAGAACTGTGAATTCATTTAATAATTCACTAGTTTTTGGAGCTTCCCTCTTTCTTCAATCCCCATTAGTGGCTCCATCAACATACTTAACCAATTGATTGGTTGGGGGCCTCTACCGTGAACAAAGAATCAAGCAAGTTGTAAGGTAATTAGTGAATATTGATCTTTCTATAATTTCTCAATGTTTCTCTCTTCTCAACCCCTCTCAAGCTTGAGAAGTTTAATTGGTATGGTTTTTTTTAAATACTATTGAATTTTGAATAGTAGTGAAGAGTTACATAATTTAATAAATGCTATTGAAGTTAATTTTCGTTTATGTTTAAATTCTAATGATTTTTATGTAAATTCTCTCTCTCACTGAAGAAATGGTCATACTCATGACCCGTTCTCAATCCAAATCAAGCTTTTCATAAAGCTTTTCCTTAACCCAAGATTAAGCTATGCTTGATGTCAAATTAATGGCTTTTTCTATGCTTTTAGTTTATGTATATTGATGATTCAATCCATTATGGATTAAAATCCAAGTAGAGATCATTTTAATTATTTCTTTAATGATAAGCATTATCCCTTAGAAAAATTGAGATTTATTAGTCATAGCAGCGGAGCTATGGCAAAATTTTTATAAAAATTATGCATAAAATAATTTCATTCAAAGCATAAAAAGAGGACTTCCTACCATATTCTAGGAATTATCATCCTAGATTAATTGAAAGAATTTCATTACAATCATGGAGAAATTGAATTTTAATATCATGCATAAAGGATAAGTTTTTATATCAAAAGTGTTATTTTTACCATTTTTATTTCATGCATAGAAGTATGCATAGTGGATAAATTTTTATATCAAAAGTGTTATTTTTATCATTTTTAAATTTCATGCATAGAAGTATGCATAAAGGAAAATTTTTTATATCAAAAGTGTTACTTTTATCATTTTTAATTTTCATGCATAGAAGTATGCATAAAGGAAAAATTTTTATATCAAAAGTGTTACTTTTATCATTTTTAATTTTCATGCATAGAAGTATGCAAAAAAGAAAATTTTTTTATATCAAAAGTGTTACTTTTATCATTTTTAATTTTCATGCATAAAAGTATGCATATAGGAAAATTTTTTATATCAAAAGTGTTACTTTTATCATTTTTAATGCATAGAAGTATGCATAAAGGAAAAAATTTTATATCAAAAGTGTTACTTTTATCATTTTTAATTTTCATGCATAGAAGTATGCATAAAGGAAAATTTTTTATATCAAAAGTGTTACTTTTATCATTTTTAATTTTCATGCATAGAAGTATGCATAAAGGAAAAATTTTTATATCAAAAGTGTTACTTTTATCATATTGGATTTCATGCATATAGGTATGCATAAAAGATATTCTTTTTATACTAAAAGTGTGATTTTCCTCATAAATGGATTTTATGCTTAACTTAGATGTATAAGAGAAATTCTTTTATTCTAAAAGTGTAATTCCCTACCAAATTGAAATTATGCATAAGAAGATGCATAAAAGATTGATTTTAATTTCGAAAGTGTTAGTCTCCTTAAATGGAATTTATGTATAAATAAATGTATAGAGAAATCTTATATCAAATATAAGAATTCTCTTTTTTTAAAAAAAAAGATATGAAATGTGATAAGATGTGATAAGAGGTGTATGAGATGTGATAAGAATTGACAAGATGCGTATGGAAAGTGATAGGATGTGATAAGAGGTGTATGAGATGTGATAAGAATTGATAAGATGCATATGGAAAGTGATAGGATGTGATAAGAGGTGTATGAGATGTGATAAGAATTGATAAGATGCGTATGGAAAGTGATAGGATGTGATAAGAGGTGTATGAGATGTAAAAAGATGTGATAAGATGTGTATGAGATGTGATAGAATGTGTTAAGATGAGTTAGGATGTGTTAAGATGTATATGGGATGTGTTAGGACGAGAATGGATGTAATATGGTTGTATGAATGTGATGTGGATGTATACATGTAGATGTATATGTATGAATGTGAATGTTGATGTGGATGTGGATGTATGGATGTAGATACGGATGTGTATGTATGTATGTGGATGTGTATGTATGAATGAGGATGTAAAAATGGACGTATGTATATAGATGTGGATGTATGGATGTATGTATGTAGATGTGGATGTATGGATGTGATTGTGAATGAAGAGGTGGATGTGAATGTATGGATGTAGATACAGATGTGGATGTATGTATGTAGATGTGGATGTATGGATGTGATTGTGAATGAAGAGGTGGATGTGAATGTATGGATGTAGATACGGATGTGGATGTATGTATGTGAATGTGGATGTATGAATGAGGATGTGAAAATGGATGTATGCATGTGAATGTGGATGTATGAATATGAATGTGGATGTGTGGATGTGGAAATGGAGGTATGGATGTATGAATGTAGATGTGGATGTATGCATGTAGATGCGTATGTATGAATGTGAAATTGGATGTATGATGTGGACGTACGAACATGGATATGTATGTAGAATAATGAATATGAAGATGTATGTGAGATAATGTAGTCTATATGAGTGGATGGATGAGAACGAGTACACACTGAATGGAATGTGGAATAAGTAATGTGGTCCGAGAGTGGATAATATGGAAAGACAAGAGTTCGTTATAGAAACTGTATTTGTGACTGTTTGTAAATGATTGTTTTATGTCAAGAATGCTGGAGAAGCATTTTGACCGTCTTAAGGATTAAGGTCATGAAGACTGAACTGATAAAGTTGCAACTGCTGACGGAGAGTCAATGGAGGACGTCTCGCGTAGCAAGGTCGATCGAGGTCTTGACCAGCCTCAGCTCGATTTAAATGGTGAGCTTCCGGTACGGTGGATGAGGGACCAAGGAAGCGGCCTATGAGTGAAGCGCTAGGTCACCTGCGAAGGATCCTAGAGGGTGCTGACCATACGGTGCTCGGGCTCTGGGTCGCCGAAGATACCCACACGTGCGTCGTGGAAGATATTGGAACAAGGAGTAAGAGTTGTTTTCTGAAACCGGGCATGGATCTGGTTGATTGACCTTGCTGGTCCTCAACAGATGAGTCCATGGCTCTTTTATATGGATCTGTGGGTTGATCTTGCTGATCTTCCACGGAGATTCCATTCTATTATATGAATATATTGCCGGTTACTATGAGCTAGGAACTATGGAAAAGGCCCCTGAGAGAACAGGTGGTGAGCGTTCTGGTTGCCAATGATGCCATAAGTACACCGATGAAAGAATGACTGGAAATAAGGATTCAACCAGAGACTTTGAGGATTGTCATCAATGACATAATGGTTTTATTAAAGGATTGTTTTAAAGCTAGTTGATGCTAAGAAAAAGGCAATTTCATATTGGGTGTGTAAGTGGTATGACTAGTTTTATGTTTGCATGAACTTCCGGCTAGGGGGCCTTGGAACTCTTTTCCTTGGTACCCGGGACAAAACCTAACCAAATTTCAAATTGGATCCCATCACTACAGTGGTTGGGCGGTTGGCTAACCCATGGGATCGGATGGGGTTAGGCTGGACTGATGGATCCGTAAATCGAGATTTTAATTTCTGTTATTACGATAGATAAAGTAAATCCCGGATAGTAATTGTTCTATGGATAGGAATCAACGGCTGTGCCTCTTGATGGGAAAAAAAGCGTTGATCACAATGATCCAAGTGCAAGTTTCTTCCTTGATCCGACCGAGTATCTTTATAGGTGCAGTCGGATCAGCATGATCGGTAAGGATGTTGACTACGTTAGAGTACAAAGTTATCTGGTGGAATCGCCCGTGCTTTCCGGGGAAAGGGAGTTTTTCCGATTTCGATTTTGGACAAACCGACGGATGAGTCTCTTATCCGGATATCCGTGGGCGAGGCCCCGAGTGTGAGACCCCTACCCGCGCACGATGTGCTACTTCCGCTGCTAGTACCCCAAATCTGTTGCGTGGTGGAGGTAGGGATCTCACAAATATGTTAACAATAGGTTTTGTTAACGTGATCATCACGAAATTGTGAAGACGTTAATGAAATCCCTGCTCCACATAGTTGATCTAGCATGAGCACCACAAAATTCTAACTTGGTATCTAGAGCTTGGCAAGATTAGGTCACTTTTGTGGTGTAAAATAGGTCAATTTTATCCCTTTTTCTTTTGTGGAGCTGAACCTCCTGCTAGTGTGGAGGAGCTCTAGCAGCTCGTGGAGGCAAAATCTTAGGGAGCTCTCAACTAAGAAAGTGAAGAGGACATCCGGGCGGACATTTTCGTATAGCTCATCAGCCGAATCACCCTCTCTCTGTCGTGACATTGGCATCTGTGTAGGCCGGCGCAGTTCTTGGTTACCATCGATGTTGTACATGAATTCAACATCTGCAGCACATAATAGGCTACGTGGGCTTAGGGCTTTTGAAGCCCATTGTCTCAAGAGTCTACAATCCAAATCCTAGTCCTAATCGTTGCTCCAAGCTCTCACAATCAGAGAAAAACCAGGCTGCTCTCCTATCAAGCCATTGAAGCTTCCATTAAAGCTTCAAAATCAAAGGTTTTCCTTCACTAATCTCCTCTTATTAGCTTGAAGTCTTTTGTTCTAGATTCTCTGATGTTGTGGGCTACACCATGAGGTATTCATGAGCCTCATTCTCATCAAGCTTCATCAACAACTTCAAGTGCACAAAGCTTCTCAAAGTGTGCTTATAAGCACTAATAGTGTTGTTTAACACTAATAGTGATCACAACCATTAAAGGAGGAGGTGTTTAACACTAAGGAGGCTCTTCTTCATCAATATTGGAGGCCAGGCACACACCATAAGTGCCACATTATAAGTCTTCATCATCAACCTGCTTCTATGCTTACCTTGGAAAGCTTCCAAGTAGAAATGGTGCAACCATAAGCCATTGTCTTCATCCTATAAGCCAAAGAGGTTGAAGTTTTCTAGTTTTTAATTAATAAACTCAGTTTTTTTGAGTGGTTTAAAGTTGGGCACATGAACACTAAGTGCTTATCTTTAATGTTTTTGTGTATCACCCTTGAGGCTCTTATTTGTAAGAGGCATAAGCATGTCATAAGCCATATGCTCATATTTAATGTTTTTGTGTATCACCCTTGAGGCTCTTGTTTGTAAGAGACATAAGCATGTCATAAGCCATATTCTCTCATATCCCAAGCCCAAGGCATGTTATTCTGCTGCACATTCAACATTTTCATCTTCTAAGATGAGTTTTAAGGTTGAGCATAGCATCACTAAGTGCTCTATCTTGTTGTTTGTCATGTTTTTAAGCATCTCTTGGCATTGTCTTTGTAAGAGGCATAGACAACATTATGAGCCATGCCCTCACCTTCTTGAGCCAAGAATGATGCACCTTATTGGTTTGAGCATTTACCTCAACCACTTACTCACTTTCATTAAGCTTGTACCTTCAAACCCTAATGGGTATCATGTAACCAACATGCACAAAAGCTTTTGTTGTAATTATGGAGTAGACATTGCCCTTGACCAATCTATAAGGCAAGTGGTAAGACCCTCCCTTTCCCTTTCCCATATAAATCTACCTCATAACCATTACTCATTGCCCATGGAGGAGATATGGTATGCAGAAAAGCATCAAGCATGTTGAAGGAACATCTATGTGCAAACCACTTAAGCAAGGGTGGCAGCCTTGTTTTGATCATTGTGTGAGAATGGCCAAGGTGGAAAGCATGTGGAAACAATGGCATGTATGTCCAAAGCATGTCAACTACAAGAGGTCAAGAAAGCACAAAGAGTGGGGTGCACCGTCATTAAGGTGTAAATCTTCATCGTTCGACATCAAATAAAGACTTAGATGGCATCATTGTATTACCCTCTAATGTGCCTTTAAATAAGATTGCTAGTGGCCTAGGGTTAGGTGGCTCCCTTAGGACCATTCACACCCACACACCTTCTACACCCTTGTTCACGAAGGCTCCAAGGCCTATATCTTAATATTCTTCACTAGGATATTCAAAGGTTCATCCATTCCCCGAATGAACCTGGCCTTCAGTTGTTCTTCATCCAGCGGTGGCGAGTACTTGAGGAGGAGAGTAAACGACATGATATTCTTCAATAGTTCTACTCCCTTGGGTTAACTTTAAGAATTCGTTCATCTTGGTTTCCAAAAAGGTGGGAGGACAGAATCTCTTCCTTAGGTAAGTCTTGAGATCATTCCATTCTGGGTGTTTCGATCCAGACGGCTTGTCTCACAGTGGTTTCTCCATGCCACTCTGGCTACTATCTTCAGTCTTGCAATTCCCATTTTACTTTTTTCATTGTACTCGAAGACATCGAAGTATTATTCCATTGCTTCAATCCACTTCTCCAAAGCCTCACCCAAGTTTTCCCCTTCCCCCTTGAAAGGTCTAGGCTGCGATCTATGAAGGGTTTTATGAGCATCTGGATTGAGCTCTTCCTCATCGACATTCCCACCACGATGACCTCGATCCATTATCCTATCAATACAAAAATTCTTGTTAAGTCTCTTTTTTTTCCAAATTAACCAAGACACTCATGTGAAAAGACCACTTCATTTATAATTCAAATATGATCCAACTTATTCTGGGGTTCTTTATAGTTTGGTTAGCCCCCCATAGAATCCTGTGATAAAGATCACTTCTACAAGAAGAACATACATAACTCATTACCAGAGAATAATTCATTCAGATTCTTAACACACTAATGGTCCATCAGACCAAAAATTCCATCTGAACATTCCTCCACGGGAATTTTAGTTATGTAGGCTTTCAATTTATCATCCCTTAATTAGATCCACTGGGTCAACTAGCAACAATCTATCAACACAATCCACTAATCTCATAGTGATTTGCTGAAGTCATAATCGTCTTCGAGTTACTAACATCATCACTGGGATTTGCCCCATTCATCCTCATTGTGGCTTTGTTCAACTTATCTTCTTTCAACTAGAATTCAGAAATCATCATCTATCAAATCAAAATCCAAATCAATTCATCAATTCTCAACCAGAATTCAAAAAATCATATCAACCAGCATTCAAATTCATCCTCTGGACAGCATTTTTGCTTATAACTTCAAGGTCTTAGATTTACTCGTATATATTGTCAGTAAAGAGCTGTAGATATACCCACAGTATATACGAGTAGTCACGGTCCTTGGAGCTATAAGGTAAATACCATCATATCCAGGCCTCAAGAAGCAAGTCGGGGATTCCATACAATTGCGGTACTTCCATCTGAAGACCTGATTTTGAATTTATGAATCTTCATTCTGAATATCAATTTGTATGGATTTCATCACACAATTACAATCTTTTATTGGTACTTTATAAATTTTTGACATTTCTTGCTTCTTGATTGATCCACTTTAGCCAATGAGTTTTGGAGTGCTAGCAGCAGAAGTAGCACTTCTTACAAAGGGCAGAGCCTCTCACTCGGTGCGACGTGAAACACAACCTAATATCACAAAGAAAATGGGTGCCACTTTTATTATATTACATCAAGATTTAATTTAGGATTGGTTGGGTTACTCACCTGTTGACAATGTTGAGGAGGCATCTTTCTCATCATTCTAAAACTTGGTGGAATCACTTTGAAAGAACCCATTTGGATGTTTCTTCTGGATGTTTCTTCACGGTTACTTGAGCACCTCTATATATCACGTTGAACCATTTCACATCAAAGAACCCATTTGGATGTTTCTTCACGGTTACTTGAGCACCTCTATATATCACGTTTTGAACCATTTCACATCAAAGAAGATGAATAGACTAAATGATCTAAATCCAAACTCAAGAATATCCCAAATAGTTCCACAATACTCAAGATTATCCTCTATGACAATGGTATCATGTCTACTAGTAATATTGAATCATGAATTGATAGTATTGCATTCATGTCTATCTTGAATCGTGTATTGACATTGCACCATCCACTAAATCCTCCTCGTGGATGGTGCAATGCACCCCAAAAAAAAATCTAGAGAGTGCTATGGGGTGCTGGAATGCTGGAACAGCATTCAGGTACCAAATAGCACTCTCTAGATTTTTTTTTTACTCTCTGTTCGTGTGTATAGACGCGTCAACTCTGCAAAAGTCACGTGTATATACGCGGATACTCTGTGAAATGCGCGTGTATAAGCGCAGCTAAACTCACAAAATGCGTGTATACACCCGCGTATCAGCGCATCTAAGCGTAGCTAAATTGACAAAATGTGTGTATACGCCCTCATATCAGCGCATCTAATGCTTCTATACACGCGCTTTTACACGCATGTCTCTGGCCGCGATGATACACGGGCCTGTTACTTTTTTTTCCACAAGTCATTATTCGTGGCTAGGAGCGCGGGTATGAGCCCGATCCCTTGTAGTGAAGGTATACATAAGATAGAGATGAAGAATGTACTTACTTGAGGGTCACATCCTTGCATACTCATGCTCTTATCTTGTGATCATCTCTCCATTTTGCGATGCCATCGATATTGCCATATGAATCCATTCTATATTGATCATATTTGGTAGAGATTCCAAGCTAGGTGAGAATGGCAAGCGTCTATTTGCTCTTCGGAAAGCTCCTCTCATACTTTCGTCTATTGATTTCATCCTTGTATCTCCCAATCCACTTCTCCATGATGGGACTATTTAGAATGCAGATTGTATTCACCTTGTGGCATAATGCTTCATCCCATCTTCATTGCCTTCCTTTTCTCTAAGGCACATTAGTGATTAGTCGGTCATCCTCCTCATCATTGCTCCATGACTTGGGGGGGGGTCACTCATAACTATGTAAGCATAGCACATGAGTTCAATAGAAGGGGTATTTAAAATCCACTTTTTATACATTTTTTACATACAGAAGGATACCATTTAAAGGGGGTATTTACAGATTGAATAGAAAAAGGTATTTTTTATTCATGAAAAATTTACAGATAAGGGGTTTTTTAATTAGGCCTTGAACACACGTGATATAGAGAGTTTACATATAGTGAAGCCCCCGAGTTCCATAATCATGGCATGGAAGGATCTATATGAGATAGATGTTTTGAGATATACACAAGAGGCTCTTGAAACATCAACCATCCCTCTGCCATGCTTTGCTTCTGGCCTTGCTCTTTGTCTCACAAAGTCCTTTAAGGTTTCCATGAACCTTTCAAGGAAAAATATCCATCGAACATGAACAACACCACACAATGCCACTTCATCAACAAGATGCAACTGGCGAGTGAGAATTGTTCTTGGAAATTTGTCCTCGGTCATACACACTGCCTCAATAGCATTGAGACAAGCAATCTCAATGGATGTAGGATATGTACCTACATACATAGCAATTATATGTACTATTTACCAATACATAACTTGTGAGCATATGAGAATTCCAAATAAACAATATAACTTAGTGAATTGAAGAGAAGATTCATACCACCCCTAATTACCCGTCCTAATCACAATGGACGATTGCTTCATTAACCCTAATGACCTTAGCCTTGCTTGCCCGCCGGATTACCCCTCGCCTGCTTTTAATCATAGATCGCTCTGAATTGCTCGATCACGACGATGACTTTTGGTCGGATTTCATCGCCGACAACCCCACTGCCCTTGAGCTTGACGCTACCGTGGACACTGTCGGGATTTTCATTGACGACTTCTCGATAAAAGAGTACAATGATGGCAGTAACACTGCCGGAAGCCCTTCCGACAACGAGGACTCCGGCATGCTTAATGAGCTCGCAAGGCTGTACACTGATTCCTCTAATGAGGAGAACTCCGACGATGATGGAGATCACTTCGAGTCGTCGGAGTTTTTATCGATACTCGATATTGTTGATGGAAACAACAATCACGGACCCGTCATGAATTGTTGGAGGTAATTAGCTTAGTCTTAATAAATATTTGGGCTTAATGAGGTAATTAGCTAGGTGTAAGGTTGATTATATGATTGTTAGGCTGCATGCGCATGCCATTGTCAGATTAGATCTCTCTCTGTCTCTCTCTAACACACACAGAGTTGGGTTTAATGTTCAGCTTACAATTGTTAAGCTACACACACACACACACACACATAGAGTTGGGTTTAATTGTTAAGCTGCACACGTGCACACACACACACACAGTTGGGTTTGATGTTGAGCTCACAATTGTTAAGCTGCATGGAATGAAAAGAACACTAAGTTGTGAGACTTAATCTCTCTCTCTCTCTCTCTCTCTCTCTCTAATCTGTGTCTCACAGTTGGGTTCAATGTTGAGCATATGATTGTAGTAAGCTGAATGCATTTATGGAATGCAAGTGTGTACATTTTTCCCTAATCTCATTGTTTCTGCATTCATGACCCTTACTGTGCCCATATCCATGAACAAGAAGTAATGCTGACACATGGTGTTCTTCTGTTAAATGCAGTCTCAAGCTAGAATCCAAGCTCGCTCTGGAGGCCCCAACAAGAAGAGAGTTTTCTCAAGCCTTGATCAAGGGCAACAAACTGACATTACACCTCCCCATAACAGTAAGAAGCCAACCATTTCATGTACTTCCAGTGAAGGAGAAGATGAGGGGGAGAGCTTCAATGTCAATAAACCTTTCCACAAAGCCAATGTTGAGAAGGATCAAAAACCTACACCCCCAAAAAGCAGAGGATCCCAAGCTAATGGTGGCTCAAAAGAGTCCAAATGGGCTGAGCAATTGCTATGTGCCTGTGCTTCAGCCATAGCTAGCAACAACATAATCCGCACTCAGCACTTAATGTGGGTATTGAACGATCTAGCCTCCTTCACCGGAGATGCTAATCAAAGATTAGCAGCCTATGGACTGAAAGCTCTATTCTCAAGGGTGACAGGGAGTATTAGTTTACCTCCTCCAATAAGCCAGCTTCTTAATCCCAATGATTATGCTAATTGTGCTCCTAAGCCTGTGCAAAGTGCTCTACTTAGATTTCATGATGCTAGCCCTTGGCACCAGACAGTGTACACCATAGCCAATGGGGCTATGTTGGAAGCTTGTGAGGGTCATGATGTAGTGCATATTGTGGACATTGGTGTTTCACAAGGCACCCAATGGCCAACTTTTATTGAAGCTCTTGCAACAAGGCCCTTTGGACCCCCCAAACTCATGAGGCTAACCATAGTGCAAAATTTCAGTGCTCTTTTCCATGTTGTGGCTGGTGCAAGTGCTAATTTTTTATCTAGATTAGAGCCATTTGCAAAGAAATTGGATTTGAAAGTGGGGCTTAAAATCATTGTAAGCAACTAGAGTCTCTACAAAAAGATGATTTAAGCCTTAATGATGGAGAAGCATTGGTGATTTACGGGCAATTTCGCTTTCATCAAATCAATGATGAGGTTGATCCAAGCTTAGTTGATGGAGGAGAGCTAACCATGAGTGCAAGGGACACATTTCTGCAATTCATTCACAACTTGAATCCAGATGCATGTATATTGAGTGAGAATGACACAGAGCAAGGCTCAATGGACTTTTTGGAGAGGTTTAAGAAGGCAATGGAGTTTGAATGGAGGTTTTTGGACTCCATGAATGTCTGCTTCAAGGGGAAGGAGAGTGAGGAGAGGCAGATAATTGAAGGGGAGGCAGCTATGGCCTTGATAAACAATGTGCCCTGTGAGGGGGAGGCCAGGACAGAGAGGAATGAAGGGTGCAAAGGGTATGCTCTAGAATGAGAAAAGCTGGGTTTCATGCAATTGTGCCAAGTGCAGAGGTGGTAGAGCATGCAAAAACCCTTCTCAGGAAACATGAAGGCAATTGGGATCTCTTCTTAGAGGACAATTGCATGGTCTTGAGGTGGAAAACATAGCCTACCACCTTTTGCTCCATTTGAAAACCCAATAAGGATTAATGAGAGGATAATGATCCTCATTAAGGATTAATGAGGATGATGATCCTCATTAAGGAAAGATTAAAGCCTTCTTGGGAAACATTAAATCTCTGTATATACATCCCATGGTTTGTCTGAAAAGCTCTTGATTGGGCATTCATGGTGGGGAGAACAAGACATGAATATCCCCCCTCTTTATTTGTCGATACAACATCACCTTCCATAACCATACACCTTCCAAACACTTCGCTACAGCAGCTGCCTGTTTGAATACCAGCTTTTCAGCATTTTGGTTGAGTTGATCTTGGCCATTGGAAAAAAATAAAAATAAGAATCTGTAAGAGTTAACCTTTGCAAGTCCCTTTAATATCAATGCTCACTTCTGGATTTGCACTAAACATGTACTTATGATGTCAATAATGAGGCCTTCTTGCACAAAAAAATCACTAAGATTAATGAGGCCTTCTTGCACACAAAAAAAAATGTACTTATCATGTTAACATCAAGATTAATGAGGCCTCCTTGCTAGTTTTTAAAATTAATGTTAACACTAAGATTAATAAGGCCGCCTTGCTAGTTTTTTAAAATTATCTTTTGGGACTAATTACGCCATTAAAGATCCAAAGCAAATCCTAATGGTCAAAGACTCTAATGGGTATAAGTGCCCTTGGCACATGACCATCTCCAACTTTCATTTTTAATTTAAATGGAAAGCACATATACTTGTGCTTTCTTCACCCTGATTTTGAAAAATTAAAATTTACTTCTTGTGGCTAGACTACACTTTAGTTGTTATTATTATTGCACATGACCATTTCCAACTTTCCTCATTGATTGTATTTTCTTCACCTTGAATTTGAAAAAAGAATTTTTTTCTGAACCCATTCATTTACAAAAGTCTACATCATGTGTGGGAAGAGGCATATCTCATTGCTTTAGTTAGGACATGTTGAGAAATGTGGTGCCATTGAGTACAAGGAATAGCTAGGGAGTGAGAATGAATAGCCAAGCAAGAGCAAAGTCTAGCATGAAGCCTCATGTGATGAGCAAAGAGAATTATCCCACATTGATGTGCAAACCAAAAGGTGTACCTCCTCATATAAAAGGGGGCCATTTTCAAGCAATGAACATATCACTTGCACTTATCTCAAGTCTCTATGTATCCAAGCTAATTCATCTTGGTGTCTAATTGTACTTGAGTGCATCTTAATTATTACACACTCATGATAAGTTTTCTTGGTGTCTAATTGTACTTGAGTGCATCTTAATTATTACACACTCATGATAAGTTTTCTTCACTTTGATCCATGATTCTCAACATGGTATCATAGCTTAGGTCTAGCTCTCCTAGTTTAGGTTCAGTTTATTAGAAAGAGATTAGAGACTCCATTAGCATGTGATTAGGACAAGGCTTTTAGGTATTTTGCATTAGAATTAGTGTTTTTCTTTCTCCTCATCATGACATTAGGATTTCATTACTAAGAGGGTTGCAATATGTGTTTTGGTCCTTCTTTTATAGAGAGAGAACCTCGACTACTTGCAATATGTCCCCCTCACAACCTCCTTTACCAATAATTGTCAGCTAAATTCGACTATTCTAATACTAGAGGAAGAGTGGGTAGCATTCCCTCATTGTAATGGTAGTAACCACAACAAAGAGAGAGAGCAGAGATTTTTCACTTAAAATCATACCCTGTAGCACACAGGTGCTCCACTGCATCAAGTTTTCAACAACGTGTGCAGCAACACCTTCAATCTAGCAGGGCATCCATGGAGTAAGAGAGGTGCCATACACCACACAACCAAATAGTGTAACCTAATCTAAGCAGTGCATAGCACATAGTAGGCCGAACCACAAATCAAGAAAGTGAGCAAGCAAAGCATAGAAAAATATAGTAGCACGTAGAAGCACAAGAGCAGCAGCTCGGCATAGCAGAGTGTGTAGAAGGTAGAAGATGGCAACATCCATTGTTCAACTCTGGCACGAACAATGGCTTCAAAGGGCAATGGGAACAAACACAATAGGTAGGAAGAAGTAGAGGCAGACATGGCAGCTCCCATCAAGCTCAAAGACATCCTCACGGCGCATTGTGGTAAGGTTTTTTCTTTAAGAAAAAGGAGAAAAAACCCTAAAATCTAAGATCTTGAAACTTTAACAGCTTAGCTGTAAAAGAGGCTTAGTGAAGCCCTAGTTCACATCATGGAATGTGTGTATTAAAGTCTTTATGAATATTCTTTAAGTGCTACTATGTTTTGGGCTTCATCAGCACAACCATGATAGCTTCATCGATTGTATCGTCATCAACAAGGTCTTCGTCCAAACTCATAACAAAATCATTCTCGATAAAAAAATTAAAAAATTGCAACCATTGTATATGGAGCCAATATGAGCAAGCAAAATTCTCTCAAGTGTGAAAAAGATTGTAAATGCAACCAAATGACATGCTAGTGTATGTGAAAAGGAGAAGTACAACTTTTGTAAAAATGCTCCAACCACATGAGTATACGAGCGTATATGTACAAACGTATATGTACAAACCATAAATGGAAAAGTGCATCTAGTCCACATTAAAGGAGCTATCAAAGAGCCAAGAGTCAATCCAAAGAGAAAAGACCAAGACACAAGAAGCGTCCAACAATGCAAAGAAGAAGAAGAAGAAGAAGAAGGACACGACATCGACATAAAGCATGAATGAAGCAACAAGGAATCTTCATCAAGCAAAAGCAAGGAGATCTTGAGCCAACAACAACACTAAAGAAGCTACCAACCATTACCCTAACCTAAATCACATGTAAAAGCCACCAAATAAGTAGGCAAATTGATATGTTTTGAGGACACTCGACCACTAGAGAGTAGCCAAAGTAGCACCCTGGGGAAGTAAAAATCAACCCGACCATCTCTAAAATAACCTCTGAGCTAGAGAGTAACCAAGCCAAAAGAGCCTTTGAGTCACCCAGCCATGTTAGAAATGAGCGGCGGTGATGATATGTTGTAAACCTCACATCCGACCATCTTGTAGAAGCCTAAGAAAACGACACCAAGGGGGGGTTTTTGAGAAATGTGGTACCATTGAGCGCAAGGAAGAGGTAGGGTGTGAGAATGAATAGCCAAGCAAGAGCAAAGTCTAGCATGAAGCCACATGAGCAAAGAGAATTATCCCACATTGATGTGCAAACCAAAAGGTGTACCTCCTCATATAAAAGGGGACCATTTTCAAGCAATGAACATATCACTTGCACTTATCTCAAGTCTCTTTACATATCCAAGCTAATTCATCTTGGTGTCTAATTGTACTTGAGTGCATCTTAATTAGCACACACTCATGATGAGTTTTCTTCACTTTGATCCATGATTCTCAACAAGACACACATGAGCTTATTGGCTAGCTCCTTCTTGGGGTATATGTGACATTGTGATAAGTCACAGTAGTGTTTCCACATCCAAGCACAGCTCAAGCTATTAGGATGGGAATGCAACACACCACTAGAGATGACCACCCACACCACCCCCCTTTGGTGCACTACAACAAACCCTTCATTGATCTCTTATCTCTCAATGTGTTGCTGCACAAACCCCCTAGAAGAAAAGAAAAGAAAAAAAACAACCATGGGAGATGACTATGACTCTGACATGGTGCCACTCTCTAGCCTATATATGGCTCTCGGACTTCACATATGAGATATTCCAACACACCTTCCAGCCATTTTATCTCTCAATGTGTTGCTGCACAAACCCCCTAGAAGAAAAGAAAAGAAAAAAAACAACCATGGGAGATGACTATGACTCTGACATGGTGCCACTCTCTAGCCTATATATGGCTCTCGGACTTCACATATGAGATATTCCAACACACCTTCCAGCCATTTTATGCAAGAAAAATGATTTTTTTTTGCAAGCTTAAGTTAATCAAGTACCAGACATAGGAAGCTGATATATCCCTTTTTGGATATAAATATATTTGTTGAGTATACTACGCTAACTACCATTCCACTTCCTTTACCTCTGAGTGGCTTAACCTTTAAGTAGTTTTACTTAGAGGTTTTGACCTTGGTAGCACATCAATGCCATGGTCAAGCTCCCTAGATAGTAGAACCCCATCTGGGAGATCATCGTGAAACACATTCCTAAACTCTCACAATAAATCACTCAAAGCAACTGCATACTTTTGTTTTATTATCTCAGTGTTAGCGTTGGTATTTACGTTTTGTCTCACAAGAAGATAAAATAAGTTTTGAAAAATAGTGGTCTCAACCAAGGCCATTTAAATTAACACAACTTAAATTAGTTTCAACTATGAAAGCTTTATCAATCACATTTATTTCATCTATGGAAATAAATTATTGCAAGAGAGTACAAATATATACCTTCTATATGTCATCGATGTCGATGGTACGACACAACTCTAGGGACAAAATCATGGGTGGAGATGGAACCTCGTGCTCACCATGTAGCATCACTACTCTCCCCTCTTGCACAAACTCTAGGCTATTATCTTGGTAGCTACGACTCAAGGTAGGGCCAAGGTTATATAAACTCCCTGCCTATATAAGTATCGCAAGTGCATGACCTGAAAATCCAAACTGGCCTCATAGCCCTACATAGCTAAAGGTAACCCCAAGACCACTGTCTCCCAAACATTCTTATCACGACCATTACCACTAATGAGATAGTGTACTTATAGTTGCTCTTGGTCTCTGGCAATCGTAACTTCTTAACTAATGCCTAATTAAGGAAGTTGTGAGTGGCTCCATGATCAATCACAATAGTGACTCTACGACTACTTAACTTGCCATACAAGCGGACCAAATCATGCAGTCCCACTCATGGCTACCACACATTACCTTGGTAATGCAGCAAGTGTGGTACTATTCATATGGCAGACAGTGAGCTCTCAGAACCCTATGGAACTAAGAGGTTATCGCTACATAGTATGCAACTACCAACTTACCATCCTTCTTCACGTCGCTCTGGAACTACCTCTAGCTCCCAGATTTGGGCATGTTGCTTTACTATGTCCAGCCTCGAAACAATTAAAGCATATATTTTCCTTTCTAGCTTTCTTGTACAGTTCCTTCTTAATGGATTTAGATTGGTTTTTCTCTCAAAAAGGGCGTGGTTCTTTGCCCAGCGCTCACTCTTCCCTCTCATCTTCTCACATTGCCCTGCTTACCCCATGTCACCCTAAAAGAATTGGCCTGCATACCCCATGTCACCCTAAAAGAATTTCCTCTTAAAGTTGGAGCCCTATTTACCCTTGAAAATTTGGCCCTCTCGGCCAAACTCATCCACCAATCATATGCCATGAGCATGACACAGGCTGGCCTCTATGGGCCTCACCTCCTCTAGGGTCTGCTTGAGGTTGTGGATATCCGACCACTTCTGCAGAAACATGTTCACCAAGTCCTTATTTCTTTCTTTCTCCTCTCCCCCAAACAGCTTGAGATCCTTGAGGAGATTAGCAATCGCTGTGCAAACTGCTTCGCAAGCACTCTGGCGTGTGATCCTACTCAAGGCACTATGTCCTCTCGACAGAAGGAAAACGCACCCTCTTCTATGCGGATCTCGACGCAACAACACTCCCTGCGGGGAGAAGCAGAACTAGCGTCCAAACGGGATTGAATACTCCTAACCATGGAAAACATCTCCATCTATTTTCTGTCCAATGTGCTAGTGCTTGCAAACAACTTGGCTATTGACCCCCTTGAGATATCCATCTCAGCCTCTAAGTGCACATCCAACCATGGGTTGATTATCATCTTTATTGGCATCCTCATCATCAAGAAAATCATCCTTGAAGTAATTCTTATTAGTGTGGTGAGCTCGTAAGGGCTTCTTGTCCCACTAACTCTATGCTATTCGTCATTCGGATGGATCTACACGGTCATCTATAGATAGGGAAACATCAACCAACAACTACATTAATTGGAACCTCCTTGGTCCCTCGCGAGGTGGAAGGAGATCGCATCATCTTGTATGCTTACATAAATTTACATGAGCTTTTATTTTTGTTCAACTTTGTGCACAAATGTAAATTGCTTACCGATGTTATAATCTACCATGCTGAATTGATCTTTGCTCGCTTGTGTGCTCGACCTCAGAGAGTTCTTTTAAATGTGTGCTCCACCCAATTAGAGGAGAGAGACACACACACACACACACACAGAGAGAGAGAGAGAGAGAGAGAGAGAGAGAGAGAGAGAATGAGTACTTTGATATTTTATGTATCTATGTGAGAGAAGGAGAGAAATATTGTAATGAGAGAGATAGAGAGATAGAGAGAATCATTGTTCCAAAGCACGTACATGATAGAGCTACAAAGAGAACTATGAATTTTTAATCGTTTAAAATATTCATTGAATGTCACTTATGCGATGCCCATCATCATCATTCAAGCGACGCAGTGAGACATACGTCTTGTAAGTGACACCCACCAACAATCAGCAAGCATCACATATGCAATGCTTTTTTTGTCGCTTAAGTGATGTTTGTTGGTCACTTATGCGCTATCTGGGTGTCGCTACCTGAAGTCACATAAGTGACACAAACAAGCATCACTCTACGAGCAGGTTGTGCTGTAGTGGCCTTAGAGAATTCCCTGGAGGCTATAAAATCATTTTACTTGGTAATGAAGATAAAAGAAAGCTATTCGAAAAGAATATACGAGCTTATAATGCCTTGGCTTTTGTTTCACTCGTCGGTGCTCATATTGATGAAAGTTTTGGCAAGAATATAAGTGTGTATAATTTTCAAATCCATGGTAGTTTGTATCATGGTGTTGGAACATTGTTGCCGAACTAGACACAAGAAGACAATCCACAATATGCACAACTATATGTGTATGACACAGAACAGAGTTACAAAATCATTTAGATGGTATGCCTGGGTTAGATCTTGATCTATTGGGAAGGATGTAAGAAATGATGCATGAATGTAATCCATATGCCAATGTGTTTGTCTATGGGAACATTTCTGCAAAGTAATCCACATGTAGAGTTATACTTCAAGATAGTATTTGGTGCCAGCTGCTAGCAAGGTCGATGCTATTATGCCAAGGAAAAGGCGATGATTTTGATCTTGGGTTTCAAGATATTCAAATATTCTCCCATAATGGAGTGGTAAAAAGAATAAGTAACTTACATCGGTCATATATGCCACTTGTGTGTTCACGAGGATATATATATATATAAATATACACATACATATAGATATACATACATACATATATATATATATGTATATATTTATATATATATATATATATATATATATATATATACATATATGTATATATATGTATATATACATATATATACATACATATATACATATATACATATATGTATATATATGTATATATACATATATACATATATGTATATATATGTATATATACATATATATACATACATACATACATATATATATATATACATATATACATATATATATATGTATATATATATATATATGTATGTATATATATATGTGCCTTCCCATGCAATAATGAAGTTATTGATGCTAACGAGGACATGGCAAACGAGATGTGGGCAGCAGTTCATGAGAAAGATAATGAGAATATATCCTCTATTATTTCACCTCCATTCTCTGAAATGGATTTTACCAGGGTCACAGAAAACAACTCTAGGCGCCCAAGCACCCAGGAAGAAGTTCAAACAATTGTTTCTCCTAGAAGTAAGCATACAATGAAAACCTTACCATCTTATTTGGGAAAATATGAGAAGTGTTCTCAAACCTTAAGGATACCCTGCATGCATAGAAGGTTGACAAAGGAGATGGATATGGGTATTGTGCAAGCTATTTTGTTAGCACTAGTGGCTTGTACATTACCTTTGCTTGATTTGATAAAGCTTCAACCAGAGTTGTGGAATGATATTGCCACATGTTTGTCAGAGTAGGTATTGCTACAAAAGGGTCACCATCATTGTACTATACACCCTGAGACAAAGCATGTTATGCCAGTTCCTATCAACAAAGTAGGAAAATTTTGTGAGGATGATCAGGGAAATGCTACCCTCCCATTAGAAGTGCGAAAAGTAGCTTCAACTGCAATACTTGATAGTGGTGCAGGAGTGGGCATTGTGACAAGGTCCATTTGGAAAAAGTAGGGCAAACTAGCTATTAGGAGTACCAGGATGCACTTGCAGCTAGCAGATGGAAGCTTAGAACATCCCATTGGGATGCTAGAGAACATATTGGTCACCACATGTGGGATTGAATATGAGCACACATTTGCAGTAGTGGATTTTGGAAAGCATCCAAACTATGAAGTGATATTGGGTAGACCATTCATGCGACAATTTCAAATGATTCAAGATTGGGGATACAATTATTTGTACCTCCGACATGATTCTGTCATCACAAGGGTCAACCTAAAGAATCACTCATATTGTGATGTAACAAGGTCTCCAATAGATGAGTTTGATTCTCCTTCATCTGAGGGCTCAAGAGTTACATTGTCAGATGGGTGAGAAGATCTGTGGATGTGTGGAGCCTCATGTAAGGATTTCAACACTAAGAGACTTAAGGGTAATCGAAGTGTATCAGATGAGGCATACATTCCACAACCCTTCCTTGAGCACTTAATTGATCCCCTAGAATGGAGTCATGTCCTTTGCAATATTATCGACATGTGCTTTACCTAAGCCAATTCAATTTTGTGACTCAGATTATTATGACATTATTCTTATATGAATGGTACAACCACGTGACCTTCTAGATTATTTGTACTATGGGGAAGCCAATTCAATTTTGTGACTCAGATGGTTATGACATTATTCTTATATGAATGGTACAACCACGTGACCTTCTAGATGATTTGTACTATGGGGATGCATCCACAATAGCACTGCATGTAGAGGAAGTCTTAGTGGAGGATTTAACACTCGAATCTGCTAATGATGCTGATAAGGAAGATGGATGGGACTCTGATTTTGATGATGATGTGATAATCCCCGAGGAAGAGTTAGGAAAGGCACGCCTACTCTTGAGAGGAAGGGAGGTTTAAGTAGAGATCCCTCGAGGCCGACCGAAACGTAAATGCTGTAAGAGCCATAAGAGAATCCGTAAACAAGATGAGAGGAAACGATGTGAGAGAATACAAAAAGAAGACGAGGAGTTTAAGAATGAACACTCTCGACCACTACCTCACTTCTTAGGAAAGAATGTGTAAGATTCCTCCCCAGCCTTCGAGGCATACAGGAGTAAGAATCTCCCTTTTTGATCTTAAAATTATGCCCTCTCAAAAATAAAAGAAAGATTCTGTTAAAAAAAAAAGGAAGACCCTTTCCCTAGAATACTTCTCAGGAGTCACGCTGTTTTAAGGATTCAGAACAATGAGTTCAGAAGTGAAAATCGGTGTTTTGGATACCAAGGTTTTGGTCTTCATTCGAGTACGGCACAAAAGAAGTTCTTTATCTATTGGGGAGTTTAAGAAGTTATCCCCCAGATATTGTGAGCCTTATCTGACTTCAAAGAAAGTAAGTAACTTAGCTTACGAGCTTCTTTTATCTCCTCATCTCAAAGTTCTTAATGCCTTCTATAGAAAATTGTGCCAAACCCAAATCATGGAAAGACGGTAAAACTTCAGTGGCAAGCTACCGTTGGCTTCTAAGTTACGCTAGCTCCTTCCTTTATATAAGTCGTAACTTTTACTTGTCGCTCACAGTAATCTTACTCCCATCGATCTCCTTTCTTCCTAATCTCCTTCATGGCTTGGCAACAAGAATTAGTTTTATCCATAATGATTCCTCACCTTCAAGATGCAAGTGAGTCTGTGAAGAAGGATTTTATAGAACAGTATGAGCGCTCACTTTTCCCTCACTTGGGAACTTCTGTAGCGCAGACCAAATGGCGGACCTATCAAGACATAACTAGGGTAACACCCTGGGGTCAGCAGCACTTTCGCAACAATGTCCGCTTGGCCATGGTTATTGAAGCCTTGGGTTTGGGTCCCCGATACTACTGCGTCATGAGATCAAGGCATCCTGGGTTTTCTGAGCGGGTCTTCTTATTGGCGTGTTTTCTTCCTCATGAGAAGATATGCCTTTACCCCGTTTTTGGCTTGCCTCTTAGAGGTCCTTTTGTTAGAACACCTCATACCACTGAGATAGGCGCAGCAATAACCCACAGAATCATTCCCATAGATGAGTTACCTTATACTTGTGCAGCTTGTGAGGACTGCTTTTGTGATCATATGATGGACGGGCTTATGGAAGTGTAAAGAGTTCTTCTATCTTTACTGTATAAGTTCCGAGAATGAATAAAGTTTAAATCTTGTTCTTATCTTGAATCTTGCTCTCTTTGAGACTTTTTCTTGGTGGTTAATCCTGATTTAAATTTTTCTCTAAGTCTCATAATTCGTGCATCTTGCGAAATTATCCCAGTTTGCGAGATGAGGACATCTCGCGTTTTTTAAGTGGGGTAGAATGTAAGATTCCTCCCCCACCCCCTTTTTGATGTCTAGTATCTTCCCCTGTAATCAAACCTCTTCAGAAATATAAAGACCTTGTTGCTAACTATTTTAGCCTAGAGAGAGAAAAATTATTCTAGAGAGAGAATATTCAGATTTTGAATATTTTTGGATAGAAAAATATCTCTTATAATTCAGATGAGTTCTCCTGAAACAGAAATTCAAAAAGAATTTTCCAATGTGCAATTGGAATTAATTGGAAATAGGTATAAAGAACCTTAGTCTAAGGGTCTAGATTTTCAGAAATCTTTAGACTATGGTCTAATTAAGGTTCCTATGGGCCAATAGCATCAATCCATGTGTAGGGAGGAGATAAATCCAACTTGTAAAAAGAAAATACCCAAAAATGAGTAAATGCTCACATGAGGTGAAGAGTTGAAAATGTACAAGGATTATTAGTAAAAAACTATGAGCAATATTAAAAATATGACATATGTAAGGAAGGGGAATTCTTTAAAGGAGGTGCATATTTCACATAAGATGAAGAGTTGAAAATGTACAAGGATTATTAGTAAAAAACTATGAGCAATATTAAAAATATGACATATGTAAGGAAGGGGAATTCTTTAAAGGAGGTGCATATTTCACATAAGATGAAGAGTTGAAAATGTACAAGGATTATTAGTAAAAAACTATGAGCAATATTAAAAATATGACATATGTAAGGAAGGGGAATTCTTTAAAGGAGGTGCATATTTCACATAAGATGAAGAGTTGAAAATGTACAAGGATTATTAGTAAAAAAAAACTATGAGCAATATTAAAATGATTCCATTATGACACATATGTAAGGAAGAGGAGTTCTTTAAAGGAGGTGCATAATTCACATGCTTGAATGAGTTTTAAACTCATAAAAATTGAGATATTTCATCTCTCCTCTCTCCTCATTCAAGTCTAGTTCCAAAAAGTTAGCTTAACTGACCTAAAAATGGTCAAATATTGACCAAACTGATTTAGAAAATTCTAGAATCAGTTTGTTTGGTTAGGAGCTCAATTTTTCCTATAAATAGAAGCCTCCCCCTTGTTGAAAAATATATAGTGTTTATGCATCGTTACTCTACTCCACCTAAGCCAAGAACTGTGAATTCATTTAATAATTCACTAGTTTTTGGAGCTTCCCTCTTTCTTCAATCCCTATTAGTGGCTCCATCAACATACTTAACCAATTGATTGGTTGGGGGCCTCTACCGTGAACAAAGAATCAAGCAAGTTGTAAGGTAATTAGTGAATATTCATCTTTCTATAATTTCTCAATGTTTCTCTCTTCTCAACCCCTCTCAAGCTTGAGAAGTTTAATTGGTATGGTTTTTTTTAAATGCTATTGAAGTTTGAATAGTAGTGAAGAGTTACATAATTTAATAAATGCTATTGAAGTTAATTTTCATTTATGTTTAAATTCTAATGATTCTTATGTAAATTCTCTCTCTCACTCAAGAAATGGTCATACTCATGACCCATTCTCAATCCAAATCAAGCTTTTCATAAAGCTTTTCCTTAACCCAAGATTAAGCTATGCTTGAGGCCAAATTAATGGCTTTTTCTTATGTTTTTAGTTTATGTATATTGATGATTCAATCCATTATGGATTAAGGATCCAATTAGGGAATCATTTTAATTATTTCCTTAATGATAAGCTTTATCCCTTAGAAAAATTGAGATTTATCAGTCATAGCAGCGGAGCTATGGCAAAATTTTTATAAAAATTATGCATAAAAAATTTTCATTCAAAGCATAAAAAGAGGACTTCCTACCATATTCTAGGAATCATCATCCTAGATTAATTGAAAGAATTTCATTATAATCATGGAGAAATTGAATTTTAATATTATGCATAAAGGATAAAATTTTATATCAAAAGTGTTATTTTTACCATTTTTATTTTCATGCATAGAAGTATGCATAATGGATAAATTTTTATATCAAAAGTGTTACTTTTATCATTTTTACTTTCATGCATAGAAGTATGCATAAAGGATAAATTTTTATATCAAAAGTGTTATTTTTACCATTTTTATTTTCATGCATAGAAGTATGCATAATGGATAAATTTTTATATCAAAAGTGTTACTTTTATCATTTTTATTTCATACATAAAAGTATGCATAAAAGAAAATTTTTATATCAAAAGTGTTACTTTTATCATTTTTAATTTTCATGCATAGAAGTATGCATAAAGGAAAATTTTTATATCAAAAGTGTTACTTTTATCATTTTTAATTTTCATGCATAGAAGTATGCATAAAGGAAAAATTTTTATATCAAAAGTGTTACTTTTATCATATTGGATTTCATGCATATAGGTATGCATAAAAAATATTCTTTTTATACTAAAAGTATGATTTTTCTCATAAATGGATTTTATGCTTAACTTAGATGCATAAGAGAAATTCTTTTATTCTAAAAGTATAATTCCCTACCAAATTGAAATCATGCATAAGAAGATGCATAAAAGATTGATTTTAATTTCGAAAGTGTTAGTCTCCTTAAATGGAATTTATGTATAAATAAATGTGTAGAGAAATCTTATATCAAATAAAAGAATTCTCTTTTTTAAAAAAAAGATATGAAATGTGATAAGATGTGATAAGAGGTGTATGAGATGTGATAAGAATTGATAAGATGCGTATGGAAAGTGATAGGATGTGATAAGAGGTGTGATAAGAGGTGATAAGATGCTTATGAAATAAGTTAGGATGTCATAAGATGAATTAAGATGTGTATGGGGGGATGAGGTAAGAAGTGTATGTGATAGGATAAGATGTATATGGGTTGTGATAGGGCGAGAATGGATGTGATGTAAAAGATTAGATGTGAAGGTATATGGGGTTATATAAATGGGAATGTGAAAATGGATGTATGTATGTGGATGTGTGGATATGGAGATGGGAGTGTGGATGTATGAACATGAAAATGGATATATGCATGAAGATGTATATGCATAGATGTAAATGAGGATGTGAAAATGGAGGTAAGCATGTAGATGTGGATGCATGTATGTGAATGTGAATGTAGATGTGAATGTGGAATGTGGATGTATAGATGTGGATGTATGGGAATGTGGATGTGGATGTATGTGAATGTGAATGTAGATGTGGATGTATAGATGTGAATGTGGAATGTGGATGTGGATGTATGTGAATGTGAATGTAGATGTGGATGTATGCGAATGTGAATGTAGATGTGAATGTGGAATGTGGATGTATAGATGTGGATGTATGGGAATGTGGATGTGGATGTATGTGAATGTGAATGTAGATGTGGATGTATAGATGTGAATGTGGAATGTGGATGTGGATGTATGTATGTATGTGGATGTAGATGTGGATGTATGGATGTGTATGTATGAATGTGGATATGGGATGTGGATGTATAAATGAGGATGTGAAAATGGAGGTAAGCATGTAGATGTGGATGCGTGGATGTGAATGTGGATGTGGATGTGGATGTGGATATGGATGTGTATGTATGAATGTGGATATGGGATGTGGATGTATAAATGAGGATGTGAAAATGGAGATAAGCATGTAGATGTGGATGTATGGATGTGAATGTGGATGTGGATGTGGATGTATGGATGTGGATATGGATGTGAATATATGATATGTGATGTGAAGGAATCTGAAGTGAAGAGATGAAAAAGGAGGTGATTGGATGAGTACACATATACATGGAATGTGGAATAAGTAATGTGGATTAATGAGGGATAATGTGGAAAAATGAGAGTTAATATAGAAACTGTATTTGTAAACTGTTTGTAAATGCTGTTTGTAAATGGCTGTTTTATGTCAAGAATGCTGGGGAAGCATTTTGACCGTCTTGTGATTAAGGTCGTGGAGACCTAACTGATAAAGTTGCAACTGCTGACGGAGAGTCAATGGAGGACGTCTCGCGTAGCAAGGTCGACCGAGGTCTTGACCAGCCTCGGTTCGATTAAAATGGTGAGCTTCCGGTACGGTGGATGAGGGACCAAGGAAGCGGCCTATGAGTGAAGCGCTAGGTCACTTGCGAAGGATCCTAGAGGGTGCTGACCATACGGTGCTCGGGCTCTGGGTCGCCTAGGATACCCACGCGTGCGTCGAGGAAGATATTAGAACAAGGAGTAAGAGTTGTTTTGTGAAACCGGGCATGGATCTGGTTGACTGACCTTGCTGGTCCTCAACGGATGAGTCCATGGCTCTTTTATATGGATCTGTTGGTTGATCTTGCTGATCTTCAACGAGAGTCCATCTTGATAAGTGATTATATTGCCGAGTATTATGGGCTAGGAACTATGGAAACGGCCTCTGTGTGGACAGGTGGTGAGCGTTCTAGTTGCCAATGATGCCATAGATACTCTGATGAAGGAATGATGGGAAATAATGAATCAACTGGATAAATTGGAAGATTGTGATCAGTGGTACTATGGTTTCATTAAAGGATTGTTTTAAAGTTAGCTGATGCTAAGAAAAAGGCAATTTTCATATTGGGTGTGTAAGTGGTGTGACTAGTTTTATGTTTGCATGAACTTCCGGCTAGGGGGCCTTGGAACTCTTTTCCTTGGTACCCGGGACAAAACCTAACCAAATTCCAAATTGGATCCTATCACTACAGTGGTTGGGCGGTTGGCTAACCCATGGGATCGGATGGGGTTAGGCTGGACTGATGGATCCGTAAACCGAGACTCAATTTCTGTTATTACGATAGATGAAGTAAGTCCCGGATAGTAATTGTTCTATGGATAGGAATCAACGGCTGTGCCTCTTGATGGGGAAAAAAGCGTTGATCCCAATGATCCAAGTGCAAGTTTCTTCCTTGATCCGACCGAGTATCTTTATAGGTGCAGTTGGATCAGCGTGATCAGTAATGATCTTGACTACGTTAGAGTAAAAAAATTATCCTGGTGGAATCGCCCGTGCTTTCCGGGTAAGGGAAGTTTTTCCGGGTTCGGTTTTGGAAAAACCGACGGATTAGTCTCTTGTCCGGATATCCGTGGACGAGGCCCCGAATGTGGGACCCCTGTCCCGTGCGAGAAGTGCTACTTCCGCTGCTAGTACCCGAATCCGTTGCTCGGTGGGAACAGGGGGATCTCACAGTTGGTATCAGAGCATTTGGTTAATAAAGATCAATTGAGAAGACAAATAGGTCAGAAATTTATCAAGAAACACAAAAAGGTTGTAATTGTGTGATATAATTCATACAATTTGATATTCAAATTGAAATTCGTAAATTGGTAATTGGGTCTTCAGATGCAAGTACCGCAATTATATAGAATCCTTGACTTGCTTGAGGCCTAGACATGATGGTATTTACCTTATAATTCCAAGGGCCGTGACTATCCGTATATACCGAGAGTATAACTGCAGCTCTTTACTGACAGTATATACGAGTAAATCTAAGACTTGAAATTATAAGCGTTAATGCTATCCAGATGATGAATTTGAATGTGGTTGATATGATTTTAATTCTGTTTGAGAACTGATGAATTGATTGGGATTCTGATTGAAAAATGATGATTTTTAAAATTTAGTTGAAATATAATAACTTGACCAAAACCGCAATGAGGATGAATGGGACGAGTCCCTGTAATGATAAATGATGATAATGATTTCAACAAATCACTATGAGATTAGTGGATTGTGCTGTCAAAGTACTACTGTTAACACTTGACTCGGTATATCAAGTTAAGGGATGACAAATTGAAAACTTGCTTGACTGAAATTCCCGTGGAGGAATGTTCAGAAAGAAAAAATTTCGATCTGATGGACCATTATCGTGTTAAAGATATGAATGATATGATCTGAAATGAATTTATTTAATGATGAGTTCTATATAAGGGATATTTATCCCCGTATTCTGTTGGGTTGACCAGAATATAAGGAACCCTAGAATAAATTGGATCTTAAGAAAAAGAGTTGTCCTCTACTTGGTGAGATGAGGACATCTCACACTTTTTTAAGTGGGGTAGAATGTAAGATTCCTCCCCAGCCTTCGAGGCATACAGGAGTAAGAATCTCCCTTTTTGATCTTAAAATTATTCCCTCTCAAAAATAAAAGAAAGATTCTGTTTAAAAAAAAAGGAAGACCCTTTCCCTAGAATACTTCTCAGGAATCACGCTGTTTTAAGGATTCAGAACAATGAGTTCAGAAGTGAAAATCGGTGTTTTGGATACCAAGGTTTTGGTCTTCATTCGAGTACGGCACAAAAGAAGTTCTTTATCTATTGGGGAGTTTAAGAAGTTATCCCCCAGATATTGTGAGCCTTATCTGACTTCAAAGAAAGTAAGTAACTTAGCTTACGAGCTTCTTTTATCTCCTCATCTCAAAGTTCTTAATGCCTTCTATAGAAAATTGTGCCAAACCCAAATCATGGAAAGACGGTAAAACTTCAGTGGCAAGCTACCGTTGGCTTCTAAGTTACGCTAGCTCCTTCCTTTATATAAGTCGTAACTTTTACTTGTCGCTCACAGTAATCTTACTCCCATCGATCTCCTTTCTTCCTAATCTCCTTCATGGCTTGGCAACAAGAATTAGTTTTATCCATAATGATTCCTCACCTTCAAGATGCAAGTGAGTCTGTGAAGAAGGATTTTATAGAACAGTATGAGCGCTCACTTTTCCCTCACTTGGGAACTTCTGTAACGCAGACCAAATGGCGGACCTATCAAGACATAACTAGGGTAACACCCTGGGGTCAGCAGCACTTTCGCAACAATGTCCGCTTGGCCATGGTTATTGAAGCCTTGGGTTTGGGTCCCCGATACTACTGCGTCATGAGATCAAGGCATCCTGGGTTTTCTGAGCGGGTCTTCTTATTGGCGTGTTTTCTTCCTCATGAGAAGATATGCCTTTACCCCGTTTTTGGCTTGCCTCTCAGAGGTCCTTTTGTTAGAACACCTCATACCACTGAGATAGGCGCAGCAATAACCCACAGAATCATTCCCATAGATGAGTTACCTTATACTTGTGCAGCTTGTGAGGACTGCTTTTGTGATCATATGATGGACGGGCTTATGGAAGTGTAAAGAGTTCTTCTATCTTTACTGTATAAGTTCCAGAATGAATAAAGTTTAAATCTTGTTCTTATCTTGAATCTTGCTCTCTTTGAGACTTTTTCTTGGTGGTTAATCCTGATTTAAATTTTTCTCTAAGTCTCATAATTCGTGCATCTTGCGAAATTATCCCAGTTTGCGAGATGAGGACATCTCGCATTTTTTAAGTGGGGTAGAATGTAAGATTCCTCCCCCACCCCCTTTTTGATGTCTAGTATCTTCCCCTGTAATCAAACCTCTTCAGAAATATAAAGACCTTGTTGCTAACTATTTTAGCCTAGAGAGAGAAAAATTATTCTAGAGAGAGAATATTCAGATTTTGAATATTTTTGGATAGAAAAATATCTCTTATAATTCAGATGAGTTCTCCTGAAACAGAAATTCAAAAAGAATTTTCCAATGTGCAATTGGAATTAATTGGAAATAGGTATAAAGAACCTTAGTCTAAGGGTCTAGATTTTCAGAAATCTTTAGACTATGGTCTAATTAAGGTTCCTATGGGCCAATAGCATCAATCCATGTGTAGGGAGGAGATAAATCCAACTTGTAAAAAGAAAATACCCAAAAATGAGTAAATGCTCACATGAGGTGAAGAGTTGAAAATGTACAAGGATTATTAGTAAAAAACTATGAGCAATATTAAAAATATGACATATGTAAGGAAGGGGAATTCTTTAAAGGAGGTGCATATTTCACATAAGATGAAGAGTTGAAAATGTACAAGGATTATTAGTAAAAAACTATGAGCAATATTAAAAATATGACATATGTAAGGAAGGGGAATTCTTTAAAGGAGGTGCATATTTCACATAAGATGAAGAGTTGAAAATGTACAAGGATTATTAGTAAAAAACTATGAGCAATATTAAAAATATGACATATGTAAGGAAGGGGAATTCTTTAAAGGAGGTGCATATTTCACATAAGATGAAGAGTTGAAAATGTACAAGGATTATTAGTAAAAAAAAACTATGAGCAATATTAAAATGATTCCATTATGACACATATGTAAGGAAGAGGAGTTCTTTAAAGGAGGTGCATAATTCACATGCTTGAATGAGTTTTAAACTCATAAAAATTGAGATATTTCATCTCTCCTCTCTCCTCATTCAAGTCTAGTTCCAAAAAGTTAGCTTAACTGACCTAAAAATGGTCAAATATTGACCAAACTGATTTAGAAAATTCTAGAATCAGTTTGTTTGGTTAGGAGCTCAATTTTTCCTATAAATAGAAGCCTCCCCCTTGTTGAAAAATATATAGTGTTTATGCATCGTTACTCTACTCCACCTAAGCCAAGAACTGTGAATTCATTTAATAATTCACTAGTTTTTGGAGCTTCCCTCTTTCTTCAATCCCTATTAGTGGCTCCATCAACATACTTAACCAATTGATTGGTTGGGGGCCTCTACCGTGAACAAAGAATCAAGCAAGTTGTAAGGTAATTAGTGAATATTCATCTTTCTATAATTTCTCAATGTTTCTCTCTTCTCAACCCCTCTCAAGCTTGAGAAGTTTAATTGGTATGGTTTTTTTTAAATGCTATTGAAGTTTGAATAGTAGTGAAGAGTTACATAATTTAATAAATGCTATTGAAGTTAATTTTCATTTATGTTTAAATTCTAATGATTCTTATGTAAATTCTCTCTCTCACTCAAGAAATGGTCATACTCATGACCCATTCTCAATCCAAATCAAGCTTTTCATAAAGCTTTTCCTTAACCCAAGATTAAGCTATGCTTGAGGCCAAATTAATGGCTTTTTCTTATGTTTTTAGTTTATGTATATTGATGATTCAATCCATTATGGATTAAGGATCCAATTAGGGAATCATTTTAATTATTTCCTTAATGATAAGCTTTATCCCTTAGAAAAATTGAGATTTATCAGTCATAGCAGCGGAGCTATGGCAAAATTTTTATAAAAATTATGCATAAAAAATTTTCATTCAAAGCATAAAAAGAGGACTTCCTACCATATTCTAGGAATCATCATCCTAGATTAATTGAAAGAATTTCATTATAATCATGGAGAAATTGAATTTTAATATTATGCATAAAGGATAAAATTTTATATCAAAAGTGTTATTTTTACCATTTTTATTTTCATGCATAGAAGTATGCATAATGGATAAATTTTTATATCAAAAGTGTTACTTTTATCATTTTTACTTTCATGCATAGAAGTATGCATAAAGGATAAATTTTTATATCAAAAGTGTTATTTTTACCATTTTTATTTTCATGCATAGAAGTATGCATAATGGATAAATTTTTATATCAAAAGTGTTACTTTTATCATTTTTATTTCATACATAAAAGTATGCATAAAAGAAAATTTTTATATCAAAAGTGTTACTTTTATCATTTTTAATTTTCATGCATAGAAGTATGCATAAAGGAAAATTTTTATATCAAAAGTGTTACTTTTATCATTTTTAATTTTCATGCATAGAAGTATGCATAAAGGAAAAATTTTTATATCAAAAGTGTTACTTTTATCATATTGGATTTCATGCATATAGGTATGCATAAAAAATATTCTTTTTATACTAAAAGTATGATTTTTCTCATAAATGGATTTTATGCTTAACTTAGATGCATAAGAGAAATTCTTTTATTCTAAAAGTATAATTCCCTACCAAATTGAAATCATGCATAAGAAGATGCATAAAAGATTGATTTTAATTTCGAAAGTGTTAGTCTCCTTAAATGGAATTTATGTATAAATAAATGTGTAGAGAAATCTTATATCAAATAAAAGAATTCTCTTTTTTAAAAAAAAGATATGAAATGTGATAAGATGTGATAAGATGTGATAAGAGGTGTATGAGATGTGATAAGAATTGATAAGATGCGTATGGAAAGTGATAGGATGTGATAAGAGGTGTGATAAGAGGTGATAAGATGCTTATGAAATAAGTTAGGATGTCATAAGATGAATTAAGATGTGTATGGGGGGATGAGGTAAGAAGTGTATGTGATAGGATAAGATGTATATGGGTTGTGATAGGGCGAGAATGGATGTGATGTAAAAGATTAGATGTGAAGGTATATGGGGTTATATAAATGGGAATGTGAAAATGGATGTATGTATGTGGATGTGTGGATATGGAGATGGGAGTGGGGATGTATGAACATGAAAATGGATATATGCATGAAGATGTATATGCATAGATGTAAATGAGGATGTGAAAATGGAGGTAAGCATGTAGATGTGGATGCATGTATGTGAATGTGAATGTAGATGTGAATGTGGAATGTGGATGTATAGATGTGGATGTATGGGAATGTGGATGTGGATGTATGTGAATGTGAATGTAGATGTGGATGTATAGATGTGAATGTGGAATGTGGATGTGGATGTATGTGAATGTGAATGTAGATGTGGATGTATGCGAATGTGAATGTAGATGTGAATGTGGAATGTGGATGTATAGATGTGGATGTATGGGAATGTGGATGTGGATGTATGTGAATGTGAATGTAGATGTGGATGTATAGATGTGAATGTGGAATGTGGATGTGGATGTATGTATGTATGTGGATGTAGATGTGGATGTATGGATGTGTATGTATGAATGTGGATATGGGATGTGGATGTATAAATGAGGATGTGAAAATGGAGGTAAGCATGTAGATGTGGATGCGTGGATGTGAATGTGGATGTGGATGTGGATGTGGATATGGATGTGTATGTATGAATGTGGATATGGGATGTGGATGTATAAATGAGGATGTGAAAATGGAGATAAGCATGTAGATGTGGATGTATGGATGTGAATGTGGATGTATGGATGTGGATATGGATGTGAATATATGATATGTGATGTGAAGGAATCTGAAGTGAAGAGATGGAAAAGGAGGTGATTGGATGAGTACACATATACATGGAATGTGGAATAAGTAATGTGGATTAATGAGGGATAATGTGGAAAAATGAGAGTTAATATAGAAACTGTATTTGTAAACTGTTTGTAAATGCTGTTTGTAAATGGCTGTTTTATGTCAAGAATACTGGGGAAGCATTTTGACCGTCTTGTGATTAAGGTCGTGGAGACCTAACTGATAAAGTTGCAACTGCTGACGGAGAGTCAATGGAGGACGTCTCGCATAGCAAGGTCGACCGAGGTCTTGACCAGCCTCGGTTCGATTAAAATGGTGAGCTTCCGGTACGGTGGATGAGGGACCAAGGAAGCGGCCTATGAGTGAAGCGCTAGGTCACCTGCGAAGGATCCTAGAGGGTGCTGACCATACGGTGCTCGGGCTCTGGGTCGCCTAGGATACCCACGCGTGCGTCGAGGAAGATATTGGAACAAGGAGTAAGAGTTGTTTTGTGAAACCGGGCATGGATCTGGTTGACTGACCTTGCTGGTCCTCAACGGATGAGTCCATGGCTCTTTTATATGGATCTGTTGGTTGATCTTGCTGATCTTCAACGAGAGTCCATCTTGATAAGTGATTATATTGCCGAGTATTATGGGCTAGGAACTATGGAAACGGCCTCTGTGTGGACAGGTGGTGAGCGTTCTAGTTGCCAATGATGCCATAGATACTCTGATGAAGGAATAATGGGAAATAATGAATCAACTGGATAAATTGGAAGATTGTGATCAGTGGTACTATGGTTTCATTAAAGGATTGTTTTAAAGTTAGCTGATGCTAAGAAAAAGGCAATTTTCATATTGGGTGTGTAAGTGGTGTGACTAGTTTTATGTTTGCATGAACTTCCGGCTAGGGGGCCTTGGAACTCTTTTCCTTGGTACCCGGGACAAAACCTAACCAAATTCCAAATTGGATCCTATCACTACAGTGGTTGGGCGGTTGGCTAACCCATGGGATCGGATGGGGTTAGGCTGGACTGATGGATCCGTAAACCGAGACTCAATTTCTGTTATTACGATAGATGAAGTAAGTCCCGGATAGTAATTGTTCTATGGATAGGAATCAACGGCTGTGCCTCTTGATGGGGAAAAAAGCGTTGATCCCAATGATCCAAATGCAAGTTTCTTCCTTGATCCGACCGAGTATCTTTATAGGTGCAGTTGGATCAGCGTGATCAGTAATGATCTTGACTACGTTAGAGTAAAAAAATTATCCTGGTGGAATCGCCCGTGCTTTCCAGGTAAGGGAAGTTTTTCCGGGTTCGGTTTTGGAAAAACCGACGGATTAGTCTCTTGTCCGGATATCCGTGGACGAGGCCCCGAATGTGGGACCCCTGTCCCGTGCGAGAAGTGCTACTTCCGCTGCTAGTACCCGAATCCGTTGCTCGGTGGGAACAGGGGGATCTCACAGAATGGATATCTATACTATGTCCAAGCACAAGATAGTATCAAAAACCAAGTAAAACGATCAGATGGATTCCAACCAGGAGAAAAGCTAAAAACTGTTAGCAAAAATCGCAAAAAAACAAAGAAACCAAAACAAAAACTCAAGTCTCAAACAGATTCAAAAGAGAGTGTCGGAAGTGCAAAGATAAAGGTTGAACGAAAAACTCAGATGCAAGATTGCAAAAGAGAGCTCAAAACCGCATGGTCTTCAATTAGTGATGACTCAAGTGGACAAGAACAAGGTCTCATGTTCCCCCCAACTTCACACAGTACACTCTTCAAGATCGGAAAATTGTTCTTCAAAAACAGCCCATGCAACAAAAGCCAAGCATGCCAGGGGTTTCATATGATGGTCCAAAAGATGCAAAAAAAAATTGATATCGCTGAGCGAGGAAAAGAGCCTCGCTATGTGTGGATTGCCACAGACTTGTCCTTAGATGAGGAGAAGTTATTAATTCAAACAATAAAGGAGTATCGTGATGTTTTTGCTTGGAGTTATAAAGACCTCAAAGGAGTTGATCCAAGCATATGTCAGCATACGATTCCATTGCGAGAGGATGCAAAGCCTTCCAAGCAACGTCCTTATACTTACAATGAGAGTTTTTGCATGAAAGATAAAAGAAGAAATAGACAAGCTCTTAGAGGCAAAATTTATCTATGAGATTGAACACACTGAATGGGTCTTCCTATTGAAGTGGTGCCCAAGAAAAATGGAAAACTTCGAGTATGTGTAAACCTCAAGAAGGTAAATGCAGCTACTGTACATGATCATTACCCACTTCCAATCATCACAGATCACGTTTTGGAACGTGTTGCAGGGAAAAAGGCATATAGTTTCTTGGATGGATTCTCCGGTTACAATCAAGTGTCAATTGATCCGAAGGATCAACACATGACAGCCTTTGCTATTGAAAATGGCATCTTTGCCTATCGTCTTTTATGCCATTTGGTCTAACAAATGCACTTGCAACCTTTCAGCGGGGCGGTTAAGGAGTCATGTATTCAAGGAGTACCTTAGGCTCTTTCTTGAGATCTTCATGGATGATTTATGTGTTCACTCACAAGAGCGTGATGATCATATCGAACATCTCAGACTTGTGTTTCAAAAGAGTGAAGTTTATCGTATATGCTTGAATCCTGACAAGTGCAAATTCATGGTAAGACAAGGGAAGATTTTGGGCCATATTGTTTCTCGCAATGGGATTTCAACAGATATGGATAAAATTGATGTCATTGTCTCATTACCTCGGCCTAGGGGTACAAATATTCATGGGACATTGTGGCTATGATCGTCAATTCATCTACATGTACGCTGTCCTAGCCAGACCATTATATGCTCTTCTTGTAAAGTTTAATTGGACTGACGAGTGTGAGGAATCCTTTGCAAAGTTGAAGCAAGCATTAGTGTCTGCACCCATCTTACGGGCACCAGATTGTAACCAAATCTTTCATGTCCATATTGATGCTTCAAACTTTGTAATTGGATGTATTTTGGCTCAATTGGGAGAACATAATAAGGATTTCCCAATCTCATATGCTAGTCGACAGTTGAACAATGCTGAGAAGAATTATACCACAACAGAAAGAGAAGGTTTGTCCATGATATATGTAGTGAAAAAATTTTGCCATTACCTTTTGGCAAACAAATTTATATTTTTTATGGACCATCAAGCACACTGCTATATTTGGTGAATAAGCCTTGTGCAACTGGAAGGATTGTGAGGTGGTTTGTCATCCTTCTTGAGTTTGATTTTGAAGTGGTAGTCCGAAAAGGAACAAATCATCTTAGGGTAGATCATTTGTCTCGAATCACCTCTGGAGAAGCTCCTATGGGTGTGGATGATTATATGTTAGATTCAACACTTTTTCTTGTAGAGACAGCTCCTAAATAGTCTGAACCCATCTTAGAAGTTTTGACAAGTGGGCAGATACAACTAGGGCGTCCTAATGTGCACCTATGGTGACCATTCAAGTTAAACTCAAGGAGATTATATCGTCAGGGTAATGATGGAGTGTTGCGGCCTATACCTAACCTTGACCAATATGAGGAGATCTTAGAATGGGCACATGAGGGTATTGGTGGAATTCATGCATCAGCTACTACTTGTGTGCGACGTATAACTCAGGATGGGCAATGGTGGCCTACCATAATGCTGAAAAATTTGTTCGTAATAACTGTGCTTCATGTCATATTCAACAACCAGTTCATAATATCACATTATTCCAAATTTCAACTACACCAAGTTGGAGTAAGTATATTGTGGACTATCTTCAGCATGGTCATACTGATCGAACAATTCCTAAATATCGCAAGCGTGCTATTGAAGTTGAAGTGGCCAACTATATGCTGATAGAGGGCCAACTCTACAAGAGGGGCAAGGATGGCAACTTATGCATGTGTGTATGTGAAGGTGACTACTTGAAAATCTTGGCTCATGCACATGTAGGTGTTGGGGGTGGACACTTTTCGGGCAATACCACAGCTAAGTTGATTAGGTGGTTTGGGCTTTGGTAGCCAACCTTACAAATGGATGCCGAAAAATATGTAAAATGTTGTGACGATTGTCAAAGGGCCAAGCCTCCCATCACAAAGGACAATATGCCATTGCTGTTGAAATTTGAGCTTAATGATGAGCTATGGTGGATCAAACACTAGAATCAACATAATTAACAAAGTGATTAGTAAGTGATTAAGATGTAATTAATGAATAATTAGCACATAGATTAATGTAGGCATGGATACTCAAAAACCAGCAAATTCTCATTAGGGCTATGCCTCAATTTATAGAGTTTACATCAAGCATCAAATCCCATTGATTTCTCCATGATTCACTCCCAGAATATCTCCACCTTTTGCCTGATTCTCTCCACCTCTTCTCTTTTCCCTGATTATCTCCCAGAATAACTCCACACTCCTAAATTCCCTCATGCTACCCATTATTCTCTCCCAGTAGATTCTTCTCACCTTTTCATCACAGGTTCTTTCACAATTACATCTCCTCTTTTACAGCCTCTATCCAAGAGCTTGTTCCCACACACACCCTATTCACTTGTATATTTCAACACCTCCCCTCAAGTGAATAATCCTAGCACACCTGGACCCTATATCAAGTTTCCCTCTTACTTGATAGCCCCCTGTGACCAGTGCCTCGAGTCCCTAAACTCATAGTCCTTGACACTCTCTCTCTCTATGTGTCCAAGGCTTACTATAGTTGCCTGCGACCTTGACTAAAGTGCTCACACATACGTCTACCACGTGGCCTACATCATATCGGTGGCTCAGAGGTGGTTTTACTTTATTGGGGCAGGTTACATTGGGTTGTGGGGTCTCTCTCTCTCTCTCTCTCAGAAAAGATGATCCGACTCCACTTCCCTTGGAGCCTCCATGAAGTTTGCCGATGTCGTTCCTTCTCCACTGGGTTTGTTGTATAGCAGTCTCTTGCCATGTGTCCTGGCTTTCCACATTTGTGGCAAGTGAAGGTCCTCCCTCCTACTCTGCCTCTTCCTCATCCTCGTCCTCGAGAGAATCCTCCTCGGGTGAAGAATGCTTTTTCCTCTCCTGTTGTTGAGTCCCTTTCTTCTCTTTGCCTCTGCTCTCTTGCTCCAGTAGAGCTGCTTCTATCTCATGTATCTTCAATTCAGGTACATTCTTTAGTGTTGCTACAATGTTTTCATAATCTCCTTTGTCCACACTCTTCAAAAGTATAGCTAATGCTTCATCATCTTCTACCTTTTTGCCAATAGCTGCCAACAGCTGTTGCTTAATGCTTTTATATTTGTTCAAATGTGTGATTAAAGGTTCACTTTCCTTCATGTCTAATTTGTAGAATTACATTAATAGATTTATCTTGGAATTTTTTGCTTGTGTACCAAATAATTTATTGAGTTCATCCCATGCATTTTTTGCCCACTGTATTCCTGTGATATGATGAATGATTTCATCATTTAAACTGAGTGCAATAAGTCCCAATGCTTTTTTATTTCTACTCTTCCACTCATTTTCTCCTCTCTCTGGGCATTCACATCTCTCCCTTCAACTAATCCCCACAGATTTTTCCTCATCAGCAAATACATGGTTTTTGTTTGCCATGTATAAAACTGTTCCCCATTAAATTTGGCTATTTCCTGTGCTGAATTCATGGTGATGTGAAGGGGGTCTTACCTCTTGATCCAAATTCAAGATTCAAGGGCAGTGTCTACCCTTTTACAACTCAATCTGGTGTTTAATAGATGATTATAATAATTTTATCAGCATAAAATCACCAGAAATTACATTAAATTAAGGGTAACCAGTTTGTACAGGATGGTTGGAGTATCAAACCAACTCTGATTTGTAATCTGAAGCTTTAGGAATCTGTATTCGGATACCTAATGGCTAATTTGAACCCTCAATTGCACCAAAGTATAGTGATTAGCACTGATTAATCATTGATTAGCAAATTAATGCTCTGGTTTGTGTGTAGAAAACAGAGTATGCGCACTAAAAAACTTGATTTTTTGCTAATTATCTACTAATCCTGATTAATCAACTAATGGGATCTTAAACCTGGTTGATTCTAGGCATGGCTCTGATACCATGTTGAGATTTGAGCTTAATGATGAGCTATGGTGGATCAAACACTAGAATCAACATAATTAACAAAGTGATTAGCAAGTGATTAAGACGTAATTAATGAATAATTAGCACATAGATTAATGTAGGCATGGATACTCAAAAACTAGCAAATTCTCATTAGGGCTATGCCTCAATTTATAGAGTTTACATCAAGCATCAAATCCCATTGATTTCTCCATGATTCACTCTCAGAATATCTCCACCTTTTGCCTGATTCTCTCCATCTCTTCTCTTTTCCCTGATTATCTCCCAGAATAACTCCACACTCCTAAATTCCCTCATGCTACCCATTATTCTCTCCCAGTAGATTCTTCTCACCTTTTCACAGGTTCTTTCATAATTACATCTCCTCTTTTACAGCCTCTATCCAAGAGCTTGTTCCCACACACACCCTATTCACTTGTATATTTCAACAATTGCGGCCTATGTTAAGCACACGTGTTTTTGCGAAATGGGGTATTGATTTTGTCGGTCCCATTAAACCTCTAGCTCGTCACACGCATGCCGAATATATTATAGTCGCAACAACTGACTATTTGACCAAATGGGTAGAGGCAAACGCTACAGTCAAAAATGATGCTAGAACCACAGTCAAGTTCTTGTATGAGTACGTGTTTACACGCTATGGCTTACCTATTGAAATTGTTAGTGATCAAGGTGTACACTGTGGGGTGTGGAAACCTTCTGCTGATCAAGCTAATTCACCTCACCCCGACCAAAATGCAACTTGCTGAAGCTACGCTCCCCCTGCTCGCGCTGACTGCACGCCTTCCCCCCTCTCCCGCCATCGCGTCTGCTCACCCCCCCTCCCCCCGCCTGCACTCGCGTTTGCCCCCCCTCCCCCCTCCCCCGCCTCACTGTCCTGCACGCCCCAGCGCTGCAGTGCCCGCCCTCTGCTCCTTCTCCTCTCCTTCGCGCCCTCCCATTTTTCTTCAGCGCCCGCCCCCTTTTTCGCCATCGTCGCCTTATCTTCCCCCCTGCCCCCTGTTGCGCGCTATTTTCGCCTCCACCCTTGGGGTTTTTTTGTCTTCGTTGCCTTACCTCCCCCCCCTTTTTTTCTGATTTTTCCATCCCTTGGGGTCTTCCTTTTTTTTCTTTTTGCCTTCTGCCTTCCCCCTCCGTCCTTTGTGTGCAGCTCGGCTAGACTCTCTGCTTTCACTCCGCCTTCGACTTAGCTTCAGCGACTTAGCTTCAGACACTGATGGAGGCTCCTCCCGCCCCACCTCAGAGAGACTCTCCCGCCCCTGGATACCCCCATCAGGCTTTCTCTTTCGCCAGAAGAGGACGCGAGCTTCGCCCGCAGAGGTGGAATGCCTCCAGGCACACTGTTGGCACTCGCCCCAGCAGAGGGGAGATCCGGGATCTTCTCTCGCCTTCTTGCAGATGTGGGCAAGATCCTGGACGTTCAGCCGTGGTCACTCTCAGATCGAGTTCGAGACTGCCCAGAGCATGGCCAAGGTCCTAGCCATGAGTCCCCTAGACATCAGGGGTGCTCAGACATTCTTCAGACCTTGGCAGCATGGCTTTGACCCAACAGTGGTGGCCGAGCAAGGAGAGCACCTTTTCCATGTTACAGTTTGCTTCCCTGAACTCCATCGTGAGTACCTGCCGCTCCTTTCTAGGCTAGGAGCATTGGTGGGTTCGGTGCTAGAGACTGGCCCCATAGCAGCTTCAGTGGTGGCTAGAGCAGCTGGGCTACCTTCAGTGGTGGCCAGAGCAGCTGGGCTACCTTCAGTCAGAGTTTTGGTTCCTGACATCTCCTCCCTTCCGAAGGTCATTCAGCTACCTAGGATAGGGGGGATGGATTGATCAGAGAGTGGAGTTCTCGGTGCTTTTTTTGCAGGCAGGTCAGCCATCTGGCCAAGGCCTGTCCTCGTAGGAGACCTCGATCCTCACCGCAAAAACCAGCAGGCCCCTGATGGCCTGCCCACCACAGATGCGGCTCGACAGGCAGCCTCTGGGACACCTGCACAGGCCGCAGAGACCTCAGAGTGGCAGCCTAGACAGGGGCATCGTCGAGGGGGGAGACAGCCACAGCAGCACGCCCCGAGACCGATTCAGCAGTAGCCACAGTCTCAGCATCACTGGGTTCCCGTGAGGAACATCTTTGCTCCCCTACAGGAGGAGACTCCTACGCGACGATTGAGGACCACGAGATGCTAGCACCCCCTCCTTCACTCCCCACCCCCATCCCTCCCTACAGCCTTGCTTCCACCTTCGCCGCCTCCCGTCGCTCCGGTTTTGGTAGTGGCTCCTTCTCCACCCCCCTCGCCCCCCCTCCGCCCCCCTCCGCCTACCTCAGCTCCCCGGGAGGCCCTCGCAGTCCCCATGCGTTCACCTGCAGTCCAGAGGGCTCTGAGCACCGATCTTGATCGAGCACCGGGAGAGGAGACTTACCATGCCGATTCAGGCTTCACAGATATCATCCATCCGCAGTCACTTGTCGCCTCGGCACTAGACAGTGCTCGGAGGCTTTTGATTACTCCTTCACACGGCTTTTTGGAGCCGAGGGCACCCATGAGCCAGCACACACCCATCCGAGTTCATGTAGTGATACCACCGGCCCGCAGGGAGGAGGCACTTGATTCAGCGGTGGCCTTCTCATTCCCTCTTTGTGGCCCATGTGCTTGGGAGGGGACTCTGGAGCTCGCTCTTAGCACCTTGAAGACTCAGGCAATTGAGTTTTCTCACCATGTGAGCGATCTGGAGGTGACAATTGTGATAGGCCGACTATGGGAGTTGGCTCATTTTTTCTTGGATCCCGGGAGTGTGGATGCCTCAAGGATTTTTCATTTGGTCATTCACATAGTGGCAGACTTAGCACGTGACCCTGGATATGTATGTATACACGAGGTTGCTTTGTCTGAGCAGGAGGCAGTCGCCATGGGACACAGCCACCACTGGCACCTGATCCGTGATTCTTGCAGTACATCGGGTGGGCAGATTCGCAGCCGCTCGGATGGGGACTACTCTCTCGGCTGAGACAGCATCCACCTCAGTAGGTCATCCATGAGGATCATCTCATGGAATGTACAGGGCCTTAGCGGAGCACATAATATACGCTATCGTGGTTGCTTGAGGCAGGAGCTTCAGAGATGCTTGGTTGGTGGTAGCATTGATATTTTGATGATGCAGGAGCACCATTTGGGTGAGAGCAGGATCCAGAGATATGGTTTGGTGATGCCTGGTAGATGGGACAGCATGGTCATTGCAGATGTATGGTGGTAGGCCATTGTGGATCGGGATCATTGTGCCTAGTAGAGCACAGTATGTCATTCCTGAGGATGCATGATGAGCTATTGGGCGTGCTCAACGTCTATGCGCCCAACCATGCTAGTGCCAGAGCAGAGTTCTGGACCGAGGTTACGAATGCATTGCCAGAGGCCACACATTGGTGTGTCGGGGGAGACTTCAACATGCTTGAGGACCCGGCCGATAGGGTGGGAGGCAGTCATGTTATAGTGCACGGCACGGAGCTTGCAACTTGGGAGCGATTTTGCATGTTACTGAGGATCACTGATGCATGGCAGCATGGGGCCTTCTCCCGCTCTCAGTCGCCCGGCAGCAGCAGGGAGGGACTAATCTATCACGGATTGATCGCTTTTATGTGGGCAACTGGTTAGGGGAGCGAGGGGGCTCTGTCGGCATTCTTGCTGGCACCTCATTTTCAGATCATGCGCCAGTTATTTTGACACGTGAGGAGAGAACACGGGAGCCCAACTTGCAGTTGAGGATCCCAGAGATGGTACCTACAGATCCTAGTCTCACTGAGGACATTGAGAGGATCTGGCATGATAGTCAGTGCTCTGACCAGGATGCAGCAGGCCACTGTGCCCATCGAGCTTAGCTCTTTTTTTTGCACGCTGCAGCTTTGACACGGTTGGGAGAGATTCGCGAGCGGGAGCAGCATCGGTTGAGACGCAGCCTTGCTTCGCTTCAGCGCCTTCAGGAGAAGCAGCCTACATGTGAGTGGATGGCGTCCCAGCTGAGCTAGGTACGCCAGGAGGTTAGAGAGGCAGAGGAGCAGAGACATGAGTTTTACTATCATCGCCAGGCCTCTCAGTGGACGCAGCTTGGTGATAGAGTGACTGGGGAGTATTTTGAGATTACTAGACCCTGCCATGCTCGAGCAGGAGTCCGTCAGCTTGGGAGGCCGGATGGATCGGTAGCTACTGAGCCCGGGGAGATCAGAGCCATTGCCCCACTGGGTTCTATAGAGACCTGCTTTCAGCGGAGCTAGCCACTGAGGCTCGAGATGCTTGCAGATAGACTGTGTGGGCCCATGTGCAGAGGAGGGTCACAGATTGTATGCGTACAATTCTTGGTGCGCCTCTTTCAGAGGTTGAGCTTGTTGAGGCCTTGAGGGTCCTACTGTGACATAGTTGCCCAGGGGAGGACGGACTGACGCCTGCCTTTTTTATGCGCTATTGGGACCTTTTGGGGCCAGGCCTCCGCAGGGGCTTTCAGTATGTTTTGGACACTGGGGTGATGCCACAGAGCTTTTCATACGGCTTGATCTTTCTTATCCCCAAGGGGGAGGGAGTATCAGATGTTCGGCATTGGAGACCTATTACGATCCTCAATACTGTCTACAAGGTCTTAGCAAAGGCCTTGAGTTTGAGGATGGGGGAGTTGATTCATGCTACCCAGACAGGATTTGTCAAGGAGCACAGTATCCTTGACAACATTTTCACCTTCTGGGAGGCGACGGCCCGAGCTAGATTTCTTGGTGAGGACTTGGTCGTGATGCTTCTCGATTTTGAGAAGGCATACGATAGAGTCGATTGGGGTTTCTTAGAGGGCACTATGCTTCGCCTGGGCTTTGAGCCAGGTTGGATTAGAGGGGTGGTGGCTTTGTATTCCACAGCTCATAGCCAGGTGGTGTTGATTGCAGGAGAACGGGGGCTGAGTTTTGAGCTGACCAGATCAGTCTGTCAAGGGTGTCCCCTCGCCCCTTTTCTTTTTCTCTTCTTTGCGGAGGCTATGAGCATGTATTTGACAGTAGAGGAGGTTGGTTTGAGAGGACTCCAGCTCCCAGTCCTCCAGGGGGAGGACCTGCTCGATGCTGAGTTTGCTGACGACACGGGTTTATTTTTGCATGGCAAGGAGGCCAATCTTCTTCGGACAGAGCACTCGCTCCACGTTTTTAGTGCACCTTCAGAGCATTGATCAATTGGCGCAAGACAGTGGCCTTTTGGATCAGTAGCGCTCCCACTCCTGCATGGAGCCCGGACCCAAGTTTTAGATGGATTCCTCCTAGCACAACAGTGCGGTATTTGGGATGCCAGATTGGACTAGATTTGTCACCTGAGCAGCAGATTATTGCCCCGCTTCTTTTGAGCATTCGGAAGAAGCTTTTGTATTGTCCTTGGCTAGGAGGGTGGTGGTGGCAAATCAGGTGCTGTTAGACCATGTGGTACATTATGTCTTGCTGGATCTTCTCGAGCAATTACATCCGCCAGGTACAGAGGCTGATCAGGAACTTTCTTTGGTCTGGGCGGGACGGTCAGCCAGCCTGAGCAAAGGTTGCATGGGCAGTTATTATACTTCTGCTGGCTCAGGGAGGCTTGGGCATTATAGATCCAGTCGATCAGAGTAGAGTCTTATTGGGGAAGCTTATTGTTCGAGGGCTGCTTCCAAGCACTGAGCCTTGGAAAGAGCTTCTCTTGCAGCAGCAGCGGCTCTGCAGGCTCGGGCTCCCCCAGCAGGGGGCACTTGGGCACCAGAGATTCGATGGATCTTCATAGAGATGAGGAGGACAGGCCTCAGTAGAGGATGGGAGGACAGATTTGCTTTGAGCATCTTGAGAGCTTGGGAGCTACTAAGACCGGGGCTCTCTCAGCACCTCCTTCTTGTGTTGAGGAGCGGGCCAAACAGCCGCTCATCTGGAGCCCAGCGGTTTGCACAGAGCAGGTTCATACGCTGGGTTGTCGGCCTCGTCTAGCCTGGGGACCTTTGGCGGGGCAGGCCCAGCACACGTAGCTTTGGAGACTGGCAGGCCTTCTGCAGTCTCCCAGAGGAGTTCCAGGTGGAGAGGCTAAGTCACTTCAGAGGGGGGTTGATTATGAGGGATGACATTCAGGAGGCACTCATCACAGAGAGGAGTGGTTCACGCCTATCGAGCTAGTGGCCCCACGGCGGTGGATGGGAGCCTTTACACAATTGGAGATCCTGATTGCTGTCAGAGCTTGCACTGAGGACGGCAGATGTCTTCTACTATGAGATTCAGGATGAGGGCAGACTTCAGAGAGTGGAGGTGGTCACCTTTGGTTGCAGAGTGCACCTTTCAGAGGATACGGGTAGTGGCCGCCGCTTCTCGGAAGTGGCATATTGACCAGACCCTATCAACCCTAAAATTGTTACTCGCAATGGGATTTCAATAGATATGGATAAAATTGATGTCATTGTCTCATTACCTCGGCCTATCAACCCTAAAGGGGTACAAATATTCATGGGACATTGTGGCTATTATCGTCGATTCATCTACATGTACGCTGTCCTAGCCAGAAGACCATTATATGCTCTTCTTGTAAAGTTTAATTGGACTGACGAGTGTGAGGAATCCTTTGTTGAAAAGTTGAAGCAAGCATTAGTGTCTGCACCCATCTTACGGGCACCAGATTGGAACCAAATCTTTCATGTCCATATTGATGCTTCAAACTTTGCAATTGGATGTATTTTGGCTCAATCGGGAGAACATAATAAGGATTTCCCAATCTCATATGCTAGTCGACAGTTGAACAATGCTGAGAAGAATTATACCACAACAGAAAGAGAAGGTTTGTCCATAATGATATATGTAGTGAAAAAATTTTGCCATTACCTTTTGGCAAACAAATTTATATTTTTTGTGGACCATCAAGCACTACTATATTTGGTGAATAAGCCTTGTGCATCTGGAAGGATTGTGAGGTGGTTTTTCCTCCTTCTTGAGTTTGATTTTGAAGTGGCAGTCTAAAAAGGAACAACTCATCTTAGGGCAGATCATTTGTCTCGAATCACCTCTGGAGAAGCTCCTATGGGTGTGGATGATTATATGTTAGATTCAACACTTTTCCTTGTAGAGAGAGCTCCTAAATGGTCTGAACCCATCTTAGAAATTTTGACAAGTGGGCAGATACAACTAGCGGGTCCTAATGTCACTACAAGGGATCAGGCTCATACCCGCGCTCCTAGCCGCTAAAAATGACTTGTGAAAAAAAGTAACGGGCCCGTGTATCAGCGCGTGTATCATCGCGGCCACAGACATGCGTGTAAACGCGCGTGTATAGCACCTCTCAGACGCGCTTATACACGGGTGTGTAGCCGCGTTCTTTTTACAGACGCGTTGATACATGCGGCTATACACGCTTTTTCTTATTTTAGACGTGCCTATACACGGGTGTATAGCCGCGTCCTGTTCAGTTCAGATGTCTCAGACGCGTTTATTCCTGCGTCTATACACGCATTTCTTTAATTTAGATACGCTTATACACGCGTAATTACCAGTTTTGACGCATTAATACACGCGTATTTTACAGGGTATCCGCGTAGATACACGCGAGTTTTAGCACTTTTGACGCATTTATACACGCGAACAGAGTGCAAAAAAAAAAATCCAGGGAGTGCTATTTGGTGCTTGAATACTGTTCCAACATTCCAGCACCCAATAGCACTCTCTAGAATTTTTTTTTTGTGCATTAGACCATCCACGAAGAACATATGCACGAGGGAGATTAAGACAAGAATGACATGAATGCATACATTGTCAATACACGATTCAAGACAGAGATGAATGTAATACTATCGATCAATCAATTCAATATTACTATCAAAATTTCATACATGTATACAAGGGAGTCCATATCTCGAAGTAGCCCATGGCTTGAGCTTACAAAAAAATATATACAATCACATCCTCAATATGGAATGTGATACTATAAGTCTGAGTACTACTCAGACCCAGATGATGACTCGGTGCTCCCTCCATGCTCAGATGAGCTCACATCAGTCGGAATGTCCGATGAGTAGTGCTCACGTCCACCCTCTGCAGCAGCAGAGCGGCCGGTGGATCATCAGCAGCTTGTGCCTGTTTAAGTAATATATAGTATATAAGTATATATATATGTAATTCAATAAACAAAAACCATTCGTTTAGAATTTTCAAGTACCTCTCGACCGTATGGTCTCATGGCCATCTCAAATTGCGCGTCCGTAATACGTCCCTCGGCTCTGAAGATGGCCCACGTGTCACGTCTGCTATGCCGACGAGCATACGCAGTATCGTGGGTTGTGGGCAACCCGTCGCTGTATCATAATCAACACAATTTGTAAGATTAAAACAATCATAGAATCAATGAATTAAGTAAACAATCAAATAAAGTGGCAAGATACTTACGAACTCTGCCTCCCATGACTCGACGCCGCCAGATCCGAAATGCGAAGATCCAATGGTCTCCATCTGGATCCGTCGTGCCTCCACATGCTGCCTGCTCTTCACGCCACCCTCTGCTCGTTTCTTTGCCTCCTTCCACTCGCGTTTGTGCGCAGTGGCAGGTTTCTCGGCAGGATAGCCACCCGCAGCTACATTTAGCCGGTCATCGTACGCGAGTTTTTTAAGGTGAGATCTTTTATTACTTAAGATCTCCCTTATTCGTGTCCTTCCCCATACATCCGAGAATGTAGCATGTGGGGGATTGGGGTACCGACTATGTACAGCCTCTATCACTTCCCCAACTAATCGGCTATTTTGATCTTTAAATTTAATAAAACAATTTCTATATGAGTTTGATACTACCCCACGCATGTACTCCATTACCTCCCTCCCCCTCGCATCCATCACTATCCCGCCCCTATCCGTCACATCATAGCAAACCACTCTCTCCATCTCTCTCATCTCCTCCTCTTCCGAACTGTCTCCTCTAACTCTTCTCCCTCTATCTCCTCTCTCACCGCGTGCCCTACTACCTCCCCCACCTCCCCCACCTCCCCCACCCAAAGCACCCGCCGCATCCTCCACTCCCACTCTTCCTACTGCTGCGGGTGGAGTCACGACTGGGGGATTGTCTACGTGACGGTGGTTGTGAGCCCTGACGTGACGGTGGCTCTGAGGGAGCACGTGATGGTGGCTGTGAGGGTGTACGTGAGTGTGTCTGGGATGAGGTATGTCTCCTCGGTGGACGTGGAAGAGGAGAAGTTGCATGCCGTCTCGTCGGACTCGGAGGAATAGACGGCACTGGAGTGCCCTGGATACTCGCGGTAGGGGTATAGACACCAGGCAGGGAAGGAGGGGGATGGGCATACATATACTCTGTAAGCTCAACCGGACCAGGATGGTGCCCAAAATGATTCAGCATCTCCATCAGCCAATTGCTGTACGCAAATGGATCGGATGAAGAACCTGGAATATCCATAAAGAACCTGCAACAACAAACATCTTCATGTACATCATGGACTATCTCTTGACTCACATTCAAGTCAGTTGTGTTGCCTACAAATCATGAATTCTGAAACGCAGTCTCTGCAGAAACGCGTGTATACACCCGTCAAAAAACGCGTGTATACACCTGTCCAGAAACGCGTGTATATCCGCGTGAACAGACTCTGCAGACAGATTACACGCGCTTTTACACGCGTTTCTACACGCGACCTGCGAAATTTTTTTTTCAAAAAGATCGACCCCCGACAAAGACAGAATGTCCTTATGAAAGAACCATTGTCGCCCCAGTCAGGATCATTCACCCAATCGTGTGCAAATAGCATAAACAAAAGGACGGAGACAAACCCAAAGAGCAAAGAGCAAATAGCATAAACAAATCTGACAAGGCACAGGACAAAGTGACTCACCTCTAAAAAAGTGAGTCTTCTCTGCTCCTTCTCTGCTCCCTCCTTCTCCCGTGTGTGTGCTCCTTTCTCTGCTCCCTTCTTGCTATTGGAAGAGGCGAAAACAGGCGAAAAACTCAAACACTGTTGATTTGTTTGTTCAAAATCTATATTTGGGGAAGGCGGGCTATTTTTAGTTTAAACATACCACCGCGTTTATATTCGCGTTTATAAACGCATGTATTTTCGCGTGTATGGATTTTAGCTGCGTTTATACAGGCGTTTTGCAGAAATTACCCACGTTAATACACGCGATTTTTAGGAAGTAGCCGTGTTAATACACACAATTTTTAGGAAATAGCCGCGTCAATACACGCGATTTTTGTGCTTTCATTAAAAACATATTATGATTTTGTGTTTTCTGATTTGTACACAGGATGTCATCAACCTCTTCAAGCAGTTCTGGGGAAGATGAGACAATGCGTCATCGTAATCGCGATGTGTGGTTGGGACAACGGATCAAATGTATGTGTAATCGATGTCAAGGATGCATTGTACGAGCACGTCGAATTACCATGAATCACATCTCCATGTATGGAGAATGGAATCAAACAGGTTTAGAGGTGAGTAGATGTAAATTGATGGTATTCAAATGAATCATGGTATCCAAATTAAATTAATAGAGTTGTAATATATAAACTCTAATTGAAGCAGGATGCAGTACCATACCCTAACATGGTACCCTACGCGCGACGAGAGCACGTAAAGCGTCGACGAGATGATGCTGGAGCTTTGGGATCTATTGTCAGAGATGAGTGGGAAAGGGATGACAATAGCCCTGCACCCCACGAAGTTGTGGAAGAGGAGGTGCTTGATGATATGGTGCGGAATCTTTTTAAGGATGATCCCAAAGGTATGGACAAGGATGATATGGAACAAGAGCATCTTTATAAGGCTTCATTGACACCGGTGTTTGAAGGGTGCACATTCTCAGTTTTACGTGCTTCACTTGAACTACTTAATATACAAACTTGAACTTTGCATTAGTTGTAAGTGATTTGCTTTTAATATTTATTCACATTGCTTACACAAATATTGGTTCTATTTTGGTCCAGTGCACTATGTTCAATGCTATATGGTGTGAAGGCAAGCATTTTCGAACACAAAGAATTGATGAAAAGAGAAATACACAAGATTGTGGTGTCATTAGTAGCTTTGAGGGAGCTAATGGAAAAATGGATGATTATTGTGGCATAATCCAAGACATATTTAGGCTTGACTTTCGTCGCTTCTTTGTGTATGTTTTGGATGTCAAATGGCAAATGAACGTGGTGGAAAAAGGGCCTGATGCAACGATAAAACGCCATGCAAGTGGATATGTAACTATTGACTCTACAAAGTTCTGGCAAACAAAGAAAGATAGGCTCGTATTGCCACAACAATGTGAGCAGTATGCATTTTTTTACTAATGTGTTTCATGTACATATATATCTAAGCTCGCGTACCCCTTCACTTTTGATATGCTAATTAATTACTATACTGTGTGTATTTGAGTAGGTTATCTATCTACCAATGGTGCATGAAATCAAATGGTGGTACGTCATCCCTATTGCACCACGTTCCAAAGTGATGTATAATACATTCACTGATATGGAGCATATGGAGGATGTAACAAGCCGCAATGAAGATGATGTCGAACATGCCATTGAAGATGTTGTGATCGATGATCAAGAAATAAGAGATGATCATGATAATGAGGATGAGCATGCCATTTCTCATGATCATGAGAATGACCCTACCATTGAGGATGATGGTGATGTTGATGAGGATGATCAGGACATCGATACCATTATCAATGGAGTACAAAATATCGATAGTGGAATAAATTTAATCGTAGCCTTACCAATTGATCAAATGGATATTGATGTTGATCGTTTGGCAAGGATGGATCTTATTGAAGATGAGATCGAACCCTAACCAATCCGTCACTCACTGTATGTTCTAAATTGATGACATTTCTATCATCTCATATGCATGATTTATTTTTAAATATATTTCATTGTTGTAAATGCATGTAGTGGGATTGTGTAATGATGTATACTGTAATGTACTATGAGATGGTTTAAGGAAAATAGTTTTTAATTTTGTAAAGGAATTCAGTTTTTCTCTGCCATGCGTGTATTAATCCGTGTATAGTGGTGTGTATTTATCCGTGTATAATAGCGAGTATTAATCCGTGAATATTACCGTGTATAGATGCGTGTATTACTGCCTGTATATAAACGCGTTTATACACGCGTTGATAAATGCAAACATACACGCGAACTTAAATGCTAAAATACACGCGCCCGATTCTATTCAAATACAGGCGCGACCATACACACGTTCGTAATTTATCGCGTGTATGAAACGCGTGTATGGCAGCATTGTGTTGTAGTGTGTGGACCTATGGCGACCATTCAAGTTAATCTCAGGGAGATTATATCGTCAGGGTAATGATGGAGTGTTGCGGCTTATACCTAACCTTGACCAATATGAGGAGTCTTAGAATGGGCACATGAGGGTATTGGTGGAATCCATGCATCAGTACTTGTGTACGACGTATAACTCAGGATGGACAATGGTGGCCTACCATGCATGCGGATGCTGAAAAATTTGTTCATAACTGTGCTTCATGTCATATTCAACAACCAATTCATAATGTCACATTATTCCAAATTTCAACTACACCAAGTTGGAGTAAGTATAAAAGAACACAATCCTCTAAAGGCATAAGGACCCACATTAGTAAAAGTGAGAATTTTTAAACAGTGATCTACCAAAGAGCTTCAATTGTAGTGTTAATGCCTTACCTTTGGTTTTAAGAGGTAGGAAGGATAGCAATTGTCGAGGAATTTGAGCAAGATAAGAGGATTTAGGTAGTGAAGTGCTAGAATCTATGCTCAAAGGAGACTCATGTAAAGTTGGATTTGTCTTAGGTACACAAGTTGATGGTGGAAGTGTGTAACAAGGAGAAGTTAGGACAATTATTGATTCAATACATGTTTGGGGAAGGTCAACACAAGGAGATTTGCAACCACCTATCCTATCTTGAAGAGGTTGTGTTGATTTCCTTTGCACCCACTGATATGAAAAACCAAGAGTGGCTTTTGGAAACTTATTGATACACTCTTCTGGCTCTAGCAAACCATGGCATTTGGGAAGCCAAAGTGCTGTTGCACCCTCATAATAGCCTTGTGCTTTAAGAACATGCTTTGGGACCCAATGAGTAACAATCTGAGGTTTAGGCTTGGAAAAGATATGCTTTTTAGGAGGTTTAGCAACTAGGCTAGATGGTATAAGTTTGTACGCATGTTTGGGTAGCCAAATTGACAATTCCTTCTTGCCTGGCCTTCTTTGAGCAGTGACTAGAGTAGTTGGAACATGCCAGCCACCATGGCCCTCATTTGAGGACTCATCGAGATTATCCACATCATTTGTCTTGGAGCTTGAAGAGCAGATGTTGAAATTAGGTTGTGTGTAAGGTAAAACTACCACCCTTTTGACATGATAAAACTCATGGAGCAGCAGATCCCAAGATGCAATCAAAATCAATTTGCAATTTGTATTGTCTATTCTTCCAATCTAATGAACAATTGGTAGCACTTAACCATGATCAACCAAGAACAACCTCTACCCCACTGCCTTGGACTTACTAGCCACATAAAAGGGAACTGACATCTGGTGACCCTGAATGGATATCATAATGACACATTCTCCCTCTATAGGGTTGTCTTCACTTGAGAAGCTTCGTAAGTCAATAGATATGTCAACAAGTGTTGGTTGTCCCAAGGCTACCCATGTGTCAAATGAGAGAACATTATAATATGCACCAGAGTCAATTAAGTCAGAGACAAAGTAGGTAGTCTCATGAAGATGAAGAAACACGTGAATATTGAAAGGATCAACATATTGTTCAACATCAGTAGCCAACTGTAAGGTCAACACAGAAGCCTTGTGATGCTCCTTGGCTTTTGCAACTCTAGCTTTAGCTTCTTCTTGAGCCTGACGTTTAAGTAGGTCATGTGCTTCTTTCCGTGTGTTGGAAGCATGCATTTGTTGAAGCATGGCTTCAGTTAGTGATTCATTGTATTTCTTGAGACGACTTCCATTAATGAAGTCAAGCATTTGCTCACCTTCTAGTGTCTCTAAATGCATTGCACCACTAGGAGTAAGCTCATTAATCACAAACGGTCCTAAGCCACGTTTCTTGAGCTTTTGCTTATGCTTCTTAAGTGTGTACAAGAGCACAAGGTCCCCTTTTTTGAATCGGCCAGTTGTTACATTTCGATCATACCATTGCTTTTGTCTCCTCTTCTCGGCATACATCCCTATTACCGCCGCCAATATGCGGGTCTCATCAAGCTTTTCCAATTCATCAATACGTTGAGAAATCTCATGACCAGTCCAGTCCAATTGTTTAGCAACTTGTAGAGTAGGTACAAGAAATTCAATGGGGAAGAATTGCATCTAGCCCAAAAGCAAGCTCAAATGGGGTTGTGCCCACATATGTTTTATAGGCTGTTCTATATGCCCAAAGAACTGAGTGCAAATTTTGCTCCCAATCAGTCCAATGTCTCTCAACAATCTTTGTGAGTGCTGTGCAGAGAATCTTGTCTCAGCTTGACTATTGGTCTGGGGATGATATGGTGCAGAACGCTTGTGAATTACCAGAAATTCTTGAAGTAAAAACTCTATGACCTCATTCACAAAGTGCACACCTTGATCACTAACAATTTCAATAGGTAAGCCATAGCGTGAAAACACGTACTCATACAAGAACTTGGCTGTGGTCCTGGCATCATTTTTGACTGTAGCTTTTGCCTCTACCCATTTGGTCAAATAGTCAGTTGCGACCATAATATATTCGGCATGCGTGTAACAAGCTGGAGGTTTAATGGGACTGACAAAATCAATACCCCATTTGGCAAAAGCACGTGTGCTTAACATAGGTTGCAATGGCATTTTGTCCTTTGTGATGGGAGGTTTGGCCCTTTGAAAATTGTCACAACGTTTTACATATTCTTCGGCATCCATTTGTAACGTTGGTCACCAAATCCCAGACCACCTAATCAACTTAGCTATGGTATTGCTAGAAAAGTGTCCACCCCCAACACCTGCATGTGCATGAGTCAAGATTTTCAAGTAGTCAGCTCCACATACACACATGCGCAAGTTGCCATCCTTGCCCCTCTTGTAGAGTTGGCCCTCTATCAGCATATAGTTGGCCGCTTCAACTTAAATAGCATGCTCTCGATATTTAGGAATGGTTCGATCATTATGACCATGCTGAAGATAGTCAACAATATACTTACTCCAACTTGTAGTTGAAATTTGGAATAATGTGACATTATGAATTGGTTGTTGAATTTGACATGAAGCACAGTTACAAACAAATTTTTCAGCATCCGCATGCATGGTAGGGCACCATTGCCCATCCTGAGTTATACGTCGCACAAACACAAGTAGTAGCTGATGCATGGATTCCACCAATACCCTCATGTGCCCATTCCAAGATCTCCTCATATTGGTCAGGGTTAGGTATAAGCCGCAACACTCCATCATTACCCTGACGATATAATCTCCCTAAGATTAACTTGAATGGTCGCCATAGGTCCACATTAGGACCGGCTAGTTGTATCTGCCCACTTGTCAAAATTTCTAAGATGGGTTTAGACCACTTAGGAGCTGTCTCTACAAGGAAAAGTGTTGAATCTAACATATCATCATCCACACCCACAGGAGCTTCTCCCAGAGGTGATTTGAGACAAATGATATGCCCTAAGATGAGTTGTTCCTTTTCGGACTGCCACTTCAAAATCAAACTCAAGAAGGATGACAAACCACCTCACAATCCTTTTTTCACTGCATATATCATGGACAAACCTTCTCTTTCTGTTGTGTTGTTCAACTGTCGAACTAGCATATGAGATTGGGAAATCCTTATTATGTTCTCCCGATTGAGCCAAACTACATCCAATTGCAAAGTTTGAAGCATCAACATGGACATGAAAGATTTGGTTCCAATCTGGTGCCCGTAAGATGGGTGCAGACACTAATGCTTGCTTGAACTTTTCAAAGGATTCCTCACACTCGTCAGTCCAATTAAACTTTACAAGAAGAGCATATAATGGTCTGCTGGCTAGGACAGCGTACATGTAGATGAATCGACGGTAATAGCCACAATGTCCCAGGAATATTTGTACCCCTTTAGGGTTGATAGGCCAAGGTAAAGACAATGACATCAATTTTATCCATATCTGTTGAAATGCCATTGTGAGAAACAATATGGCCCAAAATTTTCCCTTGTCTTACCATGAATTTGCACTTGTCAGGATTCAAGCATATACGATAAACTTGACACTTTTGAAACACAAGTTTGAGGTGTTCTATATGATCATCACGCTCTTGTGAGTGAACACATAAATCATCCATGAAGATCTCAAGAAATAGCCTAAGGTACTCCTTAAATACATGACTCATTCCGCTGAAAGGTTGCAGGTGCATTTGTTAGACCAAATGGCATAACACGATAGGCAAAGATGCCATCTTCAGCAGTAGAGCAAAGGTTGTCTTGTGTTGATCCTTCGGATCAATTGACACTTGATTGTAACCGGAGAATCCATCCAAGAAACTATATGCCTTTTTCCTTGCAACACGTTCCAAAACATGATCCGTGATTGGAAGTGGGTAATGTTCACGTACAGTAGCTGCATTTACCTTCTTGAGGTCTACACATACTAGAAGTTTTCCATTTTTCTTGGGCACCACTACAATAGGGGAGACCCATTTAGTGTGTTCAATCTCATAGATAAATTTTACCTCTACGAGCTTGTCTATTTCTTCTTTTATCTTTCGTGCAAAATTCTCACTATAAGTTTAAGGACGTTGCTTGGAAGGCTTTGCATCCTCTCGCAATGGAATTGTGTGCTGACATATGCTTGGATCAACTCCTTTGAGGTCTTTATAACTCCAAGCAAAAACATCGTGATACTCCTTTATTGTTTGAATTAATAACTTCTCCTCATCATCTAAGGACAATATGGTGACCAATATGTTCTCTAGCAGCCCAATGGGATGTTCTAAGCTTCCATCTGCTAGCTGCAAGCACATCCTTGTACTCCTAATAGCTGGTTTGCCCCACTTTTCTCAAATAGACCTTGTCAATGCCCACTCTTGCACCACTATCAAGTATTGCAGTTGAAGCTACTTTTCGCACTTCTAATGGGAGGGTAGCATTTCCCTGATCGTCCTCACAAAATTTTCCTACTTTGTTGATAGGAACTGGCATAATATGCTTTGTCTCAAGGTGTATAGTACATTGATGGTGACCCTTTTGTAGCAATACCTTCTCTGACAAACATGTGGCAATATCATTCCACAACTCTGGTTGAAGCTTTATCAAATCAAGCAAAGGTAAGGTACAAGCCACTGGTGCTGAAAAAATACCTTGCACGATACCCATATCCATCTCCTTTGTCAACCTTCTATGCATGGAGGGTATCCTCAAGTTTTGAGAACAGTTCTCATATTCTCCCAAATAAGATGGTAAGGTTTTCATTGTATGCTTACTTCTAGGAGAAACAATTGTTTGAACTTTCTCCTGGATGCTTGGGCGTCTTAAGTTGTTTTCTGTGCCCCTGGTAAAATCCACTTCAGAGAATGGAGGTGAAATAATAGAGGACATATTCTCATTAACTTTCTCATGAACTGCTTCCCACATCTCACTTGCCATGTCCTCGTTAGCATCAATAACTTCATCATTGCATGGGAAGGCAAGATAGTGGTCCTTTTTCTATTGGAATGTAGGGTCTTGTCTACTAGATTTGCCTTTGCATTCCTAGTTCGAGGTGTCTCATCAGTCTGCATTTCGGCATTTCGTGTTTGTAATCTAGTCATGACTCTAATGGCACGACATCCTCATTCTTTGATGAAGGTGGGGATGGAACTACCTCTACAAAGTTGAGTGAGACCTTTGGTTGAGAGGTGCCTTCCTCATGTGGTTTCAGCAAACAATCCTTTGTCTACACAACACCCTAGACAATATCTTTCAATTGGTGGAAACTGTGGTACTGTTGTATTGGATCGAGCTGCTTGCCTTTGGCGATGTGGACAATCACGAGCCCAATGGGCTTCTCCGCACTCATAACAGGGGCCCATTAGTTTGGCTTCTACTTTCCTTTGCTGCCATTGACCTGAGGGGCCTGGAGTCCTAGGTTGGTAGCTGCCTAGCAACATCAAAGAATTTTGTTCCCCCGGCTCCAGTGCTTGGCTTGGCTTGGATATGCGGGACTTTCAGATTTTCCTTGGATGAATATGATGCATATTCCTCCTCCACATAGCTTAGGTTTACCAAGTCTCTACACATATTTGAATTGTTGTAGTCAACAAACCTCACAGGAGCAGTCCCAAGAGCAGGAAGTTTAGCTCCAAGTATAGGTCGTGCTTGCTCTTGTGCCATCGGTGGCTTACGTTCAAAATTAGTATACTGTTGATGCATTTGTGGAGCCATTGCACCCCTTTGCTGCTCACTCTCCTGTTTCATTCTTAGAATGCGAGTACATTCCTGTGTGGTGTGGGTATAATTCCAAGCCACACGCCTGGCACCACTTCTTTGTGGGTTGGTTTGTGACTAGAGAAGAAAAGGTAATACATTCTTCGGTTTTATGGTTACTGCCACATGCTCCATAAAGATGAGGACCTGTAGGTAGTACACTACTCATTCGTTGGCTGTTGTTGTGGCTACATGGGTGAGTGATAGGTTTGTCCCAATCTCCTTAGCACTAGGTTACCTATCTGGTCTAGATTTACTAGTGTGCCAGACCCTGAACTTTGGTCATCACCCCAGTGATCTCTAGGTTGCACCTTAGGGCTAGTACCATCTTGGATTTTGAAGTTATCTGTGAAATCCATAGCATCATGGCAACACTCATTGAAATTTGTATGCTTCTTTGCATAGAGATGTGTGTGCAGTGTTGAATTTTTGAGTCCTTTTAAGAAGAGAGAAATTAATCGACTCTGAGTGGTGGGCTTCTCATCTTCTCGGCAACGATTAATGTACTGCTTCATCCTATTTACACAGTCTCTAACACTCTCAATCTCGCCTTGATTGAAAGAGTAGATGTTTGCTACTGTGTCATGCTGAATCCCCATCAAGGAAAAAGCAGCAACGAATCTCTCTTCCAAAACTCGTAAAGAAGATTTGTCTGAAGCCTCTAGTGCCTGAAACCAAGCAAGGGCCTTTCCCTCAAAATCCTTCAATTTGTGTATGCTTGTCAGTCACTTGCTCAGCTTGAACTGCTTGCCTAAATGCTGCTACATGGTCATATGGATCTCCCAACCCTTCGTACTTCTTTACCAGTTTCTGAAGAGTTGATGGCCTTACTCGTCTTGAATACTCATCATTAGGCGTACGGCCTCTCACTCTCAGTGGTTCCTCTCTTTGATAAGATGGTCCATATGCATCCCAAATTGGTGTGGGTCCCCTATTACCTGCCTCACCAACCCTCTCCAAAGATCTTGTTATCTGTATTTCAAGAGGTGCATATATGGGAGGCCAAGTTGGCTCTGCTACCCTCCGATTGTCATAGTGAGAGAAACGTTATCGTGGTGTGATCTGTGGTCCCACTTTTGGTGTAGGATAATATCTTGGTGCTAGAGTTGGGCTACTTGCAGTGGTCCACTTTGATGTCGAGGGTCCCTCTCTAGTGAACTCTCGTAGGGGAGGAGCAACAGTTTCTCCAAGAAAGGCTGTCTCTCCTGGTTTAGCTGTATTAGTTGAGAACACTTCCATGAATAATGGTTGTCCTCTCCACGTGAGCTCATGAATCTCCTTCCAATCTAAGGTTCGGTATTCATTGGCCCATTTATCAACGATTTGGTTCTTGTATCCTCCAAGCTTCTCGACTACCACCACAAGTGCTAGAGGAAGATCTAGCTCTGGCAATCTAGTTGTGGCATAATATCCTTCTAAAGAGTCCTTATAGACCTCTTGAAGTGGGTCATCCTGAAAGACCTTTGTCAGTGGAATTTGTCGTACAAACTCCCATTGGTTCTCAGCCCCCTGATCCATTTTGCTCTTGCCTTTCCTATCCCTTTCCAAATTTAGATCTACAAAAAGTAAATCATCTATGGATGGCTTTGAGGACTGGGCATTGGATGGTCCAGGCATGTCCGGCTCAATGAGCCAATCATCTCTAGACTCCCTTATTCTGGAAGGCTTCGATAAGTCTAGGAACTCAGTCTTAGAGAGCCCCCCTAATTTGTCTACATGCTCTTGATGATAGGTGACTTCGTAGTAGCGAACACCATCTCCACCCATGTACATGTTACCTTGCTCATTGATTAGAGGTGCTCTATCAAGCTCTAAGAAAAAGTCCGTAATCTTAATGAGATACCGTTGTTGTGGATCCCTAAAGATCTCATCTCCTTGAGCATTCGTGTAGACATATTGAAGACTCACATTGTGAGTGGTAACCCCATCATGTCGGCTTCAAATGGATTAAAAGATCTTATGGGTATCCTATTTGGGGGGCTAAGGGATGACTATTTGGCGGCCCTAGATTGTCCATAGACAATGAGCTAGTTGTCATGGAAAGGGTATCAGATTGGGATTCGAAAAAGGTTTCAGCAATATCTGCCAAATTTCCTACCGAGATTGGGTCCTACTTTCCTGCGTAGGTACTCTAGAAGGTGCCCTAGACCCTATGGCAGTGTCTATATGACGTCCCGACCGCAAGTGCATAAGGTCAAAATGCACAGAGAACTAAAATGCATAAAATTAAAGATGCAAAAAACTAAACTAAACTAAGAACAGAAAATAAACCGAACATGCAAAAAACTGAAACTGTAAAAATTAACCTCAGACAGTAAAAATTATCTTTAAACAGAATGACAGAAATGCAAATCAGACCTCTCTCTTTCGCACACAAATTGAAATTGGCAGGTTTAGCACCTACCTCCAATCCTTCGCGTGTGTTGAATCCTTGTCCTCACCTCAAGGGAGAGGTGTAGCTAGCCAATCGCACTCAAATTGCAAGACAATAAAGAGAATTTAACAACATATTAGTCTGAAATAAGTACCAAAATTAGTGCCAAAGCCTGCTCTCCTATCCAACGGTTTCGATTGGAGCTTAACAAGGAGTGGTAGTGTGTGTATGGTGCTCAACTAATGTAGGCACTCATTCCCCGGTAGGGGCACCATTGAAGAGCGGTTATCTCTACCGTGCAATATAGTGCTCATAGAGTACTACCGATCAACAAATGTGTTGAGAAACACAATGTCAATCCGAGGACTCGACCCGATTAGTGCATGAAGGCTTATCCCTTTTGCGGGGAGCTCACATACATGAACCACCACTTGATGATTCAACCATTCAGACACCTCAATAAATCTCTCAATCCTTTAAACCAACTACACTAATCAAGAGAACAAGCAATGCATCGCAATCTCATAATCCCATTCAAACATTGATTAAATCTTAGCTTTTCCTAATGCAAGCAAACCCATAAGCATGCATCTACTAACCCACAAGCTTAAGCAAGCATAGAATGTAACATTCACAAACCCACAAGCTCATAGAGAGAGTCTATCCATGAATAACTCATTGTTGCCAATGAAGTGGGCAAGAGCTTGCATCAATGGAGACTACACACACACACACTACAAGCATGCATACACAAGAGAAAGAAAGAAGCATTCAACTTTTCATAGATTAATCTACTTCAATGATGCTAAAAGAGATTAAGAGAAAGAAGTGGAGCTATACTCATTAATTAATGGAGCTTGATGCCCATTAGAGTAAAATAGAGAGAGTTAGAGAGTTGCCATAGCTTGAGAGCTCAAGAGCTTCACTCAATAGCTTATGAGAATGGCCAAAAAAACGTCCTCTTTCTTTAGCTAACATCTCTTTTATAGAGATGTCACTAACCCTAGACCTCTTTCACACATGGGCAGACAACCCCATAAGTGAGCCTTGCTTAATACACTTAGAACTCTCATTTAGAACCCACATTGGCCTAAAACGATTTACATTGCACTTCGGTACAAAATATATGGAAAAATTATGTGCGTCTTTATGTTCCCATGGCTACAATCCCTCTCTCTCGCATTAATTGCTTCCGGCCTCCTTCCGTAATCTGTGTTCCCGTGGAACACCCTCCACAACTTAGGATGCATACTAGTGGGGTGGGTATTCTTCGCCGCTGCAAAATATCTCCTACACATTTCGAAGTCACATCCAAGAAGTTACAATAAAAATAACTGTGAGCTGTGAAACACCCACCCATCAACTTGTCACCGAATTTCATATCACGTAGACATAGGTTGCAATAAACAATGAGTCTATTTATATAGACTACAACTAGAGATAATACTTAATCAATTCATTTGATGCAAAAAAATGAACATGCTATGAATACTTTTACTACAAACTCATACATAACTAACTTGAAGGATTAGTTATTGTAATTTTTATTTTGTTCCAATGTCAAATAGGTTTCGACTCATCCTCTAGTACACCACCTCCTCTAACATGCCTACGAGGTTCTGTGATAGGGTGAGGAGGTGTATCCTTGTCTCCATTGACAACTTCTGTGATGTTCTCTAGATCCGTGCAGTATGAAGCTGATGAGGCACTAACATACTACGAGCATAGAGTTCCATGTCGGTGTGTGAATTGTCGTTTGTGGAGGAGGTAAGTTCACCTCCACCCCCCCACATGACCTATTGCATGTACTCTCTCTCTCTCTCTCTCTCTCTCTCCTACTTCCCTGCACTCTCCTACACCACCATCTTTCTTGCTTTCATGATTTCTTACAGATGCATAGTGTTCTAATCTATTTTTGGGGTTTTTTGTAGGTTGCATATCTCCACCCCCCACATGACCTATTGGTTGTCCTCTCTCTCTCTCTCTCTCTCTCTCTCTCTCTCTCTCTCTCTCTCTCTCTCTCTCTCTACATCCCTGCACTCTTCTACTCCACCATCTTTCTTGCTTTCATGTTTTCTTACACTTGCATAGTGTTCTAATCTTTTTTTTTTGGGTTCTTTTTTTGCAAGTTGCATATCTCTACCATCTATCCCTAATCTCTCAGAGGTATGCCCCTTTTTCCTCTCCCTAATCTCTCCATATTTTTTTGATTTTATGCTTTGAAAATGTAGTTGATTAGTGATGCGTTAACTCTGACAACTTTACCGCCTAATCTCAAAGGTAAGCCTTCTAGTCTTTTGCTCTTTTTTAAATATATTTGTCACATGTTCATACTCTCTTGCATAACCTACATAACCACATCCATGCACATATGTAGATGGAGGACACCATATATAGCTAAGAAATCACCTCGAAATCACCCCTAACATTACTTCCCAACCAACTGGCCCACCTACCCCACGTGTCATGAGCGCTGACCAATTTTTTTCCTTCATTGCACAAACCACCCTTAAAGCAAGCACCATGGCTAGAGCCTATTTTACCCATGGAGAACCAGATGGAGGCCCATCGGCAACCACGACCATGTTCACACCCACACCCATACCATCCCCTACTACTCAAACGCCCCCACCCTCGGGCCATTCTTCCATCCCCAATCGTGGTTTGCATTGTTGGGTTGGTGGTGGTTGTTGTGGTGGTAGTGCTAGGGATGCATCTACCCCTCCAGGTGAGCGTCTACCCATACATAGTGTGGCCGACACCCCCATCTCATCGTGTCGATCTAGTCGGCGTTTTGGTAGCAGCCCTTTCCCCAATGGAGATCATCATCTTTACACGACGTGGGAAGGGAAGATCATGCTTGATGATGTAGGTTATGTGATGTGGAATCATGTGAGGGAGCTATGTGGCATAGTGGTTGCCCATGACACTCTGACCAAATTCATCCATCAGAGAAGAAAACAATAATCTGTAATCAAATCAAGAATGAGTTCAAGCCTTTCCCTGGTAGCAAGGAAGTACCTAACAAGTGGATCTACGATCTCATGAGAGATTGTATGAAACACAAGAGGTCCGATGTCACCCAATCAGTAAAAACGGGGGGAGAAAGCCTTGGTTTTGTGACCAAGAGAAATAGGATGAGGAATCATGAAGAAAACCCTCGACGATATGCACAACAAGAGGGAGCAGCGACCAAGCAACTAGAGAGAATGGGGAGCTTGCACCTCGCGAGTAGTGGATGGGACTCATTTTATGAGTATTTTGTAAGTATCCATGATTTTTGTAGCCTCTCGTTTGTATACCAGCTAGTGTATAGTTGTATGTTTTTATTTATTTTTTGTTTTCATGTATACAGGAGAGGGTGGTTAGACACCAGGCCACCGAGCTAGAGAAGAGTTATACATTCAAATATGGCACTTATGCCTTGCTTGAGGGCATTGAGCAAGACACGCGAAATGTAGATTGGACAGTTGTGGTTTCGGTAAGTGCTTCATACCATATGCCAATTTGAGGGTTCAATAAGTTTGTATATGCTAAACACTATTGCGAGCAAAATAGGTAGCTGACGAGGGCTACCTAAAAAGCTTCCCTCTCAAAATAGGTAGCTAACGAGGGCTACCTAAAAAGATTCCCTTTCATAATATGTGAAATCTCAAAAATGGCTTAAAAACATAGTTTTTTGAAAACACATCTAGAATTCCATATATAAATTTAAAAATTACATGAATTTTGCTATTTTTTTCAAGACGACTGAGAACACGTGTGACCTTCATAGATTTATAAACTACTGTTGTTTGTGACATAAAAATAAACTTGACTTACAAAATGACATAGGAGTCTATATAACTTAAAGAAATATCAATCTTTTTCAAATAAAAAGTCATTTTATAAATTTCATGAATGTAAGATACTTTTTTTAATGGACTTTCTTGGGACAAATTCTACCACTATGCATAAATATGCACATTAAGCACTCAAAAAATATTATCCTTGAGTCTATTTCTAGACCCAGAAAACAAAGCCTTTAGTATATACTTACCTTGACAGTGTGTATGATGTAATTATTTGCTCTATTATTTATAAGCAGATAGTGGGCATGATATACAACCAATGTTAAGAGATTGAAAAGGTCAACTTATAGGTGTGAAAATAGGTGTCGTTACATTGACATTTAAAATAATTTCTCAGTGGAGTTAGAGGGGCTGATACAAAGTTAGCCTCTGACTCTTTGTTAGGATTTTTAGAAGTGATATGTCCCGTTTGTTTACACTTGTTACATTTCATTTTGTTGGGATATTTGATCCAATAACTATTTGCCAAATGACCCACCTTTTTGCAATGGACACATCTTACTTTGATCACTTGATGTGACAAAGCTTGTTCGATATTCGATGAAGTTGTTGCATTTGAAGATTCAGCTCCTCCCTTTGGCCTCTTTTCTTCATAAAGACAAGATTGAATGACTCCTTCAAGGGTGGGATTAGGTATGTTCTTCAGGGTGGTGACTAAGGTGGGGTACACCTTCTTGAACAAAATAGCCACTACATCATCTTCATCCATTCTCGCATTCACTGATGCAAGTTGAGCCATAAGGCCCTTCAAGTGAGAGATGAAGGCTCCAATTCCATCTCCCTCTTTGATTTCCAAGCTGAAAAATTCAATTTTAAGTGAGATCTTGGAATTCTTACCATGAGCTCCATAGAGCTTATCAAGCTCGTCCCATTTCTCCTTTGCAGTTGGAAGCTGGTCCACATGGTGGATGAGAGCCTTATCAAGATGAAGCATGATGATGGCTTGTGCCCTCTCATCATCTTCAATATCTTCAGCCTTAGTTTGATCAATAACCTTGGTGTCGGAGATGAATGGCCAAAAACCTTCGGACATTATCTTGTACTTGACAAGGACTTGCCAAGTGTGGAAGTCCTCTCCCGAGAACTTGATTTGGGTGTTGTCCTTTGACATTGGTTATTGAAGGAGAATATAAGAGAGTAATGGGATGATTTATGAAGAAGAAAAAACCAGGAATTTGTGATGTGGCTTAAGTAGAGAGAGAAAGGCTTATGAGAGTGCAACAACCTTTAATCAAGTCAAGGATGTTACTTAAAAAAGGAGTTTAAGATGGTTAAGCTTATGGTTTAGCACTTAGGGTTTGTGCCCAACCACGAATACTTATTAACAGAGCTTAATTAGTGTTAAAGAACACTTTCTTTGGTGATTAAAATCACCATTAGTGTTTAGCAACACTATTAGTGCTTAAAAGCATATTGTTGGTGAGGACCAGCAGTGAGACAGAGAGGAAGAGAAGACAAAGATTGAGCTAACGATCTTTGGGTGGGCCGCCAAGCTGTCAGATCACGCCCAAGGCCATCAAGTATGTGGGCGCTTACTATTGCCAGAGCATCATAGGAGGTGATCCTTGGAGAAAAGGAGAAGGCATATCACAAGGTGTTGAAGTTTGTAGGCAGTAGGTATTGAAAAGCTACCAATTGCCAGTGGTAATGTATGAAGAGGTTGTGTCTCTTTCTTGTGGAAGATATTAAGTTGTGCTGAAGATATGTTATGGGAGGTTGGCACCATGTATTGAAGACATATATCTCTTATCTCTTCTTTCTTTTGTGTAAATCTGATGAATATTGTCCCTTGGGTGTGTATTGCATCATCCTATCTTGTAAAGATATATAGCATGGGCATGAGGGTATTGTGTAAAGATCTTGCATGATGCTGTGATATGAAGATGATGATGAGTCCTTCTTTCAAAATTGAGGAGTAGAAGACCTGGGGAGAGAGGATCCCTCATAAGAGAGGGGAAGGGCTGTGGTGGGCTAAAGGGAAGGATTGGGAGCGACCAGGAGCTGGAGTGGGCTAATTGTGAATGAGTGCTAGATGAAGATGGTTCTGAGGATGTAATGGATGTCCAACTATGTAAAGACGAAGACCTGTATTGGAATAAAGTTTTGTTTATGCTCTTGGGTCTGGTGTTCTGGGTGTGTTTGTATGCCTGTGTGGAAGTGTGACACTCTATAAAGGCGTAAACAGCTTTACCGCTTCCATGTCATCACTTTTTGGTGCCTCCACAGAGGAAGAAATTTCCTTCGATTTGTGAAAGAAGACAAGGGTTTGTGTGAAGAAAGATTTGGAAAATGGCTCAGGACTTTCCAGAGTATTGGGGATTGCCACAGGAGAGTGCAATCAGGTTTCTGGAAAAGATGGAGTTTACAGCCTTGATGAAAGATAGGGAAACCCCGGAGATCCTCTTTCAGATATTGACTTATTGCTTGCAGGGGGTGATGCAAAAGCATGGCTACGGATGTTTGTGACTACACACAGGAATGCTCATCAACAAGATCCTGAGTACCATGTAGTCAGAGCTACATTTTTGGCACAGTTTGTCCATGTGAGGAGTTCGAATGAAGTGTGGAAAGAGTTGTGTAACATTCAGCAGAAGGATAGTCAAGATGATGTGGATCAGTATTTAATTGAGTTTGGTAGACTGTGGAGTCTATGGTGTGAGGCTTTGATTCCTGAAGTACCCCCGCAGATGATAAAGAGAGACCGATTTGTGGCTGGTCTGGAGCCAACCCTCTATCTGAAGGTGGAGCTGAAGAACCTGATAGCTTTGAGGAGGCTGTCAGAGTTGCTGGAGAGAAGGAGTGGAAGGTGAAGCAGCTGAGGCAGTTGGGAATACAGGAAGAGCCAAAGAGGTTTGTGAAGATGCTAGAGATTGAGAGTATGCATCCTGGAAGAAAAGCTGCTGTTGTTCCTAAACAGGAGGATTCATTGAAGAAAGAGGTTCATGAAGCAGTGGAGCTCATGAAGTCTTTAAGTTTGAATTGGATAGAGTCTACAGGAAGAGGAAGAGGCATAGGTGTTATGGGAAGGAATACTGATGCATCATCTGGTTCTCAAGGAAATTCAGTAGATATTGGAAGAGGGAGAGGGTATCCGAGTGATGTACAATACTGGAATTGTGGTGAGTGGGGTCATATCAGTCCACAATGAGAGAAACCAGCCAAAGCTAATGGTGGTATGTATCAATTGTCTACAAGAATGAATAATAGAGTGATTGACCCTAATATGTAGATGAAGGATCCATTCATCCCAATGTTCATGAAGTCCATAAGGTCACATTTGCAGAGCTGGATATGAGACAGATTAACCTGTTGGAAATGGAGAAGGGTAAGGTTTTTGGAATCTGCCCTGAAGAGTTTTCAGAAGATGAGGAGGAGGAGGATGGGAGTATTGATGATGTGCAACCATATATGATTCAGCCTATGATTAGGGAAGAGATGAAGACTCCAATGTGCTATCTACCATGTGAACAGAGGAATCGTGATATGTTGTTTGAGAAGATTATTGATGATGCTGTGGGTTGTGAAAGTGATGCTAATGCTGAGGAACCTGATCATGTGTTTGAGTATGGATATGACTTGGATGATCTCTTTAATTCAAAAATGAGTAATGACTTGCATGTGCCAGTATTTCAGCCAGTCAAAGTAGAATGTGATGATCAAGATACTATGGATGAAGTACATATTGATGATCTGGGTGATGAGTTGGATATTGCAGCTTGTGAGAATGTGGATGATGAGCTGAACTATATTTTTGATAATGCATTGGATGATCTGTTGGAATTGGCTTCCTTGGAGAAGGTAACAAATGCTTGCATACCAGTTGTGCAGGAAGGGAGTGATGGTGTGACTGATGATGAGTTAGATGCTATTTTAGATGATGACGTGATAGATTTTGCATGTGCGGTTTGCAGATCATAAGCTGTGTGTTTCTTGTCATGCCCAAGAGAATGAGCCGGTTATCAGTAGTACTGAGAATGCATGTGAGGCTATTGTTATTGGTCGAGGGGACCAAGATGCTTTGCCTGGCAGTTTGAGAAGCTTAGACTTGGTAGAGATGCCTGTGCAAGATGTGGAGAATCTTGAAGGATCACCAATGGTCTTGAAGCTGGAGAAACTATAGGGAAGTGGCAATGATGAGTCTACAGTGCATGAAGTTGCTATGTTTGATGTTGATGGGTTGAAGGGAAATGGGTTTATGATGGAAACACCTCATGTTGATGCTCAACATATGGATGAGTGGTTTGGTTATAGTCTTAGTCTGGCAATTTGTTCAAAGGGAGAGTTGGAAACCAATGATGTAGATTGCAAATTGTGGATGACCATGAGATAGAAGTTGATGATTAGGTGTTTGTTAATTCAGTATATGATTATGAGTGGGATTCAGATGTGTCAGAGGGGAGTAGAGGTGAGGAGTGGTTGTTTCCATCACAAGACTATGTGAGGTGGTATGGAAGAGGAAGTGCAATAGTATATATTGATGATGCCATATATAAAGAGCCCAGGGGGTTGCTGAAAGTGGAAGACCATGACAGGATATATAAATGGTTATTTGACAGAGGAAAATGCTTGAAGGATTGGAAGGTGTATGCACCGAGATTTTTGTTTGATCTAGGGGGATAAATGATCTCTGTTTGTATAACTGCTGGACATGAATGTCTCAGCAGAAACAGGGGGTTGCTAAATATGTGTGAAGTTTTTTCAGAACCTCAAACTCAACTTGTACATGTGTACATAAGTGATGTTTCGTATTGTGGTAAAGTCATGGAGCACCCATTGACTCAGTGTGGGCGTCATGGATGCGGCAATCAGGCTTTAGGCTTTGATGGAAGTGTATGTGCAAGGAGAATGATGAAATCTTGGAAGCACAGGCTTGTCCGGAGCGTGGTCTGCTGGAGGTGGTATCAGTCATTCAGTCGCTCTGTATGTGTGCGTGTCCCATAAAAATAAAATGGCACTTGTAAGTTGTACTCGAAGGTGTGCATGGAAGCATGGGGGCAATCAATTGTTGGGATGCCAATTCAATGTGTGCATGAGCTAGATTTGGAAGGTCCTGGAAAAGAAGGTAATGGGAGTATTCGAAAAAGAAGGGATGCCGATTCGAGCGAGGCTGGTGGGTTCTTCGAGAAAAACGTCCACTACAGAGGAGGAGGGACAGAAGTCGCCAAGAAAAAACGAGGGGAGGTCGACTGTGCGGGGAAGCCTGAGGGGTGGCAGCAGTGGGGGCACGTGTCACCTGGTACATAGGAGGAGCTATAGAAGAGCAGGCCGGGCCAGTAGAGAAGTTCAAGTAGGTTCCTGAACACTCTGGGAACCTGAGATAGTCATGCATCGTCCAAAGCAAAACTCTTTTCATCTCCACCTCACACCTATTTATTGGCCTTGAAATGTAATGTACTTTGACACCTTGCCATAGTGTCTCAAGCTCCTCAAAATCAAAGGCTCGAGTTACACATCCATGTTTTCCACCTTATACTTGCCTAGTACATGCCGGTGAATCAGGTACGATCCTCATGATGCCATCGGTCGAGCGATGAGTAACATGCAACGTCATGTGAGTTCTACAATCTCCTTACATTTAATGTGTTGGATGCGAGGAATGATAAGGTAGTATCTCAAAACCTTTCGAGGAACTTTATCACTTTGTAGTGGAGGCACCTCATTCATTGGTTGGGGAAGATGAGTCTCAACCATGCTTTCCATATGAAGCCTTGCCACCTTCCACACTCTACCCAATGTGACAACTACACCTCCAGCCCGAGTTTTCCTCCCACCTCAACTCATCCCTCAAGGGTGTTGAATCAATCAAGTATCCCTCTCCAAGGTAAGCATTTCTTGCTTTCTTTCCTCTTTCATGGTTTCATGTCTTCTTCTAGGCTTTCATAGAAAGCTTGGAAATAGTTATATTTGAGCTTCTCTCCCTTCCCCTCTCTCCTTTTCTCCCTTCCCCTCTCTTTCCTCTCCCTTTCCCTAACCTTAGCGTAATTCATAAAGCTCTAATAGAGAGCTTTGATGGAGAGCTCTCCATCAAAGCTTTCTATTAAGCATTCTATGCATCACGCCAGGGTTTAGGCTTAACATAAACTAGTTTTTCCATTCACTTATGCATTAAGAGTAGGTTTTAGGGCACCCACCTCTTTTTCCTCTTGTTATTCTTGTTTACTAGTATATTAATGAGGAATAACTTTCTTATTTATTATGTTTCTTTTTTTTAAGGATTATTCAAGTGAGCCAGGTTTTGGGCTCATCCTCCTCATACATTAAGTTGCATAGGCCTTATGAATAGGACTTATACATAGCCCTCTTTATGCATAGGGCTTATGCATAGGGCTTATGTATATGGTTTATGCATAGCCTTATGCATAGGGCTTATGCATAGCCTTATGTAATAGGGCTTATGCATAGGCTATGTATATCCCTCTTATGCAATAGTCCTCTATATGCATAGCCTTCTTTATGCATAGCCTGATTATGCAATAGGGCTTATGCATAGCCTTATTATGTATAAGGCTCCATATTATGCATAATAAACTAATGTTTTGATTTATTATAATTATCTTTTGTATGTATTTAAGCGAACGACCTCCAAGGGCATAGGCCACACATATGTTTCATAATACGGATTTGGCTAGTAGAGGTAAGCCCTCTTTGTTTATGCTTCTCCTCTTTGTGTTTTTGCACCCTTGGGTGCTGGGGATTAAATTTAGGTCAAGAGCCGTATGCATAGGCCTTCTGCAAATACGATTTATGCATAGGCCATATGTCGTATGCATAAGGCTTATGTATACGGGCTATGCATACAGCATACGGCCTATGCATAGGCCGTGTGCATATGGCTTATGCATAGGCCGTATATTGTATACATAGGCCGTATGCATACGACGTATGCCGTATGCATACGGCCTATGCATAAGGCATGTGAATAGGCCTTATGCATAAGTTGTATGCATATGGCTTATGCATAGGCCATGTGCATAGGCTGTATGCTGGCTGTATGCTGTATGCATAGGTTTATGCATACGGCCTATGCATAGGCTGTATGCCGTATGCATAGGCTATAAGCCGTATGCCGTATGCACACGGCTTTTGCATAGGTCTTATGCATAGGCCGTATGCCATATGCATAGAGTATGCATAGGGCCTATGCATATGGCTTATGCATAGGATGTATGCATAGGACCTATGTATACACCATATGCATATGCCTTATGCATAGGCCCTATGCATAGGCCCTATGCTATATGCATAGGCCGTATGCATACGCCATATGCATAGGACTTGTGCATAGGACGTATGCATATGGCCTTATGCATAGGTCATATGCATACGGCATATGTATATAGCTTATGCATACGGCCTATGCATAGAGATATAGGGCATTGTTATATGCCATCTAGAATGTTGCTTATGATAGGAGTGGTTATCTGCGAGAAGGTGGTTATAGTGGAGAGGGACCCTCAATCTTCTCACTATCCTTCTCTTACAAAAGAGGAGTTACCTTGGGCTTTAATAGTGGGGAGCGTGTGGAAAGTCCTTAGAAGCTATCATCCGAAAGGGACATTGTCCTTCCTGCTTATCTAAGTAGTATTGTAGGAGGTCGTAACAATGTCCTAATATCACAGGTTGTATTTTTTTTATCTATGCTTGTGTTGTTGTTTTCTCTTGGTTGACTTGACATATGCAAGGTAAGTGGCATTATTCATTCAACCTCATGTTTATTGCACCCTTGGGTTCTAGGTTTAAGAAATGGACTTATGCATAGAGATATGAGACATTGTTATATGCCATCTAGAATGCTGCTTATGTTAACGGTTAGGAGAGAGTCGTTATCCCGCGAGTAGGTGGTTATAGTGGAGGGGGAGCCCTTGATCTTCTCACTATCCTTCTCTTGCAAAAGAGGAGTTGCCTTTGGCTCTAATAGTAGTGGGGAGTGTGTGGAAATTCCTCAGAAGCTATCATCCGAAAGGGGCACTATTCACCATGCTTGTCTAAGTAGTATTGTCGAGAGGTCTTAACAATGTTATAGTATCACATGTTGTATTCTTTGTCTATGATTTAAGTATGGCTTGGGTTAGAGCAATCGTGTTTTGTTTCCTATGCATGTATGTAGTAGCAATGTCGATCGACCCGCAAAGATCCTGATGTGGCCAATGTGCTGTCCATTATAAATGAAGGATATGGGCAGCAATCTTGGCCGCAGTTTACACAGACACATGTATGGTTCCATCAAACCTTTTCACATACACAAAGTTAATTTGTCTTATATTTTAATCTATTTGTCTTATGCATTCTATTTGTATTATATTTTACTTTGTCTTACATTTTAATCTTATATGTAGGCTCGGGGGGGTCACTATGTAAATCATCTACTATATCACGTGCGTTCAAGGCCTATTTAAAAAGTCCCTTATCTGTGAATTTTTTAGTGAACATAATGTATCTTTTCTTATTCAAATCTGTAAATTTTTTTTAAAATACAATAAATAAATCCCCTCTGTAAATATATTTATGTAAGTTTTAAATATTTAAAATGTCCTTCTGTTGAACCCACGTGATACTTACATATTTATACGAGTGACCCCCCCGAGTATGTAGGTAGGCTTACAGTAGATCTAGTCGATGCCATGGGAGTAGACTACCCCACTTGGCTAGTCGACATCGTGGGGGCAATCTACCCCACTTGCTTAGTCGGGGCTTACCACGCCTTTGATAGGCGGCGTGGGGCCAAGTGGTGCAGGCCCATCATGATATGGTTGTGATGAGCCTACCCCACCTTCCTCTACTAGACACACCCCTGCTCCCTTGCATCCAACCATCTTCACCACCACCACCACCACATAGTAGGGAGTCTAGGGGGTAGCAGACGTGCTAGCGGGGGGGAGACGACTGCTTTTGCTTTGGCAAAATCAGCACTAGGTCTCCTGATGCATCTCCCCAATATAGGGGGCTCATCATCTACACATTATGAGCAACCCTAACACAGGCTTCTCCATCGACATAAATTTGCACCCAATTGCACTTTGTCGATCTACCTTTGTCATCTTCTCATCGCCCTACAACATAATTTGTTAATGTTTGAGTACTTTAATTCTCTATCTCCTAAGTAGTGGATCACGACCATAGTCCTTCACCTGTTATTTAAAAACCACATGAGTTATTGGGTTGATATAAAGAACATATGATACATACCTACATGCACGTCATGCACGTCAAAGATAAAATGTGACCCCTCCAGGTGAGCGTCTACCCATACTGTAAGATTCCTCCCCCCAGCCTCTCAGGATGTCCAGTATCTTCCCCTGTAATTCATTCCCCTCTTCAGAAATATAAAAGATCTTGTTTCTACCTATTTTGGCCTAGAGAGAGAGAATTTTCTAGAGAGATAATATTTAGATTTTAAATATTTTTGGATAGAAAAATACCTCATCTTATTAAAATAAGTTCCCCTGAAACAGAAGTTCAAAAAGATTTTCAGAAGGTGCATTAGAAATTAAGTATAATCTGTTCAAGAGACATTATCCTAGGGATGAAGATTTTTTTAAAATTTTAAATTAAGGTTCCTATGGACCAATAAGATTCATCCAAATTTAGGGAGGAGATAAATGAAGAAATAAAAGAAAAATCCCCCAAAAATGAGTAAATACTCATATAAGATGAAGAGTTGACTAAGGACAAGGTTAATAGTTAAAAAAGAGAGAGGTGAAATGATGCATTTTTGACACCTCTGCATGGGGGAATTATTTCACATGCTTGACTGAGTTTTAAACTCCCCAAATAATGAGATATTTTCATCTCTCCTCTCTCGTGTTTCAACTAGATCCAAAAAGTGACCAAAACTGAACCAAAAATGGTCAAAAATTGACCAAACTGATCTGAAAAATTCTAGAATCAGTTGGCTTGGTTAGAGGCTCACTTTTTCCTAAAAATAGAAGCCCTCTCCTTTGTTGAAACTTAATAGTGTTTTATGCACTGTTACTCTGCTCCTCCCAAGCCAAAAACTGTGAATTTATTAATAATTCACTAGTTTTTGACATTTTCCTCTTCCAAAGATTGGTGGCCACTCTTGTTACAAACAAGAGTTCAACCCTCAAACCATCAAGCCAAAGAAAAGCTCCAAGAAATTATGTAAGTAGACATTCTTGTATTTTTCTTTATTGATTTTATGTTTTTCTAATGTTTATGATTGTTTGAAGTGATAAATGGATGTTATGCCTTGATCAAAAGGCTTTTCCCCTCTCTCTTCTTAGAATCAACCCTTCTTTTTCCTAGTTAAGTGAAAATTATTAGAATTAAACTTTTTATAATGTTTTCTCTTTTATAAGTGAATTTTGATTAGTATAGATTATTTTAAATCAATTAGAGTTATTTTTTAAGATAAAATTAAGTAGAAAAAATTAAAAAATGGTCAGCTATACAAAGGAGGTTATGGCAAAATTTTTGGAAATAAGAATCATCTTTTATTATGCTAAAAGAGTAATTCCTATCAATTCTATACTCTAAAAGTGTCATTTTCATGCATAGAGGATGCATATTGATTATTATTATTCTTATGCATAAATGTGTAGTTTTCTTTTATTATGAAAGTGTTACTTTCATCAAAATAGATTTTTATGCATAAAGGAATAATTTTCTTTTATTATGAAAGTGTTACTTTCATCAAAATAGATTTTTATGCATAAAGGAATAATTTTCTTTTATTATGAAAGTGTTACTTTCATCAAAATAGATTTTTATGCATAAAGGAATAATTTTCTTTTATTATGAAAGTGTTACTTTCATCAAAATGGATTTTTAGGCATAAAAGATTATGTTTTTATTGTAAAAGTGTTACTTCTATCATATTTGATTTTCATGCATAGAAGTATGCATAAAAGATTTTTTTATATAAAAGTGTTACTTTCATCATAAATGATTTTATACATAAATTAGATGCATAAAAGAAATTCTTTTATATTGAAAGAGTGATTTTCATCATAAATGATTGTATGCATAATCATATGCATAAAATATATATTTTTAGATTTAAAGAGTGATTTTCACCATAAATGATTTTATGCATAAATAGGATGCATAAAAAAAATCTTTTATTCTATACTCTAAAAGTGTCATTTTCATGCATAGAAGATGCATATTGATTATTATTATTCTTTTGCATAAAGAAATAATTTTCTTTTATTATGAAATTGTTACTTTCATCAAAATAGACTTTTATGCATAAAGAAATAATTTTCTTTTTTTATGAGAGTATTACTTTCATCAAAATAGATTTTTATGCACAAAGGAATAATTTTCTTTTATTATGAAAGTGTTACTTTCATCAAAATAGATTTTTATGCACAAAGGAATAATTTTCTTTTATTATGAAAGTGTTACTTTCATCAAAATAGATTTTTATGCACAAAGGAATAATTTTCTTTTATTATGAAAGTGTTACTTTCATCAAAATGGATTTGTATGCATAAAAGATTATTTTATTATTATAAAAGTGTTACTTTATTTATATTTGATTTTTATGCATAAGAGGATGCATAAAAGAAATTTATTTTTATTATAAAAGTGTTACTTCTAACATATTTGATTTTTAGATATGCAAAAAAGATTTTTTTTATTATAAAAGTGTTACTTTTATCACATTTGATTTTCATGCATAAAAGATTATTTTTTTATTATAAAAGTGTTACTTTTATCACATTTGATTTTCATGCATAAAAGTATGCATAAAAGATTATTTTTTTTATTATAAAAGTGTTACTTTTATCATATTTTATTTTCATGCATAGAAGTATGCATAAAAGATTACTTTTATTATTATAAAAGTGTTACTTTTATCATATTTGATTTTCATGCATAGAAGTATGCATAAAATATTAATTTTTTTTATTATAAAAGTGTTACTTTTATCATAATTGATTTTTATGCATAAATGGGTGCATAAAAGATAAATTTTTTATACTAAAAGTGTGATTTTCATCATAAATGATTTTATGCATAAATTAGATGCATAAAAGAAATTATTTTATATTAAAAGTGTGATTTTTATCATAAATGATTTTATGCATAAATTAGATGCATAAAAGAAATTCTTTTTATATTAAAAAGAGTGATTTTCATCATAAATGATTTGTATGCATAAACATATGCATAAAAGATATATTTTTTTATATTAAAAGTGTGATTTTCATCATAAATGATTTTATGCATAAATTAGATGCATAAGAGAAATTCTTTTATTTTAAAAGTGTAACTCCTACTAAATTGGATTTATGCATGGAAAGATGCATAAAGAATTTTTTTTAAATCCAAAAGTGTTATTCTCATCAATTTTGATTTTATGCATAGAAAGATGCATAAAGAAATCTATTTTTAGTTCAAAAGAGTTATTTTCATCAATTTTGATTTTAGGCATAAGAAGAAGCATAAAAGATTGAATTTGAATTCAAAAGTGTCATTCTCATTTAAAATGAATTTATGCATAGGAAGATGCATAAAAGATTGATTTTTATTTCGAAAGCATTATTCTCCTTAAAATGGAATTGATGCATAAATAGATGCGTAAAGAAATCTTATATCAAAAATAAGAATTCTCTTGTATTCTATAAATAGATATGAGGATGTGAAATAAATCAGATAGATGAAAATGATCGAAGAATGAATGTAGATATGGATGTGAATGTATGGATGTAAATGTATGGATGTGGATGTATGTATGTGGATGTGGATGTATGTATGTGGATGAGAAAATGGATGTATGGATGTAGATATGAATGTGAATGTATGGATGTAGATGTGAATGTATGGATGTAGATGTGAATGTGGATGTATGGATGTAGATGTGAATGTGGATGTATGAATGTGAATGTGGATGTATGAATGTGAATGTGGATGTGTGGATGTGTGGATGTGTGAAGATTGTTTTAAAGATAGCTGATGCTGCTGAGAAAAAGGCAATTTCATTTTGGTGGGTGTGTAAGTGGTGTGACTAGTTTTGTGTTTGCATGAACTTCCGGCTAGGGGGCCTGGGAACTCTTTTCCCTGGTACCCAGGACAAAACCTAACCAAATTCTAAATTGGATCCTATCACTATAGTGGTTGGGTGGTTGGCTAAACCATGGGACTAGATGGGGTTAGGTGGGACTGATGGATCCGTAAATCGAGACTCAATTTCTGTTTAGTTCGATAGATAGAGTAAATCCCAGACAAAAATTATTCTATGAAAAAAGAATCAACGGTTGTGCCTCTCGATGAGGAAAAAAGCGTTGGTCTCTATGATCCAAGTGCAATCTGTCCTATGTGGCATAGTGGTTGCCCATGACACTCTGACCAAATTCATCCACCTCCCATATCGGAGAAGAAAACAAGAATCTGTAATCAAATCAAGAATGAGTGCAAGCCTTTCCTCGGCAGCAAGGAAGTACCTAACAAGTGGATCTACGATCTCATGAGAGATTGTATGAAACACAAGAGGTTCGATGTCACCCAAGCAGTGAAAACGGGGGGAGAAAGCCTTGGTTTTGTGACCAAGAGAAATAGGATGAGGAGTCACGAAGAAAACCCTCAACGATATGCACAACAAGAGGGAGCAACGACCAAGTGACTAGAGAGAATGGGGAGCTTGCACCTCACGAGCAGTGGATGGGACTCATTTTATGAGTATTTTGTAAGTATCCATGATTTCTGTAGCCTCTCATTTGTATACCAACTAGTGTATAGTTGTATGTTTTTATTTATTTTTTGTTTTCATGTATACAGGAGAGGGTGGTTAGACACCAGGCCACCGAGCTAGAGAAGAGTTATACATTCAAATATGGCACTTATGCCTTGCTTGAGGGCATTGAGCAAGACACGCGAAATGTAGATTGGACAGTTGTGGTTTCAGTAAGTGCTTCATACCATATGCCAATTTGAGGGTTCAATAAGTTTGTATATGCTAAAACACTGTTGCGAGCAAAATAGGTAGCTAACTAGGGCTACCTAAAAAGATTCCCTCTCAAAATATGTGAAATCTCAAAAATGGCTTAAAAACATAGTTTTTTGAAAACACATCTAGAATTCCATATATAAATTTAAAAATTACATGAATTTTGCTATTTTTTTCAAGACGACTGAGAACACGTGTGACCTTCGTAGATTTATAAACTACTGTTGTTTGTGACATAAAAACAAACTTTGCTATTTTTTTCAAGACGTCTGAGAACACGTGTGACCTTCGTAGATTTATAAACTACTGTTGTTTGTGACATAAAAATAAACTTGACTTACAAAATGACATAGGAGTCTATATAACTTAAAGAAATATCAATCTTTTTCAAATAAAAATTTATTTTATAAATTTCATGAATGTAAGACATTTTTTTAAATAGACTGTCTTGGGACAAATTCTACCACTATGCATAAATATGCACATTATTTGACAAGCACTCAAAAATATTATCGTTGAGTCTATTTCTAGACCCAAATAACAAAGCCTTTAGTATATACTTACCTTGACAGTGTGTATGATGTAATTATTTGCTCTATTATTTATAAGCAGATAGTCGGCATGATATACAACCAATGTTAAGAGATTAAAAAGGTCAACGTATAGGTGTGAAAAGGTAGACTTCTATTCACATATATATGTAGAAGATGGTAACTATGGAGGCTCTGAGTAAACCTAAGCATGTTAAAAGAGTAGAAAATTGGAATATTTTTTTGGCAGGACAATCTTAAAGGCAGACATCATATAGCCTATGGGTGTAAATTTCGACCCACATAGGCATTTTTTTTCATGAAGGAACTTTTCGTTATGCAATAAAGATAAGGGTAGTAGGAAGAAATTATAGCATATATCATGTACATATGTGGTGGTGGCAAAAATTCTTATTATGTATATGTTGATGTTTGACGTAGATAGCCATCATCATGAACGTGAGCTCTGAACCCACGCTTGTGGAGACGACGATGGGATTTGTGCTGCCCGAGATCTGTTACCGAGATGTAGTGCTTTCGCTGTTGGTGGTGCTGGGCGTCTACCTTGTTTACACGCTGTGGACGAACATGGTGGTAGGCATGTGGTGGCGGCCTCGGCGCATCAGGCGGATGTTTGAAGCGCAGGGGGTGAAGTGCATGCCCGGCCGCTTCCTGTATGGCAACCTCCCAGAGTTTGTGGCCATCGGCAGAAATGCCCGCTCCCTCCCCATGCCTCATCTCTCCCATGACATCGCCCCCCGCATCCTGCCCCACTACTACAACTGGTCCAAAACATACGGTAAGCTTCATTTTCTTTTAACACTATCAAATAGATATTACTCTCAGTTGTCACCCTGCCCAACTCGTAAATAGGGCCTGCAAGCATCTTAACAATGGGTGGCGAGTCTCATCTTGTCATCTTCTTCCTCTAGTTCCTGGTCATCCCCTTGAGAAGGGCTACCCTCTTCACTTCCTTGTTTCTTCTTCTTTTGCTCCTTGACCTTGTAGGGTTTACTCTCACTTGGTTTCTTCTCCTTATTTTCTTGTTTATTGATGGCTTGCTGGCTTGTAATATGGCTTCATCATTGCTCACCATCACTGGTGGGGACTCACTCAGTCCAACCCCCATCTACTGATTGATATTGTTTACCGTATAACTTCCAATTATTACAAGTCCACAATGTTAGATATGGATAGGAATTGTTGAGATAAAACGTGGTGTATGAGATATGTGAAGGAGATTCACTCAAAGAATACAAGAAAATATCTTGTTTATTAAGTTGTTTATGAATACAACTAGGCCTCTTGCTCAATACAAAATGCCTCCTAGCTTCACCTTTAAATAGGTGAGCTAGTGGACCTTAAGTCTCTTCACACACACCCTTCTCCTCCCCTTTTACATAACCTTAGTCTCTTAATACCCCCCCTCAATACCAACTATGAAAAGAGTTGGAATAGGTGGTATTGGACATAGGATGCCTTTATAACATTCGGCGTACAAGGTTAGGAATATAGGTGTGGTTACATTGAGATTTAAAACAATTTCTCAGTGGAGTTAGAGGGGCTGATACAAAGTTAGCCTCTGACTCTTTGTTAGGATATTTAGAAGTGATATGTTCCGTTTGTTTACACTTGTTACATTTCATTTTGTTGGGATATTTGATCCAATAATTATTTGCCAAATGACCCACCTTTTGCAATGGACACATCTTACTTTGATCACTTGATGTGACAAAGCTTATTCGATATTTGATGAAGTTGTTGCATTTAAAGATTCAGATCCTCCCTTTGGCCTCTTTTCTTCATAAAGACAAGATTGAATGACTCCTTCAAGGGTGGGATTAGGTATGTTCTTCAGGGTGGTGACTAAGGTGGGGTACACCTTCTTGACTGCTTTTAACAAAACAGCCACTACATCATCTTCATCCATTCTCGCATTCACTGATGCAAGTTGAGCCATAAGGCCCTTCAAGTGAGAGATGAAGGCTCCAATGCCGTCTCCCTCTTTGAGTTCCAAGCTGAAAAATTCAATTTTAAGTGAGATCTTAGAATTCTTACCACGAGCTCCATAGAGCTTATCAAGCTCATCCCATTTCTCCTTTGCAGTCTCGAAGCTGGTCCACATGGTGAATGAGAGCCTCATCAAGATGAAGCGTGATGATGGCTTGTGCCCTCTCATCATCTTCAGTATCTTCAGCCTTAGTTTGATCAATAACCTTGGTGCCGGAGATGAATGGCCAAAAACCTTTGGACATCATCTTGTACTTGACAAGGACTTGCCAAGTGTGGAAGCCCTCTCCCGAGAACTTCTTGATTTGGGTGTTGTCTTTTGACATTGGTTATTGAAGGAGAATATTAGAGAGTAATGGGCTGATTTATAAAGAAGAAAAAACCAGAAATTTGTGATGATGTGGCTTAAGTAGAGAGAGAAAGGCTTATGAGAGTGCAACAACCTTTAATCAAGTCAAGGATGTTGTTTAAAAAAGGAGTTTAAGATGGTTAAGCTTATGGTTTAGCACTTAGGGTTTGTGCCCAACCATGAACACTGATTGAGAGAGCTTAATTAGTGTTAAAGAACACTTTCTTTGGTGATTAAAATCACCATTATGTTTAGCAACACTATTAGTACTTAAAAGCATATTATTAGTATCTAATGATACTTGTGCTGGTGATTAGATTCACCATTAGTGTTCACAAACACACTTAGTGTTTAAAAACACTCTTAAGAGGCTCTCTTTTGCTAGATTAATAGTATGATTAGTGTTAATCAATACTTATTAGTGTTTATGAACACTTTTAACAAAAGCTTGACTCAAGCTTCCATGGAAAAATCAGTAGCGCCTGGTTTTTTCCTTCCCACGAGCGTTCTACGTCTTCATTTCAGCTGAGATTTGAGCTGTGGACCTGTGAGATTTAGTGCTTCAAAAGCCCTAAGCTAATGTAGCTTGAAGGACATTACACAAGGCGAATTCGTGTATGACATTCAACGCTGTTGATGAATAACGTGCCTGTCTACAAGAAACACAATGCCGAGCTGTACCACGCGTGTATTGCCACTGTGAAGAGCTGGGCTGAAGCGCCTTTAGCTGAGGATGATTTCTCTAGAAGAAAGCAGACACTGAAACACTTTCTACAGCCCTCCCCACGTCCTCCACTGATGGCTGGTGTGCAGAGAGGCTATGAAGATTGAGAAGAAAAGGTTCAAAAAATGGAGAATTTCCACCACACAACCTAGCTCAAGATACCATGTTGAGATAAAACGTGGTGTATGAGATATGTGGAGGAGATTTACTCAAAGAATACAAGAAAATATCTTGTTTATTCAGTTGTTTATGAATACAACTAGGCCTCTTGCTCAACGCAAAAGGCCTCCTAGCTTCACCTTTAAATAGGTGAGCCACTGGACCTTAAGTCCCTTCACACACACCCTTCTCCTCCCCTTTTACATAACCTTAGTCTCTTAATGGGAATCTCATCGCTTCAAGACCTCATGAAATAGGGGGATGTTTGACAGTCCAAAGTTGTGTCCGTAACTCAATGTTCCTATAATCCACACACCCCTCAGCTCTAGCCTCTACACACACACACACACACACACACACATGCACATACACAGTTTTCTTATTGTTGCTGGTTTGCTATCATGGCAGGTGAGCTCTTTGTGCATTGGTTTGCTTCTAACAGAACCTGACCAGGCCAAGGAAATATTGTCCAACAAATTTGGGCATTATCAGAAGAATCGTGCATAAAATGGGGGGAAATGGGCTACTAGCTTTGGAGGGCGAGAAGTGGGCTCAACATCGACGCATCATGAACCCAGCCTTCTTTCTTGAGAAGCTGAAGGTAGCCTCAACTTCTAATATATGCAGCAAGTTCTGTGATAGCGATAAGATTCATGTCGTCTGCCATGATATGCGACACATAACATTTTCCACAGCATGGCACACATAACGTATGCCATTATACATGACACATAGCATGTGACATTACATATGAAATAAAATTATCCGATTTATATCACTTGTGTTTTGAGGGTGACTGGAGTGCAACATTGTGAATACCTTTTCATGCAAGGGTTTATTGAGCCTAACATCATGGTTGGGATCATGTACACTAGTCCATGGCTCCTACGATGGCCGGGTGTACGGTTGCAATGATGGAAAAATGGGAGGCCCGAGTGGAGAAAGAAGAGGAGATTAGTTCATGTAGATTTTAGAGCTATGGGGATTGATGAAATCATTGATGAGTGCAAGACCTTCTTCTTTGCAGGGCATGAGACGACATCAACGCTGCTGACTTGGACATTTCTACTGCTTGCAAGCAGTCCGGAATGGCAAGAGCGTGTTAGGGAGGAGGTGCATGCGGTGTGCGGGACAACAGAGCTACCGACAGCCGAGTCGGTAAACCATCTGAAATTGGTAAGTGGCAGATGATCAGATGATCAGCCTAGTTGACCGTGGCTTGAAAAACAAGAAAAACTGACAATGTAATGGCTAACAAAGCATCTTTGCTTGCGGGCAGGTATGGTGCTGAATGAGGCACTGAGATTGTACCCTCCAGTAGTGGCCATGCTTAGGAAAGCAGCCACTGATATGAAGCTGGGGAAGATCGAAGTCCCAGCAGGGACGACGTTGGTAGTGCCAATAATTGCTTGGCACCATGACCAGCGGTATTGGGGTCCGGATGCTAACGAGTTTCGTCCTGAGAGGTGTTGCCAAGGCAAGTGCAGTGGCTGGGGCTTTTATGCCATTCTCCATGGGGCCACGCAGCTGCATAGGGCAGACATTTGCCATGCTCGAGGCCAAAGTGGTGCAACGTTACAGTTTCCGCGTCTCCCCTAACTACCGCCATGCCCCCATCACTGTCTTAATCATGCAGCCGCAATTTGGAATGCCTCTCATCTTTGAAAAGCTCTAAAAATCAGCCGGTACATCTCAAACGTCTCATGCAACATCATGCAAGATCTATATATGTAACTCGGCCTCATACAATAATAAAAAACATGCTAGTTTCCCTATATCACGTCTCTACGTTTATGGTGGTACAACATGTGCAGTAGCCCCCAAGGTGGAAAGAGAAAAATCACCTTATCTATTTCTTTCTGGCCCGACTGTGTGGAGGAAGCCGGTGGTGGGAAGGAGGAAGCGCAAGCCAGTGTGACGGCAGCAGCTGGGGGATCTCTCTTCAACGTGGTCACGTGCGCAAGAAAGAGAGAGAGTAGCCATGTGCTCTCTCGCCTTGTCAGAAGCAACTGACAAGTGGGGGCGATTGCTCGTCGACTGTAAGCAGTGGGCACAGCAGCATGCCATATTGGCATGTTGTTTGTCGACTGTAAGCAGTGGGCACAACATCATGCCATATTGCCTTTAGTCAAGTAAGCACCACCCAACAATGGCTCACGGTGCACCAACGGTGCAACTTGGCAGCACAACCAACGACGACTGGCAGCCCGCCCACACAAGATCGAGTGCTTGAGAGAAGGTTCACGCAACAAGAGCCCGACAGAGCAAAGCGCACCAACAGAAGCAAGGAAGGAGTGTCACCTTATCTCTCTCTCTCTCTCTTGTATGAGGAATCTTTATCCCATGCGTGGATAATCACCTGCAACAACAGCAAAGGGGGGTCATGAAGCTTGAACGACACTGGGCATGAACCTCTGAGCAAAACAACAACCAAAGATTTCTCGCGCTCTCTCCCTCTCTTGTGCGTTGCCATTCGACAGGTGGAAGGCGTTGGTGTACCACCCTGGCTATGCAAGGAAGCGGAAATGTTGGCATTAGCAGCAAGTTTTGGACGTACCACCATCTCTCTCTCTCATATCGATGAGACCGCGTCTCTCTCTCATTAGCAACAAGTTTTGGACGTACCACCATCTCTCTCTCTCATTAGCAGCAAGTTTCGGACGTACCACCATCTCTCTCTCTCTTTCTCTCTCTCTCTCTCTCTCTCTCTCGCTCTCTCTCTCTCTCTCATATGGATGAGACCGCGTCTCCAACGCTCATAGACCAAGATGACACAATCTCCTTCCGGTTCCTGAGGGACCATGGATGTTCCCATTGACATCGTTGTTGATGTTTCCTTGTCTATAGATGACCCCCTAGATCCATCCGCAATGACAGACATCATGGAGTTAGTGGACAAGAAGCCCTTACAAGCTGATGACACTAACTGTAAGAATTAATTCAAGGATGATCGTCTCGATGATGAGGATGCCTATGGAGATGATACTCGTCCCATGGATGTGGAGTTAGAGGGAGAGATGGATATCTCGAGGGATTCCATAGCTTAGTTGTTTGCAAGGACTAACGCATTGGAGAGAAAACAGATTGAGATTTTTTCCATGCTTAGGAGTATTCATGCCCGTTTGGTGGACTCTAGTCGTGCTACTCTCGTAGGGAGTGTTGTTGCATGTCGAGATCTGCATAGAAGAGGGTGAATTTTTCTTCTACCGAGAGGACGTGTAGTGCCTCTAGTAGGATCGTGGGCCGGAGTGCCTACGAAGCAGTCCCCAGTGATTTCTAACACTCCAACATAAAGCAAGCATAGACACGCTGCATAGACGTGCAAGTTACGAGGGCGTCTATACTCACATCAATAAACGCGTCTATAAACATCTCTACTTTCTTTGAAACTAGATGCTCTTATAGATGCATAAGTTACGTTTGCATCTATAGTCGCATCTATAAATGCGTCTAGTTCCTTTGAAATTAGACGCACTTATAGATGCGATTACAGACGCACTTATAGACGCAGTCTGCAATAATTTTCTCTTGCAAAGAAAAATAGAATCTTCAATCCTCAAAAATATCATTTGCTGAACTATGTGCATCAGATTTTGATAATATGCATGATTTTTTGGTGCATTATATACAAATGAATCTCTAGAAAGCATAATTGCAAGGATAAATATACTAAGGAAAGAGAAAAGAAATAGGTATAAATCGAGTAATGTGGTGAAAGGGATGGATACATGCAAAGGCTTAGGTATATCAAGTAATGCCATGAAAAACAATCCAAAGAACAATGATTCAATCCCCACATCTTTTTATCAAAGTGAAGCTTTTTTTTAAAAATCTTAAACCTCCATGAAAAGCAATCCAAAGGTGAATGATTAAGTAATGCGACGAAAAGCAACATATCACAATAAATCTATACATGTAATCTCAAAAAGACATGAATCTATACATGTAATCTCAAAAAGGCATGAATCTATACCAAAAGAAAGACCATAGCCACAATAAAAATACAATGAAAGAACTAGAGTTCAACCTTATCTTCAATGAGGTCAACCGTTGCTAAAGTATCTATCTCAATGTCTATGCTTATATCCAAATCTACAAAGAGATCCATCCCACTACTAGCCAATTGATACTGACAAGTAGAGGATGGTCCAATAACACGATCATCATCTCCAATGGCACGATCATCAATGTTTTCCAAGCTATCTCCCTCCATAGTTGAGTTGACATGCTCCTCCATATGCTCAATGTGGGTGAATGCATTATAAATGGCTCTTGAACATGGTGAGATTGGGATTATATGCCACCATCTCTTATTTGTCAATTATTGGTTGATACACAACCTATTCAAGCACACAGGTACATTATACAAAAAATTATATCTTTACTATCTATAAATGCATATATTGTAATTACCAATAATTATATATACTTGTTCACAATGTTGTGGTAGCACTAGAGTCCCATCCTTTCCTTGCCAAAACTTTGTAGAGTCAAAGCCACTTGCATGACGCATGATTGTTGCATTAGGACCTCTTTCCACCACCACATCCTTAAACCACTTGACATCCAAAATATATACAAAGAAGCTTCAAAAGTCAAGCTTTATGATATTTTGAATCAATCCACAATAATCATCCATGGCTCCATTGGCTCCCTCAAAACTTGCAATTACCCCACAATCTTGGGTGTTCCTCTTCTCATCAATACTTTGTGTGCGAAAATGTTTACCCTCCGACCACAAAGCATTAAACATTGTGCACTATACCAAGACAAAAAAAATTATAAATACCTCAAAAAAAAATTCTCAAGTTTAACATACTAAAATATGATTGAGAACACAAGTATGTTTACCTTTTTAAAGCATCCTCGGGCATACTCCCACTCCTCCAATGTGATATACATGTTTTCATCTTGCGCCACTCTCTCCATCTCCTCATGTAGCCAATCTACATCAAGATCCTTGGGAAGTGATCGTAGGTGCTCGGGGTATGGCACACTACGTCCATGGCGCTTACGGAATTCCGACCTTCCACTTTGTCTTCTTGCCTTTTCATCCTCATACTTTGCCACCCATCTTTTGAGTCACATCACTATTAAGCACACAACAGGTATTAAGCTTACTATTCATCTCTGTATCCATGACTATGGTCTTTCCCTTCCTTGAGGAACATGAGAGGTCATCCTTAAGTCTTCTTCATTGCTCCATAGGTGAGGGAGAGAGGGATCCACTTCGGGAAGGTATTCTAAGATATAAACAAGTGAAATTTGTACCAACTAACCCTCAATCATACTACCTTCTGGCTTTGCATTTTGCCTTACAAAATCCTTCAAGGTCTTCATGAAACACTCAAGAAAGAACATCCATTGAGCATGCACAGTGCCACATATGGCAATCTAATCAATTAAATGAACCATAAGATCATGTAGTTGGCTTGTGAGAATTGACCGTGGGAATGTCTCCTCCACCAAACAAACCACCTCCACCGCCATGACCCTTGCATAGTCAAGTGTACATGGATCGATTTCCTTTGAGCTCACATATCTACAATGCGAAACAATAAACAAATCATTTTGAGAAAAATGTGTGTAGAAAATTGGCGATGAGGGTTTGGGGTACAAACCTCACAAGCTCCCCCATCTTATAAATCATCTCTCGCACTTTGTGGGATGCACAATTGGAAATGCTTGTAGGAAGAATAAACTATAAACATTTCTACACTATGATTAGATACATCATGATTGAACAAGTTAAATATGTATAACTTCAATGTTTCACTTACTTGAAGCATCTTGTGCCAATTGTGGGACTTCAAGCCATATACTTGCTTAACACCTCTCTTCTTTGTCTTTGTGAAGGCACCTTTTAAACACCTCATGCACCCCGTTGGAGTACGGAATGTAGTAATGGAATCTTTCACGAACTTCTCCTCCTTCTTTTTCAATATCCAAGGTGCTCGAGGGTAGAATTGTCTTCCCATTTGGTCTCTCTCATGGCCAAGCTCTTTGCATCCTCTCTATTCTTTGTAAATCCTCTCTTACAAGAAGCAAGGAGTCTTGTGTTCCTCTCAAGTGCTCCCAAATGTTAGATGCGACATTCTTGAAGATGTGCATTGGATCAAGAAGATAGTTGATTTTGAGGCTCGTCCAATATGGTAGGCAAAAGAAGATAGAGTACCTTATCAAATAACAACAAATATTAAGAGGATTATCTTTTCATCCAAAGCTTGTATTGGAATTCTATGTCAAAGATATATTACCTATTCATGCCAAGGGGAGGAGAACTTTCCACTCCATTCCATAATTCCTTCCAATCTCCCATGCTTAGTGGATGTGGAGGGACTCCCATCCAAGAACGAATAAATTTGGGATGATGAGTGATGAGGGAGAAATCGATGATGATCCTCATATATCACTTTCTTTAAGCTCTCTGGCCTAGATGCCACCAATGATGGACCACAAATAGGACATGCATGGTATCCAGATGTGAAGAGACCTAGACAACATAGACATTCAAGCATGTTAAAAAACAATACAATGATAATAAAGAATCATCATGAATAGAAACCCATTTGACTCACCTGAACACTCACCCCACCACCATAACCAAGAAAGTTGTACATCGTCCACATCAAGACGGCCTTCAAGAGAAAGTCTCGTGAAGATGGAGGCCGACATATGTCATACACATGGATACCTCTACAAAGTATCTCAAGCTCATCAATCAAGGGCTCAAGATATATATCTATATTCTTTACCTTATGTTTCCCAGGAATGAGAAGGGATAACATAACATGTCCTTTCTTTATTTCCATGGATGGAGGAATGTTGTAATTCACCACTACCACACTGGCCATATACTATATGAGGTGCTCTTGATTCCAAAAGTATTAACACCATCCATACCCAATCCAAGTCTCAAACGTCTAGGCTCTTCCTTTGCAGCTTGCCCACATTTCCTCGATGTGCTTCCATGCAGGAGTGTCTACAGGAATTCTCATCTTTCCACCATCATTGGATCGATGAGACGAATGCCATGACATGATCTCTGCAATAGATTTGCACTTGAACATGTGTTGGATGCGAGGAATGATGGGAAAATGTCGCAACACCTTACACGGCACATGTAGACCTTTAAGGTCCTCTCGATATCTTGGCTTGCCACCACAAATAGGACACTCTTGAGCCGCCGCATGTATCCCACCAAAGAGAACACAATCATTGATACATGCATGGATGCAAGTATAATCTAAGCCTCCAAGAGATGTCACAAAGCTCCTTGCTTGGTTTCTTGAGGTTGGCAATTTATTCTCCTTTTGAAGCATCTTCGACAAAAGCCTATCGATAAAACAATCAAATACATTAATATAGAAAATAATTTCTTCTTATATATCTATAATGGAAGTAGACAATTTATGAAAGTAGAAAACTCACTTGAGAAGTGCATTCAAACTTGCATTACTCCATCCATAGATTGTTTACAAGTTGAGCAACTCGAGAGCATCGTGTAGAATGGAATATATGCATCTGTCAAAAAGTGAGGTCGAAGCCGCGTTATAAAGGTGATCATTCTCCATGGCTTTTTCATTTTCACTATGCTCATTGGCAAATAGAGCACATACCATATCTTCTAAAACCTCTTCCTCCAACATCTCATGAGGAAAGGGTGGTGGGCTTATATCTCCATCATTCCACCACTTCTACGTTTTGTAAAGCCTCTGCCATTTCTCTACGATGCTTGGCCTCTTGATGTCGCCTGTGAGTTAACATAGAAGGGTGAGGTGCATTATTCTACACACGAGTAATTCAATGTGAGTCTCCATTGAATACTAATTCTTAATTAAATTTTTACAATATAAGAAAAGTATACTTCCCATTGACCCCGTCGGTTCCCATTTTCCATACATTGAAATGTGATTCATCGTAATGCTATGTTGTCGACGCATACATCCTCAATAACGATCACACACACATTTTATTTTTTGTTGCAACCAACAATCTAGATTTTGAACACGAAGGGACTCATCATCACTAGAAGAACTGATTGATGAAGACATCCTGCATATTCAAAAAAAGAATAAATAATTTTCATCTTTCTATGTGTGTTTAAAAACTATTCTGTTTCGCGTCTATTAGTGCATCTATAAACACATCTATACACGCGTCTAAATACACATCTATAAACACATGTACTCTGCATAATAGATACATATACAGATGTGTTTATAGATGCGCATTGCAAAAAAGACCAAAAATTAAACCCGAGAGTGTTTTGCCAGTATTTTGACAAAACACACTTCATCCAAAAAGCATCCCGCCCTATTTCTAATCCTCTCACCCTCTCAAGCTTCTAACCCTCTCTCACCCTCTCAAGCCTCTGTCACCCTCTCAATCTTCATCACCAGGCTGCAAATCTACTTTACAAAAGACTGTGGAATAAGAGTTTACCTTGATACATACCTTAAGGTTGTGGTGAGTCTCTTTCTCTTCTTCTTCTTCTTGCTTCTTTTGTTCTTGTTCTTGCTCTTGCTCTTGCTCTTGCTCTTCTTTTTGCTCTTCTTCTTGAACCATATTTTTCTTTTGTAAAAGATGATCAAGTGTTTATATAGCTTTTTTTTTTTTGTTGTTGCTATTTTATAGATTTTTACCTCAAAAATCACAAATAACCAAGGTAGGCCTCTTGGTTTGTTTATTTTATTTTCTTAATATTTGATTACTAATGTTTTGTATGTATGAATTACTAATCTTCTTAATATTTTCTTGGTTTTTATGTATGCATTACTAATCTTTTGCTCACCCTTTTGTTGGTTTGTTAGGTCCTCTAATCCTCTCATTCAACATCACGAAAAAGAGGTAACTAATTTTATATCTTTCCTCTATTATTATTGCATCCTTGGGTGCTGGGGTTTTTCTTTGTAGGTTTACCCATCAGCTTTTTGCATAATGCTTTATGCATAATGCTCATGCTTGCTTTATGCATAATGCCTTATGCTTAAGCTTTATGCTTTATGCATAATGCTCATGCATGCTTTATGCATAAGGCCTCATGCTTAAGGCCTTATGCTTAAGGCCTTATGCTTAAGCTTTACGCTTTACGCATAAGCCTTATGCCTTATGCCTTAAGCTTTATGCATAAGCCTTATGCATAAGCTTTATGCTTTATTCTTAAGGCCTTATGCTTAAGCTTTATACTTTATGCACAAGCCTTATGCATGGGCTTTATGCATTATGCTTTAAGCTTTATGCATAAGCCTTATGCATAAGCTTTAAGCTTTATTGTTAAGGCCTTATGCTTTAGCTTTATGCCTTATGCATAAGCTTATATTTTCTTAATATTTGATTGCTAATCTTTTGTATGTAGCATTACTAATCTTCTTAATATTTTCTTGGTTTGTATGTATGCATTACTAATCTTTTGCTCACCCTTTTGTTGGTTTTGTAGGTCATCTAATCCTCTCTTTCAACATCACGAAATAGAGGAAAGTGCTTTCATATCTTTCCTCTCTTTCCTCTATTATTATTGCACCCTTGGGTGCTGGGGATTTGTTTTGTAGATTTACCCATAAGCTTTATGCATAATGATTTATGCATAATTCTCATGCATGCTTTATGCATAAGGCCTCATGCTGAAGGCCTTATTCTTAAGCTTTATGCATAAGGCCTTATGGTTAAGCTTTATGCATAAGCCATATGCATAAGCTTTATGCCTTATGCTTTAAGCTTTATGCATAAGCCTTATATGCATGGACTTTATGCCTTATGCTTTAAGCTTTATGCATAAGCTTTATGCTTATGCTTTATGCCTTATGCTTAAGCTTTATGCCTTATGCTTTAAGCTTTAAGGCCTTATGCTTAAGCTTTATGCCTTATGCTTTAAGCTTTATGCCTAAGGCCTCATGCATAGCTTTATGCATAAGGCCTCATGCAGCATAGGTTTATGCATAACACCTCATGCATAGCTTTATGCATAAGGCCTCATGCATAGCTTTATGCATAAGCCTTATGCATAAGCCTTATGCATAAGCTTTATGCTTTATGCTTAAGGCCTTATGCTTAAGCTTTATGCCTTATGCTTTTAGCTTTATGCTTTATGCTTAAGGCCTTATGCTTAAGCTTTATGCTTTATGCATAAGCTTTATGCCTTATGAATAATCCTTTGTGCATAAGCTTTATGCCTTATGAATAATCCTTATGCATGCCTTATACTTTAAGCTTTATGCATAAGCCTCATGTTAAGCTTTAAGGCCTCATTCATAGCTTTATGCATAAGCCTTATGCATAAAGCATAAAGCACTATGCATAAAGCTTATGCATAAGGCCTTAAGCATGAGGCCTTATGCATAAAGCTTTATGCATAAGGCCTCATGCATAAAACTATGCATAAGGTCTCATGCTTATGCATAAGCTTTATGCCTTATGAATAATCCTTATGCATAATATTTATGCCTTATACTTTAAGCTTTTTGCATAAGCCTCATGTTAAGCTTTAAGGCCTCATGCATAGCTTTATGCATAAGCCTTATGCATAAAGCATAAAGCACTATGCATAAAGCTTATGCATAAGGCCTTAAGCATGAGGCTTTATGCATAAAGCTTTATGCATAAGGCCTCATGCATAAAACTATGTATAAGGTCTCATGCTTAAGGCCTTATGCATAGTGCTTTATGCATAAGCCTTATGCATAGTTTTATGCATGAGGCCTTATGCATAAGGCCTCATGCTTAAGGCCTTATGCATAGTGCTTTATGCATAAGCCTCATGCATAAGCTTTATCCATAGTGCTTTATGCTTAAGGCCTTATGCATAGTGCTTTATGCTTAAGGCCTTATGCAAAACTAGTCACTTTGTCAATTTTGAGACTACGTAATACACATTTATTCCCTTACAATAGAGTATGTGTGAGCTCTTCTCTTCTCTATTTTTACTTGCATGTATGCTACTCGATTCTTTCATGCTAGGCTTGAATAGGTTTTCTTGTAGGTTTCTCCATCTCATTAGCTTCTTCTTCCCTCACCTTTCATGAGAGATAACCACCACGAAGGACAATCTCTATTTGCCTCCATCTAGGCAAGGAGATATCCTCCTTCATCCCCTTACCAAGTAGCATTCCAGTGGGTGATGATGCAATGGATGAGCTAGTGCACCCACATAGGCAAGTTTCATTGTGGCTCAAAACCTGGAACCAACAACGCATGATTTGGCAAAAGGCTATGGTAAGCTCTTTACTTGAACATAGTTGTAACCTTGTACGTACAAAGATAAGCCCAAGGAATAATTGTAAGCTCATGTTGTCAATCACTATAGTTGGCCTCAACACTTTTTTTAAGGATGGCACATAATGTTTTTAGTAAGTGCCCTTGCCCTAGCTACTAGCTTTGTGTAGTGCGGATTTTTGGTGTATCACCAAGAAACCCTTAAGGATGTGAGATCCCTATCCTCTCTGCACATTGAACTCTAGAGTGATGGCAGCAGAAGTAGCAACCTCATGTGCAGGGTAGAGCTTCCCACTCGGGGCCTCGCCCACGAATGTCCGGACAAGAGACTAATCCCTCGGTTCTTCCAAAACCAAACCCGAAAAAAACTTTCCTCGCCCAGAAAGCATAGGCGATTCCTCCAGGAAAATCTTCTAATGTACAAGGGCCTTAACTATACTTTATATTCCGATTGAACCTGCGGCGGCGGGTCACATGGCCGAATCAAAGGAGGAACTTGCACACTTGCTTCATAGAGACCAGCGCTTTTTTTCCCATCAAAAGAGGCACAACCATTGATTCTTTTCCACAGAACAAGGATTATCTTGTGACTTACTTCAACTATCGTAACTTGAACAGAATTGAATTTTATTATAGGAATCCATCAGTCCATCCTCAATCCCATGGGTTAGCCAACCACCCAACCACTGTATTGATAGGATCCATTATAAAAATTGGGTTATGTTTTGTCTTCGGGTACCAGGGAAAAGAGTTCCCACAAGTCCCCTAGCCGGCACTCATGCAAAATTTAAATAGACACACCACTTACTAATATGAGATTGCCTTTTCTCTAAAACCACAGTGTTTCCAACCTAATCCTTAGTATTCTATTTCCAAGTCCAATTTCCAACTTTTCCACTTTCCAACCAAAAAAATCCAATTTTAGACATTCCTTTCTCAGTGTACCTATGGCATCATCGGTAACTAAAACGCTCACCACCTGCTCACTCAAGGGCCTTTTCAATAGTTCCTAGCCCATAGTACCTAGGAGTATAATCACATAAAATCCATATGGACTCTCCGTTGATAATTTGTTGGCTCCGCTGCCCCTATCCTATGTGGAGGTTGGAGCCACCACTCAACTTAATATGTATTTTTACCGGCTAGGATTATGAAGAAAAATGCCTAAGATTTTTCATTGCTCTTATTTAAAGGATATACATTTTGGGAATTAAAATCGGGTAGGTTGTCTTTATTTTCATTGCTTAAAATTTTTGTTTTTGTCCATTAGCTAGATCAACCAACAAGATCCATGTAAAAGAGCCATGAACTCATATAAGTCAATATTAGGTAATTTGGAAAAAATCTCACATTTTGGGAATCAATTACTCCATATAGTTTTGGATATATCTTAAACATACTAACTCCAAATTTGTCGGAGATCATATATTTAGATTCTACTCTTCAAGATCTTTTCGATGATATGTCACATGAGGGGGTTTTGACAAACTTTTGGACAAGTTCACCATGGATTTTTCCCAAATTATCTAATATGGTATTATATGTTGAAGACTAGCAAGGCCAATCAACCAGATCCATGCATGTGTTCAGAAAACAACTCTAACTCATTTTCTTCCTCGACACACGTGTGGGTATCCTAGGCAACCCAAAGCCCGGCACCGTATGGTCAGCACCCTCTAGGTTCCTTCGCAGGTGACCTAGCGCTTCACTCATAGGCTGCTTCCTTGGTCCCTCATCCACTGTACCCGAAGCTCACCATTTTAACCGAACCGAGGCTGGTCAAGACCTCAACCGATCTGCCTTAAACCTTTACATCTCAAAAGCTGGAGGGAGGAATCTTACATCCTACCCCACTTAAAAAATGTGAGACGTCCTCATCTCGCCAACTAGAGGATAATCTCGGTAAAATATCCCCATAGAATTTCAGTTATATAGGTTCTCAATTTGTCATTCCACAATTGGGTCTACTGGGCCAAAGGTCAAGCTGTTGAATCAGCAAAAATGATCCACTAATCTCATAGTGATCTACTGAAAGTCTTGATTGTCTACCAAGCCACTAACATCATTACTGGAATTCTCTCCATTCATCATTATCATAACTTATTCAACCCATCTACTTTCAACCATAATTCAAACAATCATCATCCTTCAATCAGAATCCAAATCAATTCATCAATTTTCAACCAAAATTCTAAAATCATATGCACTAAACACCATATAAGATAATTTGGGAAAAATCCCATTCCCATTTGAAAAATGGGAGCATGGTGAACTTGTCCAAAAGTTTGTCAAAACCCCCTCATGTGACATATCATCGGAAAGATCTTGAAGAGTAGAATCTAAATCTATGATCTTCGACAAATTTGGAGTTAGTATGTTTAAGATATATCCAAAACTATATGGAGTAATTGATTCCCAAAATGTGAGATTTTTTCCAAATTACCAATATTGACTTACTAGCATTCGAAATCATCATCTAGGATAGCATTTTTTCTCATAACTTCAAGGTCTTAGACTCACTCGTATATATTGTCAAGAAAGAGCTATAGTATACCCACGGTATATACGGGTAGTCATGGTCCTTGATGTTATAAGACAAATGTCATCATATCTAGGCCTCAACAAGCAAGTCGGGGATTCCACATAATTGCGGTATTTCCATCCAAAAATCCAATTTCCAATTTATGAATTTTCATTCTAACTATACATTTATACGAGATTTAACACACAATTACAATCCTTCATCACTGGTAACTCATAAATTTTTGACATTTATTGCTTCTTGGTTTATCAACTTCAGCCAATTCGCTTTGATACTAGCTATGAGATCCCAGTCCCCTTTGTGCATCGAACTCTGTAGTGCTGGCAATAGCAGAAGTAGCAACCTCACGCGCAGGGCAAAGCTTCTGACTCGGGGCCTTGCCCATGAATGTCCAAACAAGAGACTAATCCCTCAGTTCTTCCAAAATCAAAACCGGAAAAAACTTCCCTCGCCCAGAAAGCATAGGCGATTCCTTTGGAAAAATCTTCTAACGTAGTCAAGGGCCTTAACTATCCTTTGTATTCCGACCAAACCCACAGGTCACATGGCCGAATCAAAGGAGGAACTTTTCCACTTTCCAACCAAAAAAATCCAATTTTAGACATTCCTTCCTCTTGAATAAAAACATAGATACATAAAGAAGATGAAAATTTTCATCTTATATCCAAGAAATTGTCCATACGCGTACTTAACCAGAACGCTCACCACCTACTCACTCAGGGGCCTTTTCAATAGTTCCTAGCCCATAGGACCTAGGAGTATAATAACATAAAATCCATATGAACTCTCCATTGAAGATTAGCTAGATCAACCACCAAGATCCATGTAAAAGAGCCATGAACTCATCTGTTTAAAGACCAGCAAGGCCAATCAACCAGATCCATGCCCGTGTCCAAAAAACAACTCCAACTCATTTTCTTCCTCGATGCACGTGTGGGTATCCTCGGCGACCCAGATCCTGAGCACTGCATGGTCAACACCCTCTAGGTTCCTTTGCCAGCAGGTGACCTAGCGCTTCACTCATAGGCCGCTTCCTTGGTCCCTCCTCCACCATACCAGAAGCTTACCATTTTAACCAAACCGAGGCTAGTCACCACGACCTTGGCCATTTGCCATGCAAGAATTCCTTCTTTGTCTCTCCATCAGCTGTTGCAAAATTTCCACTTAGGTCCCCACGACCTCATTCCACAAGATAGTCAAAATGCTTCCCTAGCATTCTTGACGTAAAACAATCTTTAGAAAATAGGTTTCAAATGCAAATACAATTTTCAAACAAAATTTCCATCTTTCCTCATCATTACACATCCTTTCACATCATTTCTTACCATTCCACTTCATTTCTCCTCATTCCATATCATTTCCCATCATTCCATATCATTCCACATCATTTCTCATTATCCCACATTTTTCTATATCAATTCACCTCACATCAATTCACACCCACTCACATCATCCCACATTAATTCACATCCACTCACATCATCCCATATCAATTCACATCCACTCACATCATCCCACATCAATTCACATCCATTCACATCATCCCACATCCATTCACATCAATGCACATCCATTCACATCATCCCACAATAATTCACGTTAAAATTGACATCCATTCACATCATCCCATATCATTTCACATCCATTCACATCATCCCACATTAATTCAGGATAATTGACATCTATTCACATCATCCCACATCATTTCACATCACATCCATTCACATCATTCCACATTAATTCATGTTAATTGACATCCATTCACATCATCCCACATCATTTCACACCCATTCACATCATCCCACATCAATTCACATCCATTCACATCATCCCACATCATTTCCACATTCACTTACATCTTTCCGTATTCATTCACATCATCCCACATCAATCCACATCCCACACATCACTTCTCATCTCTCCACATCATTCCATACATCAACCAGATTAAAAGTACAGTTTCTTTACTTTTTATACTGACAGGACTTTCTAAGTCTCAGCCATTACTACTTGGCTCAGTTAAGGTAGCTCTTTCTCAACTCAACTCAATTAAATCTAAATTTTCGTTCACTTTAGGATCCTCGATCCTTTCAAATGTTCCAGATTCCTCTCCTAGGGAATCTAGGAATAAATCAGTCACAATTATTTATGTTCATTCAACCACGCATGTTTCTGGTCTTTTTTTCAGGGGGTTCCTTTTCTCTTTTAGAATGTACCCGAGATTCTATTTTCAACTACTCCTCATGCTATCGCACCTTGGTGTTCCACTCATGGCTGCACACAGACAGACACATCCGGGTATTGGTTTTCCATTTATAAGTAAGTGAATTTTAAGATTTAATTAAAGTACTTTGTGATAAATCTTATAAGGAATTCTCCCTACGGCAACACCCGTTAGTCCAAGCTCTTAGAGAACCACGGTCCAAAGGTGCTGAGATCGGGAGAGCCAGGCGTTAGTACGGGAGCGCTTGTTTGTGCATGGTCCTAGAACACCAGTGGGGCGCTCTCTACGGAGTCCAGTGAAGGCACAGGACCGTAGAGACTGGACCACTCAAGTGGTTGCTCTACTTCGAACGTCGACTTCGAGCCTTTTTGTTTGGTATTGTATTCATTTGTACATGGACATCATCTGGTTCTTTGAACCCATGGAGCATTGTATTTGTTAAATACTCCCAATAAATATATCATATATTGAGGGGGGGTCGGCCCGTTCCGGCCCCAGTGCTGGTGTCCATCTATCTCATTTCAGTTCATTTCAATTTCAAGTTGTTATTAAGTTGTCCATTTCAAATTGTGATATTAAGTTGTGCTATTACGCGTGTGGGTGTTTTCTCGATGCATTCCTATGAATATTTTGACATTCTTTTCTTAATTTCTCGAAAATAAAATATGCTCAATATTCTTCTTTTTGAATAAAAGACGACTTCATGGGATTTACAAAATCAATTACACCCGTATTTCCTCTTTCAGCATAAAACATTTAGGCACCCAAACTAGTTCATTTTTATCTAAATGAATCAATTCCCATAATTCTCATAAATTGAATGAATCTAGAAAATTTATGCATAATCTTCTTTATTTTTTGACAAATGAATAATGCTCAAAACTCTACTTTTAACATAAAATTTATTTTGCATAAATTCATTCTCTAATGATATTTTTTTTTCATAACTCCCCTGCATTTTCTATGAAATAATAATGATTAATATTCCACTTTTAGCATAAACATTATTATGCATAAATTCATTTTCTAATGCTATAAATTTTGCCATAGCTTCCCCACACTTTCTATAAATTAAGAATGCTTAAAACTCCACTTTTAGTACAAAAAATAATTATGCATAAAATTCATTTTTTTAATGATAAAAATTCTACCATAGTTTCCGCGCATTTACTATGAAATGAAAATGCTCAAAGTTTCTCTTTGAATATAAAAATTAGTTTATGCAAATCCTTCATTTTCTCTAATGATAAAATGTTGCCATAGCTTCCCCACATTTACTATGAAATAAGAATGCTCAAAAGTTCACTTTTAGCAAAAACTTAATTTATGCAAAAACCTTCATTTTCTATTGATAAAATTTTGCTATAGTTTCCTCGTATTTACTATGAAATTAGAATGGTACAAATTACACTTTTATCATAAAAATTAGTTTATGTATAAACCTAAGCTTAAATGTAAACATTAATTCATCATAATCAAGAAAAGCATGGTTTTTAAGAGAAAACCCATAGAATAAAATGCTTCCCAAGCATGAGGGAGGTTGGGAAGAAGAATAACATTAAAAGGAGAGCATAAACAATATTGTTTAGGCTTTTGCTTGATTCTTTACCTTGCAAAAATTGTGTAGCCCTCATAGAAGAGACTTGGCCACCAAGGGGAAAGGGTAATCTTCAAGAGAAGAAGAGGTAATTTAGTGAAGCCCCAAAGCTTCACAATGGAGGCCCAATGAAGAGGAAAGAGGGAAATACACTAAATTGAAAATTACACTAGCATGAAAATACAAAGGAAAGAGGAAAGAGGGAAATACACTAAATTGAAAATTACACTAGCATGAAAATACAAAGGATTGGGGGTCTATTTATAGGTGATGGAGGCCACCAACCAAGCCCAACTGGGATCTAGAGGCTTCCAATTTTAGTTTGATCCATTTTGGACAAGTTTTTAGTCTAGTTTTGCCCACTTTTTGATCTAGTTTGGAAGAGGAGAGAGAAGAGATGAAATATCTAGCCACTTTATGATATTTTTGAATTAAAAATTACCTCCTTGATGTGATTTCTAGGTGCCTCCCATGAGCCCCCTCCCCCCTTCCTGAGGTGTCAAAATTTTATTTTTATACTAATAAATCATATTTTTTTACTAATAAACCCCACTACTAGTCAACTCTGAGAATTTACTCATTTTTGGGGGATTTTCTTTAATTCTTTGCATTTTTCTCATCCCAACACTTGGATGAACCCTATTGGCCCTTTAGAGCACTCTTTGGACCTTAATCATATTTTTTCTGAAATTATATACCCCTAGGGTGAAAGCAAGGGTTGGTGGTACAAAAAAAGGGCCAATTTTTTTTTCACCTTTTTGGTACTTTGGGGGGGGGGGGAATTTGAGGGTAAAAGGTTTGTATTTAGGAACTATTTTTAAGATCTTTGAGAATCTTTTATGCAGTACCACCTCGTGAGAGTAGTGGTGTCATGAGTGGTGGTAGTGGTTTCATTTTTTTATTGTTTTTGCTCATTTGTGTTTGAACTAAGCGGGCGTCGTTTGGTCGCCTTCCTCTGACCATCTCTCTCTCTCTCTCTCTCTCTCTCTCTCTCTCTCTCTCTCTCTCTCTCTCTCTCTCTCTCCCCCCCCGCATTCGATTGTAGTAGAGCTGCTCTACTCTAGAGCTCGCACTGATCAGTCGTCTAGCAATGAGGACCCCAAAGGCCAAGGGAGCTGCTGCAGCAGAGCGTCACCTTCAACATGAAAACCGAAAGCGAAGGCAAAGGAGGGAATGGTGTATCCTGGCAGCAAAAACAAGAAGGGTGCTTACACCACACCCCCCCAACAAACAAAGCCGGAGCACATAGCCAGTCCCAACACAAGGGCAAGTGCAAAACAGTGCAAGGTCGACTCCGAACGGACCTCACTCCTCTTCGACGACGATGAATCAAAATCTACCAGCAAGTCAAGACGTGGTACGCTATTCATTAGCATATGCATATGCTAAGTAAATGGTGCATGTTCACTCCCTGCACTGACATTTGAAGTTAAATGAACAGTACTATATTTGGTACTTTGCAGTAGCAAATTTGGTACTCTTTGAGTACCATAATTGGTACTGTAGGGCATCACCTCACATTAGACACAATGTCAAGCACCACATTTAATCTATAGGAGTCAGCAATTCTCTGATTGGAATATGCATGTGCTAAGTAAATGGTGCATGTTCACTCCATGCACTGACATTTGCAGTTAAATGAACAGTACTATATTTGGTACTTTGTAGTAGCAAATTTGGTACTCTTTGAGTACCACAATTGGTTCTGTAGGGCATCACCTCACAACATAATGTCGGGCACCACATTTACTCTATAGGAGTTAGCAATTCTTTGATTTGTTTTGAACACATTTTAGGTAAGAACAAAATGGAGGAGTACCCTCAACAAACCAGTTTCTGTTACACGGCACAGGACCTGCATGAAGAGTACGGTCTCAGTCTTGAGGGCAAACTCTTCAAGGACTTGACTGATGAGACATGCCACCCGAGCAATGGTTAACTGTATTCAAGTTCAAGTACCAAAAGAACAGTAAGATCTATTTAAACCATTTGCAGCCACAACTGGTGGAAGACTGCAGACTTCTATTCTCCAAAGTTTATCAGGGGCCCCCTTCATGTGGTGAATTGACCAACAAATTTGCTACGCGCTATGCTTTTAAGAAATGCCATGCAGCGAAAAAGACCCAGCAGGGCATAAAGTAGCATGGGCCCGGTTTGGGGAAGGAGTGTTGCAGATGATATCATCTAGGAGTGGCGGGCCTGAGTGTAAAATTGAGGCATGGAGGAGGCAAAATGCTTCCTCCCTTGGCAGTGTCCTACATTCAGATAAGAAGGCCCGGATGACTCAAAGTGGTAGTAATATCTGCACAGAACCAGAGAATGCTAGCAGAGGGGTAATTGCTGACTATCTACCTTATTTAGAGGCATTGCTGCAAAGACTGGCACACCCAATGTCACATCCAAGATGGTCAAACCTCAGAAGCCTGAAGGCCTCTATTCAAGCAAACAAGGACCAGCCTACTGGTATATGAAGGTAGAAAGGACGTGGCGAAGAGTTTGATGGAAGACATCAATACCCTGGAAGCATGCATTGTTCAGCTTCAGCAACAAATCCTTGTTTCGGATGAAGAGATCAGAGAGGTGCAGGCTTAGCTGGGAGCAAGTCGCCACTTGTTGCGATGACACGGGGTTTTCGAAAATATCCAAAATCTCCAAGCGGAGGTTGAACAGCAGGAGGTATTGTATTTCTGGCCTATTGCATTGTGTTTGACTGTTGATAGTGTTTAATTTGCACATGGTTTGGCGATTTGGCATGTTTCACTTCTTGATTGGTTTATCTGCTAACATTTTTGGTGGTTTTGAAACTTCTTGAACTATTTTGGTACTTTCTTTACTTGTTTTGGTATTTTTTATAACACTTGGTGTTGTGCTGGTGCCTTTCTTGGTACTTAATGGTGCTTCTTTATTTCATTTGGTACTCTATTGAACTATTTTTGTGCTGTTTTGGTACTTTCAGGTTATTGAGTTTAGTCTAATAGGGCACCTTTGGTTGTCTTGGATGATTGGTTGCACCCATGGCTGGTACTTTTGGTGCTTTGCTGTTCATTTGAAACTCTTTTGACCTATTATGATACTGCTTTGGTACTTTCTAGCTACAAGTTTTAGAGTCTTTAAGGTATTGCACAGGTATATCTTGGGTTCAATGTTGGCACTAACTTTGGTACTTTTTGTGCTTCTTTGCTTCATGTGGTACTCTTTTGAAGTGTTTTGGTACTGAAGTTGAGCTTTTATTTGGTCTTATATGGTAGTGCTAAATATGTCTTGGGTGCTGTCTAGGTATTATCTTTGGTATTTTTTGTTTTCTTTGATTCGTTTGGTACTTTTTGCACTATTTTGGTACTTGTTTGGAATTTCACTGTGATAAGTTTTTGGGTCTTTTGGGTATTTTTGGGAGTCTTGTGTGTTTTTGGTACTTAATTGTACCAAATTATTGCTGTTTACAACTGTTTTGGCATAATTCACATGTTTTGGTACTGTTTAGTTACCTTTTGGTACTATTTTGATACTGATTTGTTAACCTTTTGGTACTGTTTTGGTTTGTCTTGGTACTGTTTTGTTACCTATTTTGGTACTATTTTGCTACTATTTGGTTTTGTTTTGGTACTGTTTTGTTTCCTATTTGGTGCTATTTTGCTACTATTTGCTACTATTTTGGTACTGATTTGCTACCTTTTTAGCACTGTCTGTAACCTATTTGGTACTATTTTAGTATTATTTAGTACTATTCTGCTACTATTTGATATTATTTTGGTACTACTTTGCTATATTTTTTATATTATTTTGGTAGTTTTTGGTACTTCATGTACCATTTTTGTGTTGTTTAAAACTATTTTGGTACAATCCAACCTTTTTTAGTACTGTTTTGGTAGTTTTTGGTACTTCATGTATCAATTTAGTGTTGTTTAAAAATATTTTGGTACAATCCGACCCTTTTTAGTACTGTTTTTATTCTGCTTGGGTTTGGCTTGGGAGTTGTTGAAACTTCATTGTACCCATTTAGTGCTGTTTAGAACTGTTATGGTACAATTTACCTGTTACTAAAAGCGAAAGTGCAGGAGAGAGACAAAGACGAAAAGGGACCGGAGGAGAAAGAACAAGGGGGAAGTGATCTGATTGAGGAGGTTGCTGAGCAAGAGACTGACCAAGGCGAGAAGAACAATGAAGAGATGCCGGCTGTTGAGGAGGTGACAGTTGAAGTTCTCTCAGCAGAGGCAGAGGTTTTGGCTACGGCATCAACATCTGCAAAGGACAAGGCAGGTAGAAAGAGGAGGAAGAACGGAAAGAGGGCAGTGGAAGCTACTCAAAGTGCACAGGAGGCTGCAGGTGCAGAGGAGCCCAAAGAAACTTAGGAGGCTAAAAGCAATGAGGAGGCCAAAGCGGCGGGGGAAGCTACTGAAAGTGCTGAGGAGGTGACAGTTGAAGTTCTCTTAGAAGCAGAGGTTTTGGTTACGGCATCAACATCTGCAAAGGACAAGGCATGTAGAAAGAGGAGGAAGAACGGAAAGAGGACAGCAGAAGCTGCTCAAAGTGCACAGGAGGCTGCAGGTGTAGAGGAGCCCAAAGACACTGAGGAGGCTAAAAGCAATGAGGAGGCCAGAGCGACGGGGGAAGCTACTGAAAGTGCTGAGGAGGCTAAAGGTGCAGAGGGGGCTGAAGGTGTAGAGGAGGCTAAAAGCGCGAAGGAGGCCAAAGAGGCGGGGGAAGCTACTGAAAGTGTAGAGGTGTAGAGGAGGCTAAAGGTGTAGAGTTGCCTAAAGGTACGGAGGATACAAAAGGTGTGGGGAAGGACAGAGCTGCGGAGGAGACACCTGATGCAACGCCCTTAGAAACAGGTGATAGCAATGATTCAGGCAGCCTCTTCGAGCTCTTCGCTATGAAATGTAGAAAGCGCCCCGTTGGTCGTGGTCTCAAGCCGCAAGCCTGCAAAAATTAGCTAATGTTACAGCATTTTGTACTTGCTTCTGGACTAATTTGAAATACCAACCCATTTTGCTTTTGTTGATGCGTTTTGTGTCATGCCGCTCTACTCTTGAAAGGTGTCAATGTGTTTGTAAACTGTCATGTCCTACTGTCACTGTTTTGTAACCTTTTATTGGTGCCCAATGTCTAACTTTGCTTTTGCGAAAAGGCTGTGTTCTTCTACTCATATAGTTTAGTGGTACTAGGTGGCTAGATGAACAACCACCGGATACATCAATGCCGATAATGGCAAGCAATAGGCACCTTGTTGTTTTGGATGTCAATGGAGTGCTACTGAAGGATTATGTTAAAGCACCCAAGGATTTGTGGCAGCTCCTGTTCCCAGATGGAATTAGGCCTCGAGGTGTGCAAGTGTCTCAATACAAATATTGTGTCGTCAGACCTGATGCGGAGGACTTCATCATCAACTTGAGGAAGCGATGCGACATGATTCTCTGGTCATGTAGCCAAAGGATGAACTTGATGGCCATAATGAATGCTTGCTCCCCTCGGTTGATGAAGTTGAAAGGCCTCTTTTTAGGTATTTGCTACTGTTCTGTACACAATCTGGTACTATTTGGTAGTTTGGTACTTTTGGCACTGCTAACACAATTTGGTACTTTTTGGAACTTTGGTACTCTGGTGCTATGCCTGCTTTGGACTATGTTTGTTCATGTGTACACAATTTGGCACTGTTTTGTACATAATTTGGTACTCTTTGGTTATCTTTGGTACTTTGGTACTCTGATGCTATGGTAGTTTGAAACTGTGTTTTTTACTTTGTACACAATTTGGTACTGTTTGGTGCTTTGATACTATGGTACTTGGTTTTGTGCTTGGTAACATTTGTGTACACAATTTTATAACGTTTGGTACTTTGGTTATTTGGTACTTTGGTACTGTGTTGTACCAAGTTTGGTACCTTTTCACTGTTATGTACTGTTTTTTAGCTTTGGTACTCTTATTTGTGCTGCTATTCTAATTGCTTGGTTTACCTGTTTTACATATATTTTTGACCAGTCTCATTGTGAGAGGTGGGCTACCAAACTCAGAGATGTGCCAGTCCTTGCGAAGGAGTTCGGTAACAAGCCTATTTTTCTGAAGCTCCTAAGAAAAGTGTGGCGCAAGTATCCGCAATTCAATGAAACGAACACCCTCCTTGTGGACGACACGAGATACAAGTCCTTGAAGAATGATTACGACTCGTGTTGCTGCATCCGGTCATATGAGCCTAAGTATTATGACCCCGACAAGCCAAAGTATCTTATGGATGTCATTTTCCCGTGGATCTCGGGGTGGCTAGCTGCTGATAAGTTCCCCACTGCTTAAACAGCCACCGGAATCCCTTGTTTGATGTTGAGGATGACATTTCCTCGTTTGTTGCCAACTACTTTGTATCTATGGAGGGGTATTCGTACCGCTTTGACCCCCCCTGCTGATGTGTAAAAGATTCTGTATGCTTGTACATTGCCTTTGGCATTTAATGATAATTATCTTTTTGTACATGTACTTTTTTTGGCTACTGCTTTTGTACTTTTCTGTTACTACTTGGTGACAAGTGTGACTTTGGAGTTAGTGACAAGTGGGAGTTGCCAGGTGAGTAGTCCCTATTCATGGCTGGATGAGAGGAAGGCAGAGGATGAAAGGAAGCAAGGGAGAGAGAAGATGAGAGAAAGGGAGGGGAGGATGAGTGAGAGAAAGTGGATAGTTATTGCATAGTACCAGAAAGGCTACTTATTACCACCGTATTGTTGGGCTTTATAACTTTGGCTGCAAAAAAACTATACACAACAATCAGCTAAAACTATTAGCACAATACTTTACCATATTTTGGTTCTACAAATTTGCTGGCATATTACCATCAAGGACTGGTACTGTATAAGACAACAGTAAACTGAATGATTGTACATGTAGCAGATAGCACCAAATTTTGGTACTGCAGTACTATAGAGTATCAAATTTTGTGCCACAACAGTCAGGTGAAAACAAAAAGGAACAGTACCAAAATTTGGTACTGCAAAAACACAGCAGAGCTAAAAACAATAAAGCACAGTACCAAATTGATAACACAGCAATAGCATTAGACAGTACTGATCACAAGTAAGATTCTAATCAAGAGAATTAGACAGTACTGATCATAAGCAAGATTCTATTCAAGAGAATTACAACTGTTGCCAGTGGTTAGAATTGTAGTTGGGGTAAACACTGTATGGCTCCCATCCTGGTCACTTCCGTCTTCATATGGCATACTGTTGTAGATATTTTCATATATCTCTGAGGATAGTTTAAAGTGGTGATGGAGGCCAGGGATAGCCTCCATGGGGAACCGTATGGCTCTAACAAGATGCGAGTAGATCATCACCGGTGGTGTCTGATCTAATAGGGTATAGGTATCAACTTTGCCCTCAACCTGGGCATAGTACAAGCCCTCAACTAGCAATCCACCTCTTACGATCTTGTTATGCCAAAGGTCGTACTCTTGGTGCTACATAAACGGTTTTTGTGCACTTAAGAAGGTAGAAGTCCTCCTTCTCCTCGGCTGTGTTCACTGCAAAGTTATCCCCAATGGACAATAATTGGCTCAACATCTCAGGGTCTCCTTCATACATAGGCATGCTTAAATCCTCACTCACATGGGAGGAAAACAAATCATTGTAGTTCTCCTCATTATCGTCGTCCTCATCACTATTTGTAGGTTGTACTGACTCTGTCAATGGCTCGATGGAGACATGTTTCCATTCTTCACTATGCTGTTTATTATTGCATCTCCTCCACTGCCCATTCACACATGGATCACAGAAGCATGACAGCGTACGAAAACGCACATCACATGGATTGTGCATTGAGTAGCCGTCAACACAATGGAATGAGCGAGAGCCTGCAATTGGTTTACAGTCCCACAACAGAAAACGCAGCACATCATTTGGTGAAACCAACCAAAACACCCTCCTTGTGCTAGCACTTCCACCTTCTGTTTGTCGGCTAAAACCTCGCGTTCAAAAAATTGACCACATCAGCCCGCAGACTTCATGGGCCAGCCATCGGGTTTTAGCTCTTCGTGCGTCAGGGTTCTCTTGATAATAGCACCTGCACCATCATGCTCTCCTTTTCCATGCCCTGAAGCAAAGAAGTTATGCATCATAAGCAATCCTGTCAACTGATAATACCTGGCTACAAAATAGTGTGGTCTTCGTGCCTTGAACTGTGAAAGCGGCACCATCTGACCATACCCAATGTAACACAAACGGTGTCCTTACTGTTTCATCCAGTTGTCATGCAGCATAAAATAATGCTGAACAAAGAGCGTGTCATGGAGCTTATCATCTGATATGTAAAAATGCACAGTCTTCTCAATAGCTCCTACTGAATTTTTGATATAAGAGATGTGTACCAGTATTGTTACCACCAATGCATGGACTGGATCTCATTTTGCACTTTAAAGCTGTATTTCTCTGCAAAATCAACAACAGATACCACAACATCTCTGGGAAACTTAAGCAAAGTAGTCTTTGAATTGTTGGGCCTACCACCTAAACATAAAGTTGTGCTTAACGAAGCTTCTGAAAAGAGATGAATGAAAGTTGCACTTTTCATCCTTTCCACGACCAAGTCCTTTCGCTTCTTCTCTTTTCCATCACCATTAACCTGTCCAATGCCCACATCCTGGAATATCTTAATAGTCACCTCCTTGCTATTGCAATCTCGGCTGGGCAGAATGACAACTTTCGTACACCACATTTGGAGCACTCTCCAAGCAAGCATCTCTTTGCATGATATTCACGATCCTTAGCGCGAGGGCACAATATAAAATCCAGCAAGTTACTTATGTGTTGAAAAACAGCCTGGTTTGCAGAACATTGGCCTGCCTCACTATGTGTACCACAAATGGAGCATGTACATGGATGTTCTTTGCCGTGATGCCCAAACTTGTTCTGGCGCATTTGATTGAAAGCATCCTTGAAGTATACCATCTGGATATGGTAAATACAGCAGCAAGTATAGCGCTCTTTCAATCTTCGGACAAAAAATGGCTTGAGTGTCTCAAAGGACCTAAGTGACAACTTCACCCCGCAGGATACATGCTCTTGAATCTTTTGTAGAGCTCCACCTTTAAACGAAAAATGATCCACGTTAGAGCTCAGAATACTATCAAACAAGAGTAAAGCACCAAAGCTATTTACAGTACAAAATTTGGTACTGTAAACCACCAACTCATTCTAAAGTACCAAATTTGGCACTATAGTGCCAGATATCTCACTATAGTGCCAAATTTGATGCAGAAAAGCACCATATTTGGCTCTATTTATTACCAGGCGGACCATAGTACCCAATTGGATACTTTTCTACATTAAGCATGGTACCAAATTGGATCACGGTAACAAATTGGGTGCTTTTGTGAATACAAAAAGCACCAAATTTGGTTCTATGTACCAAGCTGGAACCATAGTACCCAATTTGGTACTGTTTTACATACTGCATATTACCAAAATAGATCCATAGTGGCAAATTGGGTACTTTTTGGATACAGAAAAGCGTCAAAATTGGTACTATGCATCCAGTTTGGTACTTTTCTCTATATTCACTAAAAGCACCCAATCTGTTTCCAAAACCCAATTTGGTATAATACTACCAAGTGTGAGTGGTGCCCAAAAACACCAAATTGGATTTGTGGAACCCTTAGGTACTATGCAGGCACACTTAAAGCACCCTGCATAGTACCAAACTTGATCCATAGTACCAAATTGGCTATTTCTCTGTATACTTCACAGTACCATAATTGGAAGCTTAGTACAAAATTGGATACTTTTTTGGATACAAAGAGCACCATAATTGGTACTATGCATCTAGTTTGGTACTTTTCAGTATCCTCTAAAAGCACCAAATCTGTTTCCAAAACCCATTTTGGTATTATACTACCAAGTGTAAGTGGTGCCCAAAAAAACCAAATTGGAGCTGTGGAACACCTTAGGTACTAACCAGGCACACTTAAAGCACCGTGCATAGTACCGAACTTGATCCATAGTACCAAATTGGCTATTTCTCTATATACTTTACAGTACCATAATTGGATGCTTAGTACAAAATTGGATACTTTTCTGGATATAAAACGCTCCAAAATTGGTACTATGCATCCATTTGGTACTTTGCAAGATACATTGAAAGCACCAAATCTGTCTCCAAAACCTAATTTGGTATTACACTACCAAGTGTGAGTGCTTCTCAAAAGTGCCAAATTGAGATTGTGCTTCCTTACTCTTGGACATTGCAGCCAAAAGTTGTACCGTGAATCCTGTTGGGTACAATGCAAAATTCAGAGAAGTGCCAAATTTGGTCCTATGGAGGTGGAATTGGTACCTACAATGATACTATTATGGAGCTGGGAATTTAAACAATGGTAAGTACTTGGATCTGGGAATTGGTACCTACAATGATTGCAGTACCAAATTGGCAGTGATTGCTGGTAAAAAACTACCAGTTTTGTACTGAACAGCCAAGCTTTCAGTGCTGCCCAAAGACTACAAATTTTAAACTATTCCAACAGAAATCAAGGCTACAAACTATTCCAACAGAAATCAAGGCCACCATGGATTGCATTGTAGCAAAAGCATATTACCTGAGAGTCATCTAGAAGATGAATTGGATGTTTGATGACACATTTTGCCTCGATCCTCTGCTTACAAATATCCTTTTTGTTTGGTGAAACTCTCATCTCAGATTTCCAAAAAGCAGTCACCAAATCTCTAGTTTCACTTGTGATACTTGTATACAAAGGCAATTGTCTGCTGTGACAAGCACTAAGTGGCAACACTTCATTCTCATCTTTCGTTTCTAGTCGACTGCTTGCTACCGCTATATTCCGTCGATGAACACCCAAGACAGCAGCAATTTTGGACTTGTTCATTGACATTGTTCTCTAATCACCATTGTTCATCAGTATCATCATCAAAGAGGCTCTCTTTACAAACAGCTCACTTGCAGAGTGAGGTACTTTCAATTGAGTCAATGTGTTGCGAACGTTGGAAAGAAGACTCGATTGCACATCCAAACTCCTCAACTTGGAAAACGACTGATGATGCATGAGCTGCTCTAGAATTTCCTATTGTTCTACTGTTGTTAGTCCTTGGGTCTGTCGACGCCAACATCTAGCCATGGCTTTGCATATATTGTTCCTTGACCTGGTTCTTGAAAGGCTACCTTCCCTGGAAGGGTTGCGCTCCTTGCATCATTGCTCACGCTTCTTTTGTGCCCAATAGCCCCAGAGAAATTCTTAGTTGCCGTCGACAAGTTCGTGAGCAGCTTGGGTTTCATTGATAGTATTCTCTGTAAATGCAGGTATCCCTAACTCAAGGTTAGTGAAGGGATCACACTCAACCTCCAGCATCGTCTCTGTAAATATGGTGACGGCCTGAGCTACCATGTTTATATAGAGAGAGAGAGGGCTATGGTGTTCCGCAGGGAATAGAGGATGTGTAGGAGAGAGGTCTGAGAGAGAGAGAGAGAGAGAGAGAGAGAGGGGAGGTCTGAGAGAGAGAGAGAGGAAGAGAGAGAAATCTGCCTCCTTGCATTCCACCCACGTCTACACCCACGTCTCCACCCACGTCTATCTATTATGGGACGTTTCAAAAAAAGACTAAAGTATAACACCTCAGGGAATTTTCACAGCCTGATATTTCTCCTTTATTTCCTTTTTGCCCTCTTTTTCTTTACTCTTGTTCTACCAAGCCTAGGTAGTGTCAAGGACACCAATTTTGTACCATCATACCTTGCTTTCACCCCCTAGGCAAAGATGTCTAGTACACATAATCATTTAGTTTCTAATGCACATTGGAAAAGTCTTTTTGAAATTCTATTTCAGGGGATATCTTCCTATTGACCGGGAGAAAATACTTATTCAAAAATATTTCAAAATAGTATTCTCTCTCTAGACCAAAAACAAGGGAAAACAATGTTTTCTTGCATTCAGAATTAGGGGATGGTTATAGAGACTCACGGGGAGGTTCTTACATCTTTATAGCTCAAAAGGTGGAGGGAGGAATCTTACACAGGAGGTGCACTCATCCACCATCCTTAATCACTCACAAGATTTAATAGGCATCCAAATTTGGAAATAACTTGCTCATACATGAATTTACCAGGGTCAACTTTCTTAGAGGCTTTAGCCTCTACCCATTTAGTGAAATAACCAGTAGCATAATAGTATAACATAATTGAGTCTGCATTACATGTTACGATCCTTCCTCTATGAAGTCAAATTCCAAAATTAAAAGCAACCAACGTGTAATACATCCAATTGTGTAAGTCTTGGGTCTTTTGATTGGGTCATATGGCACTTGGATGATTTGTTCTTGCTCTTCTCAATCTCCACTTAGATGCACAAGTTATGTAATTCTTGGGCCTTTTAATTGGGTCATACATTACGGCACTTGAATGACCACTTAAATGCATAGGGAAGAAAAGCCCTACACCACTTGAGGAGGAAGGTGTGGCTTGTCAAACTTCCAACTGTGAGAATTTTGTAAGAGACTCCCTAAATATATATAGTGCACATATAGTACTAGAAGTTACACTATAAATGTATAGATGAAGAAACATAGAGATACGATATAGAGAAATTAACGTGTTTTTTAAAATTCTATGAGGAGTTACATATATAGATCTTGCATGATGGCTGCATGAGATGTTTGAGATTTGCCATGTGGCAACAACAACAACCGTTCACACTCATAATGGACATTCCTACATTCCCCACATTTTCTCAAAAAGAAATTTGAGAGAATTTAGGAGTTTGCTAATGCATGTGGATAAAAAAAAACTCTTAAGTCATATGAGTAATAATAATCCGAAATGATATAGACAAGATCCTCCAGGTGTGACACACCCACTGCTCATCACCTATCTCACACATTAGTTGTTCCAATTAATTGCTATCACACAATAATTAATCCCAATATGAAACATTGAGAAACACAAACACAACATACACTTAGCACTTGTTACACTTTGTTAAGAGTATCATTTTACACATCATCTAGCATGGCGTGTATTACCACTTGTTACACTTCAATTAGCATGGCACATCATTTGCATAAACCACTTATTACACTTCGATCATGTGTAGTTGTCCAGTGTAGTCCACTTGTTTCACTTTGACCACACATAGTCGTGAGGCATGGCATTACTTGTTACACTTCAATAACATCCACCCATCAAGCATGGTCTCAAGATATACTAATAACACTAGGTAACTAGTATTTAATGCGAGATCACCCACGATACCAACTCACTAGCATGGCATGCTAGCGTCCAGGCATCCCCATTAAGCTAAAGGGTGGACATTATATGTAACATTATAAGAGAGAAAGAGGCCACCCTTTTCTTGCATACCAAAACAACAAGAGAGAGAGAGAGAGAGAGAGAGAGAGAGAGAGAGAGAGAGAGAGAGAGGAGTATTTGCACTTTGTAATGGTTGTTACCCCACCCTCTTCCATTTTCAAGCATTCAAAGAGAGAAAGATGCATGAGGATCTCTTTCTGAGATACAAAAAGGTCACCCTTGCATACAAGATCCATGAGAGAGAGAGAGAGAGAGAGAGAAAGAGAGTTATGCATGTAGTGTTGCAAGAAATAGAGAGAGAGAGTTATGCATGTAGTGTTGCAAGAAATAGAGAGAGAGAAAGAGAGTTATGCATGTAGTGTTGAGAGAAATCATGGCAATGTGTTACATACAAAAAAGATTGAATTTCCAAGATTTTAAGTTTTAAAAAAAACTTTGTCATCAACGTTGAAAATCAGTTTTTAAAAACCTTCAATCATTTAAAACAATGTGTGCATGTTGACTAGGATTTTTCTCCCACTCCATCGTCCAATCTCACATTGTAAGTTGAGGGATTTGAGTTGGAAGGCACTAATCAAGTCAACAATGTTATGGACAATACATTATGGTACTAGCTCTTGCACTTATGGGGTCATTCAACATATTATGGTACTCTCCCAACTTATGTTTCCTTCTTCACTGCATACATTCTTGAATGCATAACATGCTCTTGTACTTGCTTCAATTAGAGGAGTCCACATTGCTTACCATATATGTAATTTAAAGGTACTTTGATATATAGGTATTTAAAATACTAAGGGATGTGGTCCTTTTATGGTTCTTGCCAAGCATGGTTTTGGTCTTTTTTGCATTGGCCATATTCTTACTATATATATGTAAAAGTCATCTAAAATAAGCATCAAAGGAGAGGGTTATTGAGATGCATGTCTTTATTAAGAGTTGCACTGGACCTCAAAAAACCACTCTAGCTAAAGGAATTTAGTGTTATCAAGCATTGGTGGGTATAGAGACAATGTGGATCAATAGTTATCGAGCATTGGGTATACAGACAATGTGGATCAATAGTTATCAAGAATTGGGTAAAGAGGCAATGTGAATCGATAGTAGTTGGTGTGGCCAAAGAAGGTTTCACAAAAAGTTCCTACTGATTTGAGGAGGATCCAGGCAATGGGTGTACCATGGGCTATGCTTAGTCTCCCCATACGAAACTAACATGAGTACTTTTGGCATTGTTTGTACCATGAATATACTGTTAAAGGAGGTATTGCAGTTCATTTTAAGATAAATGTAGAGGTAATTTGGTAAGTTTTCTTGGTAAATTTTTAGGTTATTTACTTAATTGTTTGTGTGATTCAAATTAATTTTGGCATTTTCTCTATGTTTTACAAATTCTTAAGATTTTTTGGCTCCACATAGACATTGATACATGTGTGCTTCATATAGGATTAGAATGAGGAGTTGTTTTGTGTAACTCCTCTGACTCCTTTTATGTTTCTTGCTAACTCCTATGCTCAAGTGGAAGATACAAAATTGTAAAAGTTCTAAGGGTGTTTCTTATGTGTCTTCAATAATAAAACTAAATTCTTTTACCAAAGAAATTATGCACATCCATTTCTACAAAGAGCTTGTGTCCCTACTCAGTTATCAGTTAAGCTCTTAGACATGGAAAAATTTACAAGTTAATATTATAACCTTTTTTCTAATTATTCTTTGTGAAGGAAATAGTGCTATCTGGTACATACATGAGTATAAGGTATAGTGTTATGATAATAAGTATATTCTTGAGTGTTTTTTTTGGCTACTAAAATCCTATTAACTAGGAGCCTATGGGAGATGGTTGTAATGAGAACTATTCATATAGCTTTTTTGAGGTCAATCTGTTGTCAGGTTTGAAGAAGATGTGGCATCTATTGACCAAGATTGGTTGAATATCATGATCGTTTGATTGTAGAGCTCTTTGTATTTCAAAATATGAAATTCTTATGGGTAGATAGGTGGCTCAATGTCCTAGCATTGGTTTATTGCATTGGGGCAAAGTTGCATTAGTCTCACTACCGAGCCGACTAGGTGGTCTAGAGCCACATAACTGTCGGGTCTAGACCAAACACTTACACCATGTTTCTCTTGTGTGTGCTTCATTTGGTATAGTTGCCTTATTTTTAGCTAATGGGAATATAGCTCACTCTTGATGTAGGATAGCATTAGAACTAAATGCCACTAGCACTTGTAATATAAAGGTCAACAATTAGCTTAGAGGTCTTGAGATTAGGTAGATTGATAATTTGGGATGAGGCACCGATGACACATCAATATGTTTTTGAAGACTTTTATAGATTGCTATAAGACATAATGTCTAATGTGACAAGCTCTTTGGTGGAAAGGTCTTGCTTCTTAGTGGGGATTTTAGATAATTTTTTCTAGTTGTTTAGAAGGGAGGAAGAGAGGACATTGTCAGTTTGTTCAACATTATGGCATTGAAAAATTTGGAGAGAGACCAAAGTGTTAAAGCTTATGTAGAACATGTGTGTTCTACATAAGTAAATTTGGAGAGAGACCAAAGTGTTAAAGCTTATGTAGAACATGTGTGTTCTTTAGAACACAAGTAAATTGATGAAGCGAGAATTTGCAAGGTGGATCCTAGACATTGGTAATGGGATTTTACATAGTCAAATAGAAGAAGAAGGTGTTGTGTCAATCCCTCCCAAAATGCTTCTTCACAACACAGGGTCTACACAACAACTCATTGAATGGGTGTACACAGGGCTTTTAAAAGAAATGGAGACTATGCAAGTTTTCTTAAAGAGCATGCTATCATTGCACCTCGAATGTTGAGGTTGATGCTATTAATAACATTTCTCTAAGTGCAATGCCTATAGAGAACAAGGAATTCTTGAGTGTGGATTCTGTGCCCAGAGCTGGTGAGGTTAACTTTTTGTATGCAAAAGAATATCTTAATCTAGGCGCGGTGGTTATCCTGCTGAATTGGTTTTGAAAGAAAATTCTTCTAAGAATTTGTATTTAAGAAAAGGATTGTGTAATGGGATGAGATTAATATGTAAGCACTTCCACTCTAAGGTTATAGAAGTAGAAATAATTACACGTACAAATATCGGGGATAGGGTTTTCATCCCTAGAATAACTTTTATACCACAAGTACTTTACAATGTCATTTTGATATGAGACAAAGGTAATTTCTTGTAAAGCTTACATTTGCCTGAATCCATCAATAAATCACAGGGACAAACACTATCTATTCTAGGGTTATCCTTGATGATTTCTCTATTCAGCCACCTTGGACAATTATATGTGGCTTTCTCATGAGTGAGATCATGAGATGTTGTGAAACTATTTATTTCAAAAATTGGGTTGTATATATTAACTAGGATAGCCCTTGTTAACTGCTCAATTATTAGTTGACCTCAATGTGATGGCAAGTCTTTGCAGGTACATATTCTAATATTTTGTTGCTAGTTATTCTTTACGCTCTTTAGCCCGCTGTATCCATGCAATGTGGTGAATGATTTCATCATTTAAGCTAAGTGCAATGAGTCCTAATGCTTTCTCATTCCTGATCTTCCACTCATTCTCCCCAATCTCCTCTCGACATGCATCTCTTCCCTCAACTAGCCCCCACAAATTCTTCCTCATGAGCAAATACATGGTCTTTGTTTGCTATGTATGGAATTGCTCCCCATTAAATTTAGCTATTTCTTGTGCAATTCTCATGATGATGTGAAGGGGTTCTTACCTCTTCATCCAATTCAAGATTCAAGGGCAGTGTCTATCCTTTTACAACTCCAATCTGATGTTTAATGATGATTACAACAAGTTTATTAGCATGAATTCACCAAAACTTACATAAAGCCAAGGGAAACTGATTCTGTACTGAATGGTTAGAGTATCAAACCATCTCCAAATTGCAATCTAAAGTTACAGATATCTGTATTAGATACCAAATGGTAAATTTAAACCATCAATTGTACCAAAATATAGTGATTAGTACTAATTAATCATTAATTAGTTAAATAATCTCCTATTTGTGTGTAAAAAGTGGAGTGTGCGAGGAGGCCAAATCTGGTGCCTTAGAGTTAAAATGAGCTCAAATCCTTTCAAGGGCATCAATAGTAGTTAGTCTAGTAGAGGATCAAGCCAAGAAACAAAATATTTGACCAAACATTGAATGCTTAATCTTTGTTTTACCAAAGTAACTTGCAAATTTGATGTAGAGCTTGATGCCACTTCTCCTTGAGAAATTTCACAAATCTGAGATCACCATCATGTTCAGAGCATCCGAAAACTCCTTGGACTAGCTCCTTTGCTCCCAATTGCAAGACATGAGAGAAAATTTAAAGTTCTACTCAAAAAAAGAAGCGACGATCATTTCGCGAATTTCTGCAGTTCCCGGCGGCGTTTTGACGTGCTAATGCCGCAGAACGATGCATGGGGAAGTTGGCTGAATGTGGCTAAAGGCTTTTGGCCTATTGTTAAGGCTGGAGGGAGAGGGAGCTCCTCCACCAACTAGGGGTGCAGAGGATGGTTGAAAAATGACTTAAAATATGATTAACTCCTAATCATAATTAGTAGAGTAATTAGCATGATAATTAGGCTCAAAAATCATATGAATCCTAAGCTTGGCTTTAATACCATGTTAAATTTGCAGCAAGATGATGAGCTATGGTGGATTATAATCAATATAATTAGCAAGTGATTAGATGATGATTAAGAGAGATTAGTGAGCAATTAATATAACATGATAATGTGGGCATGGATACTCAAAAACCAACAAATTCTCATTAGGCCAATGCCTCAATTTATAGGCTGTACAACATCCACAAGATGCCAATCATCTACTCCCACTGATTTCTCCTTAATTTGTGTCACCTCCCTTACATCTGGGGGCACCTTTTCCTAGAATATTTCCACACCCCTATATTCACTCATGCTACCCTTGATTCTCTCACCAGTATACCTCTCACCTTTTCACTGCTACCCACTTAATTACACTCCCTTTTATAGTCTCTTACTAAGGGCTTGTTCCCGCACACACCCATTCACTTGCATATTTCAACAAATGAGTATGAGGATATGGAAATGAAGGAAATGAAAGAATAAATATCTAATATAGAGAATAAACTTGAGGAAATGATGGGTATTGTTAGCTCCTTAATGAGAGGGGAAGGATTGGGAGTAAAAGAAATATCTAAAAATAACATTGATGAGGGAAGGGAAAACACTCTAGAAAAAGGATTGAATGAAACCATAGTTAAAGAGAGTCCCAAAACTAGAGACCAAGGTATGGTATTCAAAATTTAAAGGCACCTACTTTTAGTGAAGGAGAGAACCTCTAAAAAAGCAAAAATCCAACCCTAGTAAGTTTCTAAAAAAAGCAAGATTTTGAGAGAGCAGTTAAAGAAAAACTTTGTTTCCCTTGTCTTGAGCTGGGACATGATAAAAGGAATTGTCCTAAGTCCCAAGGATAAGAACTTACTGGGAATGGTAATGATAAGCGTAAATGAATGCACACTTGAATTATTTTCATTGGGGAAAACACTTTTGAGAAGCTATTTTCATAATACACCAACATTTGAGCATAAAGGAAAATTTATTACATTGCAAGGAGAGCACAATGTACCGTCTTCTCCTTTGATATGTAATATTGAGCTCCAAAAGCTTCATCAAGATAATGGAATAGAATAAATGTTTTTCTATTATGCAATGTTTCAGTTTAAAAACCATTGTGAAAATTTGGATTCAAGTAGTAGTTAATTCTTCTTTAAATAATTTATTAGAAGAATTTAAAGATGTTTTTTTGAAAACATTGCCAAAAGATTACCTCCGGATAGAGGGATAGATCATCCCATAGAAGTTTTAAAGGATTCAAAGCCAATTAGTAAGTCATCTTATAAAATAAGTTTGAGAGAAACACAAGAAGTTGGCTAAATATTTAGAACAAGGCTTTATTAGACCAAATAAGTCTCTCTCGACTTCACTAATATTATTGGTGAAGAAAAAAGATGCATGTATATGTGCTTGTGAATATATTATTGTGGATTAAATTCAATCACAATAAAAAATAAATTTTTTATTTTTAGGATAGATGAGTTGTTCCATCAATTCAAAGGTGCTAAATATTTTAGTAAGATAGATTTAAAGTCTAGATATCATCAAGTAAAAGTTAGAATTGAACATGTGCCAAAAACAGCATTTAGGACATCTTTTGGGCACTTTGAGTTTTTAGTTACACCTTTTGGTCTAGCTAATGCTCTCGCTACTCCTATATTTTGGAAAATATGTGGTGGTTTCTATTGATAATATATTAGTCTTTAGACAAAATGAACAAGAATATTTTGTTCAGCTTATACTTCATCAATATTATTGGTAAAGAAAAAAGATGCATATATATGCGCTTGTGCATATATAATTGTGGATTAAATTAAATCATAATAAAAAATATAATTTTTATTTTTAGGATAAATGAGTTATTTGATCAATTCAAAGCTGCTAAATATTTTAGTAAGATAGATTTAAAGTCTGGATATCATTAAGTAAAAGTTAGAATTGAACATGTACCAGAAACATTTAGGACATCTTTTGGACACTTCAAGTTTTAAGTTACACCTTTTGGTCTAGCTAATGCTCTCGCCTACTTCTATATTATCTGTGGTGGTTTTTATTGATGATATATTAGTCTTTAAATAAAATGAACAAGAGTATATTGGCACCTTAGAAAAGTATTTCAATTATAGAGGAAAAACAAATTATTTATCAAAAAATCTAAATTATTTAAAAGTAAAAGTTGAACAAAGCTTAAAGTAATTATTCAACTTATGAAAAAGAACTATTTGAAATTGTGCATGCTTTTAAAAAGTGGAGTCATTATTTGTATAGTGTCAATTTGGAAGTATTGTCTGACCATGAAAGTCTTAAATAGTTAAGTACTCAAAAGGAGTTAAAAGGTAGGAAGGCTAGATGGGCTGAAATCCTACAAGAGCTTGATTTTCAAATCCCATCACATTCATTTACATTCATTCAGATCCACATCACATCTTATCACATCCACTTTAAGTACCATTTTCTACTTTCGATATACTGATCGGACTTTTCTAAGTTTGTACTTTTTCACGATCCCATTGAATCTACGTATCAGAGTGTTGTTGAAGGTTTAAAAAGGGAAAATAAACCTTATCAGAATTGAATAGTAAAAAACTCAAAAAGAGCATTTAAGTATTATATTTTCATTCCTTAAGCTTCATTAATGAGAATTAATTCTAAACTTCCATTTACTCATTGGATTCTCGATCCTCCCAGAGATTCTAGATTCTCTTTTCTGAATACGAATTATCTAAGTTTTCTCGATGGATATTTTGATATTCTTTCTCACATTTCTCAAGTAAAATATATTCAATATTCTTCTTTTTGAGTAAAAGATTCATGGGATTTACAAAAATCAATTCTACCCATATTTTTCAATAAAATTAATAATTCTCAAAATTTCACTTTTGATAAGTACTCATAATTTGAATTATGCCAAAAATTCCTCTTTTACCATTTAATTACTTGGATCTCAAATATCATGGGAATTCCTCTTTTTGCATAAAAATAAATTTATCAAAGATTCATATTTTACCAATTAATTACTTGGATCTCAAATATCATGGGAATTCCTCTTTTTGTATAAAAATAAATTTATCAAAAATTACTCTTTTCTCGTAGTCAATTAATTATGCATAATTATAAAAATATTATTTCTCATGAATATGATGAAAATCATCCTTTTTGCATAGGATGTCCAATCCTAGAATATGGTAGGAAGTCCTCTTTTAGCATTATGCATAAAAATAAGATATGTATTATTTTCGAAAAAAATTACCATGGATTCGCTCTGCTATTACTAATAATTCTCAAATTTTTCTAAAAGAGTAAAAGCTTGTAATGAAAATATGATAGTAGTTCCTCTTTTATGCTTAAAATCAAACTATGAATTTTAACCATAAAATTAAACATAACTATGATTCTTGGATCCATATTTCAAGCAAAAAAAAAAGATAGTTAAAAACTTTTAAGAAGCGAAACAATGTCAAGATCATGAATCTATCCCATCTTGTAATTTCATCAATGTCTATATCTAATGGAAGCTCAATGAAAAGATGGGATTCCATATCAATATTAATATCACTATCATGATCCAATGAAGCATTGGCATGATTGATAGGTGACTCATCATCTTCTTTGGATTAATGTTCCTCATGCTCTTCATCGGTCCCATCCAAAATGTTTTCTTCATCGTCTTCTTCCAATGAGCCAATTTGAGGTAGTACTTGCACCTCATCTAGAGATTTGGCCTCCACACATGATCTTGATCTTGAAAGATATGTTTTGAATGAGGGAAAACTTGTATAACGTACCACCACTTTGGAGCAATTCCATCGGCGTGAAACATAACCTAATATCACAAAGAAAAGGGGTTCCACTTTTATTATATTATGTCAAGATTTAATTTAGGATTGGTTGGGTTACTCACCTGTTGAGGTAGTGCAAAGGTATCTTTCTCATCATTCTAAAACTTGGTGGAATCAATGTTGAGGTAGTGCAAAGGTATCTTTCTCATCGTTCTAAAACTTGGTGGAATCAATTTGAAAGAACCCATTTGGATGTTTCTCCACGGTTACTTGAGCACCTCTATATATCACCTTTTGAACCATTTCACATCAAAGAAGATAAATAGACTAAATGATCTAAATTCAAACTCAAGAATATCTTAAATAGCTCCACAATACTCAAGATTGTCCTCTATGACAATGCCTCTATGATAATGGTATTATGTCTACTAGCTCAACTTTCTTGCTCAAACATCGCCATCATGCCACAATCAAATGTGTTTCTTTTATAATCCACATGCTCCATGAGAAAGTGCCTTCCCTTTTACCATATTGCATTATATAGTTTGTTCTAATATTAAAAGAAAGCATGACATTTAGTATAGTGTATTAAACAAGGTATACATAAGATAGAGATGAAGAATGTACTTACTTGAGGGTCACATCCTTGCATACTCATGCTCTTCTCTTGTGATCATCTCTCCATTTTGCGATGCCATCGATATTGCCATATGAATCCATTCTATATTGATCACATTTGGTAGAGATTCCAAGCTAGGCGAGAATGGCCAGCGTCTATTTGCTCTTTTGAAAGCTCTTCTCTCATACTTTCATCTATTGATTTCATCCTTGTATCTCCCAGTCCACTTCTCCATGATGGGACTGTTTAGAATGCAGATTGTATTCACCTTGTGGCGTAATGCTTCATCCCGTCTTCATTTCCTTCCTTTTCCCTAAGGCACATTAGTGATTAGTAGGTCATCCTCCTCATCATTGCTCCACGACTCGGGGGGGGGGGTCACTCATAACTATGTAAGCGTAGCACGTGAGTTCAACAGAAGGGGTATTCAAAATCCACTTTTTATATATTTTTTACATACAAAAGGATACCATCTAAAGGGAGTATTTATTACAGATTGGATAGAAAAGGGTATTTTTTATTCATGAAAAATTTACAATTTATGTATCTCCCAATCCACTTCTCCATTTTGCGATGCCATCGATATTGCCATATGAATCCATTCTATATTGATCACATTTGGTAGAGATTCCAAGCTAGGCCAGAATGGCCAGCGTCTATTTGCTCTTTTGAAAGCTCTTCTCTCATACTTTCATCTATTGATTTCATCCTTGTACCTCCCAATCCACTTCTCCATGATGGGCCAAATAATTATAAGGTTCCTTGTACTATGCGATGTGATTAGATGAGATGTGAATGTAACAGAAGATGTAAATATGATATGATAAGATGTGAATGTGATGTGATGTGATTTGGATGGATGTGAACGAGATGTGATAAGATGAGGATGGATGTGACGAGATGTGAATGAATGTGGGATGTGAATGGATGTGATGGGATGTGAGTGGATGTGGTGAGATATGAAGTGATGTGAATGGATGTGATATGATGTGGATCCGATTAGATATCAATGGATGAGATATGATGTGGATAGATGATATGTGATATGATGTGGAATTGGGTAGATGTGAATGGATGTGAAGTGATGTAAATAGATGTGAACGTGATATGAATGGATGAGATGTGATGTGGATATGTTATGACTGTTGAGATTCAAGCTCGATGTCAGTGTCTCGATGTCAGTGTGAGCCAGCTATGCTATGTTCTGGCAGATTAGGTAGGAACATGTGTGAGACATAAATGACCGCGTGTCTAGCTGGTCATAGTGTGTGGACATTAGCTAGGGTTAGATGAGTGTGGACACAACTCATAGTGTGTTGTGTGGATTATGGTTTTATGGCATTATGCTTTGTGTGAGAGTGGACATGGCTTCCCTCTATGGTTAGGGTTTGCAATATACATTAGGGTTTGCTCCTGTGTGTATGTCTCCTCCCCCTCTACCGTTCTTTCAACATGGTATCAGAGCCTTGTGTTGTTTATTAGGGTTTATGAGTGAGTGAGTGAAGAGGGAGAAGAAGCTGTGAAGAGAAGCTGTGAAGCTTGCCATTGGAGCTGTGAAGCTTGGAGCACACCAAATACTATCAGATCTGAAAGCTTGGTCTACCGGGTAGGGTATTCTAAACATCCTTGAGCGGATTGCAGGTGATTCAGGCAAAAACAAAGCAAGTTAGAGCAAATCAAAGCAAAGAGAAATTCTCGTTTTTGGAAGCTTTCCATTAAAGCTTGGGAACATTGATGTATGGTGGAAATACATGTAAATCTGGCAAAGCAAACATGTATCTAACAATGAGAGATGTATTGGCAACTTCTATGCAAGCCCTATTGTGATTTTGGAGCATTTTGGAAGCATCTGGATGTATGAAAATCTCTGGTATTTGAGCTCTCACAAAACAAAGAGAAGGAAGCCCAAAATTGATGCATTTGGAGTGAGTTTTTTGCTAAAATCCAACCATTTATGGATTGCACATGTACCTAGGTGTCTTGGGGACTTATTACCATCATCAATTGACAACACAAACTCTCCTAAAACCCTCTACTGTAGGCGGCGCAGCCAGAACAGTGAAAACAGAGCAGATTTGGGTCTTTTTTCTACGAGGAGGTCGATTATTACTCAGTTGCTTGATACATTTCACAATTGCTTTAGCAATTGGATACTATACACATTGGAGAAGAGGGCTATGTGATTGGTAGCAATTAATCCTTGGTCTTATACAATTGGACAAATTCCTCTTACATGGAGTTGATGGACACTATTGCTAAGCTAATGAATGCCTGGTTGCTCAATTTGGACAAATATTGAAGAAATTAGAGGCATTTTCCTACTGGTTTTTCTGGTTTTTCTGGTTTTTCTGGTTTTTCCCAAAACAGAGAAAGGGGTTTTCAAAAATTGATATGTACACATGTCAGATGGTGTTGATACTCAACATTGAGGTTGATTAGGTGTCAATGCAAGTAGTCCATACTTGATTCCACTACATTGTGATTTGGAGCCATGGAAGCGCATCAAAACAAGCTATCTCGGACTGCGTGAGACAGTTCATCTTGGATGCTTACAGGTTGATTTTCTACATCAAATTTGGAGTTTGTTGGCTACCTTGGAGTATCTGGAACATTCATTGGAGTGTGGTTGAGCTGAGGAAGGCTCATTTACAGATTTGAAGTGTGCGGAAGGTGTATGCATTGAGCAAACATGTCGGATAATCCAGTTCAGATTGTTGGTGAAAAGCTGGATGGGAAGAACTTCCAGGCATGGAAGTATAGGATAAAGAGTTTCTTGAAAGGAAAAGGATTTTGGAATCTCATTACAGGTGGTGAGCCAGAGCCTGAGCTACCTCGACAACCTACACAGCAGCTTATTTTTATTGCTCATAAGAAATGGTCAGAGAGAGCATTTAAAGTGCTGCATTATCTGTCTATATGTATTTCTGATGCTATGCTCATACACATACAGGATGCTGAGAATCCCAAAGATGCATGGGATACTTTGGTCAAGATGTTTGATACAGATACGAGTGCTTGCAAGTCTCAGTTGTGACAGCAGATACACAATGTAAAAAGAAATAAAAGGAGCATACATGATTATGTGCAAGAAATCAAGAAGTTTGCAGATGCATTGGCCACAATAAATGCCCCCATTCCTGATGATGATTTGGTGGATATTACCTTGCGTGGTCTTGGTAAGGAATACAAATGTTTTGATACATCTATCTCAGTTCGGAGTACAGGTCTACCCGACTTTGATGAGTTGGTTTCACTCTTGTTGGTTGAGGAAATCAAGCTCAGTGATTCATTTCTGGATGCATCTACTAGCCATGATGATGGCAGAAATCAGGCTTTCTACTTGCAGAGAGGTTTTAGAGGTAGGGGGAGATTCACATCACGTGGACGTGGTGATAATGGTTGTGGATGGCAGGACAGGCCTCCACAACAAAATTTTCAGCCTTCATATGGTGCTCGAGGTGGTCATGGATATGCACCTCAAAGAGGTCGTGGTAACCCTCGTGGTAGAGGACGTTGGCAAGGCCAACAAAATTCTATGCAAGATGTGGAATGCCATTACTGTGGCAAATATGGTCATATGGCGAGAGATTGTTTCTGCAAATAGAATGATTTGAGAGGGGGTAGAGCACATCGTGGTGGTCATTATGGTGGAAATTATGCACAACATGGTGGAAACTATGCATCAACAGTAATGATGGCACTGCAAATCATTTGTTTGCCATGAAGCATGTTGTGGGTTCTATGACGACAATTGGTGGTCATTATGGTGGAAATTATGCACAACACATGGTGGAAACTATGCATCAAGTAGTAATGATGGCACTGCAAATCATTTGTTTGCCATGAAGCATGTTGTGGGTTCTATGACGACAAATGGTGGTCATTATGGTGGAAATTATGCACAACATGGTGGAAACTATGCATCAAGCAGTAATGATGGTACTGCAAATCATTTGTTTGCCATGAAGCATGTTGTGGGTTCTATGACGACAAATGCTGAGAATGATGACACATGGTATATGGACTCAGGAGCATCAAACCATATGCCATGTCATGGTGAATGGTTTGAGCATATGAAGCCTATGGATGTAAAAGGCTATGTGGAAACAGGTGATGATACCCAGCATGTCATTACACATGTTGGAAGTGTACCATTGGTCATGCACAATGGTCAAACAAAGTCTATGTCTGATGTATTGTATGTGCCTTCAATCACAAAGAGCTTGGCCTCAGTTGGTCAAATGGTGGAACAGGGATTACAGGTTTGTTTCAACGAGCATGGTTGCTTTGTTGAAGATTTCAAACATGGATGTAGAGTCATTGCTAAAGGCAAGAAAGAAGGCAGATTGTTTAAGCTGGATGCTGGAATTCCTGAGCTAAAATCAGCCATGTTCTCAAAGAGCAGAAATGTGGTACAGGACATTGATATGTGGCATAAGAGGATTGGCCATGTCAATATACAGAGATTAAAGAACATGCAAACAAGAGGCATTGTCAGTGGATTTCATAGGTTCAAATATGATGGACATATGCATGTTTGTGAAGCCTGTCAGTTTGGAAAGCAGGCAAGATTGAGGTTTCCTAGAGAAGGAAATATGAGTAGCAGGCCACTTGAGATCGTACATAGTGATGTATGGGGTCCTGCACAAAACCCATCTATTAAAGGCAGTTTATACTATGTGACATTCATAGATGATTTCAACAGGATGACATGGATATACTTTATGAGAGAGAAGAGTGAAGTGTTGGAAAAGTTCATAGATTTCAAAGCTTTTGCAGATTAGCAATATGGCTGTTGGATTAAATGTTTGAGAACAGATGGAGGTGGTGAATACACCTCAAAGGCTTTTGAGCATTTCTTGAGGAAGCATGGAATAAGAAGACAGTTGACTTGTAGGTATACACCTCAGCAGAATGGTGTGGCTGAGAGAAAGAATAGAGTCATATGTGAAGTGGCAAGGGCAATGCTTAATGAAAAGAGCATGCCAGATTACTATTGGGCAGAAGCATGTGCTACTGCAGTGTATATATTGAACAAAACACCTACAGCAGCCATTCATGGAAGCACGCCAGAGATGCGGCTTACAGGTTACAGGCCAGACAATGGACACCTCAAAGTTTTTGGATGCATAGCTTATGTGCATGTGCCTGATGAAAGAAGAAGGAAGTTGTGGATCCTAAGGCAGAGAAATGTGTATTTGTTGGATATGCACAGGATCGAAAGGCGTTATAATCCACAAACTAGACAAGTGGTCATCTCACAAGATGTGGTGTTTGATGAGCTTGCTAGTTGGTACAAAGCAAAAGATGAGGGAGTCATTGAGTCACTTGAGGCTGATGTGCCTGTGAACTTGCCACCACAAGCAAGTTCTAGTTCTACTTCTATGTTTGGGCCACGAGCAGAGGCTGAGAGTAGCAGTGTACGTCCATGGTCAGGACGTTTGAGGCATGAGAGTGTGAGCATTGGGAGTAGTGCTATGGATAAAGGAAAGAAGAAGGTCGAAGGAATTGGAATCACAGGTTATGAGTCATCTAGTTCTGAGAGTTTGGATGAGGAGCTTGGCATACCTGTTTTATGCACACCTGGTGCTAGGCAGGATAGATATGTGCCACCACATGCTAGAGTTACAGGTGTACAGAGTGACCCGCATGCATTGCAAAGATCCCAGAGAGTCAGATATCCCGTTGACAGGTTGACATATAGAGATTTTGCTATGCACTATGCATATATGTCATCTATGGTGAAGTATGTGGAACCTACATGCTATACAGAGGCTATTGGAGAGTATGTATGGGAGAAAGCAATGGATGTTGAGATGGATGCATTAGTCCATAATGACACATGGGATTTGGTTGCACTACCAAAGGACAAGAATGTTATTGGATGTAAATGGGTTTACAAAGTGAAGTGCAAATCTGATGGTTATATTGAGAGACATAAAGCAAGATTGGTAGCAAAGGGTTATGCACAGACCCAAGGATTGGACTACGATGAGACATTTAGTCCAGTGGGTGGCTAAGATGGGCACAGTGAGAGCAGTCATTGCTATGGCTGCAGCTAATGGATGGGAAATGCATCAGATGGATATCAAGAATGCATTTTTAAATGGAGATCTACAAGAGGGAGTGCACATGGCACAGCCAGAAGGGTATGTACACCCAAGATATCCCACTCACGTATGCAGACTGAAAAAGGCATTGTATGGTCTGAAGCAAGCACCTCGTGCTTGGAGTGATAAGATGAGCACATATCTTATCTCACTTGGTTTTCAGATTTCTACAGCACATTCTTCACTCTATGTGAAGAAGAAAGAGCATGGGGTTGTTTTACTCGTCATCTATGTGGATGACTTGATTATCACAGGTGATCATAGTGCAGATGTGATGCATGTCAAGAAAGCTTTGAGTGGGAAATTTGACATGAAAGACTTTGGTGAGTTGAGATACTTTCTTGGAACACTACAAGGGATCGGGCTCATACCCGCGCTCCTAGCCGCTAAAAATGACTTGTGAAAAAAAGTAGCGGGCCCGTGTATCAGTGCGTGTATCATCGCGGCCACCACAGACATGCGTGTAAAAGCGTGTGTATAGGACCTGCCAGACGCGCTCATACACGGGTGTATAGCCGCGTTCTATTCAGTTCAGATGTACTCAGACGCGTTGATACATGCGTCTATACATGCGTTTCTTTAATTTAGATGCGCTTATACACGTGTAACTGTCAGTTTTGACGCGTTAATACACGAGTATTTTACAGATTATCCACGTATATACACGCGATTTTTACCAGTTCTGACGCGTTTATACACGCGAACAGAGCAAAAAAAAAATCCAGAGAGTGCTATTTGGTGCGTGAATACTGTTCCAGCATTCCAGCACCCAATAACACTCTCTGGATTTTTTTTTTTTGTGCATTAGACCATCCACGAAGAACATATGCACGAGGGAGATTAAGACAAGAACGACATGAATGCATACATTGTCAATACACGATTCAAGACAGACATGAATGTAATACTATCGATTCACGATTCAATATTACTATCAAAATTTCGAATTCATACATGTATACAAGGGAGTCCATATCTCGAAGTAGCCCATGGCTTCAGTTTACAAAAAAATATATACAACCACATCCTCAATATGGAATGTGATACTATAAGTCTGAGTACTACTCAGACCCAGATGATGACTGGGTGCTCCCTCCATGCTCAGATGAGCTCACATCGGTCGGAATGTCCGATGAGTAGTGCTCACGTCCACCCTCTGCAGGTGGCGGCGGGTGGATTATCAGCAGCTTGTGCCTGTTCAAGTAATATATAGTATATAAGTATATATATATGTAATTCAATAAACCAAAATCATTCGTTTAGAATTTTCAAGTACCTGTCGACCGTATGGTCTCATGGCCATCTCAAACTGTGCGTCCGTAATACGTCCCTCGGCTCTGAAGATGGCCCACGTGTCATGTCTGCTATGCCGGCGAGCATACGCAGTATCGTGGGTTGTGGGCTTCCTCCCCGTAACCCATCGCTGTATCATAATCAACACAATTTGTAAGATTAAAACAATCATAGAATCAATGAATTAAGTAAACAATCAAATAAAGTGGCAAGAGACTTATGAACTCTGCCTCCCATGACTCGACGCCGCCAGATCTGAAATGCGAAGATCCAATGGTCTCCATCTGGATCCATCGTGCCTCCACATGCTGCCTGCTCTTCACGCCACCCTCTGCTCGTTTCTTTGCCTCCTTCCACTCGCGTTTGTGCGCAGTGGGGCAGGTTTCTCGGCAGGATAGCCACCCGCAGCTACATTTAGCCGGTCATCGTACGCGAGTTTTTTAAGGTGAGATCTTTTATTACTTAAGATCTCCCTTATTTGCGTCCTTCCCCATACATCCGAGAATGTAGCATGTGGGGGATTGGGGTACCGACTATGTACAGCCTCTATCACCTCCCCAACTAATCGGCTATTTTGATCTTTAAATTTAATAAAACAATTTCTATATGAGTTTGATACTACCCCACGCATGTACTCCATTACCTCCCTCCCCCTCGCATCCATCACTATCCCGCCCCTATCTGTCACATCATAGCAGACCACTCTCTCCATCTCTCTCATCTCCTCCTTTTCCGAACTGTCTCCTCTAACTCTTCTCCCTCTATCTCCTCTCTCACCGCGTGCCCTACTACCTCCCCCACCTCCCCCACCAAAGCACTCGCCGCATCCTCCACTCCCACTCTTCCTACTGCTGCTGCTGCTGCTGGCGGGTGGAGTCACGACTAGGGGATTGTCTACGTGACGGTGGCTGTGAGCCCTAACGTGACGGTGGCTCTGAGGGAGCACGTGATGGTGGCTGTGAGGGTGTGCGTGAGTGTGTCTGGGACGAGGTATGTCTCCTCGGTGGACGTGGAAGAGGAGAAGCTGCATGCCGTCTCGTCGGACTCAGAGGAATAGACGGCACTGGAGTGCCCTGGATACTCGCGGTAGGGGTATAGACACCAGGGCAGGGAAGGAGGGGGATGGGCATACATATACTCTGTAAGCTCAACTGGACCAGGATGGCACCCAAAATGATTGAGCATCTCCATCAGCCAATTGCTGTACGCAAATGGATCGGATGAAGAACCTGGAATATCCATAAAGAACCTGCAAAAATAATCCTCATGTACATCATGGGCTGTCTCTTGACTCACACAAATATCATCATTCAAGTCAGTTGTGTTGCCTGCAAACCATAGAAATAGGAAACGCAGTCTCGTGTATACACCCGTGCAGAAACGCGTGTATACACCCGTCAAAAAATGCGTGTATACACCCGTCCAGAAACGCGTGTATATCCACGTGAACAGACTCTGCAGACAGGATACACGCGCGTTTACACACGTTTCTACACGCGACCTGCGCAAAAAAAAAATTCAAAGGGACCGACCTCTGACAAAGACAAAGTGTCCTTATAAAAGGACCATTGTCGCCCCTGTCAGAATCATTCACCCAATCGTGTGCACAGAAGCAAAAGGATGGAGACAAACCCAAAAAGCAAAGAGCAAATAGTATAAACAAATCTGAGGAAGGAGACAAGGCACAGGACAAACTGACTAACCTCTGAAAAAGTGAGTCTTCTTTCTTGCTCGGTTTCCTCCCGTGTGTGCTCCTTCTCTGCTCCCTCCTTGCACTTAGGTTTCGTTTCTGTTGGAAGAGGCAAAAACAAAAGCAGTGTTGATATGTTAGTTCAAAATCTATATTTGGAAAAGGCAGGCTATTTTTAGTTTAAATAGACCGTCGCGTTTATAAACGCGTGTATGTTCGCGTGTATGATATTTTAGCTGCATTTATACATGCGTTTTGCAGGAATTACCCGCGTTAATACACGCGATTTTTAGGAAATAGCCGCGTTAATACATGCAATTTTTAGAAAATAGCCGCGTCAATACACGCGATTTTTATACTTTCATTAAAAACATATTATGATTTTGTGTTTTCTGGTTTAAACATAGGATATTATCAACCTCTTCAAGCAGTTCTGGGGAAGATGAGACAATGCGTCATCGTAATCGCGATGTGTGGTTGGGACAACGGATAAAATGTATGTGTAATCGATGTCAAGGATGCATTGTACGAGCACGTCGAATTACCTTGAATCACATCTCCATGTATGGAGACTGGAATCAAACAGGTTTAGAGGTGAGTAGATGTAAATTGATGGTATTCAAATGACTCATGGTATCCAAATTAAATTAATAGAGTTGTAATATATAAACTCTAATTGAAGCATGATGCAGTACCACACCCTAACATGGTACCCTACGCGCGACGAGAGCACGCAAAGCGTCGACGAGATGATGCTGGAGCTTTGGGATCTATTGTCAGAGATGAGTGGGAAAGGGATGACAATAGCCTTGCACCCCACGAAGTTATGGAAGAGGAGGTGCTTGATGATATGATGCGGAATCTTTTTAAGGATGATCCCAAAGGTATGGACGACGATGATATGGAACAAGAGCATCTTTACAAGGCTTCATCGACACCGGTGTTTGAAGGGTGCACATTCTCTGTTTTACGTGCTTCACTTGAACTACTCAATATACAAACAGTTTATGGATGGAGCAATGCAAGTCTTGACGCATTATTGAAGTAAGCATTCTAACTTACAAATTTGAATTAGTGGTTTAAGGTTTAGGATTTAAGACTAATTATAATTGATGATATTGGATGCAGGCTATTATCAAACATGCTTCCAAAGAAAAAAAGACTACCCACCTCAAGAGACATAGCGAGGCGCTATGTGACATCTCTTGGAGGACTGGATTATGATCGCATACATGCATGCGTCAATGATTGCATTCTCTTTCGTGGGATGCATAAGGAGGCTCGACATTGTCCCACTTGTGGTGAAGCAAGGTATAGAACAGATATGAAGAGTTTTGATGTACCTCGTAAAGTCTTGCGACACTTTCCTATAATTCCTCGCATCAAACACATGTTCAAGTGCAAATCCATAGCAGAGCTCATGTCATGGCATTCCTCACATCGATCGGATGATGGCATGTGGAGAATTCCCTCCTGCTTGTTGGAAGCATATTGAAGATGAGTGGCCCAGCTTTAAAACAAAGCCCAGAAACTTGAGACTTGGCCTAGGTATGGATGGAGTGAATCCATTTGGTTTCAAAAGCACCGCATACAGCGTGTGGCCAGTTGTGTTGAATTACAACCTTCCACCATCAATGGCGATCAAGAAGGGACATCTTATGTTATCCCTTCTAATTCCAGGGAAACATAAAGTCAAGCATATGGATGTTTATCTTGAACCATTGATTGATGAGTTGGAGGAACTATGGAGAGGTGTTGCGGTGGTGGACATTAGGCCTCCCTCCTCTCGACACTTTGACTTAAAAGCAGTGTTGATGTAGACAATGCATGACTTTCCAGGATACAGCGATTGTTCTGGTAAGAATTCTAATTACCTTCCTACTCTATTACTATTGGCTATATATATTAATTATACATATTGACTTTATTATTCTAACTTTTATTTATATTTTAACAGGTTTGAAAACATTGGGTAAACATGCATGTCCTGTTTGTGGCCCTTCGTTAGTACATGAGTATGCTGACAGTTTGTGTAAGACTATATTCGATAATCATCATCGATTTCTCCCCTCAGATCATCCTAAATATGTTGCTAGTAAGAGTAACATTCCTCCACAAACACTTCGTGCAAAAGATTGGAAGCGTATTTGGGAGTCTACAACTATTCTTCCTCCAGATGGCATGAACAGGTATAGTAATGTTTTTTCAATCTTGTTTTGTGTAGTCTCTAATTGGATTAAAGGTCACATAGAGCAATCCCTTGTGTAGGTACTCCATTTGTTTTCGGCTGCCATATTGGACCCATCTTAAGATCAACCATCTTCTTGATCCCATGCACATCTTCAAGAATGTGGGATCTGGTATTTGGGAACATATTATTGGTAAACGAGACAATGTTAGCGTACGTGAGGACTTGCGGGTCGCAGGACGTATGCATCAAGCTTGGCCACGAGAGGTAGGTGGCACGTTCGTCTTTCGCCTCCTGCACCATGGATTATATCAAAGAAAGAGGAGAAGCAGGTAAAGCAGGCCATCACCACTTTGCGTACTCCCACTGGATGCATGAGATCATTGAAGGGAGCCTTTACAACCACTAAGAAAAGAGGCGTTGAGAAACTATATGGGTTGAAGTCCCACGACGATTGGCACAAGATGCTTCAAGTAAGTGTTTTCCAAGTCTTGTACGTACGTTGAAATTAAATTTTGTAATGCCATAAACCATACATACATGTGCTCTTATGTGCGCAGTTCATATACTACCTACTAGCATCGACCATTGTGCAAATAAGAGTTTGAAAAAATGTATTTATAAGATGGGCGAGCTTGTGAGGTATGTAAAATCCATGTCAAATCACTCTTCATTATACCTTGCAAAATGAACGTGCATGAGGTATAACGTACTATTTATTTATTTTTCAGATATGTTAGTTCCAAAGCAATTGATCCAACCACATTGGATGATGCGCGTGTTATGGCAGTGGAGGTGGTTTGTTTGGTAGAGGAGACTTTTCCGCGAACCATTCTCACAAGTCAACTACATCTCATTGTGCATTTAGTGGACGAAATCGCTTTATGTGGTACTGTGCATGCACGTTGGATGTTCTTCCTAGAGCGCTTCATGAAGACCTTAAAAGACTTTGTGAGGCAAAGTGCAAGGCCTGAAGGAAGCATGGCCGAGGGTTGGTTGATACAAGAGTCTCTTGTATATATTTCAAAATTTCTTGGTCAGGTGGACAGCTCTTTGCCAACCACGACTATGGAGCAATGAAGAGGACTTGAGGATGACCTCTATTGTGCCTCAAGGAAAAGGACAGAGTAAAGTAATTGACAGAACATTGATTGATGATCTCAATTTCACTTGTATCCTTAATAGTGATGTGATGAGCAGATGGGTTACAAGATATGAGGATGCAAAGATATGAGGATGCAAAGATATCAGCAGATGGGTTACAAGATATGAGGATGCAAAGACAAAAAGGCAAGCAGAAAGAGCTCTCTTTCGGAGGCAACATGGCTCTCGGAAGGCGTACCCTAAGCATCTAGCAACACTTCCGAATGATATCCATGTTGATTGGTTGCATGAGGAAATGGAGAGAGCAGAGAGCGACGAGGGGCTGCATATCACGGCGGAAGAATGGGAGTATGCACGAGGATGCATGTCAAAGGTACATAGAACTAATGTTTTGCATTAGTTGTAAGTGATTTGCTTTTAATATTTATTCACATTGCTTACACAAATATTGCTTCTATTTTGCTCCAGTGCACTATGTTCAATGCTATATGGTGTGAAGGCAAGCATTTTCGAACACAAAGAATTGATGAAAAGAGAAATACACAAGATTGTGTGTCATTAGTAGCTTTGAGGGAGATAATGGAAAAATGGATGATTATTGTGGCATTATTGTGGCATAATGGATGATTATTGTGGCATAATCCAAGATATATTTAGGCTTGACTTTGGTCGCTTCTTTGTGTATGTTTTGGATGTCAAATGGCAAATGAACGTGGTGGAAAAAGGGCTTGATGCAACGATAAAACGCCATGCAAGTGGATATGTAACTATTGACTCTACAAAGTTTTGGCAAACAAAGAAAGATAGGCTCGTATTGCCACAACAATGTGAGCAGGTATGCATTTTTTTACTAATGTGTTTCATGTACATATATATCTAAGCTCGCGTACCCCTTGACTTTTGATATGCTAATTAATTACTGTACTATGGGTATTTGAGTAGGTTATCTATCTACCAATGGTGCATGACATTAAATGGTGGTACGTCATCCCTATTGCACCACATTCCAAAGTGATGTATAATACATTCACTGATATGGAGCATATGGAGGATGTAACAAGCCGCAATGAAGATGATGTCGAACATGCCATTGAAGATGTTGTGATCGATGATCAAGAAATAAGAGATGATCATGATGATGAGGATGAGCATGCCATTTCTCATGATCATGAGAATGACCCTACCATTGAGGATGATGGTGATGTTGATGAGGATGATCAGGACATCGATACCATTATCAATGGAGTACAGAATATCGATAGTGGAATAAATTTAATCGTAGCCTTACAAATTGATCAAATGGATATTGATGTTGATCGTTTGGCAAGGATGGATCTTATTGAAGATGAGATCGAACCCTAACCAATCCGTCACTGTACGTTCTAAATTGATGACATTTCTATCATCTCATATGCATGATTTATTTTTGAATATATTTCATTGTTGTAAATGCATGTAGTGGGATTGTGTAATGATGTATACTGTAATGTACTATGAGATGGTTTAAAGAAAATAGTTTTTAATTTTGTAAAGGAATTCAGTTTTTCTCTGCCATGCGTGTATTAATCCGTGTATAGTGGCGTGTATTAATCCGTGTATAATAGCGTGTATTAATCCGTGAATATTAGCGTGTATAGATGCGTGTATTACTGCGTGTATATAAACGCATTTATACATGCGTTAATAAATGCAAATATACACGCGAATTTAAATGCTAAAATACACGCGCCCGTTTCTATTCAAATACAGGCGCGACCATACACGCGCTCGTAATTTATCGCGTGTATGAAACGCGTGTATGGCAGCATTGTCTTGTAGTGGAATTGAAGTGGTCAAAGATCATGCAGGTACATGGTTAGTACAGCGCCAATATGCATTGGATATGTTGGCAAAGTATGGCATGACAAGGTGTAAGCCTATGAGTACACCATTGGAGCAAAATGTGAAGTTGCGGGCTGATTATGGTGAGGAATTGGATGATCCTTCTATGTACAGGAAGATGGTTGGTAGTCTCATATATATGACTATCACATGCCCAGATTTGAGTTATGCTATGGGGCTAGTCAGCCGGTTTATGCAGAGCCCTAGGAACCACATTTGGATGCAGTGAGACGCATCATGAGATATGTGAAGACCACTGCACATTATGGTCTACTTTATGAGAGTGGTAAAAGCTTGGACATACATGGCTACACAGATGCTGATTGGGCAGGTAGCGCATATGATAGGAGGTCTACTAGTGGATATGCTTTTACACTTGGAAGTGCCGTGGTGAGTTGGAGTAGCAAGAAGCAACCTACAGTTGCTTTATCCAGTATAGAGGCTGAGTACAGGGGTGTAGCCCCATTGCTACTTGTGAGGCTATATGGTTAAAGAGTACAGGGGTGCAGCCATTGCTACTTGTGAGGCTATATGGTTAAAGAGTCTCTTGACAGATTTATGTGAGCCTATTGATGGCAAAGTTGTCATTCATTGTGACAACATGAGCAGTATACAGTTGGCAAAGAATCTAGTGTTTCATGCGAGGACCAAACACATAGAGGTCCATTATCACTTTGTCAGAGAGAAGGTGCTGGATGGTACAGTTGATCTTCAGTATGTGAAGACTGATGAGCAGGTGGCAGACATCTTTACGAAGCCACTTAGCAGGGAGAAGTTTGAGTACTTCTGGACTATGTTGGGAGTACATGGGATGAGCTTGAGGGGGAGTGTTGAGAGTCTTGATATCCCAAGCTCATCTACATCTTCATCGGCAGTACATCATGAGCTTGAGAGGGGCTATTGAGATTCAAGCTCGATGTCAGTGTCTCGATGTCAGTGTGAGCCAGCTATGCTATGTGCTGGCAGATTAGGTAGGAACATGTGTAAGACATAAATGACCGCGTGTCCAGCTGGTCATAGTGTGTGGACATTAGCTAGGTTTAGATGAGTGTGGACACAACTCATAGTGTGTTGTGTGGATTATGGTTTTATGGCATTATGCCTTGTGTGAGAGTGGACATGGCTTTCCCTCTATGGTTAGGGTTTGCAATATACATTAGGGTTTGCTCTTGTGTGTGTGTCTCCTCCCCCTCTACCGTTCTTTTAACAATGACATGATGTGATGAGAGGATAGATGTAGATAGATGTGATGAGATGTAATATGATGTGATTAGATGAGAATGGATGAAGGACGATGGGAATACATATGGCTGGATGTGGAATAAGCAATGTGAATTGATGTAAAAGAACGTGGAATAACGAGAAATGATGTGGAACAATGTGGAAAGATGAGAGTTTGTTAGAAACTATATTTATGACCTGTTTTTAAATATTGTTTTGTGTCAAGAATACATGAGAAGCATTTTGACCATCTTTTGTGAATGAGGTCTGGAGACCTAAGTGATAATGTTGCAACGGCTGTCTTGACCAGCCTCGGTTCAATTTAAATGGTGAGCTTCCGGTACGGTGGATAAGGGACCAAGGAAGCGGCCTATAAGTGAAGCGCTAGGTGACCTGCGAAAAGAAGCCTAGAGGCTGCTGACCATACGGTGCTCGGGCTCTGGGTCACCAAAGATACCCACGCATGCGTCGTGGAAGAAAATGGAATAAGGAGTTAGAGTTGTGTTTCGAACTCGGGCATGGATTTGGTTGATTGGCCTTGCTGGTCCTCAATGGATGAGTCCATGGCTCTTTTATATGGATTTGTTGATTGATCTTACTGATCTTCAATAGAGAGTCCATCTGAATTTTCTTATGTGATTATATTTCCAGGTACTATGAGCGAGGAACTATTGAAAAGGTCCCTAAGTGAACACGTGGTGAGCGTTATAGTTGCTAATGATGCGATAGGTACACCAATGAAGGAATGATTAGAAATTAGAATTCAAGCTAGATATTTTGGAGGATTATGATCAGTGATACTATGGTTTGTTTCATTAAAAGATTGTTTTAAAGATAACTGAATCTATGAAACAGGTAATTTTATATTGGGTGTGTAAGTGGTGTGACTATCTTGAAGTTTGCATGAAGCGCCAGCTAGGGGGCCTAGGAACTCTTTTCCTCCCTAGTACTCGGGGCAAAACATAACCAAATTTCTAAATGGATCCTATCACTACAGTGGTTGGGGGCGGTTGGCTAACCCATGGGATTGGCTGGACTGATGGATCCCTGAAATGAGACTCAATTCTGTTAAGTTACAATATTTGAAGTAAATCCTGGATAACCCTTGTTCTATGGAAAAGAATCAACGGCTATGCCTCTTGATGAGGAAAAAAGCGTTGGACTCTATGATCCAAGTACAAGTCTCTTCCTTGATCTGACCATGTGACTTATGGGTTCAGTCGGATCAATTTGGTTAGTTAAGGCTCTTTACTACGTGTTAGAATGGATTTTTCTCGGTGGAATCGCCTATGTCTGCTGGGCGAGAGAAGTTTTTCCGGATTCGGTTTTGGAAGAACCGAGGGAGTAGTCTCTTGTCCGGATATCCGTGGTGGGCGAGGCACCGAGTGAGAGGCTCTGCCCTGTGTAAGAAGTGCTACTTCTGCTGCTAACACCCCAAAATTCATTGGCTAAAGTGGATCAATTGAGAAGCAAGAAATGTCAAAAATTTATAAAGTACCAATAAAAGATTGTAATTGTGTGATGAAATTCATACAAATTGATATTCAGAATGAAGATTCATAAATTCGAAATTGAGTCTTCAGATGGAAGTACCGCAATTGTATGGAATCCCTGACTTGCTTCTTGAGGCCTGGATATGATGATATTTACCTTATAGCTCCAAGGACCGTGAATACCCGTATATACTGTGGATATATCTACAACTCTTTACTGACAATATATACGAGTAAATCTAAGACCTTTAAGTTATGTGCAAAAATGCTATCCAGAGGATGAATTCAAATACTGGTTGATATGATTTTTTGATTTCTGGTTGAGAATTGATGAATTGATTTGGATTCTGATTGATAGATGATGATTTCTGACTTCTAGTTGAAAGAAGATAAGTTGAACAAAGCCACAATGAGGATGAATGGGGCGAATCCCAGTGATGATGTTAGTAACTGGAAGACGATTATGACTTCAGCACATCACTATGAGATTAGTAGATTGTATTGATAGATTACTGATGTTTGACCGAGTGGATCTAATTAAGGGATGACAAATTGAAAACCTGCATAACTGCAATTCTTGTGGAGGAATGTTCAGATGGAATTTTCGGTCTGATGGACCATTATTGTGTTAAAAATATGAATGAATTATTCTCTGGTAATGAGTTATGTATGTTCTTCTTGTAGAAGGGGTCTTTATCCCAGGATTCTATGGGGGGCTAACCAAACTATAAAGAACCCTAGAATAAGTTGGATCTAAAGCCGAATTTGAATTATAAATAAAGTGGTCTTTTCACATGAGTGTCGGTTAATTTGGAAAAAAAAGGGGCTTAACAAGAATTTTTATATTGATAGGATCATGGATCGAGGTCATCGTGGTGGGAATGTTAACCCCCAACTCGATGAGGAAGAGCTCAATCCGGATGTTCATAAAACCCTTCATCGATCACAGCCTAGACCTTTCAAGGGGGAAGGGAAAAACTTGGGTAAGGCTATGGAGAAGTGGATCGAAGCAATGGAAGAATACTTCGATGTCACCGGGTACAAATGAAAAATGTAAAATGGCTCTTGCAAGACTGAAGATAGTAGCTAGAGTGGCACGGAGAAACCACTGCGAGACAAGCCGTCTGGATCAGAACACCCAGACATGGAATGATCTCAAGATTTACTTAAAGAAGAGATTCTGTCCTCCCACCTTTTTGGAAACCAAGATGAACGAATTCTCAGGGGAGTAGAACTATTGAAGAATATCATCAGCAGAGCAGTCGTTCGCTCTCCTCCTCAAGTACTCGCCACCGCTCGATGAAGAACAATTGAAGGCCAGGTTCATTCAGGGAATGGATGAACCTTTGAATATCCTAGTGAAGAATATTAAGATATAGGCCTTGGAGCCTTAGTGAACAAGGGTGTAGAAGGTGTGTGGGTATGAATGGTCCTAAGGGAGCCACCTTACCCTAGGCCGCTAAGTAGCAAGCCTATTTAAAGGCACATTAGAGGGTAATACAATGATGCCATCTAAGTCTTTATTTGATGTCGAACGATGAAGATTTACACCTTAATGATGGTGCACCCCACTCTTTGTGCTTGCTTGACCTCTTGTAGTTGACATACTTTGGACATACATGCCATTGTTTGACCTCTTGTAGTTGACATGCTTTGGACATACATGCCATTGTTTCCACATGCTTTCCACCTTGACCATTCTCACACAATGATCAAAACAAGGCTGCCACCCTTGCTTAAGTGGTTTGCACATAGATGTTCCTTCAACATGCTTGATGCTTTTCTGCATACCATACCTCCTCCATGAGCAATGAGGGCCTTCCTTCTTAGAGTAATGGTTATAGGTAGATTTATATGGGAAAGGGAAAGGGAGGGTCTTACCACTTGCCTTATAAATTGGTCAAGGGCAGTGTCTACTCTATACAACAAAAGCTTTTGTGCATGTTGTTTACATGATACCCATTAGGGTTTGAAGGCACAAGCTTAATGAAAGTGAGTAAGTGGTTGAGGTAAATGCTCAAACCAATAAGGTACATCATTCTTGGCTCAAGAAGGTGAGGGCATCATTAGGAAGTGAATGGGGTCTTCTTGGGCCCTTTAATTTGCCCAAGCCTAATCAAGGTGATTAAGGAATAGCCAAATGGGGGGTTGCCATGTGGACTGAAATGTTGGGTTTGTAAGAGAGATGTAAGAGTGGTCAAAGGGTACACTTTTTTTCCCAAAAAGGGAGAGAGGCAATTTTACAATTTTTGGACCTCCATAACTTCTACATACAAGCTCCGATTTGAGCGAAGATTATAGATCCGTGATCTACACATCAAGAGCTTTCCATAGATATGTTACATGATATGGTTTTGTCTGCTAGATTTTAAATTCCATTTTTCCCCCAAAATTCAAATTTGAATAAAGTAGCCGTTTTGAAGCTTCTAATTAGAAAACGTTTCTTCTTAAGAGAAAAGGTTTGACTCCTTAAACTGCCAAATAAAAGGGTCCAAGAAGCCTTCCATTGAGGTCCTAATGTGGCTCATAATGTTGCCTATGCCTCTTACAAAGACAATGCCAAGAGATGCTTAAAAACATGACAAACAACAAGGTAGAGCACTTAGTGATGCTATGCTCAACCTTAAAACTCATCTTAGAAGATGAAAATGTTGAATGTGCAGCGGAATAACATGCCTTGGGAAACGACAGCATATGGCTTATGACATGCCTTGGGCTTGGGAAATGAGAGCATATGGCTTATGATATGCTTATGCCTGTTACAAACAAGAGCCTCAAGGGTGATACACAAAAACATTAAAGATGAGCATATGGCTTATGACATGCTTATGCCTCTTACAAACAAGAGCCTCAAGGGTGATACACAAAAACATTAAAGATGAGCACTTAGTGTACATGTGCCCAACTTTAAACCACTCAAAAAAACTGAGTTTATTGATTAAAAACTAGAAAACTACAACCTCTTTGGCTTATGGGATGAAGACAATGGCTTATGGTTGCACCATTTCTCCTTGGAAGCTTGCCAAGGTAAGCATAGAAGCGGGTTGACGATGAAGAGTCAAGACTTATAATGTGGCACTTATGGTGTGTGCCCGGCCTCCAATATTGATGAAGAAGAGCCTCCTTAGTGTTAAAGACCTCCTCCTTTAATGGTTATGATCACTATTAGTGTTAAACAACACTATTAGTGCTTATAAGCACACTTTGAGAAGCTTTGTGCACTTGAAGTTGTTGATGAAGCTTGATGAGAATGAGGCTTATGAATACCTCATGGTGTAGCCCACAACATCAGAGAATCTGGAGCAAAACACTTCAAGAAGCACTTAAGAGATTTGAAGCTAATAAGAGGAGATTAGTGAAGGAAAACGTTTGATTTTGAAGCTTTAATGGAAGCTTCAATGGCTTGATAGGAGAGCAGCCTGGTTTTTCTCTGATTGTGAGAGCTTGGAGCAACCATTAGGACTAGGATTTGGACTGTAGACTCTTGAGACAATGGGCTTCAAAAGCCCTAAGCCCACGCAACCTATTATGCACTGCAGACGTCGAACTCATGTAGGACATCGACGGCAGCCAGGAACTACGTCGGCCTGCGTAGGTGGCAATGTCGCGGCGATGGAGAGAGGGTGATTCGGCTGATGAGCTATACAAAAATGTCCTCCCGGATGTCCTCTTCACTTTCTTAGTTGAGAGCTCTCCAAGATTTTGCCTCCACGAGCTACTAGATCTCCTCCACTGGCAGGAGGTTCAACTCCACAAAAGAAAAAGGTATAAAATTGACCTATTTTACACCACAAAAGTGACCTAATCTTGCCAAGCTCTAGATACCAAGTTAGAATTTCGTGGTGCTCATGCTAGATCAACTATGTGGAGGAGAGAGACTCACAAAATACAAGAAAATATCTTACTTTTAAGTTGCTCAAATACAACTAGGCTTCTTGCTCTTCATACGAATGCCTTTGGCATGTGCCTTTAAATAGGCTTGCTAGTGGCCTAGGGATAGGTGGCTCCCTTAGGAGCATTCACACCCACACCTTCTACACCCTTGTTCACTAAGGCTCCAAGGCCTATATCTTAATAAAGAATGCCAAGCTAGTTTCCATGGCCGAAGCAGTGCGGATGGCAAAGGATTTCGCCAAGGCCTTTGATGTCAAGGTCCTGCCAAAGCCAGCACCATCATCTTTCAAAAGATTTCTAGCTCCAGAGGGTGATTCCAACTTTCCACCGCCTAAGAGATAACAAGGTCAATCATCTCGCAGGATATGGGAAGTTCCAGAATGGAAGCAAGATCCTTTTCTCGGAACTCAATCGCTTGGAAATCAACTTCAGAAGCTCCATCCTTAAACAAAGAAGTGAAATTCTATAACTGTCAAGGATTTGGATATCGTAGTATGGATTTCCCAACTCCTTTTGGATCAAGGTTTTTGGGGGCAGGGAAGTCAGGGACCAAGATTCCAGACTCCAGCTCCTTCCTTCCAGAGTAATCAGGTTCCTTTTCGTCAAAATCAGGGAAATCCCAGAGGTAGACCCTCTAACCAACCCTCTAACCAACCCTCAGTTTCAATCCAAAGTAATGTAAGACCTCCAATACGGGAAGTCAAAGAGAGATGTTCCCAAATCGGCCATCCACTTCCAAGGCAGTAACGCTGGAAGTGATTGAAGAGGAAGAAGATGAAAGAGATTATACTCCACCTGCGAAAGATAAGGACATCTAACGTTTTTTTAAGTGGGGTAGGATGTAAGATTCTTCCCTCCATCTTTTGAGGTGTAAAGGTGTAAGAACCTCCCCTTATGTTCTTGTAATTATTCCCCTCTCTGAAATAGACGAAAGATCTTTTTTAACCCTGTTTTGGCCTAGAGAGAGAAAATATCTAAAGAGAGATAATCCAAAATTGAGATATCTTTGGATATAAAAATCCTCCTAGTATCTAAAATGGATTTCCCTAAAACAGAAGTTCAAAATGAACTTTCCAATGTGCATTAGGAATTAATTGAAAATGGTATAAGGGACCTTAGCCTAAGGGTCTATATTTTCAGAAATTTTTAGATTATGGTTCAATTAAGGTTCCAATGGGCCAACTGGATTAATCCAAGTGTTGGGATGAGATAAATCCAAGAAAATTTAAAAAATACCCAAAAATGAGTAAATACTCACATAAGATGAAGAGTTGACTGAGTACAAGGTTTTTTAGTTAAAAATTATGAGATATTACTAAAAAAATGAGATATTTTGGAATAATGATGCATTTTTGAAAACTTGGTAAGGAAAGGGGGACTCTTGAGGTAGGTAAATCTTTCACATGTGTGGAAGGGTTTTTAATTCAAAAACAATTGTGATATTTTTACATCTCCTCTCTCCTAGATCAAACCAAATAAAAAAGCGAGCTAAACTGGTTCAAATCTTGTCCAAATTGAGTCAAACTGAACTTGGAAAAATCTAGAACCTAGTTGGACTTGTTAGTGGCCTCCCTCACCTATAAATAGACCCTCAATCATTTGTAATAAAATATTAGAGCTATACCATGCCAGTATTATATTAAAATAATCATATTTTCTATTATCCCTTAAATTTTTCTCTCTCTTGGGAGCTTGGAGCTCTCTCTCTCTACAACAACTCTTGGAGTTACTCTTCTCCTCTTGGTGGACCAATTGATTGGTTGGGGACTTCACTGCAATTAGAGAATCATGCCAAACTTGGAGGTAAAATCAAATTTTATGGTTTTTTTCCAATTTTCTCAATAACTTTCTTCTTCTCAACCGCTCTCAAGCTTGAGAGTTTGTGATTAATGAGCTTACTCCTAGTGGTGCAGTGCGTCTAGAGACACTAGTAGAAGGTGAGCAAATGCCTAACTTCATTAATGGAAGTCATCTCAAGAAATACAATGAACCACTAAACTGAAGCCATGCTTCAACAAATGCATGCTGCCAACACACGAAAGAAGCACATAAATTACTTAAACGCTAGGCTCAAGAAGAAGCTAAAGCTAGAGTTGCAAAAGCCAAGGAGCGTCGCAAGGCTTCTGTGTTGACCCTACAGTTGGCTACTGATGAAAAATATGTTGATCCTTTCAATATTCACGCGTGTCTTCATCTTCATGAGACTACCTACTTTGTCTCTGCCTTAATTGACTCTGGTGCAGATTATAATGTTCTCTCATTTGACACATGGGTAGCCTTGTGACAACCCACACTTGTGCACATTCCTATTGACTTACTGTAGAATCCATATCCCCACCGCGCAACGGATTCAGGGTGCTAGCAGCGGAAGTAGCACATCTTGCGTGCGGCAGGGTCCCACACTCGAGGCCTCGCCCACAGATATCCGGATAGGTGACTAATTCCTCGATTCTTCCAAACCAAACTTGGAAAAACTTTGCTTGCCCGGAAAGCACGGGCGATTCCACCAGGATAGCTTTTCCCTAACGTAGTCAAAAGCCTTACTTAACTGAACTGATCTGATCGAACTCGTAAGTTCCATAGTCAGATTCAAGGGACAGATTGCACTTGGATCATAGAGACCAATGCTTTTTTCCTCACCGAGAGGCACAGCCATTGATCCTTTTTCCATAGAACAATTTTTGTCCGAGATTTACTTCATCTATTAAACTAAACAGAAATTGAGTCTCGATTTACGGATCCATCAGTCTAGCCTAACCCCATCCAGTCCCATGGGTTAGCCAACCACTATAGTGATGGGATCCAATTAGGAATTTGGTTAGGTTTTGTCCCAGGTACCAAGGAAAAGAGTTCCCAGGCTCCCTAGCCGGAAGTTCATGCAAACATAAAACTAGTCACACCACTTACGCACCCAATATGAAATTGCCTTTTTCTCAGCATCAACTAACTTTAAAACAATCCTTTAATGAAACCATTATGTCATTGATCACTATCCTCAAAATCTCTAGTTGAATCCATATTTCTAATCATTTATTCATCGGTGTACTTATGGCATCATTGGCAACCAGAACGCTCACCACCTATTCACTCAGGGGCCTTTTGGATAGTTCCTAGCTCATAATAACCGGCAATATATTCACATAACAAAATGGAATCTTTATGGAAGATCAGCAAGATCAACCAATAGATCCATATAAAAGAGCCATGGACTCATCCGTTGAGGACCAGCAAGGTCAATCGACCAGATCCATGCCCGGTTTCAGAAAATAACTCTTACTCCTTATTCCAATATCTTCCCACAACGCACGTGTGGGTATCTTCGGCGACCCAAAGCCCGAGCACCGTATGGTCAGCACCCTCTAGGATCCTTCGCAGGTCACCTAGCGCTTCACTCATAGGCCGCTTCCTTGGTCCCTCATCCACCGTACCGGAAGCTCACCATTTAAATCGCGAACCAAGGCTGGTCAAGACCTCGGCCGACCTTGCTACGCGAGACGCGAGACGTCCTCCATTATTGACTCTCCATTGACTCTCCGTTAGCTGTTGCAACTTTATCAGGTAGCTCTCTACGACCACATACTCAAGACAGTCAAAATACTTTCCCAACATCTTTGACATAAAACAATCATTTGCAAACATTTTACAAATACAGTTTCTATATTGAACTCTCGTCATTCCACATTATTCCATATCAATCCATATTACTTAATCCAATTCCAAATCATATGTGTATCCGTTCTTGACCAGATACATCATTTTCCATCCCATCACATCGAATTCATTCACTTCACATAACATCCATTCCTATCTTTCTTAATTTACATTACGTCTCATCACATCCATTTCTCATTATATCTCATTCGTTCAGATCTTATATTATTCCTTCACATTCTGATGAATCTCATGACATCTCATCTCATCCATTCGCTCATATCGACTTCATATCCATTCACATTCATACTACTTGCATTCATTATTCCATACACACATCCACATTCGTACATCCACATTCACATCTACATTTATACATCCATTTTCACATCCACATCCAAATCCACATTCATACATCCACATCCACATCTACATTCATACATCCACATTCACATTCACATCCATACATCCATATCCACATTCCACATCCTCATTCACATTCACATACATCCACATCCACATTCCATATCCCCATTCACACACCCACATTCATATTCACATACATCCACATTCACATTCCATATCTACATCCCTATCCCTATTCACATACATCCACATTCACATTCCATATCTACATCCCTATCCCCATTCACACATCCACATTCATATTCACATACATCCACATTCACATTCCATATCTACATCCATATCCCCATTCACACATCCACATTCACATTCACATACATCCACATTCACATCTACATTTATACATCCACATCCAAATCCACATTCATACATCCACATCCACATCTACATTCATACATCAACATTCACATTCACATCCATACATCCATATCCACATTCCACATCCTCATTCACATTCACATACATCCACATCCACATTCCATATCTACATCCATTTCTTTTACATACATATAGCTACATCTATTCCTCGTTCATTTTCATCTAATTGATTCGTTTCACATCCTCATATCTATTTATAGAATACAAGAGAACTCTTATTTTCGATATAAGATTTCTTTATGCATTTATTTTTGCATAAATTCCATTTTAAGGAGACTAACACTTTCGAAATAAAAATCAATATTTTATGTATCTTCCTATGCATAAAATCAAAATTGACGAAAATAACTCTTTTGAACTAAAAATAGATTTCTTTATGCATCTTTCCATGCATAAATCCAATTTAGTAGGAATTACACTTTTAGAATAAAAGATTTTTTTTTATGCATCCTATTTATGCATAAAATCATTTATGATGAAAATCACTCTTTCATCATAAAATAATTTATGATGAAAATCACTCTTTTAATATAAAAAATATATATTTTATGCATCTGACTATGCATACAATCATTTATGATTAAAATCACTCTTTTAATATAAAAGAATTTCTTTTATGCATCTAATTTATGCATAAAATCATTTATGGATGAAAGTAACACTTTTATAAAAAAAATAATCTTTTATGTATACTTCTATGCATGGAAATCAAATATAATAACAGTAACACTTTTACAATAAAAACATAATCTTTTATGCCTAAAAATCCATTTTGATGAAAGTAACACTTTCATAATAAAAGAAAATTATTCCTTTATGCATAAAAATCTATTTTGATGAAAGTAACACTTTCATAATAAAAGAAAATTATTCCTTTATGCATAAAAATCTATTTTGATGAAAGTAACACTTTCATAATAAAAGAAAACTATTCCTTTATGCATAAAAATCTATTTTGATGAAATTAATACTTTCATAATAAAAAAAATATTCCTTGATGCATAAGAATAATAATAATCAATATGCATCCTCTATGCATGAAAATGACACTTTTAGAGTATAGAATTGATAGGAATTACTCTTTTAGCATAATAAAAGATAATTCTTATTTCCAAAAATTTTGCCTTAACCTCCTTTGTATGGCTGACCATTTTTCAATTTTTTCTACTTAATTTTGTCTTAAAAATTAACTCGAATTGATTTAAAATAATCAATACTAATCAAAATTCACTTATAAAAGAGAAAACACTATAAAAGGTTTAATTCCAATAGTTTTCACTTAACTAGGATAAAGAAGGGTTGATTCTAATAAGAGAGAGGGGAAAAGCCTTTCGATCAAGGCATAACATCCATTTATCACTTCAAACAATCATAAACATTAGAAAAACATAAAATCAATAAAGAAAAATACAAGAATCTCTACTTACATAACTTCTTGGAGCTTTCCTTTGTGGCTTGATGGTTTGAGGGTTGAACTCTTGTTTGTAACAAGAGTGGCCACCAATCTTTGGAAGAGGAAAATGTCAAAAACTAGTGAATTATTAATAAATTCACAGTTCTTGGCTTGGGAGGAGCAGAGTAACAGTGCATAAAACACTATTAAGTTTCAACAAAGAGGAGGGCTTCTATTTAAAGGAAAAAGTGAGCCTCTAACCAAGCCAACTGATTCTAGAATTTTCCAGATCATTTTGGTCAGTTTTTAACCATTTTTGGGTCAGTTTTGGTCACTTTTTGGATCTAGTTGAAACAGGAGAGAGGAGAGATGTAAATATCTCATTATTTGGGAGTTTAAAACTCATTCAAGCATGTGAAATAGGCGCCCTCTTCATGAGGGGAATTCCCCCATGCAGAGGTGTCAAAAATGCATCATTTCACCTAAATATCTCACTTTTTTAACTATTAACCTTGTCCTTAGTCAACTCTTCATCTTATGTGAGTATTTACTCATTTTTGGGGGATTTTTCTTTTATTTCTTGATTTATCTTCTCCCTACATTTGGATGAATCTTATTGGTCCATAGGAACCTTAATTTAAAATTTTGAAAAAATCTTCACCTCCCAGGATAATGCCTCTTGAACAGATTATACTTAATTTCTAATGCACCTTCTGAAAATCTTTTTGAACTTCTGTTTCAGGGAAACTTATTTTAATAAGATGAGGTATTTTTCTATCCAAAAATATTTAAAATTTGAATATTATCTCGCTAGAATATTTTCTCTCTCTAGGCCAAAAAAACAGGTAGAAACAAGATCTTTTATATTTATGAAGAGGGGAATGAATTACAGGGAAAGATACTGGACATCATGAGGGCTGGGGGGAGGAATCTTACATTCTATCCCACTTAAAAAACGCGAGATGTCCTCACCTCACAGGTGGAGTATGATCTTTTTCATCTTCTTCTTCTTCTTCAATCACTTCCAGCGTTACTGCTTTGGAAGTGGACGGCCGATTTGGGAACAACTCTCTTTGACTTCCCCTATTCTGAGGTGGAGGTCTTGCATTACTTTGGGTTGAAACTGTAGGTTGGATAGAGGGTCTACCTCTGGGACTTCCCTGATTTTGGCGGATAGAACTGTGATTACTCTGGTCGGAAGGGGCTAGAGTCTGGAATCTTGATCCCTGATTTCCCTGCCCTGAAAACCTTGATCCAAAAGGAGTTGGGAAATCCATACTGCGATGTCCAAATCCTTGACAGTTATAGCATTTCACTCTCTTGTTCAAGGGTGGAACTTCTGAAGTTGAAATCCAGGGAATTGAGTTTCCGAAAAAGAACATTATTGTGTTGGTGACTACACCCTTGTCGGGAGCTCTACGGGGAGGCACCGGCAAACGATCTCCGATTGAGGAGCTTTCTTCGCGGGAGTGAAGCTACAGGGCAACTATAGAGTCCTATGGACTGACATTTTCGGGCCGAAAACGCGTTTCGGGCGCGTCTGGACCTCCGTTTTTCAGAAAGCAGGCAATTTCGAGCACTGCGGGTAAGTCATCGATTCTCTGCAGAACTCTGTTTTAAGAACTGCAGGAAGACAGATTGACTGTGCAGACACTGTGGGTGCTGCAAAGAGGTCTACAGTTGCCATTGGGTGTATGTATGCACATTGAAGTCACTGTTGGTGACATTTGAGAGTACTACAGTACCGCTGTGCAGAAAATACAGCATTTGTGCAGGAAAACCAGAGTGCAGTTTCTGGTAAAATTGTGTGTTTGGCAAGATGTCTAATGATGGCATAACACAGATTGTGGCTGAGAAGCTTGACAAGAATAACTTCCATGCTTGGAGGTTCAGGTTGACGAATTTCCTGATGGGAAAAGGCTATTGGGACTACATAGAAGGTGAGCATGAAGAGGCACCGGGGAGATACCGCCGACTGCTGCTGATGTGAAAGAGTTTAAAGACTGGAACCAAGGAGCCAGGAAGGTTATGTATTGGCTTTCCATTAGTATACAGGACACCATGATTGGGCACATTCAGGATGCCAAGTCCCCCAAGGAGGCGTGGGACACCTTGGTAAAGCTTTATGAAACAAATACCAAGGCACGCAAGATACAGTTGAAGAATGAACTTCATACTGTGGAGAAAAAGAGCATGTCTGTGAATGACTATGCGCTGAAGATAAAGGGTATTGTGGAATCCCTTGCATCTATTGGTGTGTCAGTAGATGATGACGACAAGGTGGAAGTCTGTCTACGTGGTCTCGGGCCACAATACAAGGCGTTTAAGACGTCTATTCAGACTCGGGAAAACATTCCCAACTTTACAGATTTGGTGTCTATGCTGATTATCGAAGAGAAGAACTTGGGTGAAGACCAACGGTCTTCACAAAGTAAAAACAGTTCAGAGCAACAGGCTTTCTACACGAGTTCAGGAAGAGGACGAGGTAGAGGAGGCCGTGAATGCGGTCAAGGAGGTGGCCGAACAGGTAATAAGAATTATGGCCAGCAGCAACAACAACAACAACAGTCAGAATCAACAACAACAACAACACGCAGGTGGAAGAGGCAAATTCAGAGGCAGGGGGAGTCAAAGAGGCCGTGGAAATTGGCAAAGGCAATACAATGATGCACGTGAATGCTATTATTGTGGTAAGACTGGACATGTGCAGTCAGAATGTTACAAGAAGCAGGCTGACATGTAAAATGGGAAAGTGCAGCAAAACAACTATGCATCCTCAAGCAGAAATAATGAGGATAATGAAAGGTTGTTTGTTATGCAGCATGTCGTGAATGCCATGTCTGAAAATGTTGATGCAGCACAAAAAGATAATGTATGGTATGTGGATTCAGGCGCTTCGAACCACATGACGAGTCATGGAGAGTGGTTCAAGGAGATGAAAAACCCAGAAAGACCAGGTTTTGTGGAAACAGGGGATGACACTGCTCATCCAATTGCCCACGTTGGAGATGTGCCATTATCCTTGCAGGATGGCAAAGTGAAGTACCTTGCAGATGTACTTCATGTACCGAACATAACAAAGAATCTGGTTTCAGTTGGCCAGATGATTGAGCAGGGTTTGCAGGTTCGGTTTAACCCTGATGGGTGTTATGTTGAAGATTTCAAAGACAAGTGCAGGTTGGTTGCAAAAGGCAACAGAGTGGGCAAAATGTTTACGTTGGATGTAGACATGCCTGAGATGAGTGCTGCGATGTTTGCAAATGGTTCAGGAGTTGTTGCAGACACAGACATATGGCATAAAAGAATTGGACATGTAAATGTGCAGAGATTGAAGTCTATGCAGACAAAAGGAATTGTGACAGGGCTGCCAAAATTTAAAGTGGAAGGTATGCAGAAAATATGTGAAGCATGCCAATTTGGGAAGCAAACAAAGCATGTGTTTCCACGTAACAGGTATGTGAGCAGAAATGCACTAGATATTGTGCATTCAGATGTATGGGGTCCTACGAAGACCGTGTCTATGGGAGGCTGCAGATACTATGTCACTTTCATTGATGAGGACCACACAAGGAAAGTGTGGGTATATTTCATGAAAGAGAAGAGTGAGGTGTTCACTCACTTTCAGAATTTCAGAGTTTTGGTTGAAAAGCAAACAGGGAAATATGTAAAGTGCCTAAGGTCAGATGGAGGGGGAGAGTACTTCTCCAATGAGTTCTCTGAATTTTTGAAGAAGAATGGTATTCGGAGACAGTTTACATGCAGATACACTCCGCAGCAAAATGGAGTTGCTGAGCGGAAAAACAGGCACATTGCTGAGATTGCGCGAGCATTGATGGAAGAGAAGAATATGCCGCATTGCTATTGGGCTGAGGCTGTTTCTACAGCAGTATACATCATGAACAGGACTCCAACTGCAGCCATACATGATGTAACTCCAGAGGAGAGGTTTACTGGCAGAAAACCTGATTTGTCTCATCTGAAAGTCTTTGGATGCATTGCATATGTGCATGTGCCAGATGAGCTGAGAACTAAGCTGGATCCGAAAGCTGAAAAATGTGTGTTTATTGGATATTCCCTTGAGCAAAAGGGATACAGGTGTTATAACCCTACTACACGTGAGAGCTGAGGGTAAGCAGGGATGTTGTGTTTGATGAGATGAGCAGCTGGTATGTTGCTGAAAAAGAAGCTGTTGGGGCTGATGTGAGTGGAAGTGTGGTTGCACAGAATGCAGGTCAGCAATCACAGTCTTTGAGTGGACCAGGAGAGTCCTCATCTAGTGGGTCTGTTAATAGACCATGGAGTGGCAGGCTGCGTCATAATACCAGCCCTCCAAATGTGATTACTACATCACGTAAAGGAAAAGAGAAAGTGGTTGAGTCCCTTGGTATACGTGACATTTCTGCAGGGCATTCTCATGTTGATGGAGAGTCTAGTGGGTCAGATATGAGTCTTGATGAGGAGCTTGGGATCCCAGCTATGAGAACACCTGGTGTAAAGAAGGCTATGGAGGCCATGAATGAGAAGCTGCGAAGATCTGGGAGAGTGAAAAATCCTGTGCAAAGATTTACCTATGATGGCTATGTGGCACATCACTATGCATATATGGCAAAGGTTGTGCAGGTTGTTGAGCCCACATGCATTGATGAGGCTATTGGAAATGTGTGTTAGAAGAAAGCTATGGATGAGGAGATGGATGCACTATATGGAAATGAAACTTGGGATTTAGTGCAATTGCCTGAAGGCAAGAAAGCCATTGGATGCAAGTGGGTGTACAAAGTTAAACATAACAAGGATGGAAGCATAAACAGGTACAAGGCTAGATTGGTAGCCAAAGGATATGCGCAGACATATGGGATTGATTATGAGGAAACTTTCAGCCCAGTTGCCAAGATGGCAACGGTGAGAGTTGTGATAGTAGTGGCTGCGTCAAAGCAATGGTCTTTACATCAGATGGATGTAAAGAATGCATTCTTGCATGGGGATTTGCAAGAAGAGGTGTATATGTTGCAGCCACCTGGTTATGAGGATGTGGGTCACCCCGAGCATGTTTGCAGGTTGAAGAAAGCCTTGTATGGCTTAAAGCAAGCACCAAGAGCATGGTCTGACAAGATTTCTGAATATCTTGTCACTATTGGCTTTCACGTAGCCAATGCAGATTTCTCATTGTATGTGAGACATGGTGATAGAGGAGTTGTGCTTGTTGTCATCTATGTAGATGACTTGATCATTACGGGGGGACCATGATGCAGAGATCTTTGATGTAAAGATCTTGCTTAGACAGAAGTTTGAGATGAAGGATCTGGGGGAGCTCAGATATTTCTTGGGCATCGAGGTGATTAGGTCACCACATGGTATTGGATTACTACAGAGATAGTATGGCTTGGACATGTTGTCCAAGTATGGTATGACAGACTGTAAGCCTATTTCTGTGCCATTGGATCAGAATGGCAAGTTGAGTGCAGATTCAGGAGAGATCTTGGAGGATCCTACTATGTACAGGAGCATAGTAGGAAGTTTGATCTACATGACGATCACCAGACCAGATTTGAGCTATGCTGTTGGGTTGGTGAGTCAGTTTATGCAGGTTCCACGGAAACCGCATTTAGATGCAGTGAGACGCATACTGAGGTATGTGAGGTCTACTTTGCATTGTGGACTATTCTATGAGACTGGGACAGAGATATGTGTACATGGGTACACAGATGCTGATTGGGCTGGTAGTATCTCAGATAGAAGATCTACCAGTGGATTCATGTTTTCTTTGGGGAGTGCTGCTGTGACTTGGAGCAGCAAGAAGCAGCCTACGGTTGCTCTATCGAGTACAGAGGCCGAGTACAGAGGAGCTGCTATGGCAGCATGTGAGGTAGCTTGGTTGAGGAAGCTACTTGCAGATTTGGGTCTATCAGTGGATAGACAAGTTGTCATTTTCTGTGACAACATTAGCAGTATACAGTTGGCCAGGAACCCAGTCTTTCATGCTCGTACGAAGCACATAGAGGTCCACTACCACTTCGTCAGAGAGAAGGTCTTGGCAGGAGATCTTGACCTTGTTTATGTCAGCACAGAGGATCAAATAGCTGACATCTTCACCAAAGCATTGGGTACAGAGAAGCTCCGCAGATTCAGGGCTTCGCTTTGGTGTACATGAGATGGAGTTGAGCTCGAGGGGGAGTGTTGAGATATCGAGCTCGTCTAGTGAGGCGGTGGCCACTGATGACCCGCCTGGGGGATAGGCCCCACACTTACACCACTGGCATGGTTGGTGAGATCATGGGAGATATGCGGCTAGTGGGATGACAGGCTGTGTGAGCCATTCTAGAGAAGACTGGCATAGCTATAGCGCCAGCTCATTTAGTCGGGTTTACACTATTGAGAACCCGTGTATGTATTTGGTTGAGTACCTTTCATATTATTGTGTACTCTTATTCTTGTATATGGTGTGTTGAGTGTTGAGTAGAGAAGAAGAAGATTTTCAGCCTCTCACCTTGTGTGTTCTCTATTAGGGTTTTGTGAGTGTGTGTGTGTGTGCTTGCAAGAGCTCAAGCTCTCTTCCCCCCTGCATCTTTTCACTTACACCATGCACTGTGCAAGCATAGGAAGAGGCTTAAGTTTTTAGTGAGTGGCTTCCATATCAAGGACAAAGAGAAAGACTGGGGAAGAACTTGGCAGTAAGGAGTGTAGACTTGTGAACAAATGTATTCGTGATGCCTTTTTTGCCAAAATATGTAGTATGGAGGAGAGTGAGATGCAGGCCATAGTCACTAGTCTCGAAGGTGTCAATTCCATGAAATTGAAGATATTGGAGGATGTTCAAAGCTCAATGCGAAGCAACGAACACGATGAGACTGTTGGCAAGGTGAGATGGGAAGTGGATGGGATGTTGTGGGTGAATAGTCTGATCAGGAATGCGATGGTTATATTCAATGAGTCTCTTAAAAGAGAGCCAAAACTTGCACATATATTTGATAAGGTAAAGCTTGTAGGATGGATCATCGCATTAGATCGATGTGTGGTCCAGCAAGTAAGCTGGGACAAGAAGGTTGCTGCCCCATTTGGGCTAGTAATGTTAGCTGCAAAGAAAGAGAATGAAGCATCTAGGCCATCAGAATAACCATAAGGGGTGGGGATATTGTGCGAGTGCAACACGTGGCAAGCAACATTGGTAACATGTCCCTTTTGCTATTGGTTGTAGAGGAGGTAATACAAGTGGGTGAGAAATTGGGCTCTGGCACTTATGGCACAGTTTACAAAGTGCAATTGGTTAGAAGTCCTGGCTTGCCGCACCACATAGAGTATGCAAGGAAGAAGTGCAATGGAAATATTGGGATTTGCACTTAAGAGGCCAGGAGAGAACCAATGATGCAAATAGTGCATCTTGTACTCGCCCGAGTTATTTGTGCCACTCACCAAGAGCCACACTTGACCATAACGCCATACTTTAATGGTGGTAGCTTAGTGCAATTCTTGCAACTTCTACCAAGCCATCATTATCGGTTCACATATTATATCCAGGTGGTTCTAAGGGGAGGAAATGCAAGCCACAAAAATACATTGAACAGTGAACAAATATCCAAAATCAATGTATTCTATGAGAACGTCCTTCATATCATCCATGCCTTGGTGGATGAATTAGGGTGCTTGCATGATGGAGATTGGATACACACAAATTTGCATCCAAGGAACATCCTCCTAGATTTTGTAGGCAAAAGTCCAGGTGTCATGTTGGGATCATAGATTTTGTAGGCAGGTGTCATGTTGGGATCATAGATTGGGGGATGGCCATCGACGCTTGTGAGACTCGCAAGGCATGTAAGATCTTGAAGAAACAATCTTTAGAAATAGATGCTGAGTTTCATGAACATAAACAAAAAAGAGAGAAAGAGCATGATCAAAAGAAGTGACCCGAGCTTAAGATTCTTGGTCCAAGAAGCGCATACTCAAGCAATCTGATATATATGCAATGGGTTGGATTGTCAAGGAAATCATATGTTTTTTGGAAGATTGCATTCGCAATGGTTACCTCACTCAAGTTGATGTAATGCCAAAGTCTGAGATGCTCAATGCTATGAAAGGACATGATGCTATGAAAGGACATGATGCTAAGGACACAATGATGGCTGCAAACTCACAAGCTCAAAAACCAGCGTAAAACAAGTGATATCCTACGTCGAGCAGGCTTCAACAAAGAGCTAAGATGAGCTAAGATGTATGTTCTCACCACAACCCAGGAAAGAGAAGCCACCACTATGCCCTCAACATGAACAATACCATAAAGCTCAAGACATGAATAAGAGAAGAAAAAACGATTGATCACAATCAAAACATCACAATCCTTGGACCAAGGGCATAGAAAACATCCAAGAGAAAGAGATGCAATCGATTTACAAGAGCGTGATAGACTATGCTTGCGAGATACACATCACAATGCCAACAAAGCTCATAGATCGTATTATGTCATAGACCACAACAATGATACAAGGCTGAAATCACTCATACCAAGATCTCACATCCATAGGAGAGTAGAAACAATCAAGAAAGCACATCATATATGACAATGCACGTAGAAAGAAAGAGAACATCACTTCTCTTAACCATAGATTTCTACAACCAAGAATTGCAAGATAGAAGCGTATATTGCAACGAAAGGAGTTCTAGAACAACATCAAGTTTATACAATCATAGAAGGGAGATTACAAGATCTACGGGTAAGAACATAGGCTTCTAAAGCAACTAGATCAAGGAGATGTAGATACAAGAGAGCTAGCAAGCTTATAACATCAACTACCAATGTGAAGATAACAAAAGATTGAGAAAAAGCTGACTGACTGCGTCCTTGTGTGATGAGTGATGACTTGCTTCCTTGCCAAAGATATGAGAAGATTTGCTTACTTTAGCTCTTCCAAAAGCTCCTCCCTGCTTGATCAGGCTGACCACCTACATGTATAGCATCCCCTGCTCTAAATACGTAGAAGAGAGAGATGCATGCCAAAGGAGAAAAACACTAATTTTGGTTGTGATCCCTTGATATATATGCTCCACAAAAAGCCACAAAAGATTTTCTCCATATATGCCACACTTGCTTTTTGCTTTTTTCCATTATTGCCATCAACCCATACATAGACTTGTGTCTTTTTTTTCTTCCCTCCTCTTCTTGCATGGAAATCATGAATTTATGAGGTGTCTTGTGTAGCAAGCAACCCCTCATTAATGCTAGTGACCCCCTTTGGCCCCCCTTGACTCTATCCAAGTCAATCATTCACCATATTCCACCAAAACAACCTTTGCACCCCTCCAAAAAGAACAAGACTACACATACTTTTGCATAAAAAAACTTCAAAATACATGGTATGTCAACCATGTTCATACATCTGATGACTACCAAACTACTCAAAACATATTCCTCATATATTTTGACTTACAAAAAAAGACCATAGTGATTAGTAGTCATCTACTAGCTTCCAAAATTACCTCACAAAAAAGAGTTCTAGTTTCACAGTGTGGTGAGGCTTTTTACCACATCTGTATTTATAACGTACAATCGACCCTATGGACCTTTCACTCCCTCATCATAGAGCTCGGCTCTCTCTTTGTTTTGTGGGTTCATACTTGTGAATTGCAGATACATCAGTTTAGCAGTGATACATGCCATCAGATATCAGCGCACATGCATGTGTGACGTGATAGTTTTGTCAAAGTGCAGTCGGTACATGCTGTAGTGGTCTATGCATTTGTGATTGGACACTTGGATAGTGATTTTGGCACTCAGTTTGAGGTGGATATACTGAGGTTTTGCAAGGAAAACTCTATCCAATTTTTGCTACGATTTGTGATCTTTACCATTGTTGTTGTGCATCATGTCTTCATTATATTTAGAGCACAAACTTTACAACATCAAAAAGTTTGACAACACGAACTTCTCACTCTAGAAAGAGTAGATTTAGGATGTGCTCATTCAAAAGAAGTAGTTGAATCCCTTGAAGGAGATAACTGTGAAGCCAAAAGACATGGAAGATGATGATTGGAATGAGTTGGATGCATTAGCAAAGTCTATTATCAGACTTCATCTTGTTGAGTCAGTCTATTTTACAATGGTCAATGAGAAGACTATGCATGAACAATGGAACAAGCTTATGTGCCACATATGAGAAAGAGATTGCATCAAACAAAGTCTATCTCATGAAGTGGTTATTTGGCTGCACTTGAAAGAGGGTGGATCCATTACATCACACGTGAATGAATTCAACATTATTTTTAGTCCGCTTTAGGCACAGAAGTTGATCTTTGGTGAGGAGATTAAGGCACTTTTTCTCCTATGTTCATTGCCATTATTCTGTGATACATTTCACACTACTATTAGTAACTCTACACCTAGCAGAGTACTGATTTTTGATGATGTCATTAGAAGCTTGGTTGTAGAAGAGACCGAGAAGAAGTCTATGGATCATGGCAAGCAAGATGCAGCTCTAAATGTTGACCATGGTAGAAGGCAGTTCAGGGGGAAGTCTTGTGATAGAGGCAAGTCACGTAGTCACAAGGATATCGAGTGTCATCATTGTGCAAGAAGGGGCACATAAAATGTGACTGTTATGCATGAACACCATATTAGTGAATTTGGGAATTTTCCAATTCCCATTTTTGAATACTTAAAAAAGGGGACATGGATAACATGTTTGTAAGTTTCTCAAAACCCTATCATATGACCTATCGTTGGAAAGCGCTTGAAAAATGGAATCTAAAGAGCTATAAAGCGCTCATTTTGGATTAGTGGTGTTCAAGTTATGGTTAATCCAAACTTTTGACCACGTGTCCAAAACTTGTGGGAAATTCCCATATTCTCCAATATGGTGTTCATGGAAAAGATTGCAAAGGGAAAGGAAAAAGGATGCAAATAAGAATGAAGATGGACCAAAAGATACTGGTAGAAAAGGCAAAGTAAAGATTGAGGAAACGAATGTGGTCACCATTGTAAGAGACCATGAGATATTGTTTATGTCTGGTCTACTTACAGAAGCACTTGCCACATCAGATGATGCATATTCATAGGATTGTATCCTTCATTCCGGTGCTTCATTTAATGTCACTCCCCATAGGAATTGACTCACTACTTATGACAGTGGAATGCATGGCTATGTTCATTTTGGAAACAACTATGCATGTGACAGTGGGAGTGGGTGACAAAAAGTTCTCATTTACTAATGGTTCGTTATTTACTCTGAAGAATGTACGTCATGTACCCAAGCTGACTAAGAGTCTCATCTCAGCTCATCAGTTGGATGATAGTGGTCATCAGACCATCTTTGGATCTTAGAGTTAGAAGATTTAGAAAGGCTCTCTAGTTTTGCTTAAAGGTGCCAAATGTGGGATGTTGTATTCCTTGCATGTATTAGGTGTTTTTGATCATGTTATTGCTATAACCGAGCAGCCAAGTACTTCTTTGTGGCATTATTGGTTGGGCCATATAAGTTAGAATGGAACGAAAAGCTTATGCCATTTGGGTTATGTACCAGGTTTGAGCTTTTCAGATTTTGAATTTTGTGAACATTGTGTGTATGGAAAGTAGTCTAAATCAGCCCACAAATGACATGCTAAGAAAGATCTTGACAAGTTACATTTGGTTCATTCATATGGATGCGGTCCTATCCCTACACAATCATTAGGCGGGGTTGAATACTTTGTCACATTCATTGATGATGCAACCAAGAAAGTTTGGGCTTATCCTAGGGTTTGTAAGAGTGATGCATTCAATGTGTTTCAGAAATGGTTGGCTTTGGTTGAGAATCAATCAAATGGAAAGCTTAAATGCTTGCGGACTGATAATGGTGGAGAATATATCTTTGATGAGTTTTGGCATTTCTATGATACACATGGCATAAAGAGGGAGCCTACTACTCGTACTCTAGCTCAGAATGGAGGTATAGAGAGGATGAATCGGACTAGTCAAGAGAGGATGTAGTGTATGCTTTTTCATGCTAGTTTGTCAGGTGGATTTTAGGTTGAGGCATTGAAGATTGTAGTGCATGTGATTAATAGATTTCCAAATAAGAATTTGGATGGTGGTGTTCCTAAAGAGACATCAAACATGTTGAAATGCATAAGGTCACTTTTTAGGATGTTAAGCAGCTGGCACATCCTGGTAGAAGGCAAGCTATTCATGCACCCAATGTGGATCAAATAGTACAACCAGATACTCCCAGTGGTTCACAACAAAGGGCAGATGATAGTTCATTAGTTGGTGGATATGATGAACTGGATATGGTTGATATGCATGATGGACAACAAGTTGACATGCCTTTGAGAAGGTCGACTAGAATGTTAAGGCCATCAGATAGATTTATGCGAGGCACATGTCAGAGAAGGCATCAGCAGAGGGAGCGGGATGCAATCCTCCGTGAAGCTCCATGACAAAAAGAAAGACACATGGGATCTCGTTACTTTGCCAAGAGAGAAGCATGTGACTCCATGCAAGTGGGTGTTCAAGATGAAAGTCACAGGTGATGCAATGCCTAAGTATAAGCCATAGTTAGCTACCAAGGGATTCAAGCAAGAAAAGGGTGTGAAATTTGATGAAATCTTCTCGCCACTCGTGAAGATGATTACACTCAGATGTGTGCTTGGCTTGGTGGCAAAAGAGGACATGGAGTTAAAGTAGATGGATGTCAAAACTAATTTTCTTCATGGTGACTTACATTAGGATATCTACATGCAGAAGCTTGAGGATTTTGTGCAAAAAGGTAGAGAGAAGTTGGTATGCAAGCATAAGAAGAGACTATAGGATCTTAAGCAAGCACCGAGGGAATGGTATCACAAGTTTGATGCATTCATGAGATCTCAATGCTTCAGATGGAGTGAGTCAAATCACTATCTTTACACCAAGAAGGCTGTAGATGGCAACCTAGTTATACTCATTCTTTGTGGATGATATGCTACTTGCTAGTAGGAATAGCTATGAGCTGGAAGGCATTCAGGCCAAGTTGCTAAGGCATTTGACATGAAGGACTTGGGAGATGCAGGACACATTTTGGGCATGCGTATTACACATGACAGAAAACAAGGACTCTTATGGTTATCTCAAAAAGAGTATGTCCACAAAGTGATTGAGCATTTTAATATGGCAAGGGGGAAGGCATTCAATACTCCTCTACCTCCATATGTGAAACTCAGCTAGAAAGATAGTCTGAAGTCAGATGGTGAGAAAGTTGAGATGGCTAAGGTTCTTTATGCATTAGCCGTTAGCAGTTTGATGTATGCTATGAAGTTACGACACCCGACATTGCATTTGCAATGGGAGTTGTTAGTAGGTGCATGGCAGATCTAGGTATGAAGTATTGGGAGGCAATGAAGGGTATGATGCATTACTTATGAGGTAGGGAAGAGATGTGGATATGTTTTGGTAGATGAGATGCATGTATATTGGGATACACAGATATAGATTATGCAGGTCATGCTGACACAAGAAAGTCTACTTCTGGCTATGTGTTTACTTTTGTTGGAGGTGTAGTGTCATGGATGTCACGTGCATGGAAGTGTGTTTCACTCTCTACCACAAAGACTAAGTATGTTGGATCCATAGAGGCTTGTAAGGAAGCTATTTGGGTTAATTGGCTAGTGGAAGATTTGGGAATCACAATTGGTACTTCAGTGTTTGCATAGTGTGTATAAGTGCTATACGGCTAGCACGAATCCAATCTTTCATGCAAAGACCAAGCACATAGAGATCAAGTATCATTCCATTAGAGAGGTACTTGAGGACAAGCGGCTTGAGCTTTTCAAGGTACATATGGATGATGATTCTATAGACCTTTTGACGAAGGATCTACCATCTGAGATGTTTGGATGTCTCAGAGAGATGATGGGTATTGGGTGAGCGTTATGCTCACATGTATCACCTTTGCTTATAGGCACATTCTCCTTTAAGTGGGAGGTTCTTGGGGATAAAGCTCCATGTAGTTCTATGTATACTTGTACATATATATAAATAGAAAAAATGAAGATGAGGTAGGACTATAGCTGCTACCACACAAGGAATTCTCTTCTCTTCCTATGAGCATCCAATTTTCACACCCATGGAGTTGTGTTTGTGATTGCCGAATTATGCTGAAGGGATACCTAGGGGGAAATTTGGGCGATGGGGGCCCTTCGTTACCAAGGTCACGGAGTTGCATTCTTCGCAAGATATTAGGTGCTATCTCAATTGGCAAGCTAATCGCTTCTTGATATGGTAACCATAGATTGGCTGGTAGCGCTACATTAGGAAGTGAATGGGGTCTTCTTGGGCCCTTTAATTTGCCCAAGCCTAATCAAGGTGATTAAGGAATAGCCAAATGGGGGGTTGCCATGTGGACTAAAATGTTGGGTTTGTAAGAGAGGTGTAAGAGTGGTCAAAGGGTGCACTTTTCCCCCCAAAAAAGGGGGAGGCAATTTTACAATTTTCGGACCTCCATAACTTCTACATACAAGCTCCGATTTGAGCGGAGATTATAGATCCGTGATCTATGCATCAAGAGCTTTCCATAGATATGTTACATGATATGGTTTTGTCCGCTAGATTTTAAATTCCATTTTCCTCCCAAAATTCAAATTTGAATAAAGTAGCCGTTTTGAAGCTTCTAATTAGAAAACGTTTCTTCTTAAGAGAAAAGGTTTGACTCCTTAAACTGCCAAATAAAAGGGCCCAAGAAGCCTTCCATTGAGGTCCTAATGAAGGGTTGACTGAGCTCGGATATACTGGGACATACTCTGTGGGATAGTCCATGGCATACTACTCTAATGGAGTTAGTTCAGTCAACTCTGTAAGATCCCTGTTCCCACCGAGCAACGGATTTCGGGTACTGGCAGCGGAAGTAGCGCTTCTCGCGCGGGACAGGGGTCCCACACTCGGGGCCTCGCCCACGGATATCCGGATAAGAGACTAATCCGTTGGTTGTTCCAAAACCGAACCCGGAAAAACTTCCTTTACCGGAAAGCACGGGCGATTCCACCAGGATAACTTTTTGCTCTAACGTAGTCAAGATCATTTCTGATCGGGATGATCCGATTACATCTATAAGATACTTAGTCAGTTCAAGGAAGAAACTTGCACTTGGATCATTGGGATCAACGCTTTTTTCCTCATTCAAGAGGCACAGCCGTTGATTCCTATCCATAGAACAGTTTCTGTCCGGGATTTATTTTTATTTTTTTTTCTATCGTAAAAACAAAAGTTTGAGTCTCGATTTACGGATCCATCAGTCCAGCCTAACCCCATCCAATCCCATGGGTTAGCCAACCGCCCAACCACTGTAGTGATGGGATCCAATTAAGAGTTTGGTTAGGTTTTGTCCCGGGTACCAAGGAAAAGAGTTCCAAGGCCCCCTAGCCGGATGTTCATGCAAAATAAAACTAGTCACACCACTCACACACCCAATATGAAATTGCCTTTTTTCAACCAGATTCAACCAGTTTAAAACAATCCTTTAATAAAACCATAGTATCATTGATCACCATCTTCCAATTTATCCAATTGATTCTTAATTTCCCATCATTCCTTCATCAGAGTATCTATGGCATCATTGGCAACTAGAACGCTCAGGAGCCGTTTCGATAGTTCCTAGCCCATAATACTCGGTAATATAATCACTTATCAAGATGGACTCTCGTTGAAGATCAGCAAGATCAACCAACGGATCCATATAAGGAGCCATGGACTCATCCATTGAAGACCAGCAAGGTCAATCAACCAGATCCATGCTCGATTTCAGAAAACAACTCCAACTCTGTTCCAATATCTTCCTCGACGCACGCGTGGGTATCCTAGGCAACCCAGAGCCCGAGCACCGTATGGTCAGCACCCTCTAGGATCCTTCGTAGGTAACCTAGCGCTTCACGCATAGGCCGCTTCCTTGGCCCCTCATCCACCGTACCGGAAGCTCACCATTTTAATCGCACCGAGGCTGGTCAAGACCTCGGTCGACCTTGCTACGCGAGACGTCCTTCATTGACTCCCCGTCAGCAGTTGCAACTTTACCATCACGACTTTAATCACAAGACGGTCAAAATGCTCCCCCCAGCATTCTTGACATAAAACAATCATTTACAAACAGCATTTACAAACAGTATTTACAAACAGTTTACAACACAATTTCTATTTTAACTTTCATTTTTCCACATTATCCTTCATCAATCTACATTACTTATTCCATATTCCATTTATATGTATACTCATCCCATCACATCATTTCTATCTCATCACTTCAGATTCCCTCACATCGCATATCGTATATTCACATCCATACATCCACATCTATATGCGTACATTCACATCTACATGCATACATCTACATCTCTATGCATACATCCACATCCACATTCACATTCACCTCCATACATCTACATCTACATGCATACATCCACATCTCCATTCACATCTACATCTATACATCTACATCTACATGCATCCATCCACCTCCACATCCACATCTACATCTATACATCTACATCTACATGCATACATCCATATCTCCATTCCCATCTACATCTATACATCTACATCTACATGCATCCATCTACCTCCACATCCACATCTACATCTATACATCTACATCTACATGTATACATCCACCTCCACATCCACATCCGTATCCGTATCTATACATCTACATCTACATGTATACATCCACATCCACATCTATACATCTACATCTACATGCATACATCCACATCTCCATTCACATCTACATCTATACATCTACATCTACATGCATCCATCCACCTCCACATCCACATCTACATCTATAGATCTACATCTACATGTATACATCCACCTCCATATCCACATCCGTATCTATATATCTACATCTACATGTATACATCCACATCCACATCTATACATCTACATCTACATGCATACATCCACATCTCCATTCACATCTACATCTATACATCTACATCTACATGCGTACATCCACATCTCCATTCACATCTACATCTATACATCTACATCTACATGCATCCATCCACCTCCACATCCACATCTACATCTACATGCAAACATCCACATCTCCATGCATAATAAAATTCTTTTAATTAATCTAGGATGATAGTTCCTAGAATATGGTAGGAAGTCCTCTTTTTATGCTTTGAATGAATTTATTTTATGCGTAATTTCTATAAAAATTTTGCATAGCTCCGCTACTATGACTGATAAATCTCAATTTTTTTTTCTAAGGGATAAAGCTCATTATTAAAGAAATAATTAGAATGGTCTCTAATTGGATCATCAATCCATAATGGTCTCTAACTAGATCATTAAGAAAACAATTAGAATGGTCTCTAATTGGATCATCAATCCATAATGGTCTCTAATTGGATCATTAAGAAAACAATTAGAATGGTCTCTAATTGGATCATCAATCCATAATGGTCTCTAATTGGATCATTAAGAAAACAATTAGAATGGTCTCTAATTGGGTCATCAATCCATAATGGATTGAATCATCAATGTGCATAAACTAAAAGCATAGCAAAAAGCCATTAATTTGGCCTCAAGCATAGCTTAATCTTGGATTAAGGAAAAGCTTTATGAAAAGCTTCATTTGGATTGAGAATGGGTCATGAGTATGACCATTTCTTGAGTGAGAGAGAGAAATTATAAAAACCATTAGAATTTAAATATAAGTGGAAATTAACTTCTATAGCATTTATTAAATTATGTAACTCTTCACTACTATTCACCAATTAACTTCAATAGCATTTAAAAAAAAACCATACCAATTAAACTTCTCAAGCTTGAGAGGGGTTGAGAAGAGAGAATCATTGAGAAATCATAAAAAAGATCAAAATTCAATATACTTACCTTATGATTTGCTTGATTCTTTATTCACGGTAGAGGCCCCCAACCAATCAATTGGTTTAGTATGTTGATGGAGCCACCAATGGGGATTGAAGAAAGAGAGAAGTATCAAAAACTAGTGAATTATTAAAGAATTCACAGTTCTTGGCTTAGGTAGAGTAGAGTAACAAGGCATAAGACTCTATATAATTTGGCTTAGGAGGAATAGAGTAACAAAGCATAAGACACTATATAATTTTGGCTTAGGTAGAGTAGAGTAACAAGGCATAAGAGACTATATATTTTGGCTTAGGTAGAGTAGAGTAACAAAGCATAAGAGACTATATATTTTGGCTTAGGTGGAGTAGAGTAACAAAGCATAAGAGACTATATATTTTTCAACAAGGGGAGGCTTCTATTTATAGGAAAATTTGAGCTCCTAACCAAACAAACTGATTCTAGAATTTTCCAAGTCAGTTTGGTCACTTTTTGACCATTTTTAGGTCAGTTAAGCTAACTTTTTGGAACTAGACTTGAATGAGGAGAGAGGAGAGATGAAATATCTCAATTTTTATGAGTTTAAAACTCATTCAAGCATGTGAAATATGCACCTCCTTTAAAGAATTCCCCTTCCTTACATATGTGTCAAAATTGTATTGCTCATAGTTTTTTACTAATAAACCTTGTACATTTTCAACTCTTCATCTTATGTGAAATATGCACCTCCTTTAAAGAACTCCTCTTCCTTACACATGTGTCATAGTTTTTTTACTAATAAGCCTTGTACATTTTCAACTCTTCATCTTATGTGAAATATGCACCTCCTTTAAAGAACTCCCCTTCCTTACATATGTGTTTATTTACTAATAAACCTTGTACATTTTCAACTCTTCATCTTATGTGAAATATGCACCTCCTTTAAAGAACTCCCCTTCCTTACATATGTGTTTATTTACTAATAAACCTTGTACATTTTCAACTCTTCATCTTATGTGAGCATTTACTCATTTTTGGGTATCTTCTTTTACAATTTGGATTTATCTCCTCCCTACACATGGATTGATGCTATTGGCCCATAGGAACCTTAATTGGACCATAGTCTAAAGATTTATGAAAATCTAGACCCTTAGGCTAAGGTTCTTTATACCTATTTCCAATTAATTCCAATTGCACATTGGAAAATTTTTTTAAATTTCTGTTTCAGGGAAACTCATCTGAATTATAAGAGATATTTTTCTATCCAAAAATATTCAAAATCTGAATATTCTCTCTCTAGAATATTTTCTCTCTCTAGGTTAAAACAACCACAAACAAGATCTCTTATATTTCAGAAAAGGGAATTGATTACAGGGGAATATACTAGACATCAAAAAGGGGGGTTGGGGGAGGAATCTTACATTCTACCCCACTTAAAAAACGCGAGATGTCCTCATCTCGCAACTTGGAATAATTTTGCAAGATGCACGAATATGAGACTTAGAGAAAATTTTAATCACGATTAACCACCAAGAAAAGTCTTAAAGAGAGCAAGATTCAAAATAAGAACAAGATTTAAACTTTATTCATTCTCGGAACTTATACAGTAAAGATAGAGAAACTCTTTACACTTCCATAAGCCCGTCCATCATATGGTCACAAAAGCAGTCCTCACAAGCTGCACAAGTATAGGGTAATTCATCTATGGGAATGATTCTGCTGATTATTGCCGCACCTATTTTAGTGGTATGAGGTGATCTAACAAAAGGACCTCTGAGAGGCAAGCCAAAAACGGGGTAAAGGCATATCTTCTCATGAGGAAGAAAACACGCCAGTAAGAAGACCCGCTCAGAAAACCCAAGATGCCTTGATCTCATGACGCAGTAGTATCGAGGACCCAAACCCAAGGCTTCGATAACCATGGCCAAGCGGACATTGTTACGAAAGTGCTGCTGACCCCAGGGTGTTACCCTAGTTATGTTTTGATAGGTCCGCCATTTGGTCTGCGCTACAGAAGTTCCTAGGTGAGGAAAAAGTGAGCGCTCATACTGTTCTATAAAGTCTTTCTTCACAGACTCTCTTGCGTCTTGAAGGTGAGATATCATCACGGATAAAACTAATTCCTGTTGCCAAGCCATGAAGGAGATTAAGAAAGAAAGGAGATTGATGGGAGTAAGATTACTGTGAGCGACATGTAAAAGTTACGACTTATATAAAGGAAGGAGCTAGCGTAACCTAGAAGCCAACGGTAACTTGCCACTGAAGTTTTACCGTCTTTCCATGATTTGAGTTTGACAAATTTTTCTATAGAAGGCATTAAGAATTTTGAGATGAGGAGATAAAAGAAACTTGTAGGCTAAGTCACCTACTTTCATTGAATTCAGATATAATGATCACAATATCTGGGGGATAACTTCTTATACTCTCCAAGAGATAAAGAACTTCCTTTTGGGCCATACTCGAATGAAAACCAAAACCTTGGTATCCAAAACACCGATTCTCACTTCTAAACTCATTGTTCTAAATCCTTAAAATAGGCGTGACTCCTGAGAAGTATTTTAGGAAAAGGGTATTCCTTTTTTAAACAGAAACTTTCTTTTATTTTAGAGAGGGAATAATTATAAGATCCGAAAGGGAGATTCTTACTCCTATATACCTCGAAGGCTGGGGAGGAATCTTACATCCTACCCCACTTAAAAAGTGCGAGATGTCCTCATCTCGCAAGGTAGAGGACAGCTCTTATTCTTAAGATCCAATTTTATTCTGGGGTTCCTTATATTCTGGGTGGTCAACCCAACAGAACACTGGGATAAATATCCGTTATATAGAACTCATCATTAAATAACAATTCATTCAGATTATATCATTCATATCTTTAACATGATACTAGTCCATTAGACCGAAAAGTTTCCTTCGGAACATTCCTCCACACGGAAATTTCAGTCAAGCAAGTTCTCAATTTGACATCCCTTAACTTGATCTACCGGTCAAGTATTAACAGTAGCAATCTGACCGCACAACCCACTAATCTCATAGTGATTTGCTGAATTTGTTATCATCATTCTAGTTATGAATATCATCACAGGGACTCGTCCCATTCCCCCTCATTGTGGTTTTATTATATTTCAACTAATTTTTAAAAATCAACATTTTTTTTCAATCAGCATTTTCAATCAGAATCCCAATCAGTTCATCAATTCTCAAACAGAATTAAAAATCATATCAATCACATTCGAAATCATCATCTGGATAGCATTAACGCTTATAATTTCAAGTCTTAGATTTACTCGTATATACTGTCAGTAAAGAGCTGCAGTATACTCTCGGTATATACGGGTAGTCACGGCCCTTGGAATTATAAGGTAAATACTAATATGTCTAGGCCTCAAGCAAGTCAGGGATTCTATATAATTGCGGTACTTCCATCTGAAGACCGAATTACCAAATTACGAGTTTCAGTTTGAATATCGAATTGTATGAATTATCTCACACAATTATAACTTTTTTGTGTTTCTTGATAAATTTTTGATATATTTGTCTTCTGAGTTGATCTTTATTAACCAAAGGCTCTGATACCAACTGTAAGATCCCTGTTCCCACCGAGCAACGGATTTCGGGTACTGGCAGCGGAAGTAGCGCTTCTCGCGCGGGACAGGGGTCCCACACTCGGGGCCTCGCCCACGGATATCCGGATAAGAGACTAATCCGTTGGTTGTTCCAAAACCGAACCCGGAAAAACTTCCTTTATCGGAAAGCACGGGCGATTCCACCAGGATAACTTTTTGCTCTAACGTAGTCAAGATCATTTCTGATCGAGATGATCCGATTACATCTATAAGATACTTAGTCAGTTCAAGGAAGAAACTTGCACTTGGATCATTGGGATCAACGCTTTTTTCCTCATTCAAGAGGCACAGCCGTTGATTCCTATCCATAGAACAGTTTCTGTCCGGGATTTATTTTTATTTTTTTTTCTATCGTAAAAACAAAAGTTTGAGTCTCGATTTACGGATCCATCAGTCCAGCCTAACCCCATCCAATCCCATGGGTTAGCCAACCGCCCAACCACTGTAGTGATGGGATCCAATTAAGAGTTTGGTTAGGTTTTGTCCCGGGTACCAAAGAAAAGAGTTCCAAGGCCCCCTAGCCGGATGTTCATGCAAAATAAAACTAGTCACACCACTCACACACCCAATATGAAATTGCCTTTTTTCAACCAGATTCAACCAGTTTAAAACAATCCTTTAATAAAACCATAGTATCATTGATCACCATCTTCCAATTTATCCAATTGATTCTTAATTTCCCATCATTCCTTCATCAGAGTATCTATGGCATCATTGGCAACTAGAACGCTCAGGAGCCGTTTCGATAGTTCCTAGCCCATAATACTCGGTAATATAATCACTTATCAAGATGGACTCTCGTTGAAGATCAGCAAGATCAACCAACGGATCCATATAAGGAGCCATGGACTCATCCATTGAAGACCAGCAAGGTCAATCAACCAGATCCATGCTCGATTTCAGAAAACAACTCCAACTCTGTTCCAATATCTTCCTCGACGCACGCGTGGGTATCCTAGGCAACCCAGAGCCCGAGCACCGTATGGTCAGCACCCTCTAGGATCCTTCGTAGGTAACCTAGCGCTTCACGCATAGGCCGCTTCCTTGGCCCCTCATCCACCGTACCGGAAGCTCACCATTTTAATCGCACCGAGGCTGGTCAAGACCTCGGCCGACCTTGCTACGCGAGACGTCCTTCATTGACTCCGCGTCAGCAGTTGCAACTTTACCATCACGACTTTAATCACAAGACGGTCAAAATGCTCCCCCCAGCATTCTTGACATAAAACAATCATTTACAAACAGCATTTACAAACAGTATTTACAAACAGTTTACAACACAATTTCTATTTTAACTTTCATTTTTCCACATTATCCTTCATCAATCTACATTACTTATTCCATATTCCATTTATATGTATACTCATCCCATCACATCATTTCTATCTCATCACTTCAGATTCCCTCACATCGCATATCGTATATTCACATCCATACATCCACATCTATATGCGTACATTCACATCTACATGCATACATCTACATCTCTATGCATACATCCACATCCACATTAACATTCACCTCCATACATCTACATCTACATGCATACATCCACATCTCCATTCACATCTACATCTATACATCTACATCTACATGCATCCATCCACCTCCACATCCACATCTACATCTATACATCTACATCTACATGCATACATCCATATCTCCATTCCCATCTACATCTATACATCTACATCTACATGCATCCATCTACCTCCACATCCACATCTACATCTATACATCTACATCTACATGTATACATCCACCTCCACATCCACATCCGTATCCGTATCTATACATCTACATCTACATGTATACATCCACATCCACATCTATACATCTACATCTACATGCATACATCCACATCTCCATTCACATCTACATCTATACATCTACATCTACATGCATCCATCCACCTCCACATCCACATCTACATCTATAGATCTACATCTACATGTATACATCCACCTCCATATCCACATCCGTATCTATACATCTACATCTACATGTATACATCCACATCCACATCTATACATCTACATCTACATGCATACATCCACATCTCCATTCACATCTACATCTATACATCTACATCTACATGCGTACATCCACATCTCCATTCACATCTACATCTATACATCTACATCTACATGCATCCATCCACCTCCACATCCACATCTACATCTATACATCTACATCTACATGCAAACATCCACATCTCCATGCATAATAAAATTCTTTTAATTAATCTAGGATGATAGTTCCTAGAATATGGTAGGAAGTCCTCTTTTTATGCTTTGAATGAATTTATTTTATGCGTAATTTCTATAAAAATTTTGCCATAGCTCCGCTACTATGACTGATAAATCTCAATTTTTTTTTCTAAGGGATAAAGCTCATTATTAAAGAAATAATTAGAATGGTCTCTAATTGGATCATCAATCCATAATGGTCTCTAACTGGATCATTAAGAAAACAATTAGAATGGTCTCTAATTGGATCATCAATCCATAATGGTCTCTAATTGGATCATTAAGAAAACAATTAGAATGGTCTCTAATTGGATCATCAATCCATAATGGTCTCTAATTGGATCATTAAGAAAACAATTAGAATGGTCTCTAATTGGGTCATCAATCCATAATGGATTGAATCATCAATGTGCATAAACTAAAAGCATAGCAAAAAGCCATTAATTTGGCCTCAAGCATAGCTTAATCTTGGATTAAGGAAAAGCTTTATGAAAAGCTTCATTTGGATTGAGAATGGGTCATGAGTATGACCATTTCTTGAGTGAGAGAGAGAAATTATAAAAACCATTAGAATTTAAATATAAGTGGAAATTAACTTCTATAGCATTTATTAAATTATGTAACTCTTCACTACTATTCACCAATTAACTTCAATAGCATTTAAAAAAAAACCATACCAATTAAACTTCTCAAGCTTGAGAGGGGTTGAGAAGAGAGAATCATTGAGAAATCATAAAAAAGATCAAAATTCAATATACTTACCTTATGATTTGCTTGATTCTTTATTCACGGTAGAGGCCCCCAACCAATCAATTGGTTTAGTATGTTGATGGAGCCACCAATGGGGATTGAAGAAAGAGAGAAGTATCAAAAACTAGTGAATTATTAAAGAATTCACAGTTCTTGGCTTAGGTAGAGTAGAGTAACAAGGCATAAGACTCTATATAATTTGGCTTAGGAGGAATAGAGTAACAAAGCATAAGACACTATATAATTTTGGCTTAGGTAGAGTAGAGTAACAAGGCATAAGAGACTATATATTTTGGCTTAGGTAGAGTAGAGTAACAAAGCATAAGAGACTATATATTTTGGCTTAGGTGGAGTAGAGTAACAAAGCATAAGAGACTATATATTTTTCAACAAGGGGAGGCTTCTATTTATAGGAAAATTTGAGCTCCTAACCAAACAAACTGATTCTAGAATTTTCCAAGTCAGTTTGGTCACTTTTTGACCATTTTTAGGTCAGTTAAGCTAACTTTTTGGAACTAGACTTGAATGAGGAGAGAGGAGAGATGAAATATCTCAATTTTTATGAGTTTAAAACTCATTCAAGCATGTGAAATATGCACCTCCTTTAAAGAATTCCCCTTCCTTACATATGTGTCAAAATTGTATTGCTCATAGTTTTTTACTAATAAACCTTGTACATTTTCAACTCTTCATCTTATGTGAAATATGCACCTCCTTTAAAGAACTCCTCTTCCTTACACATGTGTCATAGTTTTTTTACTAATAAGCCTTGTACATTTTCAACTCTTCATCTTATGTGAAATATGCACCTCCTTTAAAGAACTCCCCTTCCTTACATATGTGTTTATTTACTAATAAACCTTGTACATTTTCAACTCTTCATCTTATGTGAAATATGCACCTCCTTTAAAGAACTCCCCTTCCTTACATATGTGTTTATTTACTAATAAACCTTGTACATTTTCAACTCGTCATCTTATGTGAGCATTTACTCATTTTTGGGTATCTTCTTTTACAATTTGGATTTATCTCCTCCCTACACATGGATTGATGCTATTGGCCCATAGGAACCTTAATTGGACCATAGTCTAAAGATTTATGAAAATCTAGACCCTTAGGCTAAGGTTCTTTATACCTATTTCCAATTAATTCCAATTGCACATTGGAAAATTTTTTTAAATTTCTGTTTCAGGGAAACTCATCTGAATTATAAGAGATATTTTTCTATCCAAAAATATTCAAAATCTGAATATTCTCTCTCTAGAATATTTTCTCTCTCTAGGTTAAAACAACCACAAACAAGATCTCTTATATTTCAGAAAAGGGAATTGATTACAGGGGAATATACTAGACATCAAAAAGGGGGGTTGGGGGAGGAATCTTACAAACTCGATGGGGGGTGGCTATGACATAGGGTCAGTTATCAACCCTATGGATTTTGAGGACGAAAGTCTAGGGTTATTTGCATGTGGTAGTTGGCTTTCAACCCTAACTTGGGCTTCAAGGAGGTGATCATGGATCCATCTTTGCTCCTTGTCCTCATGGATCCATCTTTGCTCCTTGTCCTCATGGTGATGTCTCAAAGCCACTTGATAGGCTGGATGTTTGGGTGGTGTAGCTCAATCACTAGGTTCAAGTCTGATTTCAAAGGATGAAACTCTTTGAGTCAATGGGGTAGATGGAACTCTAGTTCTCTTGGAATTTGACCAAAATAGGTTGGTCATTCAATTGAGTATCCTGGTTGAGGAAGCTATGGATGAGAGGGGCACTTTAGGTGTTCCTTTTGCCTCTTAGGTCTCTATGTCCAGGTTGATAGTGCTCATGGTCTTGTTTGTTTGTGAGTTATCGTTGGACTGTGGGCCAATTCCAGGAAAGGGAACCGAAGCCTATATGGGCACTAGTATGATGGCTTCGACCTCTAAAGATATATGGCCTTGATGCTTGACCAGTTATTGTAGCTATGTTGGATGCACACTCACAGTGGGTGGTTTGGTTGTGCTTAGTGTTCTTCATGACCTTATGCGCATGTGTTGATCAGCGTAGTTGAGGTATCAATCTTGGGGACAGTCCCATTCAACACGGAGTCAAGGGAAGTAGCCCCTTGTGGCTTCGCTATGCCACATCAGGGTAGGGTCGAGGGATAGTGTCTTGGTCGGGTCAAGGGGCAACATCCCTACAGGGTGTGAGGGTAGTGCCCTAGCGATTTTTGCAAAATGGTATTTGTTTTAGTGCATTTTCAATGCAATTTTCCCACATAATTTCATCAACCTTCCATGTAATTCTACACTCAACTTACAGGTAATTCCAATAAGTTTATGATTTTTCTGAGGGTTGGTGAGATTTGAGGGTTGGTGAAATCTGACACTTTTTTTGATAGGGCAACTAGGGTGGCTATATAGATTTTTGGAATTTATGACCTTGAAATTAAGCTTGGGCCACAACCTTATGCTTAAACTTCACAAGTTAATGCGTAATTCTCACAACTTTATGCATGAAGTTGTCATCTTCCATAGACAGACACTAACAAAAAAACATGTAGAGGTAAAACCTCTCCACTCAAAAGAAGATTTTCTTGGGACCCTTATCAGCTTTTTTCAAGTAAGCTTGAAGCCTAAATTCTTGAATTAGCGGATCACAAGCCTCCTGCTGCATGAGCAGATACACACACACACACACACACACACACACACACACACACACAGAGTCACATGTGTGCATTTCTGCACGTGCACATATACATATACAAAGGCACCGACCACAAATAATGGTGGTTGCTACTTTTGTATGAGGTTTGATTTGATTTGATTTGTTTTTAGCATAGAAGCAACAATGCCAAGGAGTAATTAATGACTCATTTGACGCGATCAAAACGATCAAATCCATGCACTTGCAAACATAAGCGAGAGCCTTAACCACACTAAGACCCATGAGAGAGAGAGAGAGAGAGAGAGAGAGAGAGAGAGAGAGAGAGAGAGAGAGAGAGGTGTACAAGCAAATTGAATGCTAAGGCTTAACCAAGACCAAACATGAAAATTTTAATGAAATGTTGAGATTTATAAACAAATATTATATTTTTATTTTTTGAAATTAAGAATATTTAAAGATACTACCATATTGTTGAAATTAAAGATATTTTAAGACCCCACCTTGAGACCAAGCAAAGTGAGTCTCCAAGCCATCCTAGATATAGGGAAAAGGAAACAAAAGTTGGCAAACGATTATATATCCTTTCAAAAATAGAAACGTATGATCCAAAAAACGATTATATATCCTTTCAAAATAGAAAAGTATGCTTTTTGGATCAAAGGTTGATTAAGCAAGGTAAGGCCACTTTCCAAGAGCATCATCTATCACGCGTGAGGACTTCGTGAGTCCTAAGTAGTGTTAGACTAAAAGCTTGCATGGCGGCCCATACTGGCTCTTTTTCAAGCACTGTGGAAAGTTGAAACCGATGGCTTGACCCATTAAACTAGGGAAGAGAGTTTGAGAATCACACGGCAGTGCACAAGGATCTCTCCCTCTAATATTATTGCAGTTGGTCTACTCAAGACGCTGTATTCCGTCATGGCTACAGAAAATGTGCAGGTTTTGACGACATGGCCGAGCATGTTCGGCACGCGAGTTCTAATTGCCCTCACGGAGAATGGGAAGCCCATCTGTGAGTCCCTCATCATCGTCCAGTATATCGACGAGACTTGGCCATTGGAAGACAAGTGTCTCGTCCCCAAGGATCCTTACCAACGAGCTGTGGCGCGCTTCTGGGCCGACTATGTGGATAAAAAGGTAAGCATCGCTCTACATCTACCTCGTCTGTGATTGTGCTTAAGAATTGCCTGGACAACAACCTTTAACGCTGGTTGGATCTCGGGGTTGCATTTCGTGGTACACATTCTGATATTTAATCTCTCCTATTCTGATGAATGTTTCAGTGCTACTTGGCGGGCACTCGAATCCTTATGAACCCACAGGAAGAGGAAGCCAAGAAGGATTTCACAGACATCCTCATGACCCTGGACTCTGCTCTGCGCGATGTGGGGGGGGGGGGATGGGAAACCTTACTTCGGAGGAGATAGCATAGGTCTGGTGGACATTGCCTTCGCTCCTTTCATTTCATTCTTCATGGTATATGAAGTGGTAGGCAATTTCAAATTTCCGGAGGACGAGCAATGTCCTCATCTGAACGCATGGATCAAACGCGTGGTGGAGTATCCATCCGTCAAGAAAATCTTGCCCCCTCCAGAAAAATTTTTGGAATTCGTCCAGTCCAAGATCAAAGAGATGGAGGCTCTTAAAAAATAGAAGGCAAAATTACTAGTTCTGACGTCTAATTGAAGGGGGCCGCCTTGAAGGGAAGCGAAAATAGATTACAAAATATTGTTGGGTGTGGAGATATTTATCGTTTGGGTCATCATGGGGGTATATTTCTCATGTACCTACTAGAATTTTAGTTTTTCCAATATGACTTTCTTTACATACGTCATATTGGTTTCTGTAATGTTGCTTTCATAATAATACCAAGACATAAATCATGTACTTTGCTATTTACTAGTTTACACAACTAAATAAATGGCTTTTTGGTGTGTGTAAAGGATTTGGAGAAGGCTCTTAATGTCTTGAATATCAAAGGAACAATCAATAAAACATTGTCAAAAATTTTCATTGTTGAAGGTTCTTGGATTTGATTGATGTTTCTAAATAAGATTGCCTCTATTATATAATACTACTCTCTTTTTTTAAAAGACAAATTTTTATTAAGTGAGGCTCTTTCTAGTTGCATCTTGAAGGGTCTTGAGAATGGGATCGTGCAATGCAAAAGGAGGCTTCTTATTGAGATAAAATCAAATTAATTTCAAAATGATTCTATTATTCGCAAATAGTAAGGGTGCAAGATTGTGCATGCATGCTTTTCTAGCATGCAAAAACAATTTGTCAAGGCCAATGAAGAAAATTGTTTTTCAACACCTTGACAAAAACTATAGGTTGAAATTATAACAACCAAACTTTATAACTTTAGTTTTTTTAGAAGTACAATGTGCAATGAACATAATAAGAACAAGAATTAGAGCGTACATAGAAAATTAGAGAAGAAAAAAATGTCTTTTTATACTCAGGTATTACAAATGATGGCTTTGTCCACCTTTCTATAGATTGAGATCAAAGAGAATGGGATACTTAACGCCCTATAATAGCGGTCCAATTAACTTGCTCGACCTTGCCATCAATCTAATTGAATAATTCTTTAACGCCATTCTCGTATGATTACCAATACTCCTCCTTTGTAGGACAATGACGAACCGTTGCATGATGTAGCAAACCCAAATCAAATTCATCAGACTTATATGGACCCAAATGAGCAGAGAAAAGTCCACAAAAGAAAAGTCCATGGAAGAAAGTTCATGGAAGAAATACTTACCATCCAAGCTCGTAGTGCTCGCTTCCCTATACTCCTAAGGTGTGAAGTCCCTTTGCTCTTGCCTTCCGCTACTAGTCCCACTTGTGTGGCTCCTTGTGGTGCATTTTTTAGCATGCTTCCAATCCAAGTCCTTCACATGGGGAGCTTTGGTCTTCCTTCCCACACTACTTAGGCCGACAATGTTTCAACATATCGCACATGTGATGTAGCATGTACTTTGTGTCAAACTCATGAACTTCATGCATGCGGTACTCATCTTGCAAGTCTTGAGGACATACTCCTTTATGTCTTGAGGCTCCTTTCACAACATGTCCATAATATCTTTTTTGAACACAAGTGTTGCCATATACATAGGCAGTGATGTGTGTGAACACACTTAGGATCGCCGGGGTACTTTTTCCTTCTTTAGGAGGTTTTTTCCCCCGGCTTGTATATATGCTCATCATTCTAGGGCTAACTTATCTTTTGTACATTGACACAATCTAATACATTGTGTGTTGTGTGCATTCTTGCTTCTTCTTCTCCAAGCTTTGTGTGCTTTCCTGCAACCCTAATTCTAACAATTGGTATCAGAGTAGGCATCGGCTCCCAGGGCTACACTGTCATCAGCACCCTCCGACTCATGTTCTCCGATTGAGGTGAGCTTTCACGAGCGCTTGCAGGTCCCTATACTTTGCAAATATGCCCGAAGGGTTTGGCGTTCTCAGAAATTGTATCTGAGGTCGTTTCGGGCTCCGTTTTTGCATTTCAAGTTCTGCACAGGTGTGTTCGTCATTTTGTGCAGAAATTTTGACAGTGCAATTTTCTGCAAAATAGGCACACATTCTATTGTGGGTCGTGCTACATAGCAGAAGTTGTTTTCTGTTCAGTCTTTGCTTCATTACAGGTAGCTTTTGCATCAGTTTCAGTCAGTGGCCATGGCTAATAACAGCAATGATGTATTTCGCATGTTGTCTGCTGTGCTGCTGCTGCTGTGCTGGATGGAGACAGCAACTACCCACTTTGGGCATACATGATGCAGCATGTTTTGGTTGCAAAAGGAGTGTGGAACATTGTGCAGGGTATGGATGTACGTCCAGGTTCTTTGGATGTAGGATCTGTTGAGGATATTGCAGGTTCTAGTAGCTCTACTATTGCTGCTGTTTTACCCACTGCTAAACAAGCTCGTTGGGATGGTAAAGATGTACAGGCTCATGCCTTGATTACACTTTCTGTCAAACGTAACATCACCCCACATATTCGTTCAGCTAAAACAACAAAACAGGCTTGGGATATTCTAGCTGGTTTGTATGCAGGTCATAACGAGACAAAAATCTCTTACCTGCATAAAGAGCTTGAATCGAAGATTATGCAGGAAGATGATGACATTAATGTTTTTCTTGCTAAGATTAAAGATCTCAAGGAACAGTTGATTTCTACAGGTGAGATTATTCCTGATCATTCTCTTGTGCAGACTGTTCTTGATGCTTTACCAGAGTCATATCAGACTTTTGCTTCCACGTGGAGACTTGTTACTGAGGACAGACCTGATGTGGTCAAGTATGATACTTTAGTCAACAAGCTCTTGCAAGAAGTGCAGTCCAGGCAAAACAGGGCCAGGCAGCGTGCAGTTGATCAAGCATTTATTGCTGCCCAGCAGAGAAGAAGTGGTAAGGCAGCCCCTCTTCCACTGTTTCTTCTCCTACTAGTAGGTCTGCAACTTCTTCTCCTTCCACAGGTACCAACAATAAGTCTGAGAAGGCTCTTGATAAAGGCAAGAAAAAGACTAGGTGTAACTATTGTAAGGCAACTGATCATGTCATTAAGAATTGCCCTAAGCTAAAGGCTAAACAGGCAAAGAAGAAAGAGTCAAATGCAGCCACAATAGCGGATGCTTCTACAAATGCAGATTCTGCAAATGTTGTACAGGATATAGAATGGGCGTTTAGCATGTATTGCTAGTATGACCCATCTGTACATGATGCATGTTTGGCAGCTTCTGTTGACTCTCATGTATGGTATTTTGACAGTGGTGCTACAAAGCACATTACCTCGCATCGTGATATGTTCACTTCTCTTGAGGCTGTCCCTAATGGGAATACTGTCACATGTGCTAATAATGCTTCTTATCCAGTGAAGGGTATTGGTAAAATTATGCTTACTGCTGCAAATGGCAGCGCTTTCACACTTTCAGATGCTTTGTATGTGCTAGGGATAAAGAAGAATCTATTGTCTATCTCTGCGCTTGCTAGACTTAGACTTGTAGTCAAATTTGTGGATGACAGATATACTGTTCATGATTTGACTTCTGGTGATACGATTATTGTATCTGGCACCTTGTTTCGTGGGCTGTATAGGCTCAATTCTTATGACAAGTGTGTGGAAGATTCAGCAAATGCAGTTTTTGATAAAAAGGCAGTTTCAGATGCAAAACTATGGCATGCTCGTTTTGGTCATTTGAACTTTGCTAGTTTGCTGCGTTTGCAGAAATTTGATATGGTTGCTTCATTGCCCCCTCTTGAGGCACCATTGAAACATGTTTGTGAAGGCTGTATTTTGGGCAAAATGCAACGTTTTACGTTTCCAAAGAATGGTTCCTTGTGGCACTTTGTCGATCTACCTCTGTCATCTCCTCATCGCCCTGCAACATAATTTGTTAATGTTTGAGTACTTTAATTAGAAGTCAAGTGAAATTTAATCTAGATTACTTATAAAAGTAGTTGGTGGAGGTAGATAGGTCTTCTATAGGTGGCTGTCTCTATCTCCTAAGTAGTGGGATCATGACCATAGTCCTTCACCTGTTATTTAAAAACCACATGAGTTATCGAGTTGATAGAAAGAACATATGATACATACCTACATGCACGTCAAAGATAAAATGTGAACATACAAAAGTGGCAATGAAGCTCTTCTTATACGCATCCTACCAAGATGTGATGTATGCCTACTAGCTCATGGCAGCTACATTCTATAGACATATGTTCGAAATCAAAAAACATGAGTAAATAGACATAAGATGTAAGATAGACATTAATACATAGCTAGCGAGTAAATATTACATACCTTCTATTGATCCCAATGTGTCCTGAGTCGCATCTCCTGGGCCGAAAGGCCCTCCACAACTTAGGATGCATACTAGTGGGGTGGGTATTCTCCGCCACTGCAAAATATCTCCTACACATTTTGAAGTCACATCCAAGAAGTTACAATAAAAATAACTGTGAGCTGTGAAACACCCACCCATCAAGTTGTCACCGAATTTTATATCACGTAGACATAGGTTGCAATAAACAATGAGTCTATTTATATAGACTACAACTAGAGATAATACTTAATCAGTTCATTTGATGCAAAAAAATGAACATGCTATGAATACTTTTACTACAAACTCATACATAACTAACTTGAAGGATTAGTTGTTGTAATTTTTATTTTGTTTCAATGTCAAACAGGTTCCGACTCATCCTCTAGTACACCACCTCCTCTAACATGCCTAAGAGGTCCTGTGATAGGGTGAGGAGGTGTATCCTTGTCTCCATTGACAACTTCTGTGATGTTCTCTAGATCCGTGCAGTATGAAGCTGATGAGGCACAAACATACTACGAGCAGAGAGTTCCATGTTGGTGTGTGAATTGTCATTTGTGGAGGAGGTAAGTTCACCTCCACCTCCCCACATGACCTATTGCATGTCCTCTCTCTCTCTCTCTCTCTCTCTCTCTCTCTCTCTCTCCTACTTCCCTGCACTCTCCTACACCACCATCTTTCTTGCTTTCATGATTTCTTACAGATGCATAGTGTTCTAATCTATTTTTTGGGGTTTTTTTTGTAGGTTGCATATCTCCACCCCCCCACATGACCTATTGGTTGTCCTCTCTCTCTCTCTCTCTCTCTCTCTCACATCCTTGCACTCTTCTACTCCACCATCTTTCTTGCTTTTATGTTTTCTTACACTTGCATTCTAATCTTTTTTTTTTGGGTTCTTTTTTTGCAAGTTGCATATCTCTACCATCTATCCCCATATCTCTACCATCTATCCCTAATCTCTCACAAGTAAGCCCCTTTTTCCTCTCCCTAATCTCTCCATATTTATTTGATTTTATGCTTTGAAAATGTAGTTGATTTTAGTGATGCGTTAACTCTAACAACTTTACCCCCTAATCTCAAAGGTAAGCCTTCTAGGCTTTTGCTCTTTTTTAAATATATTTGTCACATGTTCATACTCTCTTGCATAACCTATATAACCACATCCATGCACATATGTAGATGGAGGACACCATATATAGCCGAGAAATCACCCCTGACATTACTTCCCAACCAACTAGCCCACCTACCCCACATGTCATGAGCACTGACCAGTTTTTTTCCTTCATTGCACAAGCCACCCTTAAAGCAAGCACCATGGCTAGAGTCTATTTTACCAATGGAGAACCAGATGGAGGCCCATCGGCAACCACGACCATGTTCACACCCACACCCATACCATACCCTATTGCCCCCACCCTCGGGCCGTTCTTCCAACCGCAGTCGTGGTTTACATTGTTGGGGTAGTGGTGGTTGTTGTGGTGGTAGTGCCAGGGATGCATCTACCCCTCCAGGTGAGCGTCTACCCATACATAGTGTGGCCGATACCCACATCTCATCGCGTCGATCTAGTCGGCGTTTTGGTAGCAGCCCTCTCCCCAATGGAGATCATCATCTTTACACGATGTGGGAAGGGAAGATCATGCTTGATGATGTAGGTTATGTGATGTGGAATCATGTGAGGGAGCTATGTGGCATAGTGGTTGCCCATGACACTCTGACCAAATTCATCCACCTCCCATTGGAGAAGAAAACAAGAACCAGTAATCAAATCAAGAATGAGTTCAAGCCTTTCCTCGGTAGCAAGGAAGTACCTAACAAGTGGATCCACGATCTCATGAGAGATTGTATGAAACACAAGAGGTCCAATGTCACCCAAGCACTGAAAACGGGGGGAGAAAGCCTTGGTTTTGTGACCAAGAGAAATAGGATGAGGAATCACGAAGAAAACCCTCAACGATATGCACAACAAGAGGGAGCAACAACCAAGCGACTAGAGAGAATGGGGAGCTTGCACCTCGCGAGGATGGGACTCATTTTATGAGTATTTTGTAAGTATCCATGATTTCTATAGCCTCTCGTTTGTATACCAAGTATAGTTGTATGTTTTTATTTATTTTTTGTTTTCATTTATACAGGAGAGGGTGGTTAGACACTAGGCCACCGAGCTAGAGAAGAGTTATACATTCAAATATGGCACTTATGCCTTGCTTGAGGGCATTGAGCAAGACACGCGAAATGTAGACTGGACAGTTGTGGTTTTGGTAAGTGCTTCATACCATATGCCAATTTGAGGGTTCAATAAGTTTGTATATGCTAAAACACTATTGCGAGCAAAATAGGTAGCTGACGAGGGCTACCTAAAAAGATTCTCTCTCAAAATATGTGAAATCTCAAAAATGGCTTACAAACATAGTTTTTTGAAAACACATCTAGAATTCCATATATAAATTTAAAAATTACATGAATTTTACTATTTTTTTCAAGATGACTGAGAACACGTGTGACCTTCGTAGATTTATAAACTACTGTTGTTTGTGACATAAAAATAAACTTAACTTACAAAATGACATAGGAGTCTATATAACTTAAAGAAATATCAATCTTTTTCAAATAAAAATTTATTTTATAAATTTCATGAATGTAAGACACTTTTTTTAATGGACTTTCTTGGGACAAATTCTACCACTATGCATAAATATGCACATTATTTGACAAGCACTCAAAAAATATTATCCTTGAGTCTATTTCTAGACCCAAATAACAAAGCCTTTAGTATATACTTACCTTGACAATGTGTATGATGTAATTATTTGCTCTATTATTTATAAGCAGATAGTGGGCATAATATACAACCAATGTTAAGAGATTAAAAAGGTCAACTTATAGGTGTGAAAAGGTAGACTTCCATTCACATATATATGTAGAAGATGGTAACTATGGAGGCTCTAAGTAAACCTAACCATGTTAAAAGAGTAGAAAATTGGAATATTTTTTTGGCAGGACAATCTTAAAGGCAGACATCATATAGCCTATGGGTGTAAATTTCGACCCACATAGTCATTTTTTTCATGAAGGAATTTTTCGTTATGCAATAAAGATGAGGGTAGTAGGAAGAAATTATAGCATATATCATGTACATATGTGGTGGTGGCAAAAATTCATATTATGTATATGTTGATGTTTGATGTAGATAGCCATCATCATGAACGTAGGTGATGGTATATCTAAGAGTAGTGTAGGAATGAGTTCTAGTTATAATTATTTAGAGTACATGTGAAGGATGTTGAGAGATGGTATGTCTAACGGTAGTGTAGAATGAATTCTGGTTATAACTATTTGGAGGACATGCGAAGGATGAGAGATGCATTCTTCGCTCTCGCGACATTGTCTTTGTGTACAAAGAGAAAAGAGAGGAGCTTAGGGCTTTTGGAATGGTAGTAGCGAAGATCTTGGAGCTTTCGCGAGATGACGATAGATTCAAGGTCTCCTATGCTGGAGAGCATACTACTACACATAGGCATAGTAGAGTCCAGGTTTACATGCACCCCCCTCCTCGACACATAAATGGTCCCACCACGTGTACGCTTATAGTTATTCAGCTTTAAATTGAATTGTAGGCGAATCAATCGACTTGTAGTTTTCTAAATCAATGGAGCCTTGCACATCTGGATTAAAACCAATGGATTACAGGTGATCATGGATTATCTCATCTAGCTCTTTTGTTATCATGAATTTTTGGCATCTACTATGTAGTAGCGATATTATTTATGATACAAAGGTTACATGGTTACATAGATAAGCATTTTTTTATTGACCTCCTCTCAAATTTGTAGTCAAAGGTTGCGACCATATGTGTTTTTCAGGTCCTTAGCCTTATTAAACCTATCTTCTATCAAAGTTGATGTTTTATATCAAAGTGATGTAAAACATCAACTTTTCCACACAACTTGATGTTTTGCATCAAAGTTGATTCAAAACATCAACTCTACCATAAAACTTGATGTTTTGCATCAAGTTTCAGATGCTCCGGAAGAAGGAGGATCGAAGGTCGATTTTCACAAACAGCCTGTTTTAGCAATTCTGTCCTGTCACGTAGGCTGTAACGCCTGTGAGACCGACGGTAGACCGGATGGCTATATCCGGGGTTCAGTGGGAGAGGACACCCGTGCGGAGTCATGGGTGGCCAGGCTAGTGTGGACGGCAGGCCACACACTATATAGCCTGGGGGATGAGGGGCAATCCTCATTCTTCCTCTATGGCTGGGTGGTGAGCTAGAGGCCATCCCCTCTTATGGTAATGCCCGTAGCGGCGTTACGGGAATGTAACACTGGAAACACACGCTGTGTGTGGGGGGTGGGGCGGCGAAAACCTCATATTCGCCGGAGTGCTTGGCATAAGGTCCTGTGCAAGGTGTGGGGTGGTTTGCCCCAAGCAGCAGAGCAGCAACTCTCCTATTCTTACGCCTGTAGGGCAAAGCTGGAAACATTGAAGAAATGCGCAGCCTCACAGGCCAAGCGATATGCCATAGTCGCTCTCCTCTCCTATCTGTGATTCAAGAACCGCAACACACACGTTCTCTCAACCAGCTCCGAAGTGCAAACCACTTGCAGCACAACCCGAGCTGAAAAATGGGGGACTAGGGTTCATGGAGGTCGCAACAGCCCATGGAGGCCACTTGCAGAGCAGCCCGAGCTGCGTTATCCCTCCACCGCCGGGAGAGGGGGGTTGTCGTTGCTCTATTCTCGGCCTGAAACGCAGTCCGCGCTTGGAGACGGGCAGACCACAAATGTGCGAGAAACCAATCCTTGCCAAGCGCCAGCAGCTGCCTCGCGAGAGCACCGGGATGATGATAAGGTTTTGAACCTAATAAATTTTTGTTTTTTTTTTTAAATGTTGGGGAAGCTCCCACAGAAAGAAACCTCCTCGCACGCTTTAATGTGTGTGTTGGGCAGCTTGGGAAACGGGGGGTTGCGGGAAGCCTTCTCTGTGGCTGCGAGTTCATTTTTCAGCCCTTCAAAGCCAAGGATCCCACAAAGAGAACGTGGTTTGCAACACAGCAATAGCATGAGGTTTGCACTCTCCACATTGTACATTGGTGTGCCCGTAGGCGTGCCCGTGGACATCCAAAAGGATACAAGCGAGTCCATAGGTGATTATTCATGTGTGCGGAGCTACACACACGAAGGAGGGCAGTTGATAGGGTCATTGACATACATGTCGTGAGTGCATAGCCACCCGCAACACCGTTATTGCCATAGATACCGTGTGTGTGTGTGGCTACACAACACAACATCGACATCGAGTTATCTTTGGATCGCGGGTGCGTAGCCACACGCAGTAGCAATTATGTTGTAGCGTAGCCCGTTTTGAGGCTTAGTGATATAGTCTGACACTACTTGTATGGTCCTAGAATCATGAGATGATCTCTTGGATCAGGACGTACTAAACAACCGCAGTGTTGTGTTGTGCTTAACAACCAAAGTGTATTATGCTAGGTCCGTAGAGATGCAAGCACTTGTGCATGGTCCTAGAGGTCTATTATTCTAAGATTTGTAGTAATCTTAGAGTGAGGTCCGTAGTGATCTTTCAATTCGGAGTTCATCGAAACCTAGATGTTCATGATGTTAACGGTCTAATTGTTCAACATGGCTTATAATAGAGTACGGAGCTACTCTGCCCACCTTTGGAGTATGTCATTACTCCTTTCGTTTGATAGGATGGGAGTATCCCTGAGAGGTCTTACTCTAAAAGCTACCTTATGGTGGCTAGTCTTTAGACCTTCCTTTGTTACTTCATATACTAGCTTGATCAGTAGTTTATGTAGTGGGCCATTGGGGATTGTTCTCATAAATACTCTAGATTGAGTATCTGAGGTAAGCCTAATTGAGCCGTAGTGCTCATAACCCTTCACAATCTTTTAACAGATGCTAGAAGATTGTGATAAACTTTGGAAAATGAATCCATGTACAAGCGTAGTCTTGATATGGTTATGCCTTGTGTCCAAACAAGTTGCTTACTATTTGTAGCCACAAGAGAGCCTTGGCCCGTAGAGGCAAGCTGACCCTTGTTGGTAGTAACAAAATAGTGTCACTACTTGGGCCTAGACAGTAGTGACTAGTTTGATTTAGTCACGTACATTGCCTGGTAAAGTAATCCATGCGTCGACATCCCACTGCTCGAGAGTTTGTGGTGATCTTTCGAGGGGGGAAAGAGCCTTTTTATATGTCACATCAATTGGTTTGGCGGTAATTTGATGGTATGGGACATCAAATTCTCACGGAATCGATTGTAGTCTTGGTGGAATGGGACGCCAAGGCTTGTGCATGTAACTTGACTCTTTGGCAGGTTGTATGTACACTTGTCTGTAGTGATAAAGTGTGCAAGATAAAATTTGAACTTTGACAATTACAAATATAGCCATGAGTTGGGATAAAACCCAGTTACAGAGTTCGGAGAAGCTCTAGGTAGCAAGACCATGATGGTGTGCTAGTGCTAATAGAGTGATTTAGTTCCGGAGTGATCTAAATCTAGAGGTTAGCAGTAAGACTAGTTTGGTTGGAGAGTTTCATGCATGGGGGACGCCCTATAGCATTTTGCAAGCGTAGTCTTGCCTATGTTCAACATAAGTGTGCGATTGTGAGCACATTTTAGTTGCTACCATATGAATTTGGAAAATATATTACTTTCCTACATAAGCAATTGTAATATTGCATGACAGGCTATTTTGCTTACAAAGTTCATGTGCGTGTAAACCCTATAAGTTGTAAGACCCCTTGGGAATGAGTGGAGCATTCCATGGATTTAATAAGGTTTTACATGGCAATAGTGAGTAGTATCTCACTCCAGATGAGCCTGTTTGTTGTTAATCGGATCCGACATATGTAGTGTACATAAACTTGGGATAAGTTAGGATAGAAGGCTAAGCCGGAGAGCTTAGTGGTAAATCCTACTGTATCTGGTGAGTTTTGACTTAACCGGAGTGTTAAGAAGTAAACTCAAAGTCTGGGGCTGAACCGGAGTGTTCGGAGGCAGACATATCTTTTGTTAAATCGGAGAATTTAGCAAAAGATGAGCTTGGGGTGAACCATGGTACCCAGGAAAAAAGCTCTTCACACTAAAATAGTGCACAATAATTTTAGGGTGATAAAAATCCATCTCGCAGGAATGTTTTACAACTTTCCATAGATGATAGATGAAGACCATGTACTTTACGGAGTTAAAGTACATAGGTGGTGACTTCGGCGCCACATTTTTTGTAGAAAGTCACCAGTGGTGTGGTTAGGTCAGCCGAGACTCCACAAGACCTATGCACTAGTTTTTAAGTTGACCTCTATGATAAGGACGTCCAAAATTTCGTGTTGTAATACCAGCAATTGTACTGCAATGTGCAATGGAGGGGTCAATTTGTGTAGTCACTTCTTAGCAATAAGTGACTTAATCATCTTGTTATAGATGGTTGTATATGGTACTCCCACTCGGGGAGGTACGCCATTGGGTACGGAGTTACTCACAGACTAGTATGGAGCTACTAGTGTGATGATAGTGGGTACGTAGTTACTCACTACTAATACATAGCTGCTAATAAAATTAAGATCCTCGAGTGAAAGATACTCTAGATCAACATTTTAAATTACCGAAAAACAATCCATGAGTATCGAGGTACTCATAAATATGTTGACGTTGCTCAAATCGAGGGACCGATTTGTTCGATGGTATGGAATAAGCAAGAGAGTGGAGTAACTTAAAAGTTACACCTCACTAGTCCTAGTGAATTGTCGAGGTCATCCGTAGTTTGATGATTCCCTCTACCTATCAGATAACATTCAATTTTGCAAGCCCTGGCATTTAATCCGTAGTGATTATGAGTTTGGTGTGAGATATGGTTATGAAGTTCTTACAAGAGTACTCGTTTATTTGCTTGTCATTGGTTATAGCTTGGTAGAGATTGCCACCTGTGTGATGGGTAGGTAGCTTTGCCGCTATAATGAGAAGGCAGCAAATAATGTTCTCATAGTTATACTTCATACCAACACCAAACAGGGATAGGATGAAATTCCTAAGTTCATCATCACGAAGTACTGTGATGTTTGCATTTATATTGAATGTATGATGTAATGAGACATTGGGCTTGTGTAATTACCATCATTTATCTAGCAACCTATGGCTTCGCAGCAAGCTCAGTCATTATCTGTGGATTTATAATGTGGTTATTAGTAGTTTGAAATTTTCTTGATAGATGGTACAACCCACCCAAATCATTCATAAGTGTGTAACCACTTATGAAGGGTAATAATATGCAACAATGAAGCATTTTGTTACAAGTGTGAAACGACTGATCTGTTGCAAAGCAGTTTATCAATAGTACCACCATATGTGTGTAGACACTATACCACATCTTCGTTGCAAGATGTTTAAAAGTTTCTTGGAAGGACTCAAGAATATAACATATGATATTAAACATGGTCTAGATTTATTCTTGGACCTATGACACTAGCGCGTAGTCCGCTTGAGAGTAGAGTTTTTGAGGACAAAAACCTTTCTTGAGGGAAAGGAGGGATATCCTCAAATATCACATAAACTGGAATGGTTGTGTGAGTCCAGACAATACTGGAAGGGATGTGTCTGGTAATAGCAACAAAGAGTTGTAAGTGATTGGATGTAACTCCAGACACCCGCAGTGGTGCAAGAACCTTTATCAAACATCTCCACATACTATATGATCTGCCTGCATATATAGTATGGCATAAGAGATAGGAAGTTTGATTGTTATATTTGAAGGGAAATCTTCAAAACTTACATTTACTCTGAGTTAGAGTGGAGTTTAACCATCCGTAGATTGATGGTAGTTAGAAACTCAATAAGATTCTAGAGCATATGCTTATGCAAAGATGTTACTCTAAGAGAGAGGTATCTCTCAGCTTTGGAACTAATCCTTGTGATGCATGATTAGATTGGCTCTAGTTTATTTCTCCTATGGCCGTAGAACTTTCCAAGGAGAAGTTTTAACAAGTTGGTGATGCAACATGGTAGCGTAGTCTACAAATATCTAGTAGCATAGTCTAAGAACTTGCGCTACTAGAGTGCTCTCCAGTACATTAGCTTTTGTGCTAATGACATGATGCAAAATCAAGGCATGAAATTTGCCTTGGGGTTTTGGTTGAAATACCAAATCATGGCTTGTGTGAGCATGATCCTATCTTTACAGAGGTCTGGCGCGCTGTACACGTACGCACTTTGTCACAACCTCGCCCACCTTCCTCGCCGACACGTAATGCTAGTCCGGAGAGACTAGCCGTAGGTGCGGCGGCGGATAGCGAAACGAGAGTTACTCCGGAGAGGCTAGCCGAGTCTTCGGGGTATAGTTTTAATAGTCCAAGTGCGGGTCACCCTGGGATTCAGAAGACCTATGCACTAGTAAAAAGACAGTTTTATTGGCCTAGTTTGTTTAAGAACATCCAGACTTATGTGCTGAAATGCAGTAAGTGCCAAGTCAATAAACAGAACGTCTTAAAGTTGGAGGACTACTCCATCCGCTACAGATTGCTCAAGGGAAATGGGAAAGCATTTCCATGGATTTCATTACCCAAGACGAGTTGAGGGAAATGGGAAAGCATTTCCATGGATTTCATTACCCAAGACGAGTTGAGGGAATGACTCGGTGTGGGTAGTAGTGGACAACTAAACTGGCAAAGTTTATTACCACGAAGAAAACTGTAAAAACGTTAGAGTTGGCAAAACTCTTTATTGAACATCTCTACAAGCTATATGGCCTGCTCGCAGATATAGTGTCAGATAGAGATAGAAAGTTCAACAGTCATTTTTGGAGGGAAATCTTCAAAAAGTTGGATACTACTCTGAGTATGAGGGAATGTAACATGTCCATGCAGCTAGCATGCTCAGACGACCTATTCCACAAATTTTGAGTACCAATATGACTATGTTTTGATGCGATGTGCAGATGTCACAAAACGAGATGTAGCAAATCACTTTGATAGAATCACTAAAACAAGTTATTTGTAAAAATCGACCTCCGATCCTCCAACTTTCTTCTCCAGAGCACTAAAACTTGATGCAAAACATCGAGTTTTGTGGTAGAGTTGATGTTTTGCATCAACACTTTGATGCAAAACATCGAGTTGTGTGAAAAAGTTGATGTTTTGCATCAACTCGATGCAAAACATCAACTTTTAGCCTAAAAGTTGATGTTTCGCATAACGTTGATACAAAACATCAAGTATTGTAAAAAAAGTTGATGTTTTGCATATAAAATTGATGTTTTACATCACGTTGATGCAAAATATCAAATTTTCATAAAAGTTGATGTTTTGTATCAAGTTGATGAAAAACATCAACTCTTACTAGACAAGTTCTTACTCAACATTAAGATTGGCCGTAAATAATGTAGCTAAAACATCCTTACCATGTGTAGTAACCAGCAGGATTCGAACCTAAGTCCGTGCCTGATATTTTATAAAAAAGTATTTTGGAAAGTATTAAACTTTTGTTTCTTAAAGTGAGCTTTTTCATGCTTTCTAAACTCATTTAATACCTAAAATTACCATTTAAGCCCTTTTTGTCACATCTTCTTTAGAAGTGAGTGTGTAATCATTTTCAAAATTAGACAACCTTTAAATAGCTTATTCATGATATTTTAAAATTCATCTGTATGTAACGAACTCTTTTTAAAAAAGTATATATTATCAATTAAGAAATTGTTACACTCAAGAGCTTAAAAATGGATTTTAATACTACTCTCATCTCAAGAGCCAAAATAGGGTTTTGTAATTAAGATAATAACTGTATCAAGATAACGCTTTTGTAATATAATAATATAAATAGTTTTTTATAGTTGCACTCTGTAGCACATCCTCAATCATGCTAACATGGCAGATAACCCAAGGAGTCTAAGCTTCAAGCGTACACATAGAAGAAGAAAAAATGTATTTGTGGATAGTGAAGAAGAACCTTCTCAGGGAAAGGCACATCAACTAGTGATGGTGTAGCAATGATTATGAAGAACCATAACTATGCAATAAGCTATAAGTTTAGAAAGTAGCTTCTTTTTATAGTTGTATCATTTTTTTAATGGATTGAAGATGGAAATAATAAATATTGTCTCTATTTTGATATGTTTTTTGAAAACTTATTGTTAGATTTTCAATTATAATCTCAAAAAGTAAGCAAAATGAAGTCTTTTTTTTCATGTCAATTTTTGTAAGAAACGTTAGTGCCCAAAATATTATCATTTTTTGGCAGTGTTGTACGCATGCGTAAACCACTTTTTAAAAAGAGGTAAAAAAACTGAACTTTTTTGATGGTGTCTTTGAAAGATGCCAAATGTTTCTCGTTTTCAGAAAATATTACCTATTTTGTCTACAATAGTGTTCTAATTTGTGGGTATTCCATTGTTTTTGTAAAGAGCAATACCTGAGCCTCCCCATTGAAGCTAGCTTGTAGATTGGACACCACTTTAGCTCACATGTTATGCACATTTTTGGAATTGTATAGATCTTTTTTGCACCTATTTTAGGCATGTATAGTTTGCTTGCATATGCAGCAACTTTTTTGTATACAACATTTATCGTATAAGGATTGATATTCAACAATTGGTAACAATGTATCTTTGTGGTTTGATATCTAGTATTGAAACTTGATTTTCTATCAATGCATCTCTGTTTGCCTTAATTATTTAAGTTTGTGTAAATCTTCAATGCAATAAAGTCTTGACATATTTGGCATAATGGTGTATCCAAGTACCTAGAGGCACCATTATGCAAAAAACATTTATTCCTGCATCCATCAGAAAAATCATCAGAATGACAGTCGAAATTTGTTTGTGTCCGTCAAAATTTATGGCGAGAAATTGCCTATGTTCGTTGCTATATGTGTCGCACAATAAACATTGGTATATACGTCAAAATGAGCATCATAAACGATTCATTTTCGACGTTTATTTTGACATTTATTGTGACATCGATTTCGACGCTTGTTTGGACGATGTTTCTGACGATTTCATAGAAGCGATGCTTTTTTCGACGTACATATAAACGATCGTAAATTTTACAAGAAATTCTTTTTCGTCACAAGAAACGTCGGTATTTTCTTGTCTTGTATTGAATTATCAACCAATCAAAAGTTTTCAAAAGTTCTAAAATTTTCAACTCTCCTACAAATTGCATAGAGGTAGCTCCTATGCATATCTCAACAAATCAGAAATCATATGATTCCACCCCAAAAATTCTTCTTTTTGCCTTGACAGCAAATTTCAGCAAAAAAGTAGATAAAACATGACTCAAGATTCTTCTACAAAATTTCATGACTCTTTTAAAGTCTTCTTCAACACATTATTACTTAGATTATTTCGGCACCAAGGAGTTATTTTGCGAGTTATCTTCTATGTTAGACACATTTCACGATTAAAGCGTAACAAGTGGTTTACGAAATGATGTGCCATGCTAATTAAAGTGTAATAGGTGGTAATACACGCCATGCTGGATGATGTGTAAAATGATACTCTCATCAAAGTGTAACAAGTGGTGAGTGTATATTGTGTTTGTACCTATCAATGTTTCATATTGGGATTAATTGTTATGATAGCAATTCATTGGAACAACTAACATGTTTACGTTTGTGAGATAGGTGATGAGAAGTGCATGAGCCGCATATGGAGGATCTTGTGTATATTATCTCGGATTATTATTACTCATATGAGTTATTTTTGTTGGCCATGTGTCAAATGATTGTACATATTATTCATGCATGCTTATGCGTGGTGTTGCTATATTACTAGCACATATGTTAGAAGAGTTTTTGTTATTTTACACATTGTGTGAAAAGACAATAAGTGGCCTCTATGTGGTAACAAAGCATCCATAATTCTCACTAGTCCCAATTGAGCCATTCTATTGAATTTTGGCCGCTCAACAAGTTTGTCAGGCCACTCCAGAAGTCATGAAGTAGCCAAGACCTCACCTGCCATAGAATTGAACTGCAATATGAAGGCTTGCAGTTAGGGTGTGCCAAGACCTCCTTCCACGAGATCTGCAAATGAGAAACGAGAGGTGAAGCTTGCAGTTAGGGTGTGCCAAGACCTTCTTCCACGAGATCATCAAATGAGAAACGAGAGGTGAAGCCACCACTCGAACCTATTGGGAACCATTCACTACATCCGGGGATTTAATATTCACGTGATCACAAGATTTTTTGTGATAATAACACATGTGAACAAGTTATTCACATGTTCTCCTGTTACCGTTCACAAAATAACAGGTCACTTGCCATTTGGGAACCCCTTAAATGCTTGGCTACACATGGGAATAATCTATTCACATGTTCTCATGTTACCATCTTCACATAATAGCAGGTCAGTGGCCACCTAAGAAAATTTTTTATGCCCGACAAAGATAATTTTTTTAGGCCCTTGTGAAAGCTTTGTGAATATAACATGTGATCACAAGATTTTTTGTGTTATTAACATATGTTATTAACATGTTCACATGTTTTCGTTTACGTCACTGAAATCCCTGACTACATCCCACCGTGTGCCATCAATCCTGGTATTACCATGCACAAGTGTGACCTCCTCTATGAGGGCCTTAGCCATTACCACCCATGGCTCTTGAGATACACACATATCTTGTAATGAAGGTCATCTCCTATAGCGACCATATGTAATCTGACATCTAGTAGGGCTGCCCCTCCACTCCTCTTCGGAGTAGTAACTCTCTCTCTCTCTCTCTCTCTCAGCTCTCCATCTTTGTGCCATTACACAAGATTAAATTATTAGTTTGTGCAAGGATGGTAAAAACTCTGTGATTCCAAGTATTTCTATAAGGTAATAAATCAAAATAGTAATTTTGATTTTTTCAAGCAAAAATACACCCCCTTCATAAAATATTAGGATAGAGGGGCCAAACACCCTTGACGACGTTAGTGTGAATAGGTACATATGGATGGGTTGACACCCTTGAAAAATATAATGGCAGAGGAACTATTGATAGCCTCACCCTCACTTTATTCTACGCAGCCTCCAATATTTGAAACACCACACTCCAAAAGTAGAACAAAAATGTAATGATGTTGCAACACAATGCAAAATCCGTCATACTAGTGGCCCTCTATTGGAATAATATTCCCTTTCTAGGTAAGATTATCAAGGTAATTCGCTCTAGTAGCTATCCATGCTATTTTTGTGCCATGTTTTAGAAATGATATGCCCTTAATCTTTTTCTTGCCTTTATTGAGAGGAATTGGTACTAAAATTGCGCGCCATCACTTCCTTTATTATACCCAAGAGGCTACGCCCTTAATTGAGGGGATGCCTTAGATTATTCGTTAGGTGTCACTAAAAGCCCTTAATCGAGTGGTTTTAAAAAATGAGTAGAGGAGCATGTTTATTCGAGGGGCTGACTTGGATTTCGTTAGGTGTCACTAAAAGCCATGTTTCGTTACGGCCACCGTAAATTCGATGGCAGCTTTAAATGTAACCTTGTCATTCTATAACTTTGCCCCAATAATTTTACCTAGCCCTGAATTTAAAGGTTCAAATTTTTGAAGTTTACTTATAAAACCGATTAATCTATGCATTTTTTCAATAAAAACTGGTTGGGCTTGAAAGTCATCCTTAAAGTTTATTTTTGACACTGGCCCAACGATATTTCGTGGGTCATTATAATGTTAATAAGTCTCCCTCTAAATGCAAGAAGTGAGCATGTGTGGGTCCTATGGCCAAGTGAGAGGAAGCGGCCAAGAAGGCAACAAGAGTTTGAGTGAAAATGTCCGACATCTTCTTTGACATATTGAGCAGGATGACAGCACGGGTGACGACCTCGGATACTGATAGTTTGCAGCTCTATAAGACTAGCGCGCGCGCATTCCCCACACACACACACACGATAACACAGAGAAGAGAGAAGGAAAACCCAGCTTGTGGACAGAGCGAGAGAGAGAGCGCTCTGAACCCACGCTTGCGGAGACGACGATGGGATTTGCGCTGCCCGAGATCTGTTACCGAGATGTAGTGATTTCGCTGCTGGTGGTGCTGGGCGCCCCCCTTGTTTACACGCTGTGGACGAGCGTGGTGGTAGGCATGTGGTGGCGGCCTCGGCGCATCAGGCGGGTGTTTGAAGCGCAGGGGGTGAAATGCATGCCCGGCCGCTTCCTGTATGGCAACCTCCCAGAGATTGTGGCCATGTGCAACGATGCCCGCTCCCTCCCCATGCCTCATCTCTCCCATGACATCGCCCCCCGCATCCTGCCCCACTACTACAACTGGCCCAAAACATACGGTAAGCTTCTTTTTCTTTTCACTTGATCAGATAGATATTACTCTCGGTTGTCACCCTGCCCAACTCGTAAATAGGGCATGCAACCATCTTAACAATGGGTGGAGAGTCTCATCTTGTCATTTTTTTCCTCTAGTTCCTGGTCATCCTTGAGAATGGCTACCCTCTTGACTTCCTTGTTTCTTCTTCTTTTGCTCCTTGACCTTGTAGGGTTTACTCTCAGTTGGTTGCTTCTCCTCATTTGCTTGTTTATTGACGGCTTTCTGGCTTGTTATATGGCTTCATCATTGCTCACCATCACTGGGGGCTCACTCAGTCCAACCCCCATCTACTGATTGATATTGTTCACTGAATAACTTCCAATTATTACAAGTCCACAATGTTAGATATGGATAGGAATCTCATCGCTTCAAGACCTCATGAAATAGGGGGATGTTTGACAGTCCAAAGTTGTGTCCATAGCTCAATGTTCCTATAATCCACACACCCCTCAGCTCTAGCCTCTACACACACACACACACACATGCACATACACAGTTTTCTTATTGTTGCTGGTTTGCTATCATGACAGGTGAGCTCTTTGTGCATTGGTTTGGTTCTCAAGCTCGACTCATCCTAACAGAACCTGACCAGGCCAAGGAAATATTGTCCAACAAATTTGGGCATTATCAGAAGAATCGTGCAAGGCCTGATACTAGAGACTTGGGGGGAAATGGGCTGACGGCTTTGGAGGGCGAGAAGTGGGCTCAACATCGGCGCATCATGAACCCAGCCTTCTTTCTTGAGAAGCTGAAGGTAGCCTCAACTTCTAATATATGCAGTAAGTTCTGTGATGGCGATAAGATTCATGTCGTCTGCCATGATATGTGACACATAACATTTTCCATAGCATGGGACACATAACATATGCCATTATATATGACACATAGCATGTGACATTACATATGAAATGAAATTATCTGATTTATATTACTTGTGTTTTGAGGGTGACTGGAGTGCAACATTGTGAATACCTTTTCATGCAAGGGTTTATTGGGCCTAACATCATGGTTGGGATCATGTACACCAGTCCATGGCTCCTACGATGGCCGGGTGTACGGTTGCAATGATGGAAAAATGGGAAGCCCGAGTGGAGAAAGAAGAGATTATTAATGTTCATGCAGACTTTAGAGCTCTGACAGCTGATATTATTGCTCACACTGCATTTGGGAGCAGCTTCACAGAAGGCAAGCAAGTGTTTGAAATGCAGCATGAGCAGCAGATCCTCTTAGACGAGGTCAATCGCACTGTATATATCCCTGGATCAAGGTGAGAAGCTGAGAGCAGAATTAATGGCTTTCCAGTTCTCAATGTCCAGAATGTTCTAAACATATGCTTTTTGACCTTTCTTTGAGGCAGATTTCTCCCAACTGCGCGAAATCGGTACCGCTGGAAGCTCCGCAATAGAATTGCCAAGGTCCTTGGCCAACTCATTGAAAAGCGCCTAGAGTCCTCTGATATTGGTCGTGGAGACATGTATGGCAACGATTTGCTTGGCCTGATGATGGCTGCTAACAAGGGAGAGCTCCAGGGAAACCAGAAGAACCTGAGTATGGGGATCGGTGAAATCATTGATGAGTGCAAGACCTTCTTCTTTGCAGGGCATGAGACGACATCAACGTTGCTGACTTGGACATTTCTACTGCTTGCAAGCAGTCCGGAATGGCAAGAGCGTGTTAGGGAGGAGGTGCATGCGGTGTGCGGGACAACAGAGCTACCGACAGCCGAGTCGGTAAACCATCTGAAATTGGTAAGTGGCAGATGATCAGATGATCAGCCTAGTTGACCGTGGCTTGAAAAACAAGAAAAACTGAGAATGTAATGGCTAACAAAGCGTCTTTGCTTGCAGGCAGGTATGGTGCTGAATGAGGCACTGAGATTGTACCCTCCAGTAGTGGCCATGTTTAGGAAAGCAGGCACTGATATGAAGCTCGAAGTCCCAGCAGGGACGACGTTGGTAGTACCAATACTTGCTTGGCACCATGACCAGCGGTATTGGGGTCCGGATGCTAACGAGTTTCGTCCTGAGAGGTTTGGGGGGGGTGTTGCCAAGGCAAGTGCAGTGGCTGGGGCTTTTATGCCATTCTCCATGGGGCCACGCAGCTGCATAGGGCAGACATTTGCCATGCTCGAGGCCAAAGTGGTGCTTTCCTCCATCTTGCAACGTTACAGTTTCTGCGTCTCCCGTAACTACCGCCATGCCCCCACCACTGTCTTCACCATACAGCCCCAATTTGGAATGCCGTTGATCTTTGAAAAGCTCTAAAAATCAACATATGAGTGCGAACTTTATAGGTACATAATAATAATAGAACTATTCTGTCGAAGGTTACATACCATCTTGGATCTATGAACCAGAATGCGAAACACCTGGGGTATAGATCAATGTGAAAATATACGAAGAAGTAATCAATGAAGGCCCGACGCCCACAAGCAAAAGTGAAGAAGAAAAAGATTGTTGTATTTCTCTATCAAACTATTAAATCTCTAATAGATCCGGCTAAATGTTAATATCATGATGTAATCAATTATAGCACGTAGCTTAGGATGCAACTAGGGTGAAGCACAACACTTTACTAAAAATTGCCGGGAAAAATGTTTTCATGCATTCCACATTTCATCTCATGCATATGCATTAGCAAACTCCTAAATCCTCTTGATTTTCCATTTGAGAAAATGGGGGGAATGTAGGAATGTCCGCCTGTGAGTGTGAACGGTTGTTGCCACCCGGTAGATCTCAAATGTGTCATGCAACATCATGCACGATCTATATATGTAACTCCTCATACGATAATAAAAAACATGCTAGTTTCCCTTTATCGCGTCTCTACATTTATGGCGGTACAACATGTGCACTACATATTTAGGGAGTCTCCTACAAAACTCTTATAGTCGAACAAGTCACACCTTCGTCCTCAAGTGGAGTAGGGCTTTGTATCCCTATGCAGATTGAGAAGAGCCAGACTAGAATCATCCAAAGACCGTATGACCCAATCAAATGGCCCAAGCCATACACAACTTGTGCATTTAAGTGGTGATTGAGAAGAGCAAGACTAGAATCATCCAAGTGTCATATGACCCAAGCAAAAGGCCGAAAGTCTTACACAACTGGATGTATTACATGTTGGTTGCTTTTACTTTTGGAATTTGACTTTATAGTCATTGTGAGAGGAAAGATCGTAACATGATGCAAGATAGACTCAATTATGTTATATTATTATGCTACTGAGTATTTCACTAAATGGGCAAAAGGCTAGAGCCTCTGGGATAGTTGACCCTCATAAATTTATGTATGAGTAAGTCATTTTGTTGCGTACGTCATAGCAGCTAAGGGGGAGCTCGACCGGCCTCTGAGACCATCCACCAGAGCGTGGGTGCCGAGCGAGCCGAGGTTTAGGGGAGAGGGCGCTCGAGCGTCGTCTTGCGGGCGACCGGACATGTGTGGGCATGTTGGCCACTATGTATGTTCGGCTGTAGGGATCCCTATCCTCATTCTTTCAATGGATGAGTGGTGAACAAGAGCTCCTTCTCCTCTATGTTTGACGCGTTGTTGCTGCGCTAGTGTAACATTGGTATTAGAGCCCGCATGTGAATTGGGGCCAAGCCCATGCTAAGGTTAGTGAACCATTGAAGAAAAGGGGACCTTATCTAGATAGGGAGCCGGTCGACTACGTGTGGAGTAGAAGAAATCGCCATAGCCATAGCCCTCTTTTACTCTTCTCTTGTTTACTTTTGCTCTTCTTCCAACCATTGCATAGGAGCAAGCAAAGGAAAACACCATCTTATCTGCATACCTCTCGACTGTCTGGAGAGGAGCCACCATAGCTGTAAATGCTCTGCATCGTTTTTGTTTGGGCTTTCATGGGCACGAGTGTGGTAGCAACAAGAGGGGAGGCTTAAGAGAAATCTCTCTCTTGGCCTTGACTGCAGTAGCCCCCAAGGTGGAAAGAGAAAAATCACCTTATCCATTTCTTTCTGGCTCGCGAGACTGTGTGGAGGAAGCCGGTGGGAAGGAGGAAGCGCAAGCCAGTGTGAAGGCAGCTGGGGGATCTCTCTCCAATGTGGTCACGAGAGCAAGAAAGAGAGAGAGTAGCCATGTGCTCCCTCGCCTTGTCAGAGAGAGTAGCCTTTGCTCTCTCGCCTTGTCGGTGTGAAGGCAGCTGGGGGATCTCTCTCCAACGTGGTCACGAGAGCAAGAAAGAGAGAGAGTAGCCATGTGCTCTCTCGCCTTGTCAGAAGCAACCGACAAGTGGGGGTGATTGCTCGTCGACTGTAAGCAGTGGGCACAGCAGCATGCCATATTGGCATGCTGTTCGACTGTGAGCAGTGGGCACAACAGCATGCCATATTCCCTTTAGTCAAGTGAGCACCACCCAACAATGGCTCACAGTGCACCAACGGTGCAACTCGGCAGCACAACCAACGACTGGCAGCCCGGCCACGCAAGATCGAGTCCTTGAGAGAAGGTTCAAGCAACAAGAGCCCGACAGAGCAAAGCGCACCAGCAGAAGGAAGCAAGGGGTGGTTGTCACCTTATCTCTCCCTCTCTCTCCTGTATGCGTAGAAGCGAGGAATCTTTATCCCATGCATGGATAGTCACCTGCAACAATAGCAAAGGGGGGTCATGAAGCTTGAACAACACTGAGCATGAACCTCTGAGCAAAACAACAACCAAAGATTTATCTCTCTCTCTCTCTCTCTCTCTCTCTCTTGTGCGTTGCCATTCGACAGGTGGAAGGCATTAATGTACCACCCTGGCTACGCAAGAAAGCGGAAATCTTGGCATTAGCAACAAGTTTTGGACGTTCTCTCTCTCTCTCTCTCTCTCATATCGATGAGACCGCGTCTCCAGCGCTCATAGACCAAGATGACACAATCTCCTTCCGGTTTGTGAGGGACCATGGATGTTCCCATTGACATAGCTGTTGATGTTTCCTTGTCTATAGATGACCCCCTAGATCCATCCGCAACGACGGACATCATGGAGTTAGTGGACAAGAAGCCCTTACAAGCTGATGACACTAACTGTAAGAATTAATTTGAGGATGATCTTCTCGATGATGAGGATGCCTATGGAGATGATACTCGTCCCATGGATGTGGAGTTAGAGACCGAGATGGATATCTCGAGGGATTCCATAGCTTAGTAGTTTGCAAGGACTAATGCATTGGAGAGAAAACAGATTGAGGTTTTTTCCAGGCTTAGGAGTATTCATGCCCGTTTGGACTCTAGTTGTGCTACTCTCGTAGGGAGTGTTGTTGCATGTCGAGATTTGCATAGAAGAGGGTGCATTTTTCTTCTACCGAGGACGTAGTGCCTCGAGTAGGATCCCACCAGTGATTTCTAACACTACAACATAAAGCAAGCATAGACGCGTTGCATAGACGTGCAAGTTATGGGGGCGTCTATACTCATGTCTATAAATGCGTCCATAAGCGCCTCTACTTTCTTTGAAACTAGACACTCTTATAGATGCATAAGTTGCGTTTGCGTCTATAGTCGCGTCTATAAACGCGTCTAGTTCCTTTGAAATTAGACGCGCTTATAGACGCGAGCATAGACGACACAATTACAGACGCACTTATAGACGCAATCTGTAATAATTTTTTATATAGTTGCAATTGTGGACCTTGCAAAGAAAAACAGAATCTTCAATCTCCAAAAATGTCATTTGTTGAACTATGTGCATCAGATTTTGATAATATGCAAGATTTTTTGGTGCATTTATATACAAATGAATCTCTAGAAAGCATAATTGCAAAGAGAAAAGAAATAGGTATAAATCGAGTAATGTGGTGAAAGGGATGGATACATGCAAAGGCGTAGGTATATCAAGTAATCCCATGAAAAACAATCCAAAGAACAATGATTCAATCCCCACATCTTTTTATCAAAGTGAAGCTTTTAAAAAAAATCTTGAACCTCCATGAAAAGCAGTCCAAAGGTGAATGATTAAGTAATGCGACTAAAAGCAACATATCACAATAAATCTATACATGTAATCTCAAAAAGGCATGAATCTATACATGTAATCTGAAAAAGGCAATGAATCTATACCAAAAGAAAAACCATAGCCATAATAAAAGTACAATGAAAGAACTAGAGTTCAACCTTATCTTCAATGAGGTCACCGTTGCTAAAGTATCTATCTCAATTTCTATGCCTATATCCAAATCTACAAAGAGATCCATCCCACTACTAGCCAATCGATACTGACAAGTAGAGGATGGTCCAATAACACGATCATCATCTCCAATGGCACGATCATCATCAATGTTTTCCAAGCTATCTCCCTCCATAGTTGAGTTGACATGCTCCTCCATATGCTCAATGTGGGTGAATGTACTATAAATGGCTCTTGAACATGGTGAGATTGGGATTATATGCCACCATCTCTTATTGTCAATTATTGGTTGATACACAACCTATTCAAGCGCATAGGTGCATTATACAAAAAATTATATCTTTACTATCTGTAAATGCATATATTGTAATTACCAATAATTATATATACCTGTTCACAATGTTGTGGTAGCACTAGAGTCCCATCCTTTTCTTGCCAAAACTTTGTAGAGTCAATGGTTACAAAGCCACTTGCATAACGCTTGATTGTTGCATTAGGACCTCTTTCCACTACCACATCCTTAAACCACTTGACCTCCAAAATATATACAAAGAAGCTGCGAAAGTCAAGCTTAATGATATTTTGGATCAATCCACAATAATCATCCATGGCTCCATTGGCTCCCTCAAAGCTTGCAATTACTCCACAATCTTGGGTGTTCCTTTTCTCATCAATCCTTTGTGTGCGAGAATGTTTACCCTTCGACCACAAAGCATTAAACATTGTACACTATACCAAGGCAAAAAAATTATAAATACCTCAAAAATAAATTTTTGCAAGTTTAACACACTAAAATATGATTGAGAACACAAGTATATTTACCTTTTTGAAGCATCCTCGGGCATATTCCCACTCCTCCAATATGATATGCATGTTTTCATCTTGCGCCACTCTCTCCATCTCCTCATGTAGCCAATCTACATCAAGATCCTTGGGAAGTGATTGTAGGTGCTCGGGGTATGGCACACTATGTCCATGGTGCTTATGGAATTTCGACCTTTCACTTTGTCTTCTTGCCTTTTCATCCTCGTACTTTGCCACCCATCTTCTGAGTCACATCACTATTAAGCACACAATAGGTATTAAGCTTACTATGCATCTCTGTATCCATGACTTTGGTCTTTCCCTTTCCTTGAGGAACATGAGAGGTCATCCTCAAGTCTTCTTCATTGCTCCATAGGTGATGGAGAGAGGGATCCACTTCGGCAAGGTATTCTGAGATATAAACAAGTGAAATTTGTACCAACTAACCCTCAGCCATACTACCTTCTGGCTTTGCATTTTGCCTTACAAAATCCTTCAAGGTCTTCATGAAACACTCAAGAAAGAGCATCCATTGAGCATGCACAGTGCCACATATGGCAATCTGATCAATTAAATGAACCATAAGATGTAGTTGGCTTGTGAGAATTGACCGTGGGAATGTCTCCTCCACCAAACAAACCACCTCCACCGCCATGACCCTTGCATAGTCAAGTGTATATGGATCAATTTCCTTTGAGCTCACATATCTACAATGCGAAACAATAAACAAATCGTTTTGAGGAAAACGTGTGTAGAAAATTGGCGATGAGGGTTTGGGGTACAAACCTCACAAGCTCCCCCATCTTATAAATCGTCTCTCGCACTTTGTGGGATGCACAATTGGAAATGCTTGTAGGAAGAATAAACTATAAACATTTATACACCATGATTCGATACATCAGGATTGAACAAGTTAAATATGTACAACTTCAATGTTTCACTTACTTGAAGCATCTTGTGCCGATTGTGGGACTTCAAGCCATATAATTGCTTATTAACACCTCTCTTCTTTGTCTTTGTGAAGGCACCTTTTAAACACCTCATGCACCCCGTTGGAGTACGGAATGTAGTAATGGCATCTTTCAGCCACTTCTCCTCCTTCTTTTTCAATATCCAAGGTGCTCGAGGTAGAATTGTCTTCCCATTTGGTCTCTCTCATGGGCCAAGCTCTTTGCATCCTCTCTATGCTTTATAAATCCTCTCTTACAAGCAAGGAGTCCCGTGTTCCTCTCAAGTGCTCCCAAATGTTAGAGGCGACATTCTTGAAGATGTGCATTGGATCAAGAAGATGATTGATTTTGAGGCTCATCCAATATGGTAGGAAAAAGAAGATAGAGTACCTTATCAAATAACAACAAATATTAAGAGGATTATCTTTTCATCCAAATCTTGTATTGGAATTCTATGTCAAAGATATATTACCTATTCATGCCGGGGGGAGGAGAACTTTCCACTCCATTCCATAATGCCTTCCAATCTCCCATGCTTAGTGGATGTGGAGGGACTCCCATCCAAGAACGAATAAATTTGGGATGATGATGAGGGAGAAATCGATGATGATTCTCATATATCACTTTCTTCAAGCTCTCTGGCCTAGATGCCACTAATGATGGACCACAACTAGGACATGCATGGTATCCAGACGTGAAGAGACCTACACAACATAGACATTCAAGCATACTAAAAAACAATACAATGATAATAAAGAATCATCATGAATAGAAACCCATTTGACTCACTTGAACACTTGCCATAACCAGGAAAGTCGTGCATCGTCCATATCAAGATGGCCTTCAAGAGAAAGTCTCGTGAAGATGGAGGCCGACATATGTCATGCACATGGATACCTCTCCAAAGTATCTCAAGCTCATCAATCAAGGGCTCAAGATATATATCGATATTCTTTACCTTATGTTTCCCAGGAATGAGAGGGATAACATGACATGTCCTTTCTTTATTTCCATGGATGGAGGAATGTTGTAATTCACCACTACCACTGGCCATATACTAGATGAGGTGCTCTTGATTCCAAAAGGATTAACACCATTCATACCCAATCCAAGTCTCAAACGTCTAGGCTCTTCCTTGCAGCTTGGCCACATTTCCTCGATGTGCTTCCATGCAGGAGTGTCTATGGGAATTCTCATCTTTCCATCATTGGATCGATGCCAGGAATGCCATGACATGAGCTTTGCAATAGATTTGCACTTGAACATGTGTTGGATGCAAGGAATGGTGGGAAAATGTCGCAACACCTTATGTGGCACATGTAGACCTTTAAGGTCCTCTCGATATCTTGGCTCGCCACCGCAAATAGGACACTCTTGAGCCGCTGCATATATCCCACCGAAGAGAACACAATCATTGATATACATGCATGGATGCGAGTATAATCAAAGCCTCCAAGAGATGTCACAAAGCGCCTTGCTTGGTTTCTTGAGATTGGCAATTTATTCTCCTTTGGAAGCATCTTTGAAAAAAGCATATCGATAAAACAATCAAATACATTAATATAGAAAATAACTTCTTCTTATATATCTATAATGGAAGTAGACAATTTATGAAAGTAGAAAACTCACTTGAGAAGTGCATTCAAACTTGCATTGCTCCATCCATAGATTGTTTACAAGTTGAGCAACTCGAGAGCAGCGCGTAGAATGGAATATATGCATCTCTCAAAAAGTGAGGTCGAAGGCACGTTATAAAGGTGATCATTTTCCATGGCTTTTTCATTTTCACTATGCTCATCGGCAAATAGAGCATGTACCATATCTTCTAAAACCTCTTCCTCCAACATCTCATGAGGAAAGGGTGGTGGGCTTGTATCTCCATCATTCCAATCCTCCACCACTTCTACGTTTTGTAAAGCCTTTGCCATTTCTCTACGATGCTTGGCCTCTTGACGTCGCCTATGAGTTAACATAGAAGGGTGTGGCGCATTATTCTACACACGAGTATTTCAATGTGAGTCTCCATTGAATACTAATTCTTAATTAAATTTTTACAATATAAGCAAAGTATACTTACCATTGACCCCGTCGGTTCCCATTTTCCATACATTGAAATGTGATTCATCGTAATGCTACGTTGTCGACGCATACATCCTCAACAACGATCACACATACATTTTATTTTTTGTTGCAACCAACGATCTGGATTTTGAACACGAAGGGACTCATCATCACTAGAAGAACTGATTGATGAAGACATCCTGCATATTCAAAAAAAGAATAAATAATTTTTATCTTTCTATGTGTGTTTAAAAACTATTCTGTTTCACGTCTATTAGTGCGTCTATAAACGCATCTGTACACGTGTCTAAAAGCACGTCTATAAATGCGTCTACTCTGCATAATAGGTGCATATACAGATGTGTTTATAGATGCGCACTGCGAAAAAGATCGAAAATTAAACCCGAGAGTGTTTTGCCAGTATTTTGACAAAACATAGTTCTTCCAAAAAGCATCCCGCCCTATTTCTAATCCTCTCACCCTCTCAAGCTTCTAACCCTCTCTCACCCTCTTGAGCCTCTGTCATCCTCTCAAGCTTCATCACCAGGCTGCAAATCTACTTTACAAAAGACTGTGGAATAAGAGTTTACCTTGGTACATACCTTAAGGTTGTGGTGAGTCTCTTTCTCTTCTTCTTCTTCTTGCTCTTGCTCTTGCTCTTGCTCTTACTCTTTCTCTTCTTCTTGAACCCTATTTTTCTTTTGTAAAAGACAATCAAGTGTTTATATAGCTCACTTTTTTTTGTTGTTTCTTTTTTTTCAGATTTTACCTCAAAAATCACAAATAACCAAGGTAGGCCTCTTGGTTTGTTTATTATATTTTCTTAATATTTGATTACTAATGTTTTGTATATATGCATTACTAATCTTCTTAATATTTTCTTGGTTTGTATGTATGCATTACTAATCTTTTACTCACCCTTTTGTTGGTTTTGTAGGTCCTCTAATCCTCTCATTCAACATCACGAAAAAGAGGTAAGTGATTTTATATCTTTCCTCTATTATTATTGCACCCTTGGGTGTTGGGGTTTTTCTTTGTAGGTTTACCCATAAGCTTTATGCATAATGCTTTATGCATAGTGCCTCACGCTTAAGGCCTTATGCTTAAGCTTTATGCTTTATGCATAATGCTCATGCATGCTTTATGCATAAGGCCTAATGCTTAAGGCCTTATGCTTAAGCTTTACGCTTTATGCATAAGCCTTATGCCTTATGTGCATAAGCTTTATGCTTTATGCTTAAGGCCTTATGCTTAAGCTTTATACTTTATGAATAAGCCTTATGCATGGGCTTTATGCCTTATGCTTTAAGCTTTATGCATAAGCCTTATGCATAAGCTTTAAGCTTTATTCTTAAGGCTTTATGCCTTATGCATAAGCTTATATTTTCTTAATATTTGATTACTAATCTTTTGTATGTGTGCATTACTAATCTTCTTAATATTTTCTTGGTTTGTATGTATGCAGTACTAATCTTTTGTTCACCCTGTTGTTGGTTTTGTAGGTCATCTAATCCTCTCTTTTCAACATCACGAAATAGAGGTAAGTGCTTTTATATCTTTCCTCTATTATTATTACACCCTTGGGTGCTGGGGATTTGTTTACCTCGGCACCAATGCTGTCCACACAGCCCAAAATTTTTATGGTGGCGATAACTTCTTGGAATCAAAAAAACTATTTGCAAATGCTGAAACAACCTGGTGCCACTCACAAATTATCAAAAATGCATCCAAAACAGTCCTCCACTTTTCAGAAACATCATTTCTCATCGTCCCATTTCACGTCATTTCTCATTATTCCATGTCATTTCTCATTATCCCACATTTTCTACATTAGCTCACATCCAATCACATCATTCCTATATCAACTCACATCCATTTACACCATTTCTACATCCACTCACATCCATTCTCATCTATTCACATCATTCTTACATTCATTCACATCATTCTTACATCCATTCACATCATTCCTATATCCATTCACATCCATTCACTTTCATTCACATCGTTCCTATATCCATTTACATTCATTCTCATCCATTTACATTCATTCTCATCCATTCACATCATTCCTATCCATTCACATTATTCCTATATCCATTCACATTCATTCACATCCATTCACGTCCATTCACATCATTCTTACATCCATTCACATCCATTCACGTCCATTCACATCCATTCACATCATTCTTACATCCATTCACATTATTCCTATATCCATTCACATTCATTCACATCTATTCACATCATTCCTACATCCATTCACATCATTCCTATATCCATTCACATTCATTCACATCCATTCACATCATTCCTACATCCATTCCTACATTCATTCACATCCATTCACATCATTCCTACATCCATTCACATTCATTCGCATCCATTCACATCATTCCTATATCCATTCACATCCATTCACATCATTCCTACATCCATTCACATTCATTCACATCATTCTTATATCCATTCACTCCCATTCACATCGTTTCTATATCCATTCATATTCATTCACATCCATTCAATATTTTCACATTCTTTCTCAAATTTCTCAAAATAAAATACGCTCAATATTCTTCTTTTTGAATAAAAGATTCATGGGATCTACAAAATCAATTATACCCATATTTTCTCTTTTAGTATAAACACTAGTCCATTTATCTAAATGAATCATTTCCATAGTTCTCATAAATTGAATGATTCTATAAAATTTGTGCATAACCTTCTTTATTTTTTTGAATATTGAATAATGCTCAAAACTCTTCTTTTAGCATAAAATTTATTTATGCATGTACATATATAAAGATAAATATAACAAAAATTTATCTTTTTGCTTTATTAAATTTAAGCATAAAAATAAGATTTATCTTTTTTGTTTCTGGAAAATTTTACCATAGCTTCACTGCTGCAATTATTGGGCATGTTTGATTTTCTACTCTAAAATGAATACTTGTAATTGAAAGGTGATAGGAACTCTTCTTTTAGACTAAAATTTAATTATGCATACATAACATAATTATAATCATAATTATAAGCATAATTATGATTCAATATCTTGATTATTCTTAAATATCCATTCCTCATTTCCAAAAATGTTAGCATAACCCTCTTTCAACTTAAAATGGATTAATATGATTTTTCTTAATCATAAACAAGCTTAAAGAAATTAATCATCATTTTTAACTAGATTAAAATCATAAAAATACCTAATCTTTTTCTCTAGCTTGTCAAGCCTAGAGTTTTGTTTAAGATAATGAGTTTATCATTAAGAACCATCCTTCTAACAAGGATCTAACCATAAAGATGATTAACCTTTCCAAAAAAGAGAGATTTACTAATAAAGAGAGATGTACTATCAATTTGAGAACATGTGCATGCAAAAAAACATCAGAAGATGGGAGATAAAGAACATAATCTTTGAGACATGTGTAGTGTAGGCCATTCTATATGGAGTAGAAGTGTGGGGCGCAAGCATTTCAGCTCATACATGGAATGAGATTGAGAAAATACAAAAGAAGTTCCTATGTAGACACTTGGGCGTTAAGAAAACCACACCTTACTCGGTGCTATTGCTAGAAACAGGAAACATGCCTCTAGAGACAAAGCCTTAAAAAGAATGCATGCATACATATTGAAAATCAAAATGATGCCCGCTACTCGAATCCCCCGCATAGCATGGGAAATTGGATGCACACCACAAACGACAAGGAAGAGTAAATTTCTTTCCTCTAGTCTTGTTCAAGACATCAGAAAGTGGTTCACCAAACGGGATGTGGAGGCATATGTAGACATGCCGATTGACACGGGGAAAGAAAGAGAATGCATGCTGAATTTTGACATAGCAATACTTGATTGCCTTCATAATAAATGGCAAACGACTACACACAAATCCAAGTATGAGTACTACTGCAAAAATGTAAACCCAGGATATTGGGAGACATACAAAATGAGCCAACCGGAAGCACAAGTTCACATCCGCATGCCCATGCCCCATATGGCAAGAAGAGCCATAACTTTGATGCGTACAAGATCACACATGCTTAAGATATAAACGGGAGGATGGCTGAAAGTTGATGCTGAAAAAAGGATATGCAAAGCATGCACTATGCAAGCCCTTGAGGATGAAGCTCACGTGACACTAAAATGCCCCGCATATGCGCACATTCGAGCTAATTTTCAGCAGCTCATCCATGGATGCCACACTTTTGCAGATTTGCTTCTAAAAACAAAACCCTCTCCTACAAGTCTAGGGACATATCTTACCCACATCCTAGAACACCACAAACTACTAATGGAAACATCTACAGGTGACACGGATCACACCCCCACAAGGGGAGACTATTTCTAGACATGAGGGTCCCATGGGTTCTTATGTACATTTGCCGGATGAGAAGAGAAGGTCGAAGTTGGTGGACCCAAAGGTTGAGAAGTGCATATTCATTAGTTATACACAGTATCATTATCTAACATGGTTAAGTATAGAATAGAAATCACTTACAACTGATAGCACAAAAGGCCCAAAATTGATCGAAAATTGACATCTCAAAAATTACTCAATTTGTGACCAAAAATAATCTTTTATGTCCTCCAAGTACTTCCCACTTTTCAATATTAAATGTAGATGCTAAAAATCACCAAGTCAAATGGGCCCAAAAAATACGTACACATGAGGACATTACACTTAGCTTAATACCCATTAAATGTAGATGCTAAAAATCACCAAGTCAAATGGGCCCAAAAAATACGTACACATGAGGACATTACACTTAGCTTAATACCCATTTCATCTTGGTTCAATATCCCACACATGGAGGTTTTCAAACAAGTTCAAAGATCATCAAACAAATCTCTTTTCTAAAAACAACCAAGATAATTTGTTACAATACCCTTTTAAAGGTATTTCTTACCATATTCTTTATTGATTTGAGTTGAAAAATATCATGTGACATTGAGGCAAAGGATTATATGTTCCAAGTTTTGATCAAAAGGTCAAAATCTTGTTTCAATGAGGACTAATATGGTCAAAGTAGCCATCTAATGGTAAGAAAAACTCATGGAGAATCTTGAAGTATGGAGATATTCTATGCCTGCAAATCAATGCATTGGTGTTTGAAAGATTCTAAGTGAAGATTACTACTTAAACTCACTCCTAATCACATGTACTCATGCCTAGATAAGAGGATCTCATCTATATAAGGTTCTAGGTGAAGATTAGTACCTAATATGACTTTCAAATCACATGTATACATGCCTAGACTCATAAGGCTCTCATCTAATGAAATATTATATTCTCATTTTTCATCATTATCTTGCTCATGTGATTAAGTATGTTTTCATTATCTTGCTCATATGATTGAGTATTAATCTCTTTTATTAAAGAGTAAGAAGAAGGAAGCAAAGATCTTGCTTTACACAAGAAGAAGAAGAGGACTTACTGAGGAAAGGTGAGCTTGAAAATTGAAGCAACCAGTGGGAATGAGAAGAGTAACACAAAGGAGCAACCAGTGGGAATGAGAAGACTAACACAAAGGAGCAACAAATCTTTTGCTCAAAGGAGCCTCATCCATAGAAACAAGTAGGCCATCATAAACACAATAAGCAACAATTTCTTTGTAGAAGTTGGGTGTAGCAGAGAAGATATCAAGCATTATTTGAGATAGACTTGCGAACTTGATTGATTAGCAACTGTTTAATTAGTGTGTGTGAATATTTATGGCCTTGTATATAAATCATATCTCTCTCGTAATGTACTACACTCTCCCATTATCAAATCAAGTTGTGTCTTCCTTCTCTACTCAATCCTTATTCTTGTGTAGCTACCATAGGTGTGAGACAGAGGAGTGTGTTAATGCCTAGTGGGATGATAACCAAGCAAGCATGACGATGGATCGTGTGAGGAGTACATCAAACAAAGTACCATGACATAGAGCTCCGCTGCTATTGAAAGAAGTGAGGAGTGCATCCATTGTAGCACATTGGTAAGTTCCCCGTGAATCATGTTTTTGTTTTCTCTATGAATGACATAGAGTAGAAAGTTTTGGAGATAGCCGGAGTGAAAAACACCTAGAAGGTTGCAAAGCAATGCCAAACTAGTGAACAAGGGTGGAGGGTCTAGTGGTCCAAATAAACAAACGTATTATTACTAATAAATCTAAAAAAATAATCAATTTTTGAGTTTGAAGGATTAAAAACTAGTGTTTTCTATTTAGCACAGTGACTCTTGGTTGTGGGTGATCCTGGTAGCCACCCAACCATTGCCAATCCTTAACCACATGTCCTACCTCCTAGTAGAGTTGACATTCGACCCTAGTGCTTAAATTCATTGCATGACCAGTCACTTTCACCTTGAGCTTCACTCTAATCTAGCGATCCTCCCTATAGACAAGCAAGGAACCATCCCAAACATCCTCTAGATGCACAATGGGTTCAATCTCTTAGCAACCTTGGGGTCCAGAATGGTTAGAGGCTAAGGAGAAACTAATTGGGACCACCAAATATTTAGATTCATCAAAGAGTTCCCAGTCACTTTGCAAGACCTGGACCACTCGATAAGATGAAACTCTTACTTCCAATTCAAGGAGAAACATGCAAAATGGTGAGCTCTGACATTTTATAGGGGCTAAGGACAAGAGTTTGTCTAGCATGGACCTTTGTATATCACCCTAGAATATGATCCACAACTTGAACCAATGTAGAGTCCAAAATCTCACGAATAGAGTAGCCAGACGGACAAGCGTGCATTGAGATCAACATGACATACGCAGAACACTAAGGGATCGGAACACTGCCGTACGAGTTATGTCAGACGGAGAAGCGTGCCCAACTAGCTATAAGAAGAGAAGAGTGGTCAGGCCTTCCACCATCACTGCACCTCGTGTATCCGTGGCGTGTAATTATCACTAAAGAAGCCAATATGATGAGCAAGAAGGCTTTCCGGCTCACGGCCTTGACCTGCACACTACTTGCATTAATTTGCGTGACGATGCCTGATTTTGCTATCAGGACTCTTGGCCACCGTAAGACAGACTCTCTCTCGCTCTCTCTCTCTCTCACACACACACACACGCACTCTCGCACTCTCTCTCTCTCTCTCTCTCTCCCTTTCACAAGCACGCACACGCACACAGAGTCTGATTAGATGAGGGGTGTTGAATGTTTCTTTGTCTTGAATGGGACTTACGCAGTTTATTGTTGTGGTGGGCAGAGACTTGCACCGTGGATGACACTACTTCGTGCAGTCGGCCAGCGACATCACGCTCTCCTTCTTCAATGGCTGCCCGTTCTGCAGCGCCTCTCATATCACCTACAACTGCGCGACTATTGACCCGACTTTCAGGGCTCGCTCAAGGGCATCATCTGCACCGTAAACAACCGCGCTCCTCTAAAGTACGGCGAGTTCGCACAGGTGCACATGACAGGCACAAAAATTGGAGCTGCTCCAGGTCATCTCTGTCAGCTACGAGAACTGCCAATAATGTAGGAACTCGTTGCTCTTGCGTGGGTCTAGTACAGGAAGCGAATGTTTGAAGCTGCTACAGTGCGCGCGAAACGGGCAAAAGAAAATTGAATACATGTTTTTATTTTTTTAAAGATTTGAGATGCATAAACGACCCAAAAAAAAGGTGGGTTATGCATTGCAGTTTCGATGCTATACCACTCATTTCGAGTTTGCTAGGGTTGCTACTATGGTGGCATATACAACTGCATTTTAAAGGTCGCATAAGCATGCCTGAAAGCGACCCCCGCTATTTTCTTCATATTTATATGAGGGTCGCTATGTATAGACCATTCTTGTAGTGTATGGATGATGATCCTATAGACCTTCTGACGAAGGATCTACCATCTGAGATGTTTGGATGTCTCAGAGAGATGATGGGTATTGGGTGAGGGTTATGCTCACATGTATCACCTTTGCTTATAGGCACATTCTCCTTTAAGTGGGACGTTCTTGGGGATAAAGCTCCATGTAGTTCTATGTATACTTGTACATATATATAAATAGAAAAAATGAAGATGAGATAGGACTATAGCTGCTACCACACAAGGAATTCTCTTCTCTTCCTATGAGCATCCAATTTTCACACCCATGGAGTTGTGTTTGTGATTGCCAAATTATGCTGAAGGGATAGGGGGAAATTTGGGCAATGGGGGCCCTTCGTTACCAAGGTCACGGAGTTGCATTCTTCGCAAGATATTAGGTGCTATCTCAATTGGCAAGCTAATCGCTTCTTGATATGGTAACCATAGATTGGCTGGTAGCGCTAAAGGGTTGACTGAGCTCGGATACACTGGGACATACTCTGTGGGATAGTCCATGGCATACTACTCTAATGGAGTTAGTTCAGTCAACTCGATGGGGGGTGGCTATGACATAGGGTCAGTTATCAACCCTATGGGTTTTGAGGACGAAAGTCTAGGGTTATCTGCATGTGGTAGTTGGCTTTCAACCCTAACTTGGGCTTCAAGGAGGTGATCATGGATCCATCTTTGCTCCTTGTCCTCATGGTGATGTCTCAAAGCGACTTGATAGGCTGGATGTTTGGGTGGTGTAGCTTGATCACTAGGTTCAAGTCTGCTGATGAAACTCTTTGAGTGAATGGGGTAGATGGAACTCTAGTTCTCTTGGAATTTGACCAAAATAGGTCAATGGTCATTCAATTGAGTATCCTAGTTGAGGAAGCTATGGATGAGAGGGGCACTTTGGGTGTTCCTTTTGCCTCTTAGGTCTCTATGTCCAGATTGATAGTGCTCATGGTCTTGTTTGTTTGTGAGTTATCGTTGGACTATGGCCAATTCCGCGAAAGGGAACCGAAGCCTATATGGGCATTAGTATGATGGCTTCGACCTCTAAAAATATATGGCCTTGGTGCTTGACTAGTTGTAGCTATGTTGGCTTAGTGGGTGGTTTGGTTGCGGCTTAGTGTTCTTCATGACCTTAGGCGCATGTGTTGATCAGCGTAGTTGAGGTATCGATCTTGGGGACAGTCCCATTCAACACGGAGTCAAGGGCAGTAGCCCCTTGTGGCTTCGCTATGCCACATCAGGGTAAGGTTAGTGTCTTGGTCGGGTCAAGGGGCAACATCCCTACAGGGTGCGAGGGTAGTGCCCTAGCGATTTTTACAAAATGGTATTTGTTTTAGTGCATTTTCAATGCAATTTTCCCACGTAATTTCATCAACCTTCCATGTAATTCTACACTCAACTTACAGGTAATTCCAATAAGTTTATGATTTTTCTGAGGGTTGGTGAGATTTGAGGGTTGGTGAGATCTGACACTTTTTCTGATAGGGCGACTAGGGTGGCTATATAGATTTTTGGAATTTATGACCTTGAAATTAAGCTTGGGCCACAACCTTATGCTTAAACTTCACAAGTTAATGCGTAATTCTCACAACTTTATGCATGAAATTGTCATCTTCCATAGATAGACACTAACAAAAAAACATGTAGAGGTAAAACCTCTCCACTCAAAAGAAGATTTTCTTGGGACCCTTAACTTTTTTCAAAGTAAGCTTGAAGCCTAAATTCTTGAATTAGCAGATCACAAGCCTCCTGCATGAGCAGATACACACACACACACACACACACACAAACACACACACACACACACACACACACACACACATAGAGCCACAGGTGTGCATTTCTGCACGTGCACATATACATATACAAAGGCACCGACCACAAATAATGGTGGTTGTTAATTTTGTATGAGGTTTGATTTGATTTGATTTGTTTTTAGCATAGAAGCAACAATGCCAAGGAGTAATTAATGACTCATTTGACGTGATCAAAAGGATCAAATCCACGCACTTGCAAACATTAGCGAGAGCCTTAACCACACTAAGACCCATGAGAGAGAGAGAGAGAGAGAGAGAGAGAGAGAGAGAGAGAGAGAGAGAGAGAGGGAGAGGGAGAGGGAGAGAGAGAGAGAGGGGTGTACAAGCAATGCTAAGACCCATGAGAGAGAGAGAGAGAGAGAGAGAGAGAGAGAGAGAGAGAGAGAGAGGGTGTACAAGCAATGCTAAGGCTTAACCAAGACCAAACATGAAAATTTTAATGAAATGTTGAGATTTATAAACAAATATTACATTTTTATTTTTTGAAATTAAGAATATTTAAAGATACTACCATATTGTTGAAATTAAAGATATTTTAAGACCCCACCTTGAGACCAAGCAAAGTGAGTCCCCAAGCCATCCTACATGGGTCATGCTACTCTTAGATATAGGGAAAAGGAAACAAAAGTTGGCAAACGAATAGGGGCATACAATGAGTGAAAAAAGATATTCAATTAATTAATGGAGGGGAACTTAGTTAAAATTTATTAGATAACATTTTTAGCCTTAGTAAGGGTGGCGGTTGTGGGGTGGTTCGGCGGAAGCTTTTGTGATCTCTCGTCAAATGCATGGCCAGTCGAATGAGAGAGAGAGAAAGAGGCTTCAACCAGTCCGCCAATCGCACCTCCGCCGATACCTATTCTGAAAGCGGGTATATCACTTAGGAGCTTCAATTCTGCTGTTCTCATCTCGCTGTCGTCTCGCTGGGTAATTTATTCATTTTTTTTTAAATTGATCTGGCTGTCGTTGGGTAATTGTATGCCCCTATTATTCGAGTTTTTTTTAATTCACTTAGGAGCTTCATCGTGCTGCATTCGCTCTCCTGTCACACTGGGTAATTTATCGTGTTTTTTTTTAAATTGATTTCGCTGTTTATTTTATGCTTCAATTCTGCTGTTCTCATCTCGCTATCGCTGGGTAATTTATTCGTTTTTTTTTAAATTGATCTCGCTGTCGTCGCTGGGTAATTGTATGCTCCTATTATTCGAGTTTTTTTTAATTCACTTAGGAGCTTCATCGTGCTGCATTCGCTCTCCTGTCCTGGGTAATTTATCGTGTTTTTTTTTAAATTGATTTCGCTGTTTATTTTATTAAATCCATACTCATTTGAGGCCCAGATTAGAACTAAGAAAGGAGGGGGAAATGACCAGAAGGCGCGCACAGAGAGAGAGAGAGAGAGAGAGAGAGAGAGAGAGAGAGAGAGAGAGAGAGAGAGAGAGAGAGAGAGAGAGAGAGAGAGAGAAGAGGGGCAAATTGCTTCAAATTTCACTACGCATTAGGGCAAGAATTGCAGGTAAACGTATGCATTCAGAGCTTAAAATGCTAGCTACAAGTGATGAGAAAATTAAGGCTTTGAGTGTCGTGGGACTACGGTAATCTAGTGCCCCATACCACAATGAAAGCAAAATTGACTGTAGGGTTGCTTTCTGCTTTGCGCTTTTTTATTTTTTTTTTGCTTTTTTTGCCGCTAGCAAGGTACGGAGCTTGCAGTAGTCCTGGAACCTGCACACTCCTGCTTGTGTGTGGGCTTTATTTGAAACAACAGCTCCCTCTAGGTTTTAACTAACCTCTCTCTACCCTACCTCCTCATCGTGTTTAACGCCTAAGCATATTGCTCTTTTCTGGCCGTTTGTGCGGGAATTTGTCTCTTTCAAATTTGAGCCTACCCGCCTCTAGAAAAAAATAGGCAAACTGTCACAAACTTTCCAATGTCTCCTGTTCACCATGTGCATATACTAATTACATAATGTGGGTTACGCTTTTATAACTAATAGCAATTGATTGATGATTAATTCGATGATTATATCGATGACTAATCGTTTTTTGGTGGTTAAATTGTAAGATCAGATAATTATTTCAATTGATTGATTAAAAATATCGTAATTACTTACGGTTCCTTGTTGTGGCTCGTGAGCGTTCCAGAAGACGTAGGTTTGTATAACGTCCAGTCCACCATCCTTCGCTTTTGCAATCAGATCCGGCCACATCTGAATTGATTATATGAGGTAATTTTATTAATCCATTTGATAATCCTATCTTTCATGAATATAATTTTCTTAAAATTAGGCAATCAAATACATTAATGTTTCTTTCCACAATTGTATTATCACTAATTTGACTATATGTATTCTGAATTATTAACCTATTTTTTCTTTTTTATTATGTAGTGAAATGTCAAAAATGAAAAAAAGAGCAAGAGAATCAACGACTGGAAAATTTATAAATTCATCTAATGAAGGCCATGAAGTTTCAAGCATAGAACCTAAGAAAAATCGTGGAAGACCAAAGAAGTTATCTAATGAAGATGCAATGTTAGATCAATCCAATGTCAACTTGAAAGTGCTTGAGCTAAGTGTGACAATATCATTAGGTGGTAGTGACATTGATGAAGCATTACTAGATAATCTTCATGATTTTATCACTAAGGAATGCCTTGCTGGTAGTTGCTCATTGGAAAGAGGAGGCATAGTTTTCCATTTACATTATCAAATGGTCATTAGAATTCATGCAAAGTCAATAATTGCAGTTAATAAGCTCATAAAAAAGTATCTTGGTTGGGATAAGAATAATCCCATTGGTGGCATTGTAATGTGTAGAGCATTAAGGCAGAAGAATATGCACACATTTCATGGTATGATAGGCTATTGTATGGAAGATATTGATAAGCCTCATTACAAAAATGTGTCGCATAATATTAGTGCTGAAGATATTTCAAAGGGAATAGAAATTTACATGCAATATGGTGCAGATGATTTGAAGAACAAAGTTTGTCTAACTCCAACAAAAATTTTTGATAGAGCATTGATGTTTTGGAAGTTCTATTTAAAGCATCCTTTAGGCAATAATTTCTGCACCACCATTCATAAAATGATCAAGACAGGAAAGTACTACCCGTCTTCTAATTGGATAACACCATATCAAGGAAGAGGAATGGAGCTTCAAAAAGTTGATGCTTTATGGAGGACAATGGTAAACCCATCCAACACAACAATGAAAGATATCTTTGATATTTTTATTAATAAACAAAATTTTGATGCTTCACATCCAAGATTAGATTGGTTTATGAACAGATGGAAAAAAAATGAGAATGAAGTTGACGATTTGAGGTATGCCTTTAATGAAGATGAAATAGTAGAGAATTCTTATAAGACAAACAAGCAAACAATTGAAATAATGGAGGAAGAGCAAACACATAGACCGGGTAAAGAAATTGAAAAAGATAAAGACATTCCAATTGATATCGAAGTTGATGATAGTGACAATGAGGAGAACATCCACAAGCTAGAATATATTCCTTTATTACAGAAAAAAAATATTGGTATTGTAATCACTTGAAATATCAATAAATGACATTTTTATTATGTTTTTCTCAAATGTGAATCCATAGGAATTTTTGTCTTGAAAAATAAAAAATATCTATGGTTTTCTTTTTGTCGTCCTCTTTTTGAATCGAGAGTTATATTTTTTTCCGAATAGGAGAGCGATTAGAGCGATTATATATCCTTTCAAAATAGAAACGTATGATCCAAAAAAGATTATATATCCTTTCAAAATAGAAAAGTATGCTTTTTGGATCAAAAGTTGATTAAGCAAGGTAAGGCCACTTTCCAAGAGCATCATCTATCACGCGTGAGGACCTCGTGAGTCCTAAGTAGTGTTAGACTAAAAGCTTGCATGGCGGCCCATACTGGCTCTTTTTCAAGCACTGTGGAAAGTTGAAACCGATGTCTTGACCCATTAAACTAGGGAAAAGAGTTTGAGAATCACACGGCAGTGCACAAGGATCTCTCCCTCTAATAAGTACGCAGGCAGTCTATGAAGGTCTCCAAAGCTCGCATATTATTGCAGTTGGTCTACTCAAGACGCTGTATTCCGTCATGGCTACAGAAAATGTGCAGGTTTTGACGACATGGCCGAGCATGTTCGGCACGCGAGTTCTAATTGCCCTCACGGAGAAGGGTGTCCTGTACGAGTCCCACGAACAGGATCTCTTGAACAAGAGCCCCCTACTCCTCTCCTCCAACCCCGTCCATAAGAAAATCCCTGTGTTGATCCACAATGGGAAGCCCATCTGTGAGTCCCTCATCATCGTCCAGTATATCGACGAGACTTGGCCATTGGAAGACAAGTGTCTCGTCCCCAAGGATCCTTACCAACGAGCTGTGGCGCGCTTCTGGGCCGACTATGTGGATAAAAAGGTAAGCATCGCTCTACATCTACCTCGTCTGTGATTGTGCTTAAGAATTGCCTGGACAGCAACCTTTAACGCTGGTTGGATCTCGGGGTTGCATTTCGTGGTACACATTCTGATATTTAATCTCTCCTATTCTGATGAATGTTTCAGTGCTACTTGGCGGGCACTCGAATCCTTATGAACCCACAGGAAGAGGAAGCCAAGAAGGATTTCACAGACATCCTCATGACCCTGGACTCTGCTCTGCGCGATGTGGGGGATGGGAAACCTTACTTCGGAGGAGATAGCATAGGTCTGGTGGACATTGCCTTCGCTCCTTTCATTTCATTCTTCATGGTATATGAAGTGGTAGGCAATTTCAAATTTCCGGAGGACGAGCAATGTCCTCATCTGAACGCATGGATCAAACGCGTGGTGGAGTATCCATCCGTCAAGAAAATCTTGCCCCCTCCAGAAAAAGTTTTGGAATTCGTCCAGTCCAAGATCAAAGAGATGGAGGCTCTTAAAAAATAGAAGGCAAAATTACTAGTTCTGACTTCTAATTGAAGGGGGCCGCCTTGAAGGGAAGCGAAAATAGATCACAAAATATTGTTCGGTGTGGAGATATTTATCGTTTGGGTCATCGTGGGGGTATATTTCTCATGTACCTACGGGAATTTTAGTTTTTCCAATATGACTTTCTTTACATACGTCATATTGGTTTCTGTAATGTTGCTTTCATAATAATACCAAGACATAAATCATGTACTTTGCTATTTACTAGTTTACACAACTAAATAAATGGCTTTTTGGTGTGTGTAAAGGATTTGGAGAAGGCTCTTAATGTCTTGAATATCAAAGGAACAATCAATAAAACATTGTCAAAAATTTTCATTGTTGAAGGTTCTTGGATTTGATTGATGTTTCTAAATAAGATTGCCTCTATTATATAATACTACTCTCTTTTTTTAAAAGACAAATTTTTATTAAGTGAGGCTCTTTCTAGTTGCATCTTGAAGGGTCTTGAGAATGGGATCGTGCAATGCAAAAGGAGGCTTCTTATTGAGATATAATCAAATTAATTTCAAAATGATTCTATTATTCGCAAATAGTATGGGTGAAAGATTGTGCATGCATGCTTTTCTAGCATGCAAAAACAATTTGTCAAGGCCAATGAAGAAAATTGTTTTTCAACACCTTGACAAAAACTATAGGTTGAAATTATAACAACCAAACTTTATAACTTTAGTTTTTTTAGAAGTACAATGTGCAATGAACATAATAAGAACAAGAATTAGAGCGTACATAGAAAATTAGAGAAGAAAAAAAATGTCTTTTTATACTCAAGTATTACAAATGATGGCTTTGTCCAACTTTCTATAGATTGAGATCAAAGAGAATGGGATACTTAACGCCCTATAATAGCAGTCCAATTAACTTGCTCGACCTTGACATCAATCTAATTGAATAATTCTTCAATGCCATTCTCGTATGATTACCAATACTCCTCCTTTGTAGGACAATGACGAACCGTTGCATGATGTAGCAAACCCAAATCAAATTCATCAGACTTATATGGACCCAAATGAGCAGAGAAAAGTCCACAAAAGAAAAGTTCATGGAAGAAAGTTCATGGAAGAAATACTTACCATCCAAGCTCGTAGTGCTCGCTTCCCTGTACTCCTAAGGTGTGAAGTCCCTTTGCTCTTGCCTTCCGCTACTAGTCCCACTTGTGTGGCTCCTTGTGGTGCATTTTTTAGCATGCTTCCAATCCAAGTCCTTCACATGGGGAGCTTTGGTCTTCCTTCCCACACTACTTAGGCCGACAATGTTTCAACATATCGCACATGTGATGTAGCATGTACTTTGTGTCAAACTCATGAACTTCATGCATGCGGTACTCATCTTGCAAGTCTTGAGGACATACTCCTTTATGTCTTGAGGCTCCTTTCACAACATGTCTATAATATCTTTTTTGAACACAAGTGTTGCCATATACATAGGCAGTGATGTGTGTGAACACACTTAGGACCGCCGGGGTACTTTTTCCCTCTTTAGGAGGTTTTTTTCCCCGGCTTGTATATATACTCATCATTCTAGGGCTAACTTATCTTTTGTACATTGACACAATCTAATACATTGTGTGTTGTGTGCATTCTTGCTTCTTCTTCTCCAAGCTTTGTGTGCTTTCCTGCAACCCTAATTCCAACAATTGGTATCAGAGTAGGCATCGGCTCCCAGGGCTACACTGTTAGCACCCTCCGACTCACGTTCTCCGATTGAGGTGAGCTTTCACGAGCGCTTGCAGGTCCCTATACTTTGCAAATATGCCCTAAGGGCTTTGCGTTCTCAGAAATTGTATCTGAGGTCGTTTCGGGCTCCGTTTTTGCATTTCAAGTTCTGCACAGGTGTGTTCGTCATTTTGTGCAGAAATTTTGACAGTACAGTTTTCTGCAAAACAGGCACACATTCTATTGTGGGTCGTGCTACATAGCACAAGTTGTTTTCTGTTCAGTCTTTGCTTCATTACAGGTAGCTTTTGCATCAGTTTCAGTTAGTGGCCATGGCTAATAACAGCAATGATGTATTTCGCATGTTGTCTGCTGCTGTGCTGCTGGATGGAGACAGCAACTACCCACTTTGGGCATACATGATGCAGCATGTTTTGGTTGCAAAAGGAGTGTGGAACATTGTGCAGGGTATGGATGTACGTCCAGGTTCTTTGGATGTAGGATCTGTTGAGGATATTGCAGGTTCTAGTAGCTCTACTGTTGCTGCTGTTTTACCCACTGCTGAACAAGCTCGTTGGGATGGTAAAGATGCACAAGCTCATGCCTTGATTGCACTTTCTGTCAAACGTAACATCACCCCACATATTCGTTCAGCTAAAACAACAAAACAGGCTTGGGATATTCTAGCTGGTTTGTATACAGGTCGTAACGAGACAAAAATCTCTTACCTGCATAAAGAGCTGGAATCGAAGATTATGCAGGAAGATGATGACATTAATGTTTTTCTTGCTAAGATTAAAGATCTCAAGGAACAGTTGATTTCTGCAGGTGAGATTATTCCTGATCATTCTCTTGTGTAGACTGTTCTTGATGCTTTACCAGAGTCATATCAGACTTTTGCTTCCACGTGGAGACTTGTTACTGAGGACAGACCTGATGTGGTCAAGTATGATACTTTAGTCAAGCTCTTGCAAGAAGTGCAGTCCAGGCAAAACAGGGCCAGGCAGCGTGCAGTTGATCAAGCATTTATTGCTGCCCAGCAGAGAAGAAGTGGTAAGGCAGCCCCTCTTCCACTGTTTCTTCTCCTACTAGTAGGTCTGCAACTTCTTCTCCTTCCACAGGTACCAACAATAAGTCTGAGAAGGCTCTTGATAAAGGCAAGAAAAAGACCAGGTGTAACTATTGTAAGGCAACTGATCATGTCATTAAGAATTGCCCTAAGCTAAAGGCTAAAGAGGCAAAGAAGAAAGAGTTAAATGCAGCCACAATAGCGGATGCTTCTACAAATGCAGATTCTGTAAATGTTGTACAGGATACAGAATGGGCGTTTAGCGTGTATTGCTAGTATTACCCATCTGTACATGATGCATGTTTGGCAGCTTCTGTTGACTCTCATGTATGGTATTTTGACAGTGGTGCTACAAAGCACATTACCTCGCATCGTGATATGTTCACTTCTCTTGAGGCTGTCCCTAATGGGAATACTGTCACATGTGCCAATAATGCTTCTTACCTAGTGAAGGGTATTGGTAAAATTATGCTTATTGCTGCAAATGGCAGCGCTTTCACACTTTCAGATGCTTTGTATGTGCCAGGGATAAAGAAGAATCTATTGTCTGTCTCTGTACTTGCTAGACTTGGACTTGTAGTCAAATTTGTGGATGACAGATATACTGTTCATGATTTGACTTCTGGTGATACGATTATTGTATCTGGCACCTTGTTTCGTGGGCTGTATAGGCTCAATTCTTATGACAAGTGTGTGGAAGATTCAGCAAATGCAGTTTTTGATAAAAAGGCAGTTTCAGATGCAAAACTATGGCATGCTCGTTTTGGTCATTTGAACTTTGCTAGTTTGCTGCGTTTGCAGAAATTTGATATGGTTGCTTCATTGCCCCCTCTTGAGGCACCATTGAAACATGTTTGTGAAGGCTGTATTTTGGGCAAAATGCAGCGTTTTGCGTTTCCAAAGGATGGTTCTGTGCGGGCCACTCGCAAATTGCAACTTGTACATAGTGATGTATGTGGGCCTATGCAAACTCCGTCATTTGGTAAACACTTGTACTTCGTGACTTTCATTGATGATTACTCAAGGCATGCATGGGTATATCCACTAAAGGCAAAGTCTGAAGTGTTTTTGTGCTTCAAACAGTTTTTGCTTATGGTTGAAAATGTATCCAATTATAATGTGGGCACCCTCCGTTCTGATCGAGGGGGGGAGTACATGATGTCGAAAGAGTTTGATGCATTTATGGCTAGTCACCAATGTACAGTGCCGTATACTCCTCAGCAAAATGGTATTGCTGAGAGGAAAAATAGGTCACCTATGGAGATGGCACGATGTACGGTCAAGAGCCAAGCTTTGCCACATGCATTTTGGCTTGAGGCTGTCATGTGTGCTGCATATGTACTCAACAGGTGTCCCACTAAGGCCTTGCAGTCTATTACTCCATAAGAAGCTTGGCATGGCAGGAAGCCTTCTATTGGTCACTTGCATGTCTTTGGTTGCTTGGCCTATGCTTTAGTGCCTGTGCAACAACGCAGAAAATTGGATGATAAGGCTGTCAAATGCACTTTTGTTGGTTACAGTGCTGAGAGCAAGGGTTACAGATTGTATCATCCACAGTCAAAGCATATCTTGATTAGTCGAGATGTTGTTTTTGTGGAAGATGCTGTGCAGCCTCTGTTATAATATACCAAAGAGACAGGTGTGAGCTCACGGGATGTATTTGATACATTGGTGAGAATTCAAATGTAAGTCCTAATGAGGCAAATATTCAGCCTATCCAGATTTCAAACGACATCATAGATCAGCCTATTTCTGATGCAGATTTACAGGATATAATTCATGAGGATAGGGCTGAAAATGAGCAGGCTAGAGGTATGCTTAAATGGCTGGTGCAAACCTTGCGTGATAGTAAAATTGATGCACCTACGTCTAGTCGTACTCGTTCAGGTTTTCAGCATGCCTCTTATGCATCAGATTGTTATGCTTTGGCTGTGTCTAGTATGTGTGAAGAGGAAGAACCTCTTTCATTTGATGAGGCACAAAAATCAAAAAATTGATCGGCTGCAATGCAAAGTGAATATGATGCTATAATGAAGAATGGTACATGGTCTTTGTGTGATTTGCCTATTAGTAAGAAGGCCATTAGATGTAAGTGGGTTTTTAAGTTGAAACGAAAGCCAAATGGCAGTGTTGATCGCTATAAAGCTAGACTTGTTACAAAGGGTTATGCTCAAGAAAAGGGCATTGATTTTGATGAGACCTTTGCTCCCACTTGTCGTATGACTACCATTCGTAGCAATTGTGCATTGGCAGCTCATAATGGTTGGAATGTACATCAGTTGGACATAAAAACTACGTTCTTGAATGGAGATTTTCATGAGGAGGTGTATGTATCGCAGCCTCGTGGTTTTGTTCAAAGAGGGAAGAAAAACAAAGTGTGCAGGTTGAAAAAGGCTTTATATGGTTTAAAGCAAGCTCCATGAGCTTGGTATGAAAAGATACATGCATGTTTGACTGCACATGGTTTTCAGAATAGTCCAACAGAAAGCACTTTGTATGTTAAACGTGTGGATGATGTACATCTAATCATTGCTCTCTATGTCGATGACATGCTGCTCACAGGACCAAATAAGAGTCATATTGCTGATTTTAAGGCTGATTTGAATGCTTCTTTTGAGATGCCAGATTTGGGGCATTTGCATCATTATTTGGGGATACAATTTAAGCAGTGTGATGGAGGTATTGCTTTGTGTCAGACAAAGTATATTGAGACATTGTTGCGGAGATTTGGCCTTGAAGACTGCAGGCCTATTGCTACTCCAATCGAGACAGGTTTGAAGTTTTGAAGTTGAGTCTTCATGATGCTGGAGATCACTTTGATGTCACACTCTATCAGATAGCTGTTGGTTGCCTCATTTATGTATGCATTACGAGGCCGGACATTCAGTTTGCAGTCTCACAGGTGAGCAAGTTTATGCATAGCCCAGGGTCTCAGCATTGGAAGGCAGTTAGACGCATCTTTCGCTACTTGAGTGGCACCATACATCTTGGGTTGTTTTATCCCAAGGGGGATCGTTGCCGCCAGATTTACATGTTTTTTCGGACTCAGATTGGGCTGGTTGCTATGACACAAGAGTGTCCACAAGTGGTTTTTGTTTCATGCTCGGTAGCTCATACATATCTTGGTTGAGCAAGAAGCAAGCTACTTGGCCACTTCTAGTTATGAAGCTGAGTACAGGGCAGCATTCATAGCTACGGTTGAGTGTGTGTGGCTCAGACGGCTTATGGCTGATTTGGGTGTTTAGTCTGCCACCTCTATCTACACTGACAGTCAGAGCGCATTGGCAGTTGCGAGAAACCCAGGTGGGGTTTTTAAATTATCCCTTGAACACACGTGTTATGGGTAATTTCTGTATAGTGACCCCCCCAATTAGTTGTCTCATCTACATAATTACCATCCATCCCTTGTCATCCTCAATGATCTGGTAGCTTTCATCAATATCATACACATAAACCTCGATAATATGCTGCCAGAAGTGGCTAGAAGGGCCTGATGTGCACACCAGAGCATTACCAAATGTTTAAGGGATACTAGATGCTGACATGGTGTATGTGGGAGGAGGTATGTGCACTCTCTCCATCTGTTGTCTTGGGCATGCAGACTCATCCACATTAGCATCACCCTTGCAATGCCTGTAGTGCATCTTATGAGATCTAGGCATGTGTGGTATGCCGAGGGGTGAACAATGTACCAAAAGGGGTGGAGCACTCAAAGGAACAAATAGAGTGTGTAGTCTCATCCACATCCTGCTCACCTTGTCCATAGTAGCCCTTCTACTTGTCCTTTCCTAGCCACCGATGCCCGTTTGGAGTGGTCAATGACTCTGACTTCATTGTTGAGGGATGAGGTTCCCCAACATATAGATTTTGTCTAAAGGATGGAGAAAGTTGGCTCGATATGGTGCCACGATGCATGATGAAGTGCAACCTGTCGAATGTGACAAGACTCATGCTGGCTATAAACTCTTGCATCTCTTTACCACTCATTTTTTAGAATCATTAATGGCTGAATTTTCGTTGCAAAATATGTATACATATGATGTCAAGGAGGGGACAAAAGAAGCCTCAAGTGGTAATATTGAAAGTGTATGTAATCACTAGGGTCAAGGGGGGAAAAAAGGAAGCACTTGGATTAATGAGGGGTTGCTTGGGCCACACTCCAACAAAATATGGTGTGATTTTTAATACAAACCAGTCCTTTTCTTAAGGCAACTCACGAATTTTTGTAAAAGGGAAGGTTGCATGAAGATATTCTATTCTAGGAAGAAAGTGATCTCACAAGCCTAAAAAGTAGCGATTACTATTTTTGTAATAACATTTGAATCCAAGCTCGGATTGGAGACATTTTTAGTGGGTTGGAAATTTGGGATTGAGTTCTACAACTCTCTAGAAGAAGTTGGGGACGAATTTGATCAGATATAGGGTCAAAAATCCAATTTCGACGATCTGTCCTCCTTTCCAGGCACTTTTGTAGGAGCTCCAATGCATGCTTGCATGAAGACAATCGATGGTCTTGCTTCCTCCCCTTCTACCACTCTTGTACAAACAAGCAAGGAAAGAATCTTTTCAGCCACCATCGATGCAAGGTATGGTGGTGAATTCTTCATGAAAGCTATGGATTTGATTGATTGCATGATTGCAAAGCCGCAATTTCCCTTGCACATGAGGAGAATCTACACAAAGCGGTGTAGCATGGAGATGTGGATCATCTCTCTCTCCTTACCTTAGCCTTAAATCTTCTCCTCAAGCTATATTAGAAGTGCACACGATGAGAAGAAAAAAAAATTCATTGCTTAGATCAAGATTATGCCAGTTTGGTGATAGACTTGTGAAAGATGTTCTTGATGTTTGTGTAGAAGAAGATTATGTTCATCTCTTGATTGGAGATAGTGTCCTCTTTCATACATATTCCTCATTGATGTTGTGAATTGAATCTCTCAAAGATCTATTGTAAATTTCTCTTCATCTTGGTGTAGTTGTGTTGCTTCAAACAAGAGCCTTAACTAGATTCCCGTATTGTCCTAATTACCTTATTCTCTTCTTGGGAAATTTCTCTTGGAACATTGTATCTTGTTTTGTTTGGTCTTTTATGAGAGATATGGTTTAGCCCTATGGGTATTTTATACAAATATCTCACTTGATTATGAGGTGAATGTTATGGAGATCCTTTTCATATCGCTTGTTGTGATAACCTCAAGGCAGTAAGGTGTTTGGTTAATGTTTTGGTAAGCAGATTTTCTTTATTTGCATCCATAAGGATTGTGGATTGTGAGGTGTGGTTATCCTTTAGGTGCCGGGTGTTTGTGAGGTAGATTATTCTCCATCATTAGTGGTGCTTTCATTGAGAGTTTAGGCCAGTTGTGTGTGGATTGGTCGTGTTGGGGAGTGGTATCCGTCCCTTGCACACTCAAGCCATTTTGAAGCCATGAGTTACTAGCCTTTCTTGGGCTATGAAGGAGAAGATGCTGAAAGCTTGATCCAAAGAATCAATTGGATGGCCTATGATAGAGGCCGAGACACCAATGAAGACTGCCTATGCATGTTGGACATGCTATTGATGGGATTTGCCCATTTGTGGTGGGAAGGAATTCCTAAAGATGAACAAGATACATGGCCACAAGCCGTGAATGTTTTCTGACATCAATATGGAAGACAAACAATGGTGGAAGTATTATGGCGTGCGTTGTTTTGGGGTTGTTGGCAACCTCCTCTTGGGTGCCAATTTTTTGCTTTTTTTTTTGTTTCAAAATATGCACTTCTTAGTTTCTTATAAGCATGATAAGGCCCTAGCATGCTTTGTAAGTGCAAAAAACAACCATATACGATCTTAAAGACTATTACACTATAAAAAAATCAAATTGGGATAACACAGAGAGAGAGAGAGAGAGAGCCCTACATCATCGAGCATTTATCCCAATCACACCAAGATCTCTGCAACTCATTAAGAAGGAAAAACTCTTTTTGAAACATAATTTCAAACTCTACCCAAGTACTCAAAAGTTTGGTGCTCTCAGCCAAACTCATCCACCATCTGTATACCTTGTCTAGCATGACAAGCTAGCCTCTACGAGCCTCACCTCCTCTAGGGCCCTGCTTCAAGTTGTGGATATCCGACCTTTTCTGCAAAAAGATGTTCACCAAGTCCTATTTGCTTTATTTCTCCTCTCCCCCCCCCAAAGTTCAACAGCTTGAGGTCCTTGTTGAGGAGATTAGCAATCGTGTGGACTGCTTCACAAGCACTTTGGCCCGCAATCCTACTCAAGGCACTACTTCCTCGGTAGAAGGAAAATGCACCCTCTTTTGTGCAGATCTCGAGACAACAACATTCTATACGGGAGTAGCACAACTAGGTCCTAAATGGGATTGAATACTCCTAAGCATGGAAAACCTCTCGGTCTGTTTTCTGTCCAATGTGCTAGTCCTTGCAAACAACAAGGCTATTGACCCCCTTGAGATATCCATCTCATCCTATAATTCCATAACCATGGGTCGATTATCATCTCCATAAGCATCCTCATCATTGCGAAGATCATCCTTAAAGTAGTTCTTGTCAGTGTGGTCATCTCGTAAGGGCTTCTTGTCTACTAACTCTGTGTTGTCTATCAATAAGGATGGATCTATGGGGTCATCTACAGACAAGGAAACATCAGCAACTACGTCAATGGGAACATCCATGGTCCCTCACGAGCTAGAAGGAGATCGCATCTTCTTGTACGCTTACATACATTTACATAAGCTTTTATTTTGCACAAATATAAATTGTTGACCGATGTTATAATCTTCCATGTTGAATTGATCTTTGCTCACTTGTGTGCTTGAAGTTTGAGAGAGAGAGAGTTCTTTAATGTGTGCTCTATCCAATTCGATTGAGAGAGAGAGAGAGAGAGAGAGAGAGAGAGAGAGAGAGAGAGAGAGAGTTCTAATTTAATGTGTGAGCTCAATCCTATTCGGGTCAAGTGAGGGAGAGAGAGAAAATGAGTACTTTGATATTGTATGTATCTGTGTGAGACAGAGATAAGTATTGTAATAATGAGAGAGATATAGAGATAGAGAGAATTGTTGTTCCAAAGCACATACATGCTAGAATGACAGGGAGAGCTATGACTTTTTAATCGTTTAAAATATCAGTTGAACGTTGCTTATGTGATGCTCGTCATTGTTTAAGCGACACCCTGAGACACATGTCTTTTAAGTGATACCCAATCAACGGTGTCGCATATGGCAAACTATACATGCCCAAAAGGAGTGCAAAAAAGATAGATCTATACAATTCAAAAAAGGTGCATAACATGCTAGCTAAACTGGTGTCCAATCTATGAGCTAGCTTCAATGGGGAGGCTCAGGTATTGCCACAAATAAGGATATATAAACTTATTGAAACCTCCAATTGGCATATGGTATGAAGACTTACCAAAGCCACAGCTCTCCATTAATCTACATTTTCGGTGTCTTGCTCAATGCACTCAATCAAGGCATAAGTTCCATACTTGAATGCATAACGCTTCTATAGCTCAGTAGCCTAGAAATCTAACCACCCTCTCCTGCATACATGAAAACAAAATATAATAACAAAAACATACAACTATACACTAGTTGACATACAAACGAGAGGTTACATAAACCATGGATACTTACAAAATACTCATAAAATGAGTCCCATCCACCGTGCCTAAGGTGCAAGCTCCCCACGCTCTCTAGTCGCCTCGCCGCCACTGCTTCCTCTTAATGCACATATCGTCGAGGGTTTTCTTCATGCTTCCTCACCCATTTCTCTTAGTTAGAAAACCAAGGCTTTTCTCCCACTGTTTCTCGGGGGGGGGGGGGGGGGGGTCACTAATAAATATTTAAGTGTAGCACATGGATTCAATAGAAGAATCCCTTTTTTACACATTTTTTACACAAGGAAGGGTACCATTTAAAGGGGTATTCACAAGTTGAATAGAAAAAGGGTATGTTTTATTCATGAAAAATTCATAGATAAGGGATTTTTAAAATAGGCGTTGAACACACATGATACACAGGGTTTACTTATAATGAACCCCCCGAGCATCGTTTTCATTGTTGGGTGACATCGGACATGTAACATCTCTCCTGCCTAGATAAGCAATTGACCTCAATTGTGTGTTTTCGTATTGCGAGCAAAGGAGATCAATGTCTTACAGTATAACAATTGTAGTATCTTCTCTAATTATGACAGGATAGACATTCTGTCAAGGAGATCAATGTCTTACACTGTAACAATTGTAGTATCTTCTCTAATTATGACAAAATAGATACTCTATCAAGGAATTCTATGTGTAATTAATTTTAGTATCCCATACCATCAGAAATTATCCCATATAAATCTACAGATAAGTATGCATCGGAATCCTTCACACAGGATTAATCTTTGTGTCCTATACCACAAGACTAATAAGTAGTGAAAAATGATAAAGCATAGTTCAAGATGGAAGGACCAATTCCTTCAAGAAGTTCTACTTTTGATGCATAAAAATTCTCCTTGAAATTTACAAAAAGTCTTAAATAAAATTTATTATAATACTTTAACTTTGGTGGACAATTCCATGCAATATGTCCAACTTCGTTGCACCTCATTTGATTTACACAAGTAATAAAATATCCTCGATGTACTTGAATTTGAGAAGTTGGTAAAATATTTGAAGTAAAGCTTGTATGTCAAGATAAGTGGCAAAAATAATTTTGTTGATGTTGAATAGTCAACAAAAAGCTATAGTTTCAGAATTCTTTAAAAACTTGAGAATATTGCCCCAGAAATGCGTGTAACATAGAAGATAACTCTCAAAATTACTCCTTGGTGACAAAATAATCTAAGTAATAATGTTGTGAAGAAGACCTTAAAAGAATCGTGAAATTTTGTAGAAGAATCCTTAGTCATGTTTTGTCTACTTGCTGAATTTGTTGTCAAGGGAAAAAGAAGAATTTTTGAAAGCCCATCTATTTTTCTTTATTAAAACAGAGTCACAGTTTCAAATTTATGACACAAACACAAATATAAGAAACACATGGATTGTGGAGAATGCAATTGAGCCGAAAAAGTTATTATATTTCAGGAAGTGTTGGGCCTTTGGCCATATATACATAAATTTTTACAATGAAGAGGTATCTAAGTGGAATCCTTATCGGATTCAGAGTGATCATCATCATCATCTTCCTCATCCTCTTCACTTTCTTCATGTTGATAATCAAAATCCTCCTCTTCATCTTCCCCTTCATCCTACATATATGCCATCAAGCGCAAGGTAAGCAAGAGCATTAAAATACATGAGAATTGGCTTGAAGTTTGGGTCTTTCAAGTGCCTATCCGGTGCCTTCTTCCAATACCTCTTATCAAACACCTTTGCACTGCACATGCAATATAAGCAGGGACTTTTTGAATTGGCACCCTTTTACACATTGTGTATATATTTCAGAGTTTTAAGATCACCTGCCATATGCCACTCCACCTTATATTGTCCCATGCCTTCCACATCAAAGATTTTGCCATTTCTCTACTCTCGCTGATGATCTCGGGTATCGATATCTTATGAAAGACCTAATGCAGAACGTCAAAATTCTCTGATTCTACCTGCAATACATAAGAAACATAGGAATGCAACACCCATTAGTGTTTTTTATATGTAATTTTTTTTTCACAAACATATCGGAGTCTAATTAATTTTACCTCAAAGGATCCCATCAGTGTTTTTTATATGTAATTCTTTTTTCACAAACATATCCGAGTCTAATTAATTTTACCTCAAAGGATCCCAAAGACAATATATTATTTTCAGATTGAGCACTAAACCATCTAGGATCATCTTTTAGAATAGATGTATCAAGTGCCATGTTCATCAGTGTGATGGTAACCCTTTCTAACTTTCTCTCCTTCATAATTTGACACTCATCAAGCTTTAGCACAAATTTGAGGACACCATCACATTCTTTAGGAGTAACTTCAAACAATTGAACAACATATGATTGTAAGCCCTCCAAGTCGTAGGAAAATATTATTGTATCTACTGTAGACCACATCTCTTGTTGGTGCAGCATAGGTGTCTTCAATATGACATGGGGTTCCCAGTGCTTGCAATACCTCTTCATTTACTTGTTTACGTATTTTTTTAAACCAAAGAAGTATTTGGCAATAATGATCCTTTCATACTAGAATCCTTCATCTTTTCTTATAAAGTCTTATAAATGGTTAAGTACCCTCTGTGTGATATACCAGCCTCATCAAGTATTTCCTGGATGTCCTGTGGATTGAGTTGATTCTCTTTGAAAAAGTCTTCAATTTGCTTTTCTAAGACCTTCTTATATTTCTTCTCGTTCATCAGTGCTTCTTCATACTGGCGATCTAAAAGAAGACTTAAATGTATGCCAGAAGGTTCTGTCGTTGATTCTTTATTAGGGCGCAATAATGATCTGATATCAGATTGAAATGCAAAATTGATATATATAAATATATGCAATAATGATTGCTGTTCATAAAATATCATAATAGAAACAATAAACCAGTTAATAGAAAGGAGCTTACTTGATTGCATGTATTCTCTTCTTGATACCACCACCTCCTTCATTTGCTTAATATCCCTTAGTTTTTTTTATCGTCTACGGAGACCTGATGAGGTCTGCTTATGTCTTAATTCAGACATTTGTTTTTTAAGCCTTAAAATGGTTTCATTATTGCTTAATAACTTTTGCACACATTACTCCATGGTTTTCTTCAAATGAATGTTCTCCTTCTCAAACAAATCTCTTTCTAATTTAAGAACATTGCTTGTTGCTTCCAAATGATGTGTATATCCTAAGAGCCCATTATAGCCATCTCCAACAAAGTTAAGCAGAGATGTCATATTCCTAAATGGGGGTGTGGATTTTGTAAAAGGGTCTTTTGGATATAACCTCCCATCAATCCATAAATCTATGTTTTTCTTCCCTTCTTGCATCCTCAACATTTCTTTAGAAGCAGTACACAAAGTATCAGGTTTATTTCTCTTACTTAGAGGTTCATATTCACGTTCAAGCTTGATGTGTAAGTTGTAGATGTCTCTTTTCTCTATATTCCTCCTTGCTCTTGATCCCTCTGCCATCCTCTTGATCCTCTCTATGTTCCTCCTTGCTCTTGATCAGTAGCAAAATTTGAATGGAAAGAGAAAGGTGCCAAAATAGTAAAAAGAAGTAATTTGCGAGAAAAACCTTGATTTTGAAGGTACCAATACCTGTAAACTTTGATATGTAAAACCTTCAAAATTTGAGGTTAAGTTTCTTGTAGGGAGGGAATTCGAACTATTTTTGGACGATCCTTGGTTCAAATTTCAAGAAATATTTTATTTCAGCTTGTATGTAGAGATTTTGAGATATAAGCCATTAAACTTGGAGAATTGACCAATTCATTGTTCACGTAGTATATATAGTACATGAATGGATTAAAGACTTCGAGAACTAGCAATATTCTATCATTTTTATGTATATTTAAGAATAGAATATATCTTTTATATCTCAAGAAAATGCCAAAATCAATGTCACCTTATTTTTTAGGCTTTTTCGATTATCTCTCTCTAAGCTTTGTTGGCACTTCTTAGAGGGCCCAAAGTTGAGTCCAGGCATATGAAGAGTTTAGTGTGAATAGACACCCTTGATAAAATATTAGGGTGCAAGGGCCAATACATATGAAGAGTTTAGTGTGAATACACCCCCCTGATAAAATATTAGGGTAGAGGGGCTAAACACCCTTGACGACTTTAGTGTGAATAGGTATGAATGAGTTGACACACTTGAAAATAATTATGGTAGAGGGACTAGTAGAACGGACATGCTCAATTATTATACGATGTTGTTGTATATACTGGCCCTTGCATATCGATCACACACACATCAAATTTTTTCTCTCAACCATGTCTCAGAACCAAACACCCTCAATTTCTTTTGCACGGGCTCCAATATTTGAAACACCACACTCCAAAAGTAGAACAAAATTGTTATGATGTAGCAACACAACAAGATTGGTCTAAAATCCGTCATACTAGTGGCTCTCTACTGGAATAATAATATTCACTCTTCCACGTAACATTATCAGTAGCTATCCGTGCTATTTTTGTGCCATGTCTTAGAAATGATACGCCCTTAATCTTCTTCTTTCCTTTATTGAGAGGCCTAGTCTACAACAAGACTTTGAGTGAAAATGTCTTCGTGCACGATGACAGCACGGGTGACGACCCCGACGAGGACCCCGCCGGATACTGATAGTTTGCAGCTCGTCAACTTCCACTGTATAAGACGAGCACGCGCGCATACACACACGAAAACACAGCTCGAGTCATCCTAACAGAACCTGATCGCCTAGGCCAAGGAAATATTGTCCAACAAGCTCGAGTGGAGAAAGAAGAGGAGATTAATGTTCATGCAGACTTTAGAGCTCTGACAGCTGATATTACTGCTCATACTGCATTTGTTGGGAGCAGCTTCACAGAAGGCAAGCAAGTGTTTGAAATGCAGCATGAGCAGCAGATCCTCTTAGACGAGGTCAATCGCACTGTATATATCCCTGGATCAAGGTGAGAAGCTGAGTGCAGAATTACTGGGTTTCCACTTCTCAATGTCCAGAATGTTCTGTTCTTAACATATGCTCTTAAGCTTTCTTTGAGGTAGCTTTCTTTGACATGTATGGCAACGATTTGCTCGGCCTGATGATGGCTGCTAATAACAAGGGAGAGCTGCAGGGAAACCAGAAGAACCTGAGTATGGGGATTGGTGAAATCATTGATGAGTGCAAGAGACCTTCTTCTTTGCAGGGCATGAGATGACATCAACGCTGTTGACTTGGAAATTTCTACTGCTTGCAGGCAGTCCAAAATGGCAAGAGCGTGTTAGGGAGGAGGTGCACTACACATTTAGGGGGTCTCTTACAAAACTCTCATAGTCGGAGAAGCCACACATTCGTCCTCAAGTGGAGTAGGGCTTTGCGTCCCTATGCAGATTGAGAAGAGCCAGACTAGAATCATCCAAGTGCCGTATGACCCAATCAAATGGCCGCAAAAGGCCCAAAGTCACACACAACTCGATGTATTACACTTTGGTTGCTTTTACTTTTGGAATTTTACTTCAAGGTGAAGGATCGCAACATGCAAGATAGACTCAATTATGTTATATTACTATGCTAGTGATTTCACTAAATGGGCAAAGGCTAGAGCCTCTAAGAAAGTCAAACCTCCTAAATTCATGTATGAGCAAGTCATATTGTTATGTAGCTCGTAGCAACTAACGGGGAGCTCGATCGGCCTCTCAGACCATCCATCATAGGGTGGGTGGTGAGTCGGCGTTCAGGGGAGAGGGCACTTGGGCGCAGTCCCCGGTGGGTGATCGTACATGTGTGGGCACGTGGCCACTATATATGTTCGGCATGTCCAAATCTGGGAGCTAGAGGTAGTTCTAGAGTGACGTGAAGAAGAATGGTAAATCCTCTCGGTAGTTGCATACTATGCATTGGTAACCTCTTAGTTCCATAGCGTTCAAAGAGGTAATTACTGTGTCGGACATATAGATAGTACCACACTTGCTGTGTTACCAAGGCAATGTGGTAGCCATCAGTGGGACCCCTTGTATGGTAGGTTAGGTGGTCTCAGAGTCATTGTCATGATTGATCTCACTGAGCCACTCACAACTTTCTTAACTACGCATTAGTTAAGAAGTTGTGATTGCCAGAGACTAAGAGAGCAATTATAAACTTGTACGTTGTATCATTGGTGGCTGATGGTCATGATAAAATATTTGGGACACAGTGGTCTTGGGGGTACCTTTAGCTATGTAGGGCTATTGTCACGTAGGCTGTAACGCCTGTGACCATCGGCGGACCGGATGGCAGCGCTCGACCGAAGTATCGAGGCCATCCGAGGTTCAGTGGGAGAGGACGCCGTGCGGAGACATGGGCGGCCGGGCTAGTGTGGACGGCAGGCCACACACTTTATAGCCCGGGAATGAGGAGGTAATCCTTATTCTCTTCTATGACTGGGTGGTGAACTAGTCGCCGATCCCTCCGTTGCGTGTAGCACCCGAAGCTTCGAAAAACTTAAGGTAGCCATAGCAGCTGCACCTGTTTTGACTATAGTTGACCCTACTGAGCCGTTTGTCTTGGAGACAGACGCTAATGGTGAGGCCATTAGAGCCGTGCTTTTGCAAAGGGGACGCCCTGTTGCATTTGAGAGCAAGAAATTAGATAGGGCTCAGCGTAACTACTCGGCTTACGAGCGATGGCCATCGTTCATGCACTTAAAAAGTGGAGACACTATTTATATGGTGCCACTTTTGAAGTACGTACGGATCACGAAAGCCTGACATGGCTTTCGAGTCAAAACGAGTTGAAAGGTCGGAAAGCTTGGTGGGCGGAGCTCCTACACGAGTTTGACCTTCAGATTCGCTACCAAAGGGGTAAATATAATGTTGTGGCGGATGCGCTTAGCCGCATGCCACAAATTAATGAGTTAAGCTTTACGGTTTTCAAGAATGAGTTCTTGGAATCACTCCGTGGCTTGTGTGAGCATGATCATGTCTTTACAGAGGTCTGGCGCACTGTACGCATACGCACTTTGTCACAGCCGCGCCCACCTTCCTTGTCGGCACGTAATGCTAGTTCGGAGAGACTGGCCGTAGGTGCGGCGGGTAGTGAGGCGAGAGTTAGTCCGAAGAGGCTAGCCGAGTCTTCGGGGTATAGTTTTGAGCCAGAGAGCTCAGACGTAGGCCCTTCATCACCTTTGTATTCCGACACGGTTTCAAAGGATGATGCTAAACTTCGTCGGGGGGAGAAGTATGCTAACTACTCCATTGACGACGGGTACTTACTCTACAAGGGTAGGGTGTGTGTACCAACTATTGGTGACTTTCGAGCATGCATTTTTAGAGAAAGTCATGATAGTCCAAGTGCTGGTCATCCCGGGATACAAAAGACCTATGCACTAGTCAAACGACAATTTTATTGGCCTAGTTTGTTCAAGGACGTCCAGACTTATGTGCTGCAATGCAATAAGTGTCAGGTCAATAAGTATGAAAAGCTAAAGGTTGGGGGCTTGCTCCATCCATTAAGCATTCCTCAAGGGAAATGGGAAAGCATTTCCACGGATTTCATCACCGGTTTACCCACGACAAGTCGAGGGAATGACTCGGTCTAGGTGGTGGTGGATAGGTTAACCAAGATGGCAAAATTTATTGCCACCAAGAAAACGGTAAAAATGCCAGAGTTGGCAAAACTCTTTATTGAACATCTCTACAAGCTATATGGCTTGCCCGCAGATATAGTGTCAGATAGAGATAGAAAGTTCAACAGCCACTTTTGGAGGGAAGTCTTCAAAAAGCTGGATACTACTCTGAGTATGAGTACGGCGGACCATCCGGAGTCTGATGGCCAAACAAAAAGGGTTAACCAAATACTCGAGGATATGTTGCGTTCTTATGTAAGTAAGAAGCAATCAAATTGGGAAGAATATTTGCCCATATTGGAGTTTGCTTATAACAGCTCCAAGCATTCAACAACTGGCTTTACACCATTCATGTTGATGTATGGTTTTCAGCCGAGGTCTCCGTTGGCTGTAGGCCCAGATAAGAAGAAGATTCAATCTGTCAAGGAGTTCCTTGAAGATATGAATGATATGCTTAAAGCTGCATGCGAGAGCATTCGTAGCGCACAGGATCGCGCTAAAACATTTGCCGATAAAGGACGCAGACAAGTGACCTTTGCAGAAGGTGACTTTGTATTTTTAAAGGTTCCCGCGTAGTCAGCAACCATGAAAACGAGAAAGTGTGATAAACTTTCTCCTAGATATTGCGGTCCTTTCAAGGTCCTTAAGAAGATTGGGGACGTAGCCTACAAACTTGAGTTACCGGAGAGTTCTCAAGTTCATCCTGTCTTCCATGTTAGTAAACTGAAGAAATCAGTTCACGGGTTAGAGAACGTAGTTTCTCTAGATATTTTGGTGGAATTGATCACTCCACCAAAGATACCACATGAACCGGAAGATATTCTTGGGTATCGAGATCGACAAAACCCGCCATACACTTTACCCTGAGGTACTAGTTAAATGGAAGGACAGAGACAAAGGAATCAGCTACTTGGGAACGCCGTAGTGCAATTTCCAAGCGATTTCCCCTGTTTGTTTTCGAGGACGAAAACTCTTCTTAAGGGGGGGTAATGTCACGTAGGCTGTAACGCCTGTGACCATCGGCGGACCGGATGGCAGCGCTCGGCCGAAGTGTCGAGGCCATCCGGGGTTCAGTGGGAGAGGACGCCGTGTGGAGACATGGGCGGCCGGGCTAGTGTGGACGGTAGGCCACACACTTTATAGCCCGAGAATGAGGAGGTAATCCTTATTCTCCTCTATGACTGGGTGGTGAACTAGTCGCCGATCCCTCCGTTTTTGTGAGGGCACCCGCAGTGGTGCTACACGCACGTCACAGCTATAAAGCCAGTTTGGATTTTCAGGTCATGCACTTGGCCTGAGCCGATATTTATCTAGGCAGGGAGTGGTTATATAACCTTGGTCCTACCTTGAGTTGTAGACCAGGATAATAGCCTAGAGTTTGTCCAGGATGGAAAATTAGTGAGGCTACATGGTGAGCAGGACATTTGTGCTACATCCATGATTTTTTCCCTAGAGTTATGCCATGCCATCAACGTCGATGACATATAGAAGGTATATATTTATACTCTCTTGCATCAATTTATTTCCGTAGGTGAAATAAATGTGATTGATAAAGGTTCCGTAGTCGAAACTAATTTAAGTTGTGATAACTCAAATGGCCTTGGTTGAGACCACTATTTTCCAAAACCTGTTTTGTCTTCTTGTGAATCAAACATAAATACTTAGGCTAAAACTAACAAAATAAAACAAAAGTACGCAATTGATTTGAGGGATTTATTGAGAGAGTTTAGGGATGTGTTTCCGAATGATCTCCCAGATGGGGTTCTACTATTCATGGAGCTTGACCATGGCATTGATGTGCTACCAAGGTCAAAACCTGTAAGGAAACCTACTTACAGGGTAAGCCTATCAGAGGTAAAGGAAGTGGAATGATAGTTAGCTGAGTATATGAAGAAAGGCTTTATACACCCGAGTTCTTGCCATGGGATTCACCCATTCTTTTGGTAAAAAGAGAGACAATTATATGAGGATGTGTATAGATTATAGTGCTCTTAATCAAATAACAATTAAGAATAAGTATCCTATGCCCCACATTAATGAGTTGTTTAATCAACTCAACAGTGTGAAGAAGTTTTCTAAGATTGATCATAGATCTTGGTATCATTAGGTCAGGATTAGGGAACAAGATGTTCCCAAGACCATGTTTAGGACTTGTTTTGGACATTATGAGTTCCTAGTCATGCTATTCGGCTTGACGAATGCTCCAGTGATATTTTTTATGATGCTGATGGACAAGGTTTTACGTCCATATTTGGAAAAAGTTATTGTAGTTTTCCTTGACGACATACGTATATATAGTAAGTTAAAAGAAGAACAAAATTTACAACATTTTTAAACTCCTTAACAAGAACACTTACAACATTTTTTCTCGTGTTTAGACTCCTCAAGGAAAATAAACTATTTGGGAAGAAATCCAAGTGTGAAGGTTTTTCTTAGAAGATCCACTATTTAGTCCATATTGTTATTGTCTCCGTTGGATGGTATGCAGATGGATCCTCACAAGATGGATGCCATTGTTAGATGGCCTGAACCCATAAATCTTGAGGAATTATAGATTTTTCTAGGTATGTCGAGGTTTTAACAGTATGTAAAGGACTACACAAAGATCGTACTCCCCTTAATCGATGAGTTGAGGAAAAAGGATAAAACTATTCGTTGTGGGGATCCTCATTGAAGAAGTTTTGAGAACCTCGAGGTGGCCATTGCAAGTGACGTCACCAGTATTGAGCATTGTGAACCCCAATGAGGCATTTGTTTTAGACAGATGCTAGTGGGGAGGCCATTGGGGCGGTTTTGTTGCAAAGGAAACGACCTCCTGTAGTTGAAAGCAAGAATTGTGACTGTGATTAGCGTAACTACTCAACTTACAAGCGAGAGTTACTTGCGATTATTCATGCTCTAAAAAAGTGGTGACATTATTTGTATGGCACTACGTTTAAGGTCTGGATGGATCATAAAAGTCTCAAATGGCTTTAAAGCCAAGGTGAGTTAAAGGGTGGAAAAGTGTGGTGGGCGGAGATCCTATAGGAGTTTGACCTTACACTCGAGAGCGGTAAATTTAATGTCGTAGAGCAGATGAGCTCAGCCACATGCTGATGGTCAATAAGTTGAGTTTCACCACCTTCAAGAGTGAACTTTTGGAGTCACTACGTGGTTTATGTGAGAATGATTCATTTTTTTGGAGGTATAGCATGCTGTATGCGATCACACTTATATATAATGGTAGCCACCTCTATCATCAGAAAGGAGTACTAGTCTCGGAGAGATTAGTGGAAGTTTCTACAGCAAAAAGAGCAAAAAGTGCTGGTTCATAGAGGAGTCTCTTGGGTTATGTAGCACGACGAAGAGCTCGAGGGTGGACCCTTCACACACATTGCGTCACGTGTAATATCCGAGTTCAAACATTTCCATGTGTACTTCCCGTGTAGGGGTAGCACACGTTGTGATCCACGTGTACATATATATACATATACATACATACATACATACATACATATATATATATATATATGTATATATACATATATATACATACATATATACATATATATATATATATATACATATCATACATACATACATACATACATACATATATATATATATATGTATATATACATATATATACATACATATATACATATATATATATATATATACATATATACATATATATATATATACATATGTATATATATATATATATGTATATATGTATGTATATATATACATATATATATATATATATATGTATGTATGTATGTATGTATGTATGTATGTATACATATATATATGTATGTATATATGTATGCATACATATACATATATATATGTATATATATATATATATATATATGTATGTATGTATGTATGTATGTATGTATATCTATATATGTGTGTATATATATATATATATATATATCCTCGTGAACACACGAGTGGCATATATGACCGATGTAAGTTACTTATTCTTTTTACCACTCCATTATGGGAGAATATTTGAATATCTTGAGACCCAAGATCAAAATCATCCCCTTTTCCTTGGCATAATAGCACTGATCTTGCTAGCAGCTGGCACCAAATACTATCTTGAAGTATAACGTGTCTCGAAGATTACCATCCTTATATATACATGTGGATTACTTTGCAGAAATGTTCCCATAGACTTAAACACATTGGCATATGGATTACATTCATGCATCATTTCTTGCATCCTTCCCAATAGATCAAGATCTAACCCAGGCATACCATCTAAATGATTTTGTAACTCTATTCTCTGTGTCATACACATATAGTTGTGCATATTGTGGATTGTCTTCTTGTGTCTAGTTCGGCAACAATGTTCCAACACGATGATACAAACTACCATGGATTTGAAAATTATACACACTTATATTTCTGCCAAATCTTTCATCAATATGAGCATCGAGTGAAACAAAAGCCAAGGCATTATAAGCTCATATATTCTTTTGGAATAGCTTTCTTTTATCTTCATTACCAAGTAAAATGATTTTATAACCTCAAGGGAATTCTCTAAGGCCACTACAACACAACTTGCCCGATGATGATGGTGGGCATCGCATAAGCAACATTCAACGAATATTTTAAACCATTAATAGTTCTCTTTGTAGCTCTATCATGTACGTGCTTTGGAACAATGATTCTCTCTATCTCTCTATCTCTCTCATTACAATACTTCTCTCTTTCTCTCACATAGATACATACAATATCAAAGTACTCATTCTCTCTCTCTCTCTCTCTCTCTCTCTCTCTCTCTCTCTCCTCAAATTGGGTGGAGCACACATTTAAAAGAACTCTCTCTCTCTGAGGTCGAGCACACAAGCGAGCAAAGATCAATTCAGTATGGTAGATTATAACATCGGTAAGCAATTTACATTTGTGCACAAAAGCTCATGTAAATTTATGTAAGCATACAAGATGATGCGATCTCCTTCCACCTTGGAGGGACCAAGGGGGTTCCCATTAATGTAGTTGTTGCTGATGTTTCCCTATCTATAGATGACCGCGTAGATCCATCCGAATGACGAATAGCATATAGTTAGTGGGACAAGAACCATTACGAGCTGACCACACTAATAAGAATTACTTCAAGGATGATTTTCTTGATGATGAGGATGCCTATAAAGATGATACTCAACCCATGGCCGAGATGGATATCTCAAGGGGGTCAATAGCCTAGTTGTTTGCAAGCACTAGCGCATTGGACAGAAAATAGATGGAGATGTTTTCCATGGTTAGGAGTATTCAATCCCGTTTGGAGGCTAGTTTTGCTTCTCCCTGCAGGGAGTGTTGTTGCATCGAGATCCACACAGAAGAGGGTGCATTTTCCTTCTGCCGAGAGGACATAGTGCCTTGAGTAGGATCACAGGCCAGAGTGCTTGCGAAGCAGTTTGCACAGGGATTGCTAATCTCCTCAAGGATCTCAAGTTGTTGACCTCCTCTGGGGGAGAGGAGAAAGAAAGAAATAAGGACTTGGTGAACATGTTTCTGCAGAAGTGTTCAGATATCCACAACCTCAAGCAGGCCCTAGAGGAGGTAAGGCCCATAGAGGCCACCCTGTCATGCTAGGCATGGCATATGATTGGTGGATGAGTTTGGCCGAGAGCGCCAAATTTTCAAGGGTAAATAGGGCTCCAACTTTAAGAGGAAATTCTTTTAGGGTGACATGGGGTAAGCAGGCCAATTCTTTTAGGGTGACATGGGGTAAGCAGGCGAATGTGAGAAGATGAGAGGGAAGAGTGAGCACTGGGCAAAGAACCATTCCCTTTCTGAGAGAAAAACCAATCTAAATCCCTTTTTGAGAGAAAAACCAATCTAAATCCATTACGAAGGAACTGTACAAGAAAGCTAGAAAGGAAAATATATGCTTTAATTGTTTCGAGGTTGGACATAGTAAAGCAGAAGGATGGTAAATCCTTGGCAGTTGCATACTATGTAGCGATAACCTCTTAGTTCCATAGAGTTCTGAGAGCTAACTGTCTGCCATATGAATAGTACCACACTTGCTGCATTACCAAGGCAATGTGGTAGCCATGAGTGGGACTGCATGATTTGGTCTGCTTGTATGGCAAGTTAAGTAGTCGTAGAGTCAGTGTCATGATTGATCATGGAGCCACTCACAACTTCCTTAATTATGCATGAGTTAAGAAGTTACGATTGCCAAAGACCAAGAGCAACTATAAGTACACTCTCATTCGTGGTAATGGTCACGATAAGAATGTTTAGGTGACAGTGGTCTTGGGGTTACCTTTAGCTATGTAGGGCTATGAGGCCAGCTTGGATTTTCAGGTCATGCACTTGGCTAGAGCCGATACTTATATAGGCACAGAGTTTATATAACCTTGGCCCTACCTTGAGTCGTAGCTACCAAGATAATAGCCTAGAGTTTGTGCAGGAGGGGAGAGTAGTGATGCTACATGGTGAGCACGAGGTTCCAGCTCCACCCATGATTTTGTCCCTAGAGTTGTGTCGGACCATCGACATCGATGACATATAGAAGGTATATATTTGTACTCTCTTGCATCAATTTATTTCCATAGATGAAATAAATGTGATTGGTAAAGCTTTCGTAGTTGAAACTAATTTAAGTTGTGATAATTTAAATGGCCTTGGTTGAGACCACTATTTTTCAAAACTTATTTTATCTTCTTATGAACAAAACGTAAATACCAACGCTAACACTGAGATAATAAAACAAAAGTACGCAGTTGCTTTGAGCGATTTATTGTGAGAGTTTAGGAATGTGTTTCACGATGATCTCCCAGATGGGGTTCTACTATCTAGGGAGCTTGACCATGGCATTGATGTGCTACCAAGGTCAAAACCTATAAGTAAAACTGCTTATAGGTTAAGCCACTCAGAGGTAAAGGAAGTGGAATGGTAGTTAGCATAGTATATAAAGAAAGGGTTTATATACCTGGAGTTCTTTTCCATGCATGGGCTTCATCCATGCTCTTGGTAAAAAAGAAAGACGGGTATATGCGAATGTGTGTAGATTATCAAGCTCTTAATCAAATAATGATTAAGAAAAAGTATCTGATGCCGCGCATTCATAAGTTGTTTGATTAACTCAACGGTGTGAAGCATTTTTGTAAGATTGATCTTAGATCAAGGCCCTCATCAGGTTAGGATTAGGTAATAAGATGTTCCCAAGACCATGGTTAGGACTCGTTGTGGATATTACGAGTTCCTAGTCATGCTATTCGGCTTGAAGAATGCTCCAATGACATTTTTTATGACGCTGTGAACGGACAAGGTTTTACGTCCATATTTGGAAAAAATTGTAGTAGTTTTCCTTGAGGACATACTTATATATAGTAAGTTGAAAGAATAACACTTACAAATTTTTTAAACTCCTTAACAAGAACACTTACAACATTTTCGCTCATGTTTAAACTCCTCAAGGAAAATAAGCTATTTGGGAAGGAACCCAAGTGCAAAGTTTTTACTAAGGAGATCCACTATTTAGTCCATATTTTCTCCATGGATGGTATGCAAATGGATCTTGACAAGGTGGATGCCATTGTTAGATGGCATGAACCTAGGAATATCAAGGAATTATACAATTTTCAAGGTATATTTGGGTTTTACTAATAGTATCCACCAAGGACTACTCAAAGATTGCAGTCCCCTTAACCGATGAGTTGAGGACAAAGGATAAAACAATTCATTGTGGGGATCCTCATTGAAGAAGTTTTGAGAGATCAAAGTGGCCATTGCGACGTCACCAATATTGAGCATTGTGGACACCAATGAGCCATTTATTTTAGAGAGATGCTAATGGGGAGACCATTGGGACAATTTTAATGCAAAGGGGATGCCTTGTGACATTTGAAAGGAAGAAGCTTAATTGTGCCCAGCATAACTACTCGGCTTACAAGCGAGAGTTACTTGTGCGATTATTTATGCTCTAAAGAAGTGACAACATTTTTTGTATGGCACTACGTTTAAGGTTTGGATGGATCATCAAAGTCTTAAATGGCTTTGAAGTCAAGGTGTGTTAAAGGGTAGAAAAGCTCGATGGACAGAGACCTTATAGGAGTTTGACCTTACACTCGAGAGAGATAAATTTAACAGAGTAGTGGATGCGCTCAGCCACATGCTGATAGTCAATCACTACAATACGTCGGGGGCACAACAACGTTTTCTAGTTAGCATTTCAGTACACATGCTGATAGTGATTGACTATCAGCCACATGCTGATAGTCAATCACTACAATACGTCGGGGGCACAACAACGTTTTCTAGTTAGCATTTCAGTAGTGCTTTTTTTGTCGGGATGTCAAGGATTTCGTTCGACGCTGCTACTACGCACCACTCCTAGCAGCAGTAAAATTTCGCTGCTCTAGAATGTTTATCAGCAAAATTTCAGTGATGATGAGCAGCACTTTTAGTAGCAAAATTTCACTACTACACTGTGATTTTGTTGCCGTGAACAGAGAAGATAACAGTGAAATTACGCTGCTATTTTCGCTGTATGAAATTCCAGAGAGTTATTGGATGCTGAATTATGAAAATACATGTCATATGCACACAGATAATGATATATCAGTTTTAAAACATCATCCATTAAAACCCTTAGAGCCATGTTTCAATCAAAAAAAAGGTAGTTGAAAACTTTTGAGAAGCGAACTAATCTCAAGATCATGATTCTATCCTACGTTGTAATATATCCATATGTGTTGCTTCATCAATGTCTATATCTAATGGAAGCTCAATGAAAATATGGGGTTCTATATCAATATCAATATCACTATCATGATCTAATGAAGCATTGCCCCATGATTGATAGGTGACTTATCATCTTCTTCCGATTGATGTTCCTCATGCTCTTCATCGGCCCCGTCCAAAATGTTTTCTTCATCATCTTCTTCCAATGAGCCGATTTGAGGTAGTACTTACACCTCATCCAAAGATTCGACCTCCGCATCTTGATCTTGAAAGATATGATTTGAATCAGGGGACACTTGTATAACACACCACTACTTTGGGTCAATTCGATCAGCATGAAACACAACCTAATTATTAAAAGAATAAGGTCATGTAAAAGGGTAGGAGAAGGGTGTGTGTGTGAATGGACTTATGGTCCACTAGCTCACCTATTTAAAGGTGAAGCTAGAAGGCATTATGTAGTGTGCAAAGGCCAAGTTGTATGCATAAGAAACTTAATAAACAAGATGTGTTCTTGTATTGTGGTCTCTCTCCTCCACTCATCTTGATCTAGCATAAACACCATGAATTTCAACATGGTATCTAGAGCTAGGAAACTTGCAAGGTGTAGACTAGGTCAAAAAAGTGTTCTTTGAGTGCATCTCATCTACCCCTAGCCCCAGTGGAGGTCTTCCAACTGCTTGTAGAGGCCGTTTCTTGGCGAGGAAATTTAAGAACATCTCCGGGCACTCAGTTTGGTACAGCCAATTGTTGGTTTACATCTCACTCAGCTATGAGCAGGTCGGCGCACGATTTTTGTAGTGCTAGTTTTTGTACAGAAATTCTCCTTCTGTGGGTAAGCTTAAGCCACATAAGCTTAGGGCTTTTGAAGCCCTAAGCCTCAAGGTTCTACAGTAGTCAAGAGATGAGCCTCAATGGCTACTCGACGCGTGCGCAAGAAGCTGAAAACCAGGGCAACCCTGTGAGGAAGCCATGGAAGCTTCAAAATAGTGTTTTTTTACACTAATCTTGGCTTAATTAATCTTAATCACTTAAGTGCTTCTTGAAAGTACTTTTGCTTCGAGATCCTGTGAGGAAGCCATGGAAGCTTCAATAAAAGCTTCAAAATAGTTTTTTTTTTACACTAATCTTGGCTTAAATAATCTTAATCTCTTAAGTGTTTCTTGAAAGTACTTTTGCTTCCAGATCCTTTGAAGTTGTTGGCATACACCATGAGGTGTTCATAAGTCTCATTCATCAAACTTCATCAAGCTTCATCAAGTGTTCAACATTCCCAAGTGTGCTTATTAGCACTACAACTGTTGCTAAACACTATTGGTGGGTGTAGCCATCAGCAAAGGGGAGCCTCTCGACATTACGGAGTGTTTCTAAGCACTAAGAGTGTTCTTAAACACTAATGGTGTATCTAATCACCAATAAAAGTGTCATTAGATACTAAAATATGCTCTTAAGCATTAATAGTGTTGCTTAACACTAATGGTGATCTTAATCACCAAAGAAAGTGTTCTTTGACACTAATGAAGCTCATTTCCATCAGAGTTAGTGGTTGGGCACAAACCCTAAGTGCTAAACCATAAGCTTCATCAACTTAATCTCTTTTTATGCAACATCCTTGGCTTGATTAAGGGTTGTTGCACTCTCATAAGCCATTCTCTTTCTACTTAAGCTAAAACATCACAAATTTTCTCGTTTTCTTCTTCATAAATTAGCCCATTACACTTTTGTAATCTCCCTTCAAGACCAAATGTCAAAGGAAAACACCCAAATTAAGAAGGTCACATAAGGGACCAAAAAACATCTCTTAAGCAACGAAAAAAGCATTGCATATGCGACGCCTGCTGATTGGGCATCGCTTAAAAGACGTGTGTCTGAGGGCGTTGCTTAAATGATGACGGGCAACACATAAGAGACATTCAACGAATATTTTTAAACGAATAAAAATTCATAGTTCTCTCTATCCCTCTAGCATGTATGTGCTTTGGAACAACCGTTCTCTCTATCTCTTTGTGTCGCTCATTATAATACTTCTCTCTCTCTCTCTCTCCCACAGACATACATATGATATCAAAGTAGTCATTTTCTCTCTCTCTCTCTCTCTCTCTCTCTCTCTCTCTCTCTCTCTCTCTCTCTCAACCTGAATTAGATTGAGATCACACATTAAATTGGAACTCTCCCTCCCTCTCTCTCTCTCTCTCTCTCTCTCTCTCTCTCTCTCTCTCTCTCTCTCTCTCTCTCGACTTGAATCGGATTGAGCACACATTAAAGAAATCTCTCTCTCTCTCTCTCTCTCTCTCAGGTCGAGCACACAAGTGAGCAAAGATCAATTCAACCTGGCAGATTATAACACCGGTAAGCAATTTACATTTGTGCACAAAGTTGAACAAAAATTAAAGCTCATGTAAATATATGTACGTGTATAAGAGTACAAAGTATATAAAGTGATCAAATGTCTGTAAATGGTAAAATATGATGAGTACAAATAGTAGAATATGAGGCAAACATTGTTTACCTAATCCTATACTCATGTCTATGGGTAATAGTACGTATAACTATGTACAACGCCTCAAAATACAAAATGGGGCTTCAAAAAAGCTAGAGATATAGAGAAAGGAGAAGGAGGATCCTCTAGTCTCCATGATCTATACCCTCACCATCCTCATCATCTTCCCCTAACACAGGCTTCTCCATCGACATAAATTTACACCCAATGGCACTTTGTCGATCTACCTCTGTCATCTCCTCATCGCCCTGCAACATAATTTGTTAATGTTTGAGTACTTTAATTAGAAGTCAAGTGAAATTTAATCTAGATTACTTATAAAAGTAGTTGGTGGAGGTAGATAGGTCTTCTATAGGTGGCTGTCTCTATCTCCTAAGTAGTGGGATCATGACCATAGTCCTTCACCTGTTATTTAAAAACCACATGAGTTATCGAGCTGATATAAAGAACATATAATACATACCTACATGCATGTCAAAGATAAAATGTGAACATACAAAAGTGGCAATGAAGCTCTTCTTATACGCATCCTACCAAGATGTGATGTATGCCTACTAGCTCATGCTAACACCATATTAGTGAATTTGGGAAGTTCCCAATTCCCATTTTTGAATACTTAAGGGGACATGGATAACATGTTTGTAAGTTTCTCAAAACCCTATCATATGACCTATCATTGGAAAGGGCTTGAAAAATGGAATCTAAAGAGCTATAAAGCACTCATTTTGGATTAGTGGTGTTCAAGTTATGGTTAATCCAAACTTTTGACCACGTGTCCCAAACTTGTGGGAAATTCCTATATTCCCCAATATGGTGTTTGCTACATTCTATAGACATATGTTCGGAATCAAAAAACATGAGTAAATAGACATAAGATGTAAGATAAACATTAATACATAGCTAGCGAGTAAATATTACATACCTTCTATTGATCCCAATGTGTCCTGAGTCGCATCTCCTGTGGCCCAAAGGCCCTCCACAACTTAGGATGCATACTAGTGGGGTGGGTATTCTCCGCCACTGCAAAATATCTCCTACACATTTTGAAGTCACATCCAAGAAGTTACAATAAAAATAACTGTGAGCTGTGAAACACCCACCCATCAACGAATTTCATATCACGTAGACATAGGTTGCAATAAACAATGAGTCTATTTATATAGACTACAACTAGAGATAATACTTAATCAGTTCATTTGATGCAAAAAAATGAACATGCTATGAATACTTTTACTACAAACTCATACATAACTACCTTGAAGGATTAGTTATTGTAATTTTTATTTTGTTCCAATGTCAAACAGGTTCCGACTCATCCTCTAGTACACCACCTCCTCTAACATGCCTAAGAGGTCCTGTGATAGGGTGAGGATGTGTATCCTTGTCTCCATTGACAACTTCTGTGATGTTGTCTAGATCCGTGCAGTATGAAGCTGATGAGGCACAAACATACTACGAGCAGAGAGTTCCATGTTGGTGTGTGAATTGTCGTTTGTGGAGGAGGTAAGTTCACCTCCACCTCCCCACATGACCTATTGCATGTCCTCTCTCTCTCTCTCTCTCTCTCTCTCTCTCTCTCTCTCTCTCTCTCTCTCCTACTTCCCTGCACTCTCCTACACCACCATCTTTCTTGCTTTCATGATTTCTTACAGTTGCATAGTGTTCTAATCTATTTTTTGGGGTTTTTTTTGTAGGTTGCATATCTCCACCCCCCCACATGACCTATTGGTTGTCCTCTCTCTCTCTCTCTCTCTCTCTCTCTCTCTCTCTCTCACATCCTTGCACTCTTCTACTCCACCATCTTTCTTGCTGTCATGTTTTCTTACACTTGCATTCTAATCTTTTTTTTTTGGGTTCTTTTTTTGCAAGTTGCATATCTCTACCATCTATCCCCATATCTCTACCATCTATCCCTAATCTCTCAGAGGTAAGCCCCTTTTTCCTCTCCCTAATCTCTCCATATTTAATTGATTTTATGCTTTGAAAATGTAGTTGATTAGTGATGCGTTAACTCTAACAACTTTACCCCCTAATCTCAAAGGTAAGCCTTCTAGTCTTTTGCTCTTTTCTAAATATATTTGTCACATGTTCATACTCTCTTGCATAACCTATATAACCACATCCATGCACATATGTAGATGGAGGACACCATATATAGCCGAGAAATCACCCCTGACATTACTTCCCAACCAACTAGCCCACCTACCCCACATGTCATGAGCACTGACCAGTTTTTTTCCTTCATTGCACAAGCCACCCTTAAAGCAAGCACCATGGCTAGAGTCTATTTTACCCATGGAGAACCAGATGGAGGCCCGGGTTGTTGCAAGATCAGGGTATCCAGTTTTATCCAGTTTATGCTGGACTGGGACATAGCTTGGAGAGCAAATTTTGGGGGCAAGGTACTTAAAATTAGATCAAGCAAATAATAGAAAATACGCTTGTCGTTAAATTAACCTAATATAACTTAAATTAATATAAATTAGTCTAATTAATCAAAATTAATCAAAAATATGATGAAATGATAAACAAATGATCTTTTCATACTTAGAGTGATCCAATTTATTTTTCCATAGATGCACCATTACAAGTACACTAGTCCCTATAGGTTTTAGATCATTCACATCAAAAATGTAATTTTACTAATTAGATTATTAATATTTGCACGCCTTCTGGTAGTCTGGAAGAATTTTGAAAAAGAGATCATTAAAAATCCAACCATTGGATTTGTAATTTTCACTAACCACCACATTCTACTAATGTCTCAGTATCTACCCACTCTTTTGATCTACAAGATTGAGGATTTTAAGTGGTAGCTATTGTGGGTACAAAAAGAGATGTATATTATAACACTTTAGAGACATTGAAATGTTTAAAGAAAATAGACAAATATCTTAAAATATTCTCGAAAAATCAAGTTAAGCTCCATATTATGTGAAGATCTAAGGTACAAAGTGGGAATCTCATATGAGTTTATATGTAAAAGATATTAGCATTTTATGGAATCAGTTCAAATTTGGGACAGGGTGTATACATTGACTTTGTACCTAAGAAAATGAGGACTTTTGACCATCTAATGCTTAATCAAATTATGCAACTATATTTCCAACTTTGAATATGATGTTCCAACAAAAGAACTTGAAGCGAAATTCCTTCATTTACTAGGAGAGATTAGCCACTAAAGGTAAACAAATGCCTGTTTTTTACTGTTTATAGGGTGCCTGAGTGGACAAAACTGGGTACCCTTATCTTGCAACCACCCGCCCATCGGCAACCACGACCATGTTCACACCCACACCCATACCATACCCTACTGCCCCCACCCTCGGGCTGTTCTTCCAACCGCAGTCGTGGTTTACATTGTTGGGGTAGTGGTGGTTGTTGTGGTGGTAGTGCCAGGGATGCATCTACCCCTCCAGGTGAGCATCTACCCATACATAGTGTGGCCGATACCCACATCTCATCACGTCGATCTAGTCGGCGTTTTGGTAGCAGCCCTCTCCCCAATGGAGATCATCATCTTTACACGATGTGGGAAGGGAAGATCATGCTTGATGATGTAGGTTATGTGATGTGGAATCATGTGAGGGAGCTATGTGGCATAGTGGTTGCCCATGACACTCTGACCAAATTCATCCACCTCCCATTCGAGAAGAAAACAAGAATCAGTAATCAAATCAAGAATGAGTTCAAGCCTTTCCTCGGTAGCAAGGAAGTACCTAACAAGTGGATCCACGATCTCATGAGAGATTGTATGAAACACAAGAGGTCCAATGTCACCCAAGCAGTGAAAACGGGGGGAGAAAGCCTTGGTTTTGTGACCAAGAGAAATAGGATGAGGAATCACGAAGAAAACCCTCAACGATATGCACAACAAGAGGGAGCAACGACCAAGCGACTAGAGAGAATGGGGAGCTTGCACCTCGCGAGCAGTTGGATGGGACTCATTTTATGAGTATTTTGTAAGTATCCATGATTTCTATAGCCTCTCGTTTGTATACCAAGTATAGTTGTATGTTTTCATTTATTTTTTGTTTTCATGTATACAGGAGAGGGTGGTTAGACACTAGGCCACCGAGCTAGAGAAGAGTTATACATTCAAATATGGCACTTATGCCTTGCTTGAGGGCATTGAGCAAGACACGCGAAATGTAGACTGGACAGTTGTGGTTTTTGTAAGTGCTTCATACCATATGCCAATTTGAGGGTTCAATAAGTTTGTATATGCTAAAACACTGTTGCGAGCAAAATAGGTAGCTGACGAGGGCTACCTAAAAAGATTCCCTCTCAAAATATGTGAAATCTCAAAAATGGCTTAAAAACATAGTTTTTTGAAAACACATCTAGAATTCCATATATAAATTTAAAAATTACATGAATTTTACTATTTTTTTCAAGATGACTGAGAACACGTGTGACCTTCGTAGATTTATAAACTACTGTTGTTTGTGACATAAAAATAAACTTAACTTACAAAATGACATAGGAGTCTATATAACTTAAAGAAATATCAATCTTTTTCAAATAAAAATTTATTTTATAAATTTCATGAATGTAAGACACTTTTTTTAATGGACTTTCTTGGGACAAATTCTACCACTATGCATAAATATGCACATTATTTGACAAGCACTAAAAAAATATTATCCTTGAGTCTATTTCTAGACCCAAATAACAAAGCCTTTAGTATATACTTACCTTGACAGTGTGTATGATGTAATTATTTGCTCTATTATTTATAAGCAGATAGTGGGCATAATATACAACCAATGTTAAGAGATTAAAAAGGTTAACTTATAGGTGTGAAAAGGTAGACTTCTATTCACATATATATGTAGAAGATGGTAACTATGGAGGCTCTAAGTAAACCTAACCATGTTAAAAGAGTAGAAAATTGGAATATTTTTTTGGCAGGACAATCTTAAAGGCAGACATCATATAGCCTATGGGTGTAAATTTCGACCCACATAGGCATTTTTTTCATGAAGGAATTTTTCGTTATGCAATAAAGATGAGGGTAGTAGGAAGAAATTATAGCATATATCATGTACATATGTGGTGGTGGCAAAAATTCATATTATGTATATGTTGATGTTTGATGTAGATAGCCATCATCATGAACGTAGGTGATGGTATATCTAAGAGTAGTGTAGGAATGAGTTCTAGTTATAATTATTTAGAGTACATGTGAAGGATGTTGAGAGATGGTATGTCTAAGGGTAGTGTAGAATGAATTCTGGTTATAACTATTTGGAGGACATGCGAAGGATGAGAGATGCATTCTTCGCTCTCGCGACATTGTCTTTGTGTACAAAGAGAAAAGAGAGGAGCTTAGGGCTTTTGGAATGGTAGTAGCGAAGAGTTTGGAGCTTTCGCGAGATGACGATAGATTCAAGGTCTCCTATGCTAGAGAGCATACTACTACACATAGGCATGGTAGAGTCCAGGCTCACATGCACCCCTCTCCTCGACACATAGATGGTCCCACCACGTGTATTCGCTTATAGTTATTCACCTTTAAATTGAATTGTAGGCGAATCAATTGAGTTGTAGTTTTCTAAATCAATGGAGCCTTGCACATCTGGATTAAAACCAATGGATTACAAGTGATCATGGATTATCTCATCTAGCTCTTTTGTTATCATGAATTTTTGGCATCTACTATGTAGTAGCAATATTATTTATGATACAAAGGTTACATGGTTACATAGATAAGCATTTTTTTTATTGACCTCCTCTCAAATTTGTAGTCAAAGGTTGCGACCATATGTGTTTTTCAGGTCCTTAGCCTTATTAAACCTATCTTCTATCAAAGTTGATGTTTTATATCAAAGTGATGTAAAACATCAACTTTTCCACACAACTTGATGTTTTGCATCAAAGTTGATTCAAAACATCAACTCTACCATAAAACTTGATGTTTTGCATCAAAGTTGATTCAAAACATCAACTCTACCATAAAACTTGATGTTTTGCATCAAGTTTTAGATGCTCCGGAAGAAAGTTGGAGGATCGAAGGTCGATTTTTACAAACAGCCTATTTTAGCAATTCTGTCCATGCAGCTAGCATGCTTAGACGACCTATTCCACAAATTTTGAGTACCAATATGACTATGTTTTGATGCGATGTGCAGATGTCACAAAACGAGATGTAGCAAATCACTTTGATAGAATCACTAAAACAAGTTGTTTGTAAAAATCGACCTCCGATCCTCCAACTTTCTTCTCCAGAGCACTAAAACTTGATGCAAAACATCGAGTTTTGTGGTAGAGTTGATGTTTTGCATCAACACTTTGATGCAAAACATCGAGTTGTGTGAAAAAGTTGATATTTTGCATCAACTTGATGCAAAACATCAACTTTTAGCCTAAAGGTTGATGTTTTGCATAACGTTGATACAAAACATCAAGTATTGTAAAAAAAGTTGATGTTTTGCATATAAAATTGATGTTTTACATCACGTTGATGCAAAATATCAAATTTTCATAAAAGTTGATGTTTTGTATCAAGTTGATGAAAAACATCAACTCTTACCAGACAAGTTCTTACTCAACATTAAGATTGGCCGTAAATAATGTAGCTAAAACATCCTTACCATGTGTAGTAACCAGCAGGATTCGAACCTAAGTCTGTGCCTGATATTTTATAAAAAAGTATTTTGGAAAGTATTAAACTTTTGTTTCTTAAGTGAGCTTTTTCATGTTTTCTAAACTCATTTAATACCTAAAATTACCATTTAAGCCCTTTTTGTCACATCTTCTTTAGAAGTGAGTGTGTAATCATTTTCAAAATTAGACAACCTTTAAATAGCTTATTCATGATATTTTAAAATTCATCTGTATGTAACGAACTCTTTTTAAAAAAGTATATATTATCAATTAAGAAATTGTTACACTCAAGAGCTTAAAAATGGATTTTAATACTACTCTCATCTCAAGAGCCAAAATAGGGTTTTGTAATTAAGATAAGAACTGTATCAAGATAATGCTTTTGTAATATAGTAATATAAATAGTTTTTTATAGTTGCACTCTGTAGCACATCCTCAATCATGCTAACATGGCAGATAACCCAAGGAGTCTAAACTTCAAGCGTACACATAGAAGAAGAAAAAATGTATTTGTGGATAGTGAAGAAGAACCTTCTCAGGGAAAGGCACATTAACTAGTGATGGTGTAGCAATGATTATGAAGAACCATAACTATGCAATAAGCTATAAGTCTAGAAAATAGCTTCTTTTTATAGTTGTATCATTTTTTTAATGGATTGAAGATGGAAATAATAAATATTGTCTTTATTTTGATATGTTTTTTGAAAACTTATTGTTAGATTTTCAATTATAATCTCAAAAAGTAAGCAAAATGAAGTCTTTTTTTTCATGTCAATTTTTGTAAGAAACGTGTAAAGTGCCCAAAATATTATCATTTTTTGGCAGTGTTGTACGCATGCGTAAACCACTTTTTAAAAAGAGGTAAAAAAACTGAACTTTTTTGATGGTGTCTTTGAAAGATGCCAAATGTTTCTCGTTTTCAGAAAATATTACCTATTTTGTCTACAATAGTGTTCTAATTTGTGGGTATTCCATTGTTTTTGTAAAGAGCAATACCTGAGCCTCTCCATTGAAGCTAGCTTGTAGATTGGACACCACTTTAGCTCACATGTTATGCACATTTTTGGAATTGTATAGATCTTTTTTGCACCTATTTTAGGCATGTATAGTTTTCTTGCATATGCAGCAACTTTTTTGTATACAACATTTATCGTATAAGGATTGATATTCAACAATTGGTAACAATGTATCTTTGTGGTTTGATATCTAGTATTGAAACTTGATTTTCTATCAATGCATCTCTGTTTGCCTTAATTATTTAAGTTTGTGTAAATCTTCAATGCAATAAAGTCTTGACATATTTGGCATAATGGTGTATCCAAGTACCTAGAGGCACCATTATGCAAAAAACATTTATTCCTGCATCCATCAGAAAAATCATCAGAACGACAGTCGAAATTTGTTTGTGTCCGTCAAAATTTATGGCGAGAAATTGCCTATGTTCGTTGCTATATGTGTCGCACAATAAACATTGGTATATACGTCAAAATGAGCATCATAAACGATTCATTTTCGACGTTTATTTTGACATTTATTGTGACATCAATTTCGACGCTTGTTTGGACGATGTTTCTGACGATTTCATAGAAGCGACGCTTTTTTCGACGTACATATAAACGATCGTAAATTTTACAAGAAATTCTTTTTCGTCACAAGAAACGTCGGTATTTTCTTGTCTTGTATTGAATTATCAACCAATCAAAAGTTTTCAAAAGTTCTAAAATTTTCAACTCTCCTACAAATTGCATAGAGGTAGCTCCTATGCATATCTCAACAAATCAGAAATCATATGATTCCACCCCAAAAATTCTTCTTTTTGCCTTGATAGCAAATTTCAGCAAAAAAGTAGATAAAACATGACTCAAGATTCTTCTACAAAATTTTTTAAAGTCTTCTTCAACACATTATTACTTAGATTATTTCGGCACCAAGGAGTTATTTTGCGAGTTATCTTCTATGTTAGACACATTTCACGATTAAAGCGTAACAAGTGGTTTACGAAATGATGTGCCATGCTAATTAAAGTGTAATAGGTGGTAATACATGCCATGCTGGATGATGTGTAAAATGATACTCTCATCAAAGTGTAACAAGTGGTGAGTGTATATTGTGTTTATACCTATCAATGTTTCATATTGGGATTAATTGTTATGATAGCAATTAATTGGAACAACTAACGTGTTTACGTTTGTGAGATAGGTGATGAGAAGTGCATGAGCCGCATATGGAGGATCTTGTGTATATTATCTCGGATTATTATTACTCATATGAGTTATTTTTGTTGGCCATGTGTCAAATGATTGTACATATTATTCATGCATGCTTATGCGTGGTGTTGCTATATTACTAGCACATATGTTAGAAGAGTTTTTGCTATTTTACACATTGTGTGAAAAGACAATAAGTGGCCTCTATGTGGTAACAAAGCATCCATAATTCTCACTAGTCCCAATTGAGCCATTCTATTGAATTTTGGCCGCTCAACAAGTTTGTCAAGCCACTCCAGAAGTCGTGAAGTAGCCAAGACCTCACCTGCCATAGAATTGAACTGCAATATGAAGGCTTGCAGTTAGGGTGTGCCAAGACCTCCTTCCACGAGATCATCAAATGAGAAACGAGAGGTGAAGCCACCACTCGAACCTATTGGGAACCATTCACTACATCCGGGGATTTAATATTCACGTGATCACAAGATTTTTTGTGATAATAACACATGTGAACAAGTTATTCACATGTTCTCCTGTTACCGTTCACAAAATAACAGGTCACTTGCTATTTGGGAACCCCTTAAATGCTTGGCTACACATGGGAATAATCTATTCACATGTTCTCATGTTACCATCTTCACATAATAGCAGGTCAGTGGCCACCTAAAATTTTTTTTTATGCCCGACAAAGATAAATTTTTTAGGTCCTTGCGAAAGCTTTGTGAATATAACATGTGATCACAAGATTTTTTGTGTTATTAACATATGTTATTAACATGTTCACATGTTTTCGTTTACGTCAGTGAAATCCCTGACTACATCCCACCGTGTGCCATCAATCCTGGTATTACCATGCACAAGTGTGACCTCCTCTATGAGGGCCTTAGCCATTACCACCCATGGCTCTTGAGATACACACATATCTTGTAATGAAGGTCATCTCCTATAGCGACCATATGTAATCTGACATCTAGTAGGGCTGCCCCTCCACTCCTCTTCGGAGTAGTAACTCTCTCTCTCTCTCTCTCTCTCTCTCAGCTCTCCATCTTTGTGCCATTACACAAGATTAAATTATTAGTTTGTGTAAGGATGGTAAAAACTCTGTGATTCCAAGTATTTCTATAAGGTAATAAATCAAAATAGTAATTTTGATTTTTTCAAGCAAAAATACACCCCCTTCATAAAATATTAGGATAGAGGGGCCAAACACCCTTGACGACGTTAGTGTGAATAGGTACATATGGATGGGTTGACACCCTTGAAAAATATAATGGTAGAGGAACTATTGATAGCCTCACCCTCACTTTATTCTACGCAGCCTCCAATATTTGAAACACCACACTCCAAAAGTAGAACAAAAATGTAATGATGTTGCAACACAATGCAAAATCCGTCATACTAGTGGCCCTCTATTGGAATAATATTCCCTTTCTAGGTAAGATTATCAAGGTAATTCGCTCTAGTAGCTATCCATGCTATTTTTGTGCCATGTTTTAGAAATGATATGCCCTTAATCTTTTTCTTGCCTTTATTGAGAGGAATTGGTACTAAAATTGCGCGCCATCACTTCCTTTATTATACCCAAGAGGCTACGCCCTTAATCGAGGGGATGCCTTAGATTATTCGTTAGGTGTCACTAAAAGCCCTTAATCGAGTGGTTTTAAAAAATGAGTAGAGGAGCATGTTTATTCGAGGGGCTGACTTGGATTTCGTTAGGTGTCACTAAAAGCCATGTTTCGTTACGGCCACCGTAAATTCGATGGCAGCTTTAAATGTAACCTTGTCATTCTATAACTTTGCCCCAATAATTTTACCTAGCCCTGAATTTAAAGGTTCAATTTTTTGAAGTTTACTTATAAAACCGATTAATCTATGCATTTTTTCAATAAAAACTGGTTGGGCTTGAAAGTCATCCTTAAAGTTTATTTTTGACACTGGCCCAACGATATTTCGTGGGTCATTATAATGTTAATAAGTCTCCCTCTGAATGCAAGAAGTGAGCATGTGTGGGTCCTATGGCCAAGTGAGAGGAAGCGGCCAAGAAGGCAACAAGAGTTTGAGTGAAAATGTCCGACATCTTCTTTGACATATTGAGCAGGATGACAGCACGGGTGACGACCTCGGATACTGATAGTTTGCAGCTCTATAAGACTAGCGCGCGCGCATTCCCCACACACACACACACGATAACACAGAGAAGAGAGAAGGAAAACCCAGCTTGTGGACAGAGAGAGAGAGAGAGCGCTCTGAACCCACGCTTGCGGAGACGACGATGGGATTTGCGCTGCCCGAGATCTGTTACCGAGATGTAGTGATTTCGCTGCTGGTGGTGCTGGGCGCCCCCCTTGTTTACACGCTGTGGACGAGCGTGGTGGTAGGCATGTGGTGGCGGCCTCGGCGCATCAGGCGGGTGTTTGAAGCGCAGGGGGTGAAATGCATGCCCGGCCGCTTCCTGTATGGCAACCTCCCAGAGATTGTGGCCATGTGCAACGATGCCCGCTCCCTCCCCATGCCTCATCTCTCCCATGACATCGCCCCCCGCATCCTGCCCCACTACTACAACTGGCCCAAAACATACGGTAAGCTTCTTTTTCTTTTCACTTGATCAGATAGATATTACTCTCGGTTGTCACCCTGCCCAACTCGTAAATAGGGCATGCAACCATCTTAACAATGGGTGGAGAGTCTCATCTTGTCATTTTTTTCCTCTAGTTCCTGGTCATCCTTGAGAATGGCTAACCTCTTGACTTCCTTGTTTCTTCTTCTTTTGCTCCTTGACCTTGTAGGGTTTACTCTCAGTTGGTTGCTTCTCCTCATTTGCTTGTTTATTGACGGCTTTCTGGCTTGTTATATGGCTTCATCATTGCTCACCATCACTGGGGGCTCACTCAGTCCAACCCCCATCTACTGATTGATATTGTTCACTGAATAACTTCCAATTATTACAAGTCCACAATGTTAGATATGGATAGGAATCTCATCGCTTCAAGACCTCATGAAATAGGGGGATGTTTGACAGTCCAAAGTTGTGTCCATAGCTCAATGTTCCTATAATCCACACACCCCTCAGCTCTAGCCTCTACACACACACACACACACACACATGCACATACACAGTTTTCTTATTGTTGCTGGTTTGCTATCATGACAGGTGAGCTCTTTGTGCATTGGTTTGGTTCTCAAGCTCGACTCATCCTAACAGAACCTGACCAGGCCAAGGAAATATTGTCCAACAAATTTGGGCATTATCAGAAGAATCGTGCAAGGCCTGATACTAGAGACTTGGGGGGAAATGGGCTGACGGCTTTGGAGGGCGAGAAGTGGGCTCAACATCGGCGCATCATGAACCCAGCGTTCTTTCTTGAGAAGCTGAAGGTAGCCTCAACTTCTAATATATGCAGTAAGTTCTGTGATGGCGATAAGATTCATGTCGTCTGCCATGATATGTGACACATAACATTTTCCATAGCATGGGACACATAACATATGCCATTATATATGACACATAGCATGTGACATTACATATGAAATGAAATTATCTGATTTATATTACTTGTGTTTTGAGGGTGACTGGAGTGCAACATTGTGAATACCTTTTCATGCAAGGGTTTATTGGGCCTAACATCATGGTTGGGATCATGTACACTAGTCCATGGCTCCTACGATGGCCGGGTGTACGGTTGCAATGATGGAAAAATGGGAAGCCCGAGTGGAGAAAGAAGAGGAGATTAATGTTCATGCAGACTTTAGAGCTCTGACAGCTGATATTATTGCTCACACTGCATTTGGGAGCAGCTTCACAGAAGGCAAGCAAGTGTTTGAAATGCAGCATGAGCAGCAGATCCTCTTAGACGAGGTCAATCGCACTGTATATATCCCTGGATCAAGGTGAGAAGCTGAGAGCAGAATTAATGGCTTTCCAGTTCTCAATGTCCAGAATGTTCTAAACATATGCTTTTTGACCTTTCTTTGAGGCAGATTTCTCCCAACTGCGCGAAATCGGTACCGCTGGAAGCTCCGCAAGAGAATTGCCAAGGTCCTTGGCCAACTCATTGAAAAGCGCCTAGAGTCCTCTGATATTGGTCGTGGAGACATGTATGGCAACGATTTGCTTGGCCTGATGATGGCTGCTAACAAGGGAGAGCTCCAGGGTAACCAGAAGAACCTGAGTATGGGGATCGGTGAAATCATTGATGAGTGCAAGACCTTCTTCTTTGCAGGGCATGAGACGACATCAACGTTGCTGACTTGGACATTTCTACTGCTTGCAAGCAGTCCGGAATGGCAAGAGCGTGTTAGGGAGGAGGTGCATGCGGTGTGCGGGACAACAGAGCTACCGACAGCCGAGTCGGTAAACCATCTGAAATTGGTAAGTGGCAGATGATCAGATGATCAGCCTAGTTGACCGTGGCTTGAAAAACAAGAAAAACTGAGAATGTAATGGCTAACAAAGCGTCTTTGCTTGCAGGCAGGTATGGTGCTGAATGAGGCACTGAGATTGTACCCTCCAGTAGTGGCCATGTTTAGGAAAGCAGGCACTGATATGAAGCTGGGGAAGATCGAAGTCCCAGCAGGGACGACGTTGGTAGTGCCAATACTTGCTTGGCACCATGACCAGCGGTATTGGGGTCCGGATGCTAACGAGTTTCGTCCTGAGAGGTTTGGGGGGGGTGTTGCCAAGGCAAGTGCAGTGGCTGGGGCTTTTATGCCATTCTCCATGGGGCCACGCAGCTGCATAGGGCAGACATTTGCCATGCTCGAGGCCAAAGTGGTGCTTTCCTCCATCTTGCAACGTTACAGTTTCTGCGTCTCCCGTAACTACCGCCATGCCCCCACCACTGTCTTCACCATACAGCCCCAATTTGGAATGCCGTTGATCTTTGAAAAGCTCTAAAAATCAACATATGCGTGCAAACTTTATAGGTACATAATAATAATAGAACTATTCTGTCGAAGGTTACATACCATCTTGGATCTATGAACCAGAATGCGAAACACCTGGGGTATAGATCAATGTGAAAATATACGAAGAAGTAATCAATGAAGGCCCGACGCCCACAAGCAAAAGTGAAGAAGAAAAAGATTGTTGTATTTCTCTATCAAACTATTAAATCTCTAATAGATCCGGCTAAATGTTAATATCATGATGTAATCAATTATAGCACGTAGCTTAGGATGCAACTAGGGTGAAGCACAACACTTCACTAAAAATTGCCGGGAAAAATGTTTTCATGCATTCCACATTTCATCTCATGCATATGCATTAGCAAACTCCTAAATCCTCTTGATTTTCCATTTGAGAAAATGGGGGGAATGTAGGAATGTCCGCCTGTGAGTGTGAACGGTTGTTGCCACCCGGTAGATCTCAAATGTGTCATGCAACATCATGCAAGATCTATATATGTAACTCCTCATACAATAATAAAAAACATGCTAGTTTCCCTATATCACGTCTCTACATTTATGGCGGTACAACATGTGCACTACATATTTAGGGAGTCTCCTACAAAACTCTTATAGTCAGACAAGTCACACCTTCGTCCTCAAGTGGAGTAGGGCTTTGTATCCCTATGCAGATTGAGAAGAGCTAGACTAGAATCATCCAAGTGCCGTATGACCCAATCAAATGGCCCAAGCCATACACAACTTGTGCATTTAAGTGGTGATTGAGAAGAGCAAGACTAGAATCATCCAAGTGTCATGACCCAAGCAAAAGGCCGAAAGTCTTACACAACTGGATGTATTACATGTTGGTTGCTTTTACTTTTGGAATTTGACTTTACAGTCATTGTGAGAGGAAGGATCGTAACATGCAAGATAGACTCAATTATGTTATATTATTATGCTACTGATTATTTCACTAAATGGGCAAAAGCTAGAGCCTCTGGGATAGTTGACCCTCATAAATTTATGTATGAGTAAGTCATTTTGTTACGTACCTCATAGCAGCTAAGGGGGAGCTCGACCGGCCTCTGAGACCATCCACCAGAGCGTGGGTGCCGAGCGAGCCGGGGTTTAGGGGAGAGGGCGCTCGAGCGTCGTCTCGCGGGCGACCGGACATGTGTGGGCATGTTGGCCACTATGTATGTTCGGTTGTAGGGATCCCTATCCTCATTCTTTCAATGGATGAGTGGTGAACAAGAGCTCCTTCTCCTCTATGTTTGACGCGTTGTTGCTGCGCTAGTGTAACATTGGTATTAGAACCCGCATGTGAATTGGGACCAAGCCCATGCTAAGGTTAGTGAACCATTGAAGAAAAGTGGACCTTATCTAGATAGGGAGCCGGTCGACTACGTGTGGAGTAGAAGAAATCACCATAGCCATAGCCCTCTTTTACTCTTCTCTTGTTTACTTTTGCTCTTCTTCCAACCATTGCATAGGAGCAAGCAAAGGAAAACACCATCTTATCTGCATACCTCTCGACTGTCTGGAGAGGAGCCACCATAGCTGTAAATGCTCTGCATCGTTTTTGTTTGGGCTTTCATGGGCACGAGTGTGGTAGCAACAAGAGGGGAGGCTTAAGAGAAATCTCTCTCTTGGCCTTGACTGCAGTAGCCCCCAAGGTGGAAAGAGAAAAATCACCTTATCCATTTCTTTCTGGCTCGCGACTGTGTGGAGGAAGCCGGTGGGAAGGAGGAAGCGCAAGCCAGTGTGAAGGCAGCTGGGGGATCTCTCTCCAACGTGGTCACGAGAGAAAGAAAGAGAGAGAGTAGCCATGTGCTCTCTCGCCTTGTCAGAAGCAACTGACAAGTGGGGGTGATTGCTCGTCGACTGTAAGCAGTGGGCACAGCAGCATGCCATATTGGCATGCTGTTCGACTGTAAGCAGTGGGCACAACAGCATGCCATATTCCCTTTAGTCAAGTGAGCACCACCCAACAATGGCTCACAGTGCACCAACGGTGCAACTCGGCAGCACAACCAACGACTGGCAGCCCGCCCACGCAAGATCGAGTCCTTGAGAGAAGGTTCAAGCAACAAGAGCCCGACAGAGCAAAGCGCACCAGCAGAAGGAAGCAAGGGGTGGTTGTCACCTTATCTCTCCCTCTCTCTCCTGTATGCGTAGAAGCGAGGAATCTTTATCCCATGCATGGATAGTCACTTGCAACAATAGCAAAGGGGGGTCATGAAGCTTGAACGACACTGGGCATGAACCTCTGAGCAAAACAACAACCAAAGATTTCTCTCTCTCTCTCTCTCTCTCTCTCTCTCTCTCTCTCTCTCTCTTGTGCGTTGCCATTCGACAGGTGGAAGGCGTTAATGTACCACCCTGGCTACGCAAGAAAGCGAAAATCTTGGCATTAGCAACAAGTTTTGGACGTTCTCTCTCTCTCTCTCTCTCTCTCATATCGATGAGACCGCGTCTCCAGCGCTCATAGACCAAGATGACACAATCTCCTTCCGGTTTGTGAGGGACCATGGATGTTCCCATTGACATAGCTGTTGATGTTTCCTTGTCTATAGATGACCCCCTAGATCCATCCGCAAACGACGGACATCATGGAGTTAGTGGACAAGAAGCTCTTACAAGCTGATGACACTAACTGTAAGAATTAATTTGAGGATGATCTTCTCGATGATGAGGATGCCTATGGAGATGATACTCGTCCCATGGATGTGGAGTTAGAGGCCGAGATGGATATGTCGAGGGATTCCATAGCTTAGTAGTTTGCAAGGACTAACGCATTGGAGAGAAAACAGATTGAGGTTTTTTCCAGGCTTAGGAGTATTCATGCCCGTTTGGACTCTAGTTGTGCTACTCTCGTAGGGAGTGTTGTTGCATGTCGAGATTTGCATAGAAGAGGGTGCATTTTTCTTCTACCGAGGACGTAGTGCCTCGAGTAGGATCGTGGGCCGGAGTGCTTGCGAAGCAGTCTCCCACCAGTGATTTCTAACACTACAACATAAAGCAAGCATAGACGCGTTGCATAGACGTGCAAGTTATGGGAGCGTCTATACTCACGTCTATAAATGTGTCTATAAGCGTCTCTACTTTCTTTGAAACTAGACACTCTTATAGATGCATAAGTTACGTTTACGTCTATAGTCGCGTCTATAAACGCGTCTAGTTCCTTTGAAATTAGACGCGCTTATAGACGCGAGCATAGACGACACAATTACAGACGCACTTATAGACGCAATCTGCAATAATTTTTTATATAGTTGCAATTGTGGACCTTGCAAAGAAAAACAGAATCTTCAATCTCCAAAAATATCATTTGTTGAACTATGTGCATCAGATTTTGATAATATGCAAGATTTTTTGGTGCATTTATATACAAATGAATCTCTAGAAAGCATAATTGCAAGGAAAAATATGCTAAAGAAAGAGAAAAGAAATAGGTATAAATCGAGTAATGTGGTGAAAGGGATGGATACATGCAAAGGCTTAGGTATATCAAGTAATCCCATGAAAAACAATCCAAAGAACAATGATTCAATCCCCACATCTTTTTATCAAAGTGAAGCTTTTAAAAAAATCTTGAACCTCCATGAAAAGCAGTCCAAAGGTGATTGATTAAGTAATGCGACGAAAAGCAACATATCACAATAAATCTATACATGTAATCTCCAAAAGGCATGAATCTATACATGTAATCTCAAAAAGGCAATGAATCTATACCAAAAGAAAAACCATAGCCATAGTAAAAGTACAATGAAAGAACTAGAGTTCAACCTTATCTTCAATGAGGTCACCGTTGCTAAAGTATCTATCTCAATTTCTATGCCTATATCCAAATCTACAAAGAGATCCATCCCACTACTAGCCAATCGATACTGACAAGTAGAGGATGGTCCAATAACACGATCATCATCTCCAATGGCACGATCATCATCAATGTTTTCCAAGCTATCTCCCTCCATAGTTGAGTTGACATGCTCCTCCATATGCTCAATGTGGGTGAATGTACTATAAATGGCTCTTGAACATGGTGAGATTGGGATTATATGCCACCATCTCTTATTGTCAATTATTGGTTGATACACAACCTATTCAAGCGCATAGGTACATTATACAAAAAATTATATCTTTACTATCTGTATAAATGCATATATTGTAATTACCAATAATTATATATACCTGTTCATAATGTTGTGGTAGCACTAGAGTCCCATCCTTTTCTTGCCAAAACTTTGTAGAGTCAATGGTTACAAAGCCACTTGCATAACGCTTGATTGTTGCATTAGGACCTCTTTCCACTACCACATCCTTAAACCACTTGACCTCCAAAATATATACAAAGAAGCTGCGAAAGTCAAGCTTAACGATATTTTGGATCAATCCACAATAATCATCCATGGCTCCATTGGCTCCCTCAAAGCTTGCAATTACTCGACAATCTTGGGTGTTCCTCTTCTCATCAATCCTTTGTGTGCGAGAATGTTTACCCTTCGACCACAAAGCATTAAACATTGTACACTATACCAAGGCAAAAAAATTATAAATACCTCAAAAATAAATTTTTGCAAGTTTAACATACTAAAATATGATTGAGAACACAAGTATGTTTACCTTTTTGAAGCATCCTCGGGCATACTCCCACTCCTCCAATGTGATATGCATGTTTTCATCTTGCGCCACTCTCTCCATCTCCTCATGTAGCCAATCTACATCAAGATCCTTGGGAAGTGATTGTAGGTGCTCGGGGTATGGCACACTACGTCCATGGCGCTTATGGAATTTCGACCTTTCACTTTGTCTTCTTGCCTTTTCATCCTCGTACTTTGCCACCCATCTTCTGAGTCACATCACTATTAAGCACACAACAGGTATTAAGCTTACTATGCATCTCTGTATCCATGACTTTGGTCTTTCCCTTTCCTTGAGGAACATGAGAGGTCATCCTCAAGTCTTCTTCATTGCTCCATAGGTGATGGAGAGAGGGATCCACTTCGACAAGGTATTCTGAGATATAAACAAGTGAAATTTGTACCAACTAACCCTCAGCCATACTACCTTCTGGCTTTGCATTTTGCCTTACAAAATCCTTCAAGGTCTTCATGAAACACTCAAGAAAGAGCATCCATTGAGCATGCACAGTGCCACATATGGCAATCTGATCAATTAAATGAACCATAAGATGTAGTTGGCTTGTGAGAATTGACCGTGGGAATGTCTCCTCCACCAAACAAACCACCTCCACCGCCATGACCCTTGCATAGTCAAGTGTACATGGATCAATTTCCTTTGAGCTCACATATCTACAATGCGAAACAATAAACAAATCATTTTGAGGAAAACGTGTGTAGAAAATTGGCGATGAGGGTTTGGGGTACAAACCTCACAAGCTCCCCCATCTTATAAATCGTCTCTCGCACTTTGTGGGATGCACAAGTGGAAATGCTTGTAGGAAGAATAAACTATAAACATTTATACACCATGATTGAACAAGTTAAATATGTACAACTTCAATGTTTCACTTACTTGAAGCATCTTGTGCCGATTGTGGGACTTCAAGCCATATAATTGCTTATTAACACCTCTCTTCTTTGTCTTTGTGAAGGCACCTTTTAAACACCTCATGCACCCCGTTGGAGTACGAAATGTAGTAATGGCATCTTTCAGCCACTTCTCCTCCTTCTTTTTCAATATCCAAGGTGCTCGAGGTAGAATTGTCTTCCCATTTGGTCTCTCTCGTGGGCCAAGCTCTTTGCATCCTCTCTATGCTTTATAAATCCTCTCTTACAAGCAAGGAGTCCCGTGTTCCTCTCAAGTGCTCCCAAATGTTAGAGGCGACATTCTTGAAGATGTGCATTGGATCAAGAAGATGGTTGATTTTGAGGCTCATCCAATATGGTAGGAAAAAGAAGATAGAGTACCTTATCAAATAACAACAAATATTAAGAGGATTATCTTTTCATCCAAAGCTTGTATTGGAATTCTATGTCAAAGATATATTACCTATTCATGCCGGGGGGAGGAGAACTTTCCACTCCATTCCATAATGCCTTCCAATCTCTCATGCTTAGTGGATGTGGAGGGACTCCCATCTAAGAACGAATAAATTTGGGATGATGATGAGGGAGAAATCGATGATGATTCTCATATATCACTTTCTTCAAGCTCTCTGGCCTAGATGCCACCAATGATGGACCACAACTAGGACATGCATGGTATCCAGACGTGAAGAGACCTAAACAACATAGACATTCAAGCATACTAAAAAGCAATACAATGATAATAAAGAATCATCATGAATAGAAACCCATTTGACTCACTTGAACACTTGCCATAACCAGGAAAGTCGTGCATCGTCCACATCAAGATGGCCTTCAAGAGAAAGTCTCGTGAAGATGGAGGCCGACATATGTCATGCACATGGATACCTCTCCAAAGTATCTCAAGCTCATCAATCAAGGGCTCAAGATATATATCCATATTCTTTACCTTATGTTTCCTAGGAATGAGAGGGATAACATGACATGTCCTTTCTTTATTTCCATGGATGGAGGAATGTTGTAATTCACCACTACCACTGGCCATATACTAGATGAGGTGCTCTTGATTCCAAAAGGATTAACACCATTCATACCCAATCCAAGTCTCAAACGTCTAGGCTCTTCTTTGCACATTGGCCACATTTCCTCGATGTGCTTCCATGCAGGAGTGTCTATGGAAATTCTCATCTTTTAATCATTGGATCGATGCCAGGAATGCCATGACATGAGCTTTGCAATAGATTTGCACTTGAACATGTGCTGGATGCAAGGAATGGTGGAAAAATGTCGCAACACCTTATGTGGCACATGTAGACCTTTAAGGTCCTCTCGATATCTTGGCTCGCCACCGCAAATAGGACACTCTTGAGCCGTTGCATATATCCCACCGAAGAGAACACAATCATTGATATACATGCATGGATGCGAGTATAATCAAAGCCTCCAAGAGATGTCACAAAGTGCCTTGCTTGGTTTCTTGAGGTTGGCAATTTATTCTCCTTTGGAAGCATCTTTGACAAAATCCTATCGATAAAACAATCAAATACATTAATATACAAAATAACTTCTTCTTATATATCTATAATGGAAGTAGACAATTTATGAAAGTAGAAAACTCACTTGAGAAGTGCATTCAAACTTGCATTGCTCCATCCATAGATTGTTTACAAGTTGAGCAACTCGAGAGCAGCGCGTAGAATGGAATATATGCATCTCTCAAAAAGTGAGGTCGAAGCCACGTTATAAAGGTGATCATTTTCCATGGCTTTTTCATTTTCACTATGCTCATTGGCAAATAGAGCATGTACCATATCTTCTAAAACCTCTTCCTCCAACATCTCATGAGGAAAGGGTGGTGGGCTTGTATCTCCATCATTCCAATCCTCCACCACTTCTACGTTTTGTAAAGCCTCTGCCATTTCTCTACGATGCTTGGCCTCTTGACGTCGCCTATGAGTTAACATAGAAGGGTGTGGCGCATTATTCTACACACGAGTATTTCAATGTGAGTCTCCATTGACTACTAATTCTTAATTAAATTTTTACAATATAAGCAAAGTATACTTACCATTGATCCCGTCGGTTCCCATTTTCCATACATTGAAATGTGATTCATCGTAATGCTACGTTGTTGACGCATACATCCTCAACAATGATCACACATACATTTTATTTCTTGTTGCAACCAATGATCTCGATTTTAAACACGAAGGGACTCATCATCACTAGAAGAACTGATTGATGAAGACATCCTGCATATTCAAAAAAAGAATAAATAATTTTCATCTTTCTATGTGTGTTTAAAAACTATTCTGTTTCGCGTCTATTAGTGCGTCTATAAACGCATCTGTACACGTGTCTAAAAGCACGTCTATAAATGCGTCTACTCTGCATAATAGGTGCATATAGAGATGTGTTTATAGATGTGCACTGCGAAAAAGATCGAAAATTAAACCCGAGAGTGTTTTGCTAGTATTTTGACAAAACACAGTTCTTCCAAAAAGCATCCCGCCCTATTTCTAATCCTCTCACCCTCTCAAGATTCTAACCCTCTCTCACCCTCTTGAGCCTCTGTCATCCTCTCAAGCTTCATCACCAGGCTGCAAATCTACTTTACAAAAGACTGTGGAATAAGAGTTTACCTTGGTACATACCTTAAGGTTGTGGTGAGTCTCTTTCTCTTCTTCTTCTTCTTGCTCTTGCTCTTGCTCTTGCTCTTACTCTTTCTCTTCTTCTTGAACCCTATTTTTCTTTTGTAAAACACAATCAAGTGTTTATATAGCTCACTTTTTTTTGTTGTTTCTTTTTTACAGATTTTACCTCAAAAATCACAAATAACCAAGGTAGGCTTCTTGGTTTGTTTATTATATTTTCTTAATATTTGATTACTAATGTTTTGTATATATGCATTACTAATATTCTTAATATTTTCTTGGTTTGTATGTATGCATTACTAATCTTTTGCTCACCCTTTTGTTGGTTTTGTAGGTCCTCTAATCCTCTCATTCAACATCATGAAAAAGAGGTAAGTGATTTTATATCTTTCCTCTATTATTATTGCACCCTTGGGTTTTTCTTTGTAGGTTTACCCATAAGCTTTATGCATAATGCTTTATGCATAATACTTTATGCATAATGCCTCATGCTTAAGGCCTTATGCTTAAGCTTTATGCTTTATGCATAATGCTCATGCATGCTTTATGCATAAGGCCTAATGCTTAAGGCCTTATGCTTAAGCTTTACGCTTTATGCATAAGCCTTATGCCTTATGTGCATAAGCTTTATGCTTTATGCTTAAGGCCTTATGCTTAAGCTTTATACTTTATGAATAAGCCTTATGCATGGGCTTTATGCCTTATGCTTTAAGCTTTATGCATAAGCCTTATGCATAAGCTTTAAGCTTTATTCTTAAGGCTTTATGCCTTATGCATAAGCTTATATTTTCTTAATATTTGATTACTAATCTTTTGTATGTATGCATTACTAATCTTCTTTTAGCATAAAATTTATTTATGCATGTACATATATGAAGATAAATATAACAAAAATTTATCTTTTTGCTTTATTAAATTTAAGCATAAAAATAAGATTTATCTTTTTTGTTTCTGGAAAATTTTACCATAGCTTCACTGCTGCAATTATTGGGCATGTTTGATTTTCTACTCTAAAATGAATACTTGTAATTGAAAGGTGATAGGAACTCCTGTTTTAGACTAAAATTTAACTATGCATACATAACATAATTATAATCATAATTATAAGCATAATTATGATTAAATATCTTGATTATTCTTAAATATCCATTCGTCATTTCCAAAAATGTTAGCATAACCCTCTTTCAACTTAAAATGGATTAATATGATTTTTCTTAATCATAAACAAGCTTAAAGAAATTAATCATCATTTTTAACTAGATTAAAATCATAAAAATACCTAATCTTTTTCTCTAGCTTGTCAAGCCTAGAGTTTTGTTTAAGATAATGAGTTTATCATTAAGAACCATCCTTCTAACAAGGATCTAACCATAAAGATGATTAACCTTTCCAAAAAGAGAGATTTACTAATAAAAATACTTTAATTAAACATAAAGATTAGTATTAAACCATTTAACCATTATGAATCATTAGAAAGCTTGATTTCAAGAAAAAACCATTTAATTAAACATAAAGATTAGTATTAAACCATTTAACCATTATGAATCATTAGAAAGCTTGATTTCAAGAAAAAACCATTTAATTGAAAGCTTCCCAAGCATTAGAGGGGTTGGGAGAGGGAGATACCATTGAGAAAGATAGAAAAACACCATGGGTTAAGGCTTACACCCTTGGTTTTTGGCTTGATTCTTTGGAGAGAAGTGAAGCCCACAAAGCAAGCTTTGGCCACCAAGTTGGGGAGGGTAATCTCCAAGAGAGGATGGAGAATTTTGAAGCTCCAAAGCTTCCCAACAAAGAAGAGGCAAAATAGAGGGATAATAAAATTACACTAATTTTGAAGATAATACTGGCATGTAAATACACAAAGATTAAAATACAAAGGAATGAGGGTCTATTTATAGGTGAGGGAGGCCACTAACCAAGTCCAACTGGGATCTAAAGGCTTCCAGCTTCAGTTTGATCCATTTTGGACAAGTTCTGGACCAGTTTAGCTTACTTTATGATCCAGTTTGTAGGAAGAGAGATAAAAATATCTCATTTTTTTGAATTAAAATGCAAGGAAATTATGAAAAAAAGGCACCTACTTCAAAAATATCTCCCTCCTTACTGAGGTGTCAAAAATTCATAATTTTACTAAAATATCCCAATTTTTAACTAATAAACCGTCCTTGGTCCACTCTTCATCTTATGTGAGCATTTACTCATTTTTGGGGTGTTTTCTTTTATTCTTTGTATTTTTCTCATCCCAACACTTGGATTAATTCTATTGGCCCATTAGAACCTTATTTAGACCTAAGTTAAAAATGTCTGAAAATGTGGACCCTTAGGCTAAGGCCTTTAATACACAGTTAATTTCTAATGCACGTTGGAAAATTATTTTTAAACTTATGTTTCAGGGAAATTTATCTTAGATATTAGGAGAAATTTGTATCCAAAAATATCTCAATTTTTTATTATCTCTCTCTAGAATATTTTCTCTCTCTAGACCAAAAACAAGGAAAAATAATATTTTCTTGCATTCAGAATTAGGGGATGATTACAGAGACTAAAGGGAAGGTTCTTACACCTTTACATCTCAAAATCTAGAGGGAGGAATCTTACATCCTATCCCACTTAAAAAATGCGATATGTCCTCATCTCGCAGGCTGGAGGATAATCTCTTTCACCTTTTTCTTCTTCGATTACTTCTAGCGTTACTGTCTTGGAAGTAGATGGACGATTTGGGAATATCTCTCTTTGACTTCCCCTATTCTGAGGCGGAGGTCTTACATTACTTTGCATTGAAGTTGAGGGTTGCTTAGGGGGTCTACCTCTAGTGTTTCCCTGATTTTGACGAGAAGGACCTTGATTACTCTAGAAGAAAGGAGTCGGCATCTGGAATCTTGGTCCTTGACTTCCTTGTCCTGAAAACCTTGATCCAAAAGAAGTTGGACAATCCATACTACGATGACCATATCCTTGGCACTTAAAGTATTTAACTTCTTTGTTCAAGGGTGGAACTTCTGAAGTTGAATTCCAGGGGATTGTGTTCCGAAAAAATACCTTTCTTCCATTCTAGAACTTCCCGTATCCCGAGTTTGACCTTGTTGTCTCTTAGGAGGTGGAAAGTTGGAATCACCTTTCGGAGCTAGGAATCTTTTGAAAGATGATGGTGTTGGCTTCGACGGGACCATCAAAGGCCTTGGCGAAATCCTTTGCCATCCACACTATTTTAGCCATAGAAACTGGCTTAGCATTCTTCACCAGGGTATCCAAGGGTTCGTTTATTCCTCGAGTGAACCTGGCCACCATCAGCTATTCTTCATCCAGCAGTTGGCGAGTATTTGAGGAGGAGGGCGAACGCCTGGTGATATTCCTCCGTGGTTCGGGTTCCATGGGTTAGCTCCAGGAATTAATTCATCTTAGTTTTTGGGAAGCCAATAGGACATAATCTCTTCCTCCTGAGGTAAGCTTTGAGAGCATTCCACGTTTGGGTGTTCCGATCCAAACGGTTCATCTCACAGTGGTTCCTCCACACTACTCTGGCTGTATCTACAATCTTCAGCCTGGTAAGAGCCACCTTACTTTTTCATTGACCAGGTGACATTGAAGTACTCTTCCATAGCTTCAATCCACTTCTCTACTGTTTCTCCCAAGTGCTCCCCTTCACCTTTGAAAGGTCTAGGCTGAGATCTATAAAGAGCTTTACGAACATCCAGGTTGAGCTCTTCCTCATCATCGGGGGCTAACATTTCTACCACGATGACCTTGACCTATGATCCTATCAATACAAAGATTCCCTCTTAAGTCCCTTTTTCCAACTTAACCAAGACGCTCAAGTGAAAAGATCACTTCAAATTTGAAAGGAGTTAAACTTTAGATCCAACTGATTCTGGGGTTCCTTAAAGTTGGTCAACCCTCTTAGAATCCTGGGATAAAGATCCCTTCTACAAGAAGAAACATACAGAAGTCATCTCATCAGAAAATAGTTCATTCATATCCTTAACACAAAAATGGTCCATTAGACCAATAATTTCCAATTATCATCTGAACATGTCCAAGGGAATTTCAGTTATATAGGTTCTTAATTTGCCATTCCACAACTGGGTCTATTGGGCCAAAGGTCAAGCTACGAACAATCTGTCAGCACAATCCACTAATCTCATAGTGATCTACTAAAAGACTTGATCGTCTTCCTAGTTACCAGCATCATTACTGGAATTCTCTCCATTCATCATCATCATGACTTATTCAGTTCATCATCCCGAATTAAGAAATCATCATCTTTCAATCAAAATCCAAATCAATTCATCAATTCTCAACCAAAATTCTAAAATCATATCAACCAGCATTCGAATTCATCATCTGGGATAACATTTTTGCTTATAACTTCAAGGTCTTAGATTCACTCGTATATATTATCAATATAGAGCTATAGTTATACTCACGATATATACAGGTAATCACGGTCCTTGGAGCTATAAGGTAAATACCATCATGTCTAGGTCTCATGCAAGTCAAGGATTCCACACAATTGCAGTACTTCCATCTAAAAACCCAATTCATCGATTAAAAGTCTTCATTAATGAAGCTTAAGGAATGAGAATACAATATGTAAATGCTCTTTCTGAGTTTTTTCTGATGGAGATGAGCTTCATTAGAGTCAAAGAACACTTTCTTTGGTAATTAAGATCACCATTAGTGTTTAGCAACACTATTAGTGCTTAAGAGCACATTTTTTAGTGTCAAAATGACACTTGCATTGGTGATTAGATGCACCATTAGTGTTTAGCAACACTCTTAGTGCTTAGAATCACTTCATAATGTCAAGAGGCTCCCCTTTGCTGATGGCTACATCCACCAATGGTGTTTAGCAACACCTTTAGTGCTTATAAGCACACTTTGGAATGTTGAACACTTGATGAAGCTTGATGACAATGAGACTTATCAACACCTCATGGTGTATGCTAACCACTTCAGAGGATTTGGAGCAAAAGAACTTTCAAGAAGAACTTAAGTGATTAAGATTAATTGATCAAAGATTAGTGTAAAAAAACACTATTTTGAAGCTTTTATTGAAGCTTCCATGGCTTCCTCACAGGGCTGCCCTGGTTTTATGCTTCTTGTGCGCGCATTAAGCAAGCATTGGAGCTCATCTCTTGACTGGAGCTCCTTGATACTATGGGCTTCAAAAACCCTAAGCATTAGGAAGTGAATGGGGTCTTCTTGGGTCCTTTAATTTGCCCAAGCCTAATCAAGGTGATTAAGGAATAGCCAAATGGGCGGTAACCATGTGGACTGAAATGTTGGGTTTTTAAGAGAGGTGTAAGAGTGGTCAAAGGGTGCACTTTTTTCCCAAAAGGGGGGAGAGGGGCAATTTTACAATTTTCGGACCTCCATAACTTCTACATACAAGCTCCGATTTGAGCGGAGATTACAGATCCGTGATCTACGCATCAAGAGCTTTCCATAGATATGTTACATGATATGGTTTTATCTGCTAGATTTTAAATTCCATTTCCCCCCCCAAAATTCAAATTCAAATAAAGTAGCCGTTTTGAAGCTTCTAATTAGAAAACGTTTCTTCTTAAGAGAAAAGGTTTGACTCCCTTAAACTGCCAAATAAAAGGGCCCATAGGTCCTAATTCTTGTGTGGCTTAAGTTTACCCACAGGAGGTGTAATGCTGTACGAAATCAGCAATGCAGAGAGAAACAGGCACCGGCCTGATGCGACTGAGAGAGATGTAATCCAGCAATTGGCTGTACGAACGTGAGCGCCCGAAGGTATTCTTCATCTTCCTAGTTGAAAGCACGCCAAGATATGGCCTCCATAAGGAAGCAGCTAGAAGGCCTCTACTAGCTGGGGGTAGATGAGATGCACTCAAAGAACACTTTTTTGACCTAGTCTACAACTTGCAAGTTGCCTAGCTCTAGATGTCATGTTAAAATTTGTGGTGCTTATGCTAGATCAAGATGAGTGGAGGAGAGAGACCTAACAAATACAAGAACAAATCTTGTTTATTAAGTTGCTTATGCATACAACTTGGCCTTTGCACACTACCTAATGCCTTCTAGCTTCACCTTTAAATAGGTGAGCTAGTGGACCATAAGTCCATTCACATACACACCCTTCTCCTACCCTTTTACATGACCTTAGTCTTTTAATACCTATATCCATTCACATTATTCCTATATCCATTCACATTCAGTCACATCCATTCACATCATTCCTACATCAATTCACATTATTCCTATATCCATTCACATCATTCCTATATCCATTCACATCATTCCTATATCCATTCAGATCCATTCACATCATTCCTATATCCATTCACATTCATTCACATCCATTCACATTATTCCTATATCCATTCACATTCCGAAGGTTGTTTTAACAAACCTTGTGAAAAGGGCCTTAATTAAAGAACATGTTTATTTATGTCAAACAGTGTGGTAGGATTAATTAGAAAATAAATTGACGCGTGAGTAGGGTGGAAAGTGGGAGGATGGAATGCCCCGATGGCACCATCCTACGGACGGGTGGACCCGATTAGTCGGGTAGCTTTCCAATAGATTAAGTGAAAGCCCTGCGCTAGACAAATAGGTTCTTGGGTAACTCTATTCTAGAAGACTAGGTCAGCCGGCTGTGCCTTGCATCATGGATGAGGAAAAAAACATTGCCTCTAGAAATTAAAGTCTAGTAGTTGCCCAATTTATGATCAATTACCCTATGGGTGATTTGATTTTTAGAAGATCACGCTTCCCCTGCGTGATAGGACTAAGTCCTATCTATGAATCGTATCCTTGAATCTCCATGGTCAAGGTGTCGATAAATAGAAAATTTTCTCCAAGTTAAGACTTAGTGGACTATCTTAAAGTGTTTCTCCTATTTTAAAAGGGGGGAACCTTACAATTGGTATCAAAGCCGATCTTAGCTCCTAGGAATTACCATTTAAGGACTGTTTTGCAAAATGAATGTTTTACCTAACATAATGCTAATTAATAAAAACATCCTACTAAAACAAACAAGTTGAATTGATGTTTGAATGATTGTAGGAAGAGGAAGATGCCTACTCAAAGTTTCTAGTTTTCCAATGCATCTTCGAGACTGCTAGTCACTCCTCAAATTTTTGAGTTCCGTGACACCATGGTGCAGATACTAGAGAAGATGTCCCTCCCTCATTTTTCTCGTATTGAAAGAGGATGGGGTAGAGATTTCTGGAGTTGTGGGCCGAGATATTTCTTCATCCGAGCATATCGAATTGGGAACCTTACCACCGACCTAAAGCGGATTTGTTGGATTGAAAAGTTGAAGATGATCTGTTTATTTTGGCTCGTCGTACCCCTAGGGCCGACACCTCTGTGACTATAGATGGGATTCGCATACCTCAGGATCGCTGGGTGTATGACCAAGTGATGCAGGTCTTACCTGCTGACAGAGTAGCCGTGTTGGGACCTACCCCAATCCAGAGTCTACCACCCTTACCATTAGTTTTTAGAGTCTTAGAAACTACAGCGGAACCCCCATATTTCACCTATGTGGACCGCTCTACCCTTATGTCATAGTCAAGCTTAGGAGTTTCCCTTGATGGCAAATAAGACTAATTATATTAGTCTCAGACCTTTGTAATAAAACTCGTTCTTGTAATTATTTGGAAATAAAATGATTTCAATGTTTTACTCTCCAAAAATAAGCGTTGTGCAAATATGAATCTTGTAATCTTAAGATTGTTTTTACAATGATGGCCAGGATGATCACCCTCCACTTCCCAATGCGCTTTATACTGATACCCAGGAGAAGAATCTCCTGCTCAAGCAAATGCAACCTCCCTCAAAGGTTGAGAAGGATGCTGAAGTCTGGATTGAAGCGATGGACGATTATTTCTCTGCCCACCGGTACTAGAGTAGCAAATCACTCTATGCTTGCACGGTTTCGCCTCATCGGAGATGCTAAACTCTGGTGGAAACAGTGGTGCCGACAAGGAAGTCACCGAGCATTCTCAAATGTGGGAAGACATCAAGTAGGAAGTGAAGGAAAGATGAATGAGTTTTTTAGTCTTAGGCAGTGCAGCTTAACTCCTGAGGACTACTATTCCAAATTTATCACTCTTCAGAAGTATGCCCCAGCTATGACTACTTCCCAGCAAGTGGCTCGTTTCTGCCAAGGGTTAAATGAACCCTTAGATTCCCACCTTGAAGCAATGAGGCCAAGCATATTACAGGATGCTCTCATACGAGCAAAGCCCCTTGTGAAAGAAATGAGGACTGACAAACCTAAGCATGAAAAGAGATCTTACCCTGAGGCGAATCCTAAAGATCAACCCTACAAGAAACCCCAACAGAATTTTCCCTACTACAATAGAGGGCGACAAAGGCAACTCTTTTGTCCCCCGCTCGTATACTGCTTCTTCCAGAGAAGGCCCTCTATGTTTTGAGTGCAATGAGACGGGACACTTTAGAGCCAACTGTCCCAAGATGGCAACATCATTTCCCCAAGGTAGCAAAGGAAATCAAGGCCATGGAACCCCTATCCAACCAAGTTGCAAGAGGCAGTGGGCGTGGCAGAGGCCGCGGAGGAGCAGTTGCTAGGACCGCCTATATTATAAGTGAAGAACCGACCTTGGAAATGGCTGAAGAAGAGTGCGCCACCGTCAATACGGCAGTAGAACACCAAGGTCCAAATAAACAATTTGGTGTAATCCAAACCCCAGCCACTCATCACGGTAAGCCATTTCAGCTTTTGATTGATTGTGGCGATACCCATTCATTTCTTTCTCTTGCAAAAATTAAACTTGGGTCAAAAAACAACTAGAAGAATGATTGTAGAGTTAGCCAGTGGGAAAGAAGTAGTATCTCGCCACTCTATAGGAAACCTTGATTTTGAGCTGGGTAATGAGCAAACTCATGGCCACTTTAGAGTCTTGCCATTAGGAATTTATGATGGAATCCTTGGGATGTATTGGTTAATTGCAAATAAAGCTAGCATTCATTATAACCAGGGGAGTATCACTTTTGAAAATGAGCATGGCCAAGTAATATCTGTTCAAGGGTAACAAGAAAACCTAAATCTAGGGTAGTCAAGGCAAAACATCTTGTCAAGGGAACACGTAAGGGTCAGCAAGTTTTCTTAGTCAAGCTCAACAAAGCCATTGAACCTAGTAAGGAGACAGAACCCTCTTGGCTCCAAGAATTCTCTGACATCTTCCCTAATGAGCTTACAGGGCTACCGCCTCCTCGAGAAGTTGATCATGAAATCGAGGTGATCCCCAGAGCCTAACCCATCTCAAAAACGCCCTATAAAATGTCCCTTCTTGAAGCCATTGAACTTAAGGAGCAACTTTCCCAACTCATTGAGCAAGGATTCATACGTCCCAATAGCTCTCCTTGGGGGGCACCTGTTCTTTTCCAAAAAAAGGAGGACGGAACTCTCTGCCTCTGCATAGATTATCGAGGGCTAAATCAAGTCACTGTCAAGAATTAGTATCCTATCCCTCGCATCGACGAACTTCTTGACAGGCTTCATGGGGCCAAAGTCTTCTCAAAAATAGATTTAAGGTTTGGTTACTATCAGATGAAAGTCAAGGAAGTAAATATACCCAAGACAGCCTTCAATACCTATTATGGCCACTATGAGTTTACTGTAATGTCATTCGGGTTAACCAATGCTCCTGCAATCTTCAACCTTCTAATGCAAGATATAGTCCGTCCTTACTTGGATGAATTTGTGCTTGTTTTCTTTGATGACATCTTAATCTACTCCAAATCAATGGAAGAGCATAAGGAGCATGTGCGTAGAGTTTTGCAATTGTTGTGTAGACACAAACTCTATGCCAAGAAGAGCAAATGTACCTTCTTTACTCATCAAATTGAGTATCTTGGATTCATCGTCTCCAAAGATGGCATTTCAGTAGACCCCGCCAAGGTCAAGGATATTCTGGAGTGGCCACCCCCTAAATCAGTTCGTGAAGTTCGTGGGTTTTTGGGAATCACGGGATGGTATAGGATTTTTATCAAAGATTATGCCTTGGTAGCTGCACCTTTGACGGATCTTCTTAAGAAGGATTGCAAAATAGTGTGGCTGCCAATCCATCAAAACAGTTTTGATCAGCTCAAGGTCATTATTACTTCAGTCCTGAAACTTCCCGATTTCACCAAGTAATTTGAAGTGGTTACTGATGCTAGTAGTCTAGCACTTGGTGGTGTCTTCGGCCAAGAAGGAAGGTCAGTCGCTTATACTTCCCGCAAGCTAAAGCAATATGAAGCAAATTATGCCACCCATGATTTGGAGCTCTTAGCAATTGTTCATTGCCTCAAATTATGGAGACATTATCTCTTGGGGGACCAATTCCAGCTTGTAACTGGCCACAAAAGTCTAAAGTGGATCTTCACCCAGCCTAACCTCAACATGCGGCAAAGGAGATGGATTGAAATTCTACAAGAATATGACTTCGACATCAAATTCTGCCCTGGGAAAGATAATGTGGTAGTAGATGCACTTAGCCGCAAATCTTTCTTGAGTGCAATTTCAATGCCAAATAATCCCATACTGGTCAAGGTGGAAGAAGTCTCATCTCATGATCCAGATTATCAGAGGATGATGAAATTAGTAGAAGAAGGGGGAAATTCAGAGAAAGAGAAGAATCTAATCAAGGGATACTCCACTCATGAAGGAAGCCTCTACTTCAATTCACAGGCTATGTATCCCTAAGGATCCTGCCTTAAAGAAACTAATCCTCCATGAAGCTCATGATAGTCCTACTGTAAGAAACCCAGGCTATGCAAAAACATTAAATGCCGTAAGAAGGAGCTTTCATTGGGCAGGTTTTAAAAATGATGTCCTTTGGTACTTGAAGCAATGTCTCTCATGCCAAAGGATCAAAGCTAAAAGGGTCAAGATGCCTGGAAAACTTCAACCCTTGGATATTCCCCAAATGAAGTGGGAGTGCATTAATATGGATTTTGTCACAAGTCTCCCCACTGTTCAAGGAGGATATGACTCCATTCTGGTAGTAGTGGACTTACTTACCAAAGTAGCTCACCTTATACCAGCGAAGAAGACCTTCAAAACTTCTAATGTTGCTCGAATATTCATCAAGGAAGTCCTCAAACTTCATGGTCTCCCAAAAAGGATAATAAGTGACCGAGATTCTGACTTCACTTCAAAGTTCTGGCAGTCCTTATTTCAAGCCCTGGGAACTCAACTTTGCTTTAGCACAGCTTATCATCCAGAGACCGATGGCCAGACTAAGAGAGTCAATCAAGTAATTGAAGACATTCTCAGAGCATATTGTGGATGGGAACTAAGAAGGTGGATTCAATACCTTCCTCTGGTAGAATTTGCCTACAATGCATCTTATCATCAGAGCATAGGAATGTCACCATTCAAAGCACTCTATGGGCAAGCATGCTTGTCTCCTCTAAATTTCTCTGATCTGACCATAAGAGTTGAGGCATCTAGAAAAATGCTCGAAGAGATGGAGGAACAAACCAAGGCAATCTAAAAGGATATTAAAGCTGCCCAAGATGGACAAAAGCATTATGGTATCCTGACTACCCGTATATACCGAGGGTATAACTACAGCTCTTTACCGGCAGTATATAGGAGTAAATCTAAGACTTGAAATTATAAGCATTAATGCTATCCAGTTGATGAATTCGAATGTGGTTGATATGATTTTTAATTCTGTTTGGGAACTGATGAATTGATTTGGATTTTGATTGAAAAATGATGATCCCTGAAAATGGGTTGAAATGTAATAAGCTAAGTGAAATCAATGTGGATGATTGAGACGAGTCCCTGTGATGATAAATGATGATAATGATTTCAACAAATCACTATGAGATTAGTGGATTGTGCTGTCAAATTGCTGCTGTTAATACTTGACACGGTAGATCAAGTTAAGGGATGACAAATTGAGAACTTGCTTAACTGAAATTTCCGTGGAGGAATGTTCAGAAGGAAATTTTTCGGTCTAATGGACCATTATCGTGTTAAAGATATGAATGATATGATCTGAATGAATTGTTATTCAATGATGAGTTCTATATAAGGGATATTTATTCCCGTATTCTGTTGGGTTGACCAGAATATAAGGATCCCCAGAATAAATTGGATCTTAAGAAAAAGAGTTGTCCTCTACTTTGCGAGATGAGGACATCTCGCACTTTTTTAAGTGGGGTAGAATGTAAGATTCCTTCCCCAGCCTTCGAGGTATGCAAGAGTAAGAATCTCCCTTTTCTGATCTTATAATTATTCTCTCTCTAAAATAAAAGAAAGATTCTGTTTAAAAAAGGAAGACCCTTTCCCCAGAATACTCCTCAGGAGTCCCACCTGTTTTAAGGATTCAGAACGATGAGTTCAGAAGTGAGAATCGGTGTTTTGGGTGCCAAGGTTTTTGGTCACCAGTTAAAAGACTGCCCGACTCCTGCCATGCCAAGAGCACAGGGAAGTCAAGAACCCCGAATTCAGAGACCGATTCCTTCATACCAATCTAATCAGGGTTTGTCTAGGACAAGATTGCTTAACTCCATTAACTAGGTCTGACCCATTGATTAGGATCGAGATGTCCAGACAAATGCTTGACGACATGGAGCAGCAGATGCAGGCAATTCATAAAGATATAAAAGCTGCCCAGGATCGACAGAAGCAGTATGCAGATAAGAAGAGGACAATCAGAAAATTCAAAGAAGTAGATATGGTCTTCATTCGAGTACGGCCCAAAAGAAGTTCTATATCTCTTGGGAAGTATAAAAAGTTATCCCCCGGATATTGTGGACCATATCTGATTTCATTGAAAGTAGGTGACTTAACCTACGAGCTTCTTTTAACTCCTCATCTCAAAGTTCATAATGTATTTCATGTAAGCCTTCTAAAGAAAAATGTGCCAAACCCAATTCATCAAAAGGTGGTAAAACTTCAGTGGCAAGATACCCTGTTGGCTTCTAGGTTACGCTAGTTCCTTCTTTTATATAAGTTGTAACTCTTAAATGGAGTACATGCGTGGGGTAGTATCAAACTTGTATAGAAATTGTTTTATTAGATTTAAAGATCAAAATAGCCGATTAGTTGGGGAGGTGATAGATGCTGTACATAGTCGGTACCCCAATCCCCCACATGTGACATTCTCGGATGTATGGGGAAGGAGGCGAATAAGGGAGATCTTAAGTAATAAAAGATCTCACCTTAAGAAACTCGCGTACGATGATGGGCTAAATGTAGCTGCGGGTGGCTATCCTGCCGAGAAACCTGCCACTGCGCACAAACGCGAGTGGAAGGAGACAAAGAAACGAGCAGAGGGTGGCGTGAAGAGAGTAGGCAGCATGTGGAGGCACGACGGATCCAGATGGAGACCATTGGATCTTCGCATTTCAGATCTAGTGGCGTCGAGTCATGGGAGGCAGAGTTCGTAAGTATCTTGCCACTTTATTTGATTGTTTACTTAATTCATTGATTCTATGATTGTTTTAATCTTACAAATTGTGTTGATTATGATACAGCGAGACGAGTTACGGGGAGGAAGCCCACAGCCCACGATACTGGGTATGCTCGTCGGCATAGCAGACGTGACACATGGGCCCTCTTCAGAGCCAAGGGGTGTATTACGGATGCACAGTTTGAGATGGCCATGAGACCATACGGTCGATAGGTACTTGAAAACTCTAAACGAATGATTTTGGTTTATTGAATTACATATATATATATACTTATATACTATATATTGTCGCTCGTAGTAATCTTACTTCCATCGATCCCCTTTCTTTCTTAATCTCCTTTATGGCTTGGTAGCAGGAATTGGTTTTATCCATAATGATTTCTCACCTTCAAGATGCAAGCGAGTCTGTGAAGAAGGATTTTATAGAACTGTATGAGCGCTCACTTTTCCCTCACTTGGGAACTTTTGTAGCTCAGACCAAATGGCGGACCTATCAAGACATAACTAGGGTAACACCATGGGGTCAGCAGCACTTTCGTAACAATGTCCGCTTGACTATGGTTATTGAAGCTTTGGGTTTGGGTCCCCGATACTATTGCGTGATGAGATCAAGGCATGTTGGGTTTTCTGAGCGGGTCTTCTTACTAGCGTGTTTTCTTCCTCATCAGAAGATATGCCTTTATCCCGTTTTTGGCTTGCCTCTCAGAGGTCCTTTTAATAGGTCACCTCATACCAGTGAGATAGGTGCTGCAATAACTGGCCAAATTATTCGCATAGATGAGTTACCTTATACGTGTGCAGCTTGTGAGTGTTGCTTTTGTGACCATATGATGGACGGGCTTATGGAATTGTAAAAAGTTCTTCTATCTTGCTGTATATGTTCCAAGAGTGAATAAAGTTGAAATCTTTGTTCTTGTCTTAAGTCTTGCTCTCTTTGAGACTTCTTGGTGGTTAATCTTAATTAAATTTTCTCTTAGTCTCATATTCGTGCATCTTGCGAAATTATCCCCAGTTTGCGAGATGAGGATATCTCGCATTTTTCAAGTGGGAAAGAATGTAAGATTCCTCCCCAGCCTCTCAAGATGTCCAACATCTTCTCATGTAATTAAATTCCTCTTCAGAAATATAAAAGACCTTGTTTCTAACCATTTTAACATAGAGAGAGAAAATATTCTAGAGAGAGAATAAAAATATTTTTGATATATTTGGATAGAAAAATATCTCATCTTATTAAAATGAATTCCCCTGAAACAGAAATTCAGAAAGAACTTTCCAATGTGCAATTGGAATTAATTGGAAATGGGTATAAAGGACCTTAGCCTAAGGGTCTAGATTTTCAGAAATTTTTGGATTATGGTCCAATTAAGGTTCCTATGGGCCAATAAGATCAATCCATGTGTGGGGAGGAGATAAATCCATGTGTGGGGAGGAGATAAATCGAATTTTGTAAAAGAAGATACCCAAAAATGAGTAAATGCTCACATAAGATGAAGAGTTGACTATGTACAAGGTTTATTAGTAAGAAACTATGAGCAATATTAAAAATATGAGATATTTTGGGTATAATGATTCTATTTTGACACATATGTAAGGAAGGAGAGTCCCTTCAATGCTCACATAAGATGAAGAGTTGAATATGTACAAGGTTTATTAGTAAGAAACTATGAGTAATATCAAAATATAAGATATTTTGGGTATAATGATTCCATTTTTGACACATATGTAAGGAAGGGGAGGGCCTTCAATGAGGCACCTAATTCACATACTTGATTGAGTTATAAACTCATAAAAATTGAGATATTTCATCTCTCCTCTCTCCTCATTCAAGTCTAGTTCCAAAAAGTTAGCTTAACTGACCTAAAAATGGTCAAAAATTGATCACCAAACTGATTTGGAAAATTCTAGAATCAATTTGTTTGGTTAGGAGCTCAATTTTTCCTATAAATAGAAGCCTCCCCCTTTGTTGAAAAAGAATAGTGTTTTATGCACTGTTACTCTACTCCACCCAAGCCAAGAACTATGAATTCATTAATAATTCACTAGTTTTTGACATTTTCCTCTTCCAAAGATTGGTGGCCACTCTTGCCCCCAACAAGAGTTGAACCCTCAAACCATCAAGTCAAAGGAAAGCTATCAAAGTCATTAGTAAGTTGGTGATTCTCTTTTTTTTTTCACTTATTTTATGGATTTTATGATTTTAAATGGTAATAACAAAATTTTTGAGTCTCGATTTACGGATCCATCAGTCCAGCCTAACCCCATCTCTAGTCCCATGGGTTAGCCAACCGCCCAACCACTGTAGTGATGGGATCCAATTAGAATTTGGTTAGGTTTTGTCCCGGGTACGAAGGAAAAGAGTTCCAAGGTCCCCTAGCCGGAAGTTCATGCAAAAATAAAACTAGTCACACCACTTACACACCCAATATGAAATTGCCTTTTCACAGATTCAACCAGTTTTAAAACAATCCTTTAATAAAACCATAGTATCACTGATCACCATCTTCCAATTTTTCCGGTTGATTCCTAATTTTCCCATCATTCCTTCATTAGAGTATCTATGGCATCATTGGCAACTAGGACGCTCACCACCTGTCCACTCAGGGGCCGTTTCCTAGTTCCTAGCCCATAATACTCGACAATATAATCACTTATCAAGATGGACTCTCGTTGAAGATCAGCAAGATCAACCAACAGATCCATATAAAGAGCCATGGACTCATCCGTTGTTGAGGACCAGCAAGGTCAGTCAACCAGATCCATGCCCGGTTTCAGAAAACAACTCTTACTCCTTGTTCCAATATCTTCCTTGACGCACGCGTGGGTATCCTGGGCGACCCAGAGCCCGAGCACCGTATGGTCAGCACCCTCTAGGATCCTTCGCAAGTGACCTAGCGCTTCACTCATAGGCCGCTTCCTTGGCCCCTCATCCACCGTACACCGGAAGCTCACCATTTTAATCGCACCGAGGCTGGTCAAGACCTCGGCCGACCTTGCTACGCGAGACGTCCTTCATTGACTCTCCGTCAGCAGTTGCAACTTTATCAGTTAGGTCTCCACGACCTTAATCACAAGATGGTCAAAATGCTTTTCCAGCATTCTTGACATAAAACACTCATTTACAAACAGCATATACAAACAGTCACAAAATACAGTTTCTATATTAACTCTCATTTTTCCACATTATCCCTCATCAATCCACATTGCTTATTCCACATTCCAGTTATATGTGTACTCATCCCATCACATCATTTTCCATCTCATCACTTCAGCTTCCTTCACATCACATATCATATATTCACATCCATACATATATCCACATCTACATCCATACATCCATACATATATCCACATCCACATCCATACATCCACATCTACATCCATGCATCTATTTTCACATCCACATCTACATGCACATTCCTGCATCCTCATCCATACATCCACATCTACATGCACATTCACATCCATACATCCACATCTATATGCTTACATTCACATCTACATGCATACATCCACATCCCATCCATGCATCTATATCGACATCCTCATTTACATCCATACATCCACATTCACACTCCATACATCCATACATACACATCCACATTTACATCCATATTCACCCTATCACAACCCATATACATCTTATCCCATCACATACACGTCTTACCTCATCCCATACACATCCTATCACTTCTTACCTCATCTTATCACAACCCAAACATCTTATCCCATCACATACACTTCTTACCTCATCCCATACACATCCTATCACTTCTTGACTCATCTTATCACATCCTAACTCATCTCTTATGCATACCTCTATGCATGAAATTCAATTATGCTAAAAGTAACTCTTTTATAATAAAATATTTATCTCTTATGCATACCTCTATGCATGAATTTCAATTATGCTAAAAGTAACTCTTTTATAATAAAATATTCATCTCTTATGCATACCTCTGCATGAATTTCAATTATGCTAAAAGTAACTCTTTTATAATAAAATATTCATCTCTTATGCATACCTCTATGCATGAAACTCAACTATGCTAAAAGTAGCTCTTTTATAATAAAATATTCATCTCTTATGCATACCTCTATGCATGAATTTAAATTATGCTAAAAGTAACTCTTTTAAAATAAAATATTCATCTCTTATGCATACCTCTATGCATGAATTTCAATTATGCTAAAAGTAACTCTTTTATAATAAAATATTCATCTCTTATGCATACCTCTATGCATGAATTTCAATTATGCTAAAAGTAACTCTTTTATAATAAAATATTCATCTCTTATGCATACCTCTATGCATGAAATTCAATTATGCTAAAAGTAATACTTTTATAATAAAATATTTATCTTTTATGCATGCCTCTATGCACAAAATTTAATTATGCTAAAAGTAACGCTTTTATAATAAAATATTCATCTTTTATGTATACCTCTTATGCATAAAATTCAATTATGTTAAAAGTAACACTTTTATAATAAAATATTAATCTTTTATGCATACCTCTATGCATAAAATTTAATTATGTTAAAAGTAACACTTTTATAATAAAATATTCATCTTTTATGCATACCTCTATGCATAAAATTCAATTATGTTAAAAGTAACACTTTTATAATAAAATATTTATCTTTTATGCATAATATAAAAATTTAATTTTTCCATGATTACTATGAAATTCTTTCAATTAATCTAGGATGATAATTCCTAGAATATGGTAGGAAATTCTCTTTTCATGCTTTGAATGAAATTATTTTATGTGTAAATTTTTATAAAATTCTGCCATAGCTCCGCTACTATAACTAATTAATCTCAATTATTTTAAAAGATAGGTTATCTTTAAGGAAATGATTAGAATGATCCCTAATAGGATCATTAACCCTTAATGGATTAAATAAAAAATAAGCATAGATTTAAAAAATCATTAATTTATTCTTAAGCATAGATTAATCTTGGATTAAGGAAAAGCTTTATGAAAAGCTTCCTTTGGATTAAGAATGGGTCATGAGTATGACTATTTCTTAAGTGAGAGAGAAAAAACCATTAGAATTAAACATAAATGGAAATTTATGTAATTTCTTACTATCATTAATCAATTAACTTTAATAGCATTCAAAAAACCATACCAATTAAGCTTCTCAAGCTTGAGAGGGGTTGAGAAGAGAGAAACATTGAGAAATTATAGAAAAGATCAAAATTCACCATACTTACCTTACAATTTGCTTGATTCTTTACTCACGGTAGAGGCCCCCAACCAATCAATTGGTTTAGTATGTTGATGGAGCCACCAATGGGAATTGAAGAAAGAGAGAAGTGTCAAAAACTAGTGAATTATTAAAGAATTCACAGTTCTTGGCCTAGGTGGAATAGAGTAACAATGTATAAGACACTATATTTTTTTCAACAAGGGGAGGCTTCTATTTATAGGAAAAATTGAGCTCCTAACCAAACAAACTGATTCTAGAATTTTCCAAGTCAATTTGGTAACTTTTTGACCATTTTTAGGTCAGTTAAGCTAAATTTTTGGAACTAGACTTGAATGAGGAGAGAGGAGAGATGAAATATCTCAATTTTTATGAGTTTAAAACTCATTCAAGCATGTGAAATATGCACCTCCTTTAAAGAACTCCCCTTCCTTACATATGTGTCAAAATGGAATCATTATACCCAAAATATCTCATATTTTTAATATTGCTCATAGTTTTTTACTAATAAACCTTGTACATTTTCAACTCTTCATCTTATGTGAAATATGCACCTCCTTTAAAGAACTCCCCTTCCTTACATATGTGTCGAAATGGAATCATTATACCCAAAATATCTCATATTTTTAATATTGCTCATAGTTTTTTACTAATAAACCTTGTACATTTTCAACTCTTCATCTTATGTGAGCATTTACTCATTTTTGGATACCCAAAATATCTCATATTTTTAATATTGCTCAGTAGAGTAACAAAGCATAAGAGACTATATATTTTGGCTTAGGTGGAGTAGAGTAACAAAGCATAAGAGACTATCTAATTTGGCTTAGGTGGAGTAGAGTAACAAGCATAAGAGACTATATATTTTGGCTTAGGTGGAGTAGAGTAACAAAGCATAAGAGACTATGTTTTTTTCAACAAGGGGAGGCTTCTATTTATAGGAAAATTTGAGCTCCTAACCAAACAAACTGATTCTAGAATTTTCCAAGTCAGTTTGGTCACTTTTTGACCATTTTTAGGTCAATTAAGCTAACTTTTTGGAACTAGACTTGAATGAGGAGAGAGGAGAGATGAAATATCTTAATTTTTTATGAGTTTAAAACTCATTCAAGCATGTGAAATATGCACCTCCTTTAAAGAATTCCCCTTCCTTACATATGTGTCATAATGGAATCATTTTAATATTGCTCATAGTTTTTTTACTAATAAGCCTTGTACATTTTCAACTCTTCATCTTATGTGAGCATTTAAGGGACTCCCCTTCCTTACATATGTGTCATAATAAAATCATTATTCCCAAAATATCTCATATTTTTAATATTGCTCATAGTTTTTTATTAATAACCCTTGTACATTTTCAACTCTTCATCTTATGTGAAATATGCACCTCCTTTAAAGAACTCTCCTTCCTTACATATGTGTCATAATGGAATCATTTTAATACTGCTCATAGTTTTTTACTAAAAAACCTTGTACATTTTCAACTCTTCATCTTATGTGAGCATTTAAGGGACTCCCCCTTCCTTACATATGTGTCATAATAAAATCATTATTCCCAAAATATCTCATATTTTTAATATTGCTCATAGTTTTTTACTAATAAACCTTGTACATTTTCAACTCTTCACCTCATGTGAGCATTTACTCATTTTTGGGTATTTTCTTTTTACAATTTGGATTTATCTCCTCCCTACACATGGATTGATGCTATTGGCCCATAGGAACCTTAATTGGACCATAGTCTAAAGATTTCTAAAAATCTAGACCCTTAGGCTAAGGTTCTTTATAGCTATTTCCAATTAATTCCAATTGCACATTGAAAAATTCTTTTTAAATTTCTGTTTCAGGGGAACTCATCTGAATTATAAGAGATATTTTTCTATCCAAAAATATTCAAAATCTAAATATTCTCTCTCTAGAATATTTTCTCTCTCTAGGTTAAAACAGCCACAACAAGATCTCTTATATTTTAGAAAAGGAATTGATTACAGGGAAATATACTAGACATCAAAAAGGGGTTGGGAGAGGAATCTTACATTCTACCCCACTTAAAAAACGCGAGATGTCCTCATCTCGCAACTTGGAATAATTTCGCAAGATGCACGAATATGAGACTTAGAGAAAAATTTTAATCACGATTAACCACCAAGAAAAGTCTTAAAGAGAGCAAGATTCAAAATAAGAACAAGATTTAAACTTTATTCATTCACGGGACTTATACAGTAAAGATAGAAGAACTCTTTACACTTCCATAAGCCCGTCCATTATATGGTCACAAAAGCAATCCTCACAAGCTGCACAAGTATAGGGTAACTCATCTATGGGAATGATTCTGCTGGTTATTGCCGCACCTATCTCAGTGGTATGAGGTGATCTAACAAAAGGACCTCTGAGAGGCAAGCCAAAAACGGGATAAAGGCATATCTTCTCATGAGGAAGAAAACTCGCCAGTAAGAAGACCCGCTCAAAAAACCCAAGATGCCTTGATCTCATGACGCAGTAGAATCGGGGACCCAAACCCAAAGCTTCAATAACCATGGCCAAGCGGACATTGTTACGAAAGTGCTGTTGACCCCAGGGTGTTACCCTAGTTATGTTTTGATAGGTCCGCCATTTGGTCTGCGCTACAGAAGTTCCTAGGTGAGGAAAAAGTGAGCGCTCATACTGTTCTATAAAGTCTTTCTTCACAGATTCTCTTGCGTCTTGAAGGTGAGAAATCATCAGGGATAAAACTAATTCCTGTTGCCAGGCCGCCATGAAGGAGATTAAGAAAGAAAGGAGATTGATGGGAGTAAGATTACTGTGAGCGGCAAGTAAAAGTTACGACTTATATAAAGGGAGGAGCTAGCGTATCCTAGAAGCCAACAGTAAATGAAACAATCATTTACAAACAGCATTTACAAACAGTATTTACAAATAGTTTACAACACAATTTCTATTTTAACTTTCATTTTTCCACATTATCCCTCATCAATCTACATTACTTATTCCATATTCCATTTATATGTATACTCATCCCATCACATCATTTCTATCTCATCACTTCAGATTCCCTCACATCGCATATTGTATATTCACATCCATACATCCACATCTATATGCGTACATTCACAAGTCCCTGTTCCAACCGAGCAACGGATTCGGGGTACTGGCAGCGGAAGTAGCGCTTCTCGCGCGGGACAGGGGTCCCACACTCGGGGCCTCGCCCACGGATATCCGGATAAGAGACTAATCCGTCGGTTGTTTCAAAACCGAACCCGGAAAAACTTCCTTTACCGGAAAGCACGGGCGATTCCACCAGGATAACTTTTTACTCTAACGTAGTCAAGATCATTTCTGATCGAGATGATCCGATTACATCTATAAGATACTTAGTCAGTTCAAGGAAGAAACTTGCACTTGGATCATTGGGATCAACGCTTTTTTCCCCATTCAAGAGGCACAGCCGTTGATTCCTATCCATAGAACAGTTTCTGTCCGGGATTTATTATTATTTTTTTCTATCGTAAAAACAAAAGTTTGAGTCTCGATTTACGGATCCATCAGTCCAGCCTAACCCCATCCAATCCCATGGGTTAGCCAACCGCCCAACCACTGTAGTGATGGGATCCAATTAAAAATTTGGTTAGGTTTTGTCCCGGGTACCAAGGAAAAGAGTTCCAAGGCCCCCTAGCCGGATGTTCATGCAAAATAAAACTAGTCACACCACTCACACACCCAATATGAAATTGCCTTTTTCAACCAGATTCAACCAGTTTAAAACAATCCTTTAATAAAACCATAGTATCATTGATCACCATCTTCCAATTTATCCAATTGATTCTTAATTTTCCATCATTCCTTCATCAGAGTATCTATGGCATCATTGGCAACTAGAACGCTCAGGAGCCGTTTCGATAGTTCCTAGCCCATAATACTTGGCAATATAATCACTTAACAAGATGGACTCTCGTTGAAGATCAGCAAGATCAACCAACAGATCCATATAAGGAGCCATGGACTCATCCATTGAAGACCAGCAAGGTCAATCAACCAGATCCATGCTCGATTTCAGAAAACAACTCCAACTCTGTTCCAATATCTTTCTCGACGCACGCGTGGGTATCCTAGGCAACCCAGAGCCCGAGCACCCTCTAGGATCCTTCGCAGGTAACCTAGCGCTTGACGCATAGGCCGCTTCCTTGGCCCCTCATCCACCGTACCGGAAGCTCACCATTTTAATCGCACCGAGGCTGGTCAAGACCTCGGCCGACCTTGCTACGCGAGACGTCCTTCATTGACTCCCCGTCAGCAGTTGCAACTTTACCATCACGACTTTAATCACAAGACGGTCAAAATGCTCCCCCCAGCATTCTTGACATGAAACAATCATTTACAAACAGCATTTACAAACAGTATTTACAAATAGTTTACAACACAATTTCTATTTTAACTTTCATTTTTCCACATTATCTCTCATCAATCTACATTACTTATTCCATATTCCATTTATATGTATACTCATCCCATCACATCATTTCTATCTCATCACTTCAGATTCCCTCACATCGCATATTGTATATTCACATCCATACATCCACATCTATATGCGTACATTCACATCTACATTCACATCGCATATTGTATATTCACATCCATACATCCACATCTATATGCGTACATTCACATCTACATGCATATATCTACATCTCTATGCATACATCCACATCCACATTCACATTCACCTCCATACATCTACATCTACATGCATACATCCACATCTCCATTCACATCTACATCTATACATCTACATCTACATGCATCCATCCACCTCCACATCCACATCTACATCTATACATCTACATCTACATGCATACATCCATATCTCCATTCCCATCTACATATATACATCTACATCTACATGCATCCATCTACCTCCACATCCACATCTACATCTATACATCTACATCTACATGTATACATCCACATCCACATCTATACATCTACATCTACATGCATACATCCACATCTCCATTCACATCTACATCTATACATCTACATCTACATGCATCCATCCACCTCCACATCCACATCTACATCTATACATCTACATCTACATGCAAACATCCACATCTCCATGCATAATAAAATTCTTTTAATTAATCTAGGATGATAGTTCCTAGAATATGGTAGGAAGTCCTCTTTTTATGCTTTGAATGAATTTATTTTATGCGTGATTTCTATAAAAATTTTGCCATAGCTCCGCTACTATGACTGATAAATCTCAATTTTTTTTTCTAAGGGATAAAGCTCATTATTAAAGAATTAATTAGAATGGTCTCTAATTGGATCATCAATCCATAATGGTCTCTAATTTGATCATTAAGAAAACTATTAGAACGGTCTCTAATTGGGTCATCAATCCATAATGGATTGAATCATCAATGGGCATAAACTAAAAGCATAGCAAAAAGCCATTAATTTGGCCTCAAGCATAGCTTAATCTTGGATTAAGGAAAAGCTTTATGAAAAGCTTCATTTGGATTGAGAATGGGTCATGAGTATGACCATTTCTTGAGTGAGAGAGAGAAATTATAAAAACCATTAGAATTTAAATATAAGTGAAAATTAACTTCTATAGCATTTATTAAATTATGTAACTCTTCACTACTATTCACCAATTAACTTCAATAGCATTAAAAAAAACCATACCGATTAAACTTCTCAAGCTTGAGAGGGGTTGAGAAGAGAGAATCATTGAGTAATTATAGAAAAGATCAAAATTCAATATACTTACCTTATAATTTGCTCGATTCTTTATTCACGGTAGAGGCCCCCAACCAATCAATTGGTTTAGTATGTTGATGGAGCTACCAATGGGGATTGAAGAAAGAGAGAAGTATCAAAAACTAGTGAATTATTAAAGAATTCACAGCTCTTCGCTTAGGTAGAGTAGAGTAACAAGGCATAAGACACTATATATTTTAGCTTAGGTGGAGTAGAGTAACAAAGCATAAGACACTATCTAATTTGGCTTAGGTGGAGTAGAGTAACAAAGCATAAGACTCTATCTAATTTGGCTTAGGTGGAGTAGAGTAACAAGCATAAGAGACTATATATTTTGGCTTAGGTGGAGTAGAGTAACAAAGCATAAGAGACTATCTAATTTGGCTTAGGTGGAGTAGAGTAACAAGCATAAGAGACTATATATTTTGGCTTAGGTGGAGTAGAGTAACAAAGCATAAGAGACTATATATTTTGGCTTAGGTGGAGTAGAGTAACAAAGCATAAGAGACTATCTAATTTGGCTTAGGTGGAGTAGAGTAACAAGCATAAGAGACTTTACATTTTGGCTTAGGTGGAGTAGAGTAACAAAGCATAAGAGACTATGTTTTTTTCAACAAGGGGAGGCTTCTATTTATAGGAAAATTTGAGCTCCTAACCAAACAAACTGATTCTAGAATTTTTCAAGTCAGTTTGGTCACTTTTTGACCATTTTTAGGTCAATTAAGCTAACTTTTTGGAACTAGACTTGAATGAGGAGAGAGGAGAGATGAAATATCTTAATTTTTTATGAGTTTAAAACTCATTCAAGCATGTGAAATATGCACCTCCTTTAAAGAATTCCCCTTCCTTACATATGTGTCATAATGGAATCATTTTAATATTGCTCATAGTTTTTTTACTAATAAGCCTTGTACATTTTCAACTCTTCATCTTATGTGAGCATTTAAGGGACTCCCCTTCCTTACATATGTGCCATAATAAAATCATTATTCCCAAAATATCTCATATTTTTAATATTGCTCATAGTTTTTTATTAATAACCCTTGTACATTTTCAACTCTTCATCTTATGTGAAATATGCACCTCCTTTAAAGAACTCTCCTTCCTTACATATGTGTCATAATGGAATCATTTTAATACTGCTCATAGTTTTTTACTAAAAAACCTTGTACATTTTCAACTCTTCATCTTATGTGAGCATTTAAGGGACTCCCCCTTCCTTACATATGTGTCATAATAAAATCATTATTCCCAAAATATCTCATATTTTTAATATTGCTCATAGTTTTTTACTAATAAACCTTGTACATTTTCAACTCTTCACCTCATGTGAGCATTTACTCATTTTTGGGTATTTTCTTTTTACAATTTGGATTTATCTCCTCCCTACACATGGATTGATGCTATTGGCCCATAGGAACCTTAATTGGACCATAGTCTAAAGATTTCTAAAAATCTAGACCCTTAGGCTAAGGTTCTTTATAGCTATTTCCAATTAATTCCAATTGCACATTGGAAAATTCTTTTTAAATTTCTGTTTCAGGGGAACTCATCTGAATTATAAGAGATATTTTTCTATCCAAAAATATTCAAAATCTGAATATTCTCTCTCTAGAATATTTTCTCTCTCTAGGTTAAAACAGCCACAACAAGATCTCTTATATTGTAGAAAAGGAATTGATTACAGGGAAATATACTAGACATCAAAAAGGGGTTGGGAGAGGAATCTTACATTCTACCCCACTTAAAAAACGCGAGATGTCCTCATCTCGCAACTTGGAATAATTTCGCAAGATGCACGAATATGAGACTTAGAGAAAAATTTTAATCACGATTAACCACCAAGAAAAGTCTTAAAGAGAGCAAGATTCAAAATAAGAACAAGATTTAAACTTTATTCATTCACGGGACTTATACAGTAAAGATAGAAGAACTCTTTACACTTCCATAAGCCCGTCCATCATATGGTCACAAAAGCAGTCCTCACAAGCTGCACAAGTATAGGGTAACTCATCTATGGGAATGATTCTGCTGGTTATTGCCGCACCTATCTCAGTGGTATGAGGTGATCTAACAAAAGGACCTCTGAGAGGCAAGCCAAAAACGGGATAAAGGCATATCTTCTCATGAGGAAGAAAACTCGCCAGTAAGAAGACTCGCTCAGAAAACCCAAGATGCCTTGATCTCATGACGCAGTAGAATCGGGGACCCAAACCCAAAGCTTCAATAACCATGGCCAAGCGGACATTGTTACGAAAGTGCTGTTGACCCCAGGGTGTTACCCTAGTTATGTTTTGATAGGTCCGCCATTTGGTCTGCGCTACAGAAGTTCCTAGGTGAGGAAAAAGTGAGCGCTCATACTGTTCTATAAAGTCTTTCTTCACAGATTCTCTTGCGTCTTGAAGGTGAGAAATCATCAGGGATAAAACTAATTCCTGTTGCCAGGCCGCCATGAAGGAGATTAAGAAAGAAAGGAGATTGATGGGAGTAAGATTACTGTGAGCGGCAAGTAAAAGTTACGACTTATATAAAGGGAGGAGCTAGCGTATCCTAGAAGCCAACGGTAACTTGCCACTGAAGTTTTACCGTCTTTCCATGATTTGGGTTTGGCACATTTTTCTATAGAAGGTATTAAGAATTTTGAGATGAGGAGATAAAAGAAACTTGTAGGCTAAGACACCTACTTTCATTGAATTCAGATATAAGGGTCACAATATCTGGGGGATAACTTCTTATACTCCCCAAGAGATAAAGAACTTCTTTTGGGCTGTACTCGAATGAAAACCAAAACCTTGGTATCCAAAACACCGATTCTCACTTCTGAACTCATTGTTCTAAATCCTTAAAACAGGTGGGACACAGTGAGAAGTATTCTAGGGAAAGGGTCTTCCTTTTTTTTTAAACAGAAACATTCTTTTATTTTAGAGAGGGAGTAATTATAAGATCAAAAAGGGAGATTCTTACTCCTGTATACCTCGAAGTTTGGGGAGGAATCTTACATTCTACCCCACTTAAAAAGTGCGAGATGTCCTCATCTCGCAAGGTAGAGGACATCTCTTTTTCTTAAGATCCAATTTTATTCTAGGGTTCCTTATATTCTGGTCAACCCAACAGAACACTGGGATAAATATCCCTTATATAGAACTCATCATTAAATAACAATTCATTCAGATCATGTCATTCATATCTTTAACATGCTAATGGTCCATTAGACCGAAAAGTTTCCTTCGGAACATTCCTCCACAGAAATTTCAGTCAAGCAAGTTCTCAATTTGACATCCCTTAACTTGATCTACCGGTCAAGTATTAATAGCAGCAATCTGACAGCACAACCCACTAATCTCATAGTGATTTGCTGAATTCATTATCATCATTCTAGTTATGAATATCATCACAGGGACTCGTCCCATTCCCCCTCATTGTGGTTTCATTATATTTCAACTAATTTTTAAAAATCAACATTTTTCAATCAGCATTTTCAATCAGAATCCAAATCAATTCATTCATTCTCAAACAGAATTAAAAATCATATCAATCACATTCGAAATCATCATCTAGATAGCATTAACGCTTATAATTTCAAGTCTTAGATTTACTCGTATATACTGTCAGTAAAGAGCTGCAGTATACTCTCGGTATATACGGGTAGTCACGGCCCTTGGAATTATAAGGTAAATACTATCATGTCTAGGCCTCAAGCAAGTCAGGGTTTCTATATAATTGCGGTACTTCCATATGAAGAACCAATTACCAAATTATGAATTTCAGTTTGAATATCAAATTGTATGAGTTATATCACACAATTATAACCTTTTTGTGTTTCTTGATAAATTTTTGACATATTTGTCTTCTCAGTTGATCTTTATTAACCAAATGCTCTGATACCAACTGTAAGATCCTTGTTCCCACCGAGCAACGGATTCGGGGTACTGGCAGCGGAAGTAGCGCTTCTCCCGCGGGACAGGGGTCCCACACTCGGGGCCTCGCCCACGGATATCCGGATAAGAGACTAATCCGTCGGTTGTTCCAAAACCGAACCCGGAAAAACTTCCTTTACCGGAAAGCACGGGCGATTCCACCAGGATAACTTTTTACTCTAACGTAGTCAAGATCATTTCTGATCGAGATGATCCGATTACATCTATAAGATACTTAGTCAGTTCAAGGAAGAAACTTGCACTTGGATCATTGGGATCAACGCTTTTTTCCCCATTCAAGAGGCACAGCCGTTGATTCCTATCCATAGAACAGTTTCTGTCCGGGATTTATTATTATTTTTTTCTATCGTAAAAACAAAAGTTTGAGTCTCGATTTACGGATCCATCAATCCAGCCTAACCCCATCCAATCCCATGGGTTAGCCAACCGCCCAACCACTGTAGTGATGGGATCCAATTAAAAATTTGGTTAGGTTTTGTCCCGGGTACCAAGGAAAAGAGTTCCAAGGCCCCCTAGCCGGATGTTCATGCAAAATAAAACTAGTCACACCACTCACACACCCAATATGAAATTGCCTTTTTCAACCAGATTCAACCAGTTTAAAAGAATCCTTTAATAAAACCATAGTATCATTGATCACCATCTTCCAATTTATCCAATTGATTCTTAATTTCCCATCATTCCTTCATCAGAGTATCTATGGCATCATTGGCAACTAGAACGCTCAGGAGCCGTTTCGATAGTTCCTAGCCCATAATACTTGGCAATATAATCACTTAACAAGATGGACTCTCGTTGAAGATCAGCAAGATCAACCAACAGATCCATATAAGGAGCCATGGACTCATCCATTGAAGACCAGCAAGGTCAATCAACCAGATCCATGCTCGATTTCAGAAAACAACTCCAACTCTGTTCCAATATCTTCCTCGACACACGCGTGGGTATCCTAGGCAACCCAGAGCCCGAGCACCCTCTAGGATCCTTCGCAGGTAACCTAGCGCTTGACGCATAGGCCGCTTCCTTGGCCCCTCATCCACCGTACCGGAAGCTCACCATTTTAATCGCACCGAGGCTGGTCAAGACCTCGGCCGACCTTGCTACGCGAGACGTCCTTCATTGACTCCCCGTCAGCAGTTGCAACTTTACCATCACGACTTTAATCACAAGACGGTCAAAATGCTCCCCCCAGCATTCTTGACATGAAACAATCATTTACAAACAGCATTTACAAACAGTATTTACAAATAGTTTACAACACAATTTCTATTTTAACTTTCATTTTTCCACATTATCCCTCATCAATCTACATTACTTATTCCATATTCCATTTATATGTATACTCATCCCATCACATCATTTCTATCTCATCACTTCAGATTCCCTCACATCGCATATTGTATATTCACATCCATACATCCACATCTATATGCGTACATTCACATCTACATGCATATATCTACATCTCTATGCATACATCCACATCCACATTCACATTCACCTCCATACATCTACATCTACATGCATACATCCACATCTCCATTCACATCTACATCTATACATCTACATCTACATGCATCCATCCACCTCCACATCCACATCTACATCTATACATCTACATCTACATCTACATGCATACATCCATATCTCCATTCCCATCTACATCTATACATCTACATCTACATGCATCCATCTACCTCCACATCCACATCTACATCTATACATCTACATCTACATGTATACATCCACATCCACATCTATACATCTACATCTACATGCATACATCCACATCTCCATTCACATCTACATCTATACATCTACATCTACATGCATCCATCCACCTCCACATCCACATCTACATCTATACATCTACATCTACATGCAAACATCCACATCTCCATGCATAATAAAATTCTTTTAATTAATCTAGGATGATAGTTCCTAGAATATGGTAGGAAGTCCTCTTTTTATGCTTTGAATGAATTTATTTTATGCGTGATTTCTATAAAAATTTTGCCATAGCTCCGCTACTATGACTGATAAATCTCAATTTTTTTTTCTAAGGGATAAAGCTCATTATTAAAGAATTAATTAGAATGGTCTCTAATTGGATCATCAATCCATAATGGTCTCTAATTGGATCATTAAGAAAACAATTAGAATGGTCTCTAATTGGGTCATCAATCCATAATGGATTGAATCATCAATGGGCATAAACTAAAAGCATAGCAAAAAGCCATTAATTTGGCCTCAAGCATAGCTTAATCTTGGATTAAGGAAAAGCTTTATGAAAGGCTTCATTTGGATTGAGAATGGGTCATGAGTATGACCATTTCTTGAGTGAGAGAGAGAAATTATAAAAACCATTAGAATTTAAATATAAGTGGAAATTAACTTCTATAGCATTCATTAAATTATGTAACTCTTCACTACTATTCACCAATTAACTTCAATAGCATTAAAAAAAACCATACCGATTAAACTTCTCAAGCTTGAGAGGGGTTGAGAAGAGAGAATCATTGAGTAATTATAGAAAAGATCAAAATTCAATATACTTACCTTATAATTTGCTCGATTCTTTATTCACGGTAGAGGCCCCCAACCAATCAATTGGTTTAGTATGTTGATGGAGCCACCAATGGGGATTGAAGAAAGAGAGAAGTATCAAAAACTAGTGAATTATTAAAGAATTCACAGCTCTTGGCTTAGGTAGAGTAGAGTAACAAGGCATAAGACACTATATATTTTAGCTTAGGTGGAGTAGAGTAACAAAGCATAAGACACTATCTAATTTGGCTTAGGTGGAGTAGAGTAACAAAGCATAAGACTCTATCTAATTTGGCTTAGGTGGAGTAGAGTAACAAGCATAAGAGACTATATATTTTGGCTTAGGTGGAGTAGAGTAACAAAGCATAAGAGACTATCTAATTTGGCTTAGGTGGAGTAGAGTAACAAGCATAAGAGACTATATATTTTGGCTTAGGTGGAGTAGAGTAACAAAGCATAAGAGACTATATATTTTGGCTTAGGTGGAGTAGAGTAACAAAGCATAAGAGACTATCTAATTTGGCTTAGGTGGAGTAGAGTAACAAGCACAAGAGACTATATATTTTGGCTTAGGTGGAGTAGAGTAACAAAGCATAAGAGACTATGTTTTTTTCAACAAGGGGAGGCTTCTATTTATAGGAAAATTTGAGCTCCTAACCACACAAACTGATTCTAGAATTTTCCAAGTCAGTTTGGTCACTTTTTGACCATTTTTAGGTCAATTAAGCTAACTTTTTGGAACTAGACTTGAATGAGGAGAGAGGAGAGATGAAATATCTTAATTTTTTATGAGTTTAAAACTCATTCAAGCATGTGAAATATGCACCTCCTTTAAAGAATTCCCCTTCCTTACATATGTGATGTATAGATGTAGATGTGGATGTGGAGGTAGATGGATGCATGTAGATGTAGATGTATAGATGTAGATGGGAATGGAGATATGGATGTATGCATGTAGATGTAGATGTATAGATGTAGATGTGGATGTGGAGGTGGATGGATGCATGTAGATGTAGATGTATAGATGTAGATGTGAATGGAGATGTGGATGTATGCATGTAGATGTAGATGTATGGAGGTGAATGTGAATGTGGATGTGGATGTATGCATAGAGATGTAGATATATGCATGTAGATGTGAATATACGCATATAGATGTGGATGTATGGATGTGAATATACAATATGCGATGTGAGGGAATCTGAAGTGATGAGATAGAAATGATGTGATGGGATGAGTATACATATAAATGGAATATGGAATAAGTAATGTAGATTGATGAGGGATAATGTGGAAAAATGAAAGTTAAAATAGAAATTGTGTTGTAAACTATTTGTAAATACTGTTTGTAAATGCTGTTTGTAAATGATTGTTTCATGTCAAGAATGCTGGGGGGAGCATTTTGACCGTCTTGTGATTAAAGTCGTGATGGTAAAGTTGCAACTGCTGACGGGGAGTCAATGAAGGACGTCTCGCGTAGCAAGGTCGACCGAGGTCTTGACCAGCCTCGGTGCGATTAAAATGGTGAGCTTCCGGTACGGTGGATGAGGGGCCAAGGAAGCGGCCTATGCGTGAAGCGCTAGGTTACCTGCGAAGGATCCTAGAGGGTGCTGACCATACGGTGCTCGGGCTCTGGGTTGCCTAGGATACCCACGCGTGCGTCGAGGAAGATATTGGAACAGAGTTGGAGTTGTTTTCTGAAATCGAGCATGGATCTGGTTGATTGACCTTGCTGGTCTTCAATGGATGAGTCCATGGCTCCTTATATGGATCTGTTGGTTGATCTTGCTGATCTTCAACGAGAGTCCATCTTGTTAAGTGATTATATTGCCAAGTATTATGGGCTAGGAACTATCGAAACGGCTCCTGAGCGTTCTAGTTGCCAATGATGCCATAGATACTCTGATGAAGGAATGATGGGAAATTAAGAATCAATTGGATAAATTGGAAGATGGTGATCAATGATACCAAGCGTTGATCCCAATGATCCAAGTGCAAGTTTCTTCCTTGAACTGACTAAGTATCTTATAGATGTAATCGGATCATCTCGATCAGAAATGATCTTGACTACGTTAGAGTAAAAAGTTATCCTGGTGGAATCGCCCGTGCTTTCCGGTAAAGGAAGTTTTTCCGGGTTCGGTTTTGGAACAACCGACGGATTAGTCTCTTATCCGGATATCCGTGGACGAGGCCCCGAGTGTGGGACCCCTGTCCCGCGCGAGAAGCGCTACTTCCGCTGCCAGTACCCCGAATCCGTTGCTCGGTGGGAACAGGGATCTTACAGTTGGTATCAGAGCATTTGGTTAATAAAGATCAACTGAGAAGACAAATATGTCAAAAATTTATCAAGAAACACAAAAAGGTTATAATTGTGTGATATAACTCATACAATTTGATATTCAAACTGAAATTCATAATTTGGTAATTGGTTCTTCATATGGAAGTACCGCAATTATATAGAAACCCTGACTTGCTTGAGGCCTAGACATGATAGTATTTACCTTATAATTCCAAGGGCCGTGACTACCCGTATATACCGAGAGTATACTGCAGCTCTTTACTGACAGTATATACGAGTAAATCTAAGACTTGAAATTATAAGCGTTAATGCTATCTAGATGATGATTTCGAATGTGATTGATATGATTTTTAATTCTGTTTGAGAATGAATGAATTGATTTGGATTCTGATTGAAAATGCTGATTGAAAAATGTTGATTTTTAAAAATTAGTTGAAATATAATGAAACCACAATGAGGGGGAATGGGACGAGTCCCTGTGATGATATTCATAACTAGAATGATGATAATGAATTCAGCAAATCACTATGAGATTAGTGGGTTGTGCTGTCAGATTGCTGCTATTAATACTTGACCGGTAGATCAAGTTAAGGGATGTCAAATTGAGAACTTGCTTGACTGAAATTTCCGTGGAGGAATGTTCCGAAGGAAACTTTTCGGTCTAATGGACCATTATCATGTTAAAGATATGAATGACATGATCTGAATGAATTGTTATTTAATGATGAGTTCTATATAAGGGATATTTATCCCAGTGTTCTGTTGGGTTGACCAGAATATAAGGAACCCTAGAATAAAATTGGATCTTAAGAAAAAGAGATGTCCTCTACCTTGCGAGATGAGGACATCTCGCACTTTTTAAGTGGGGTAGAATGTAAGATTCCTCCCCAAACTTCGAGGTATACAGGAGTAAGAATCTCCCTTTTTGATCTTATAATTACTCCCTCTCTAAAATAAAAGAATGTTTCTGTTTAAAAAAAAAGGAAGACCCTTTCCCTAGAATACTTCTCAGGTGTCCCACCTGTTTTAAGGATTTAGAACAATGAGTTCAAAAGTGAGAATCGGTGTTTTGGATACCAAGGTTTTAATTTTCATTCGAGTACAGCCCAAAAGAAGTTCTTTATCTCTTGGGGAGTATAAGAAGTTATCCCCCAGATATTGTGACCCTTATATCTGAATTCAATGAAAGTAGGTGTCTTAGCCTACAAGTTTCTTTTATCTCCTCATCTCAAAATTCTTAATACCTTCTATAGAAAAATGTGCCAAACCCAAATCATGGAAAGACGGTAAAACTTCAGTGGCAAGTTACCGTTGGCTTCTAGGATACGCTAGCTCCTCCCTTTATATAAGTCGTAACTTTTACTTGCCGCTCACAGTAATCTTACTCCCATCAATCTCCTTTCTTTCTTAATCTCCTTCATGGCGGCCTGGCAATAGGAATTAGTTTTATCCCTGATGATTTCTCACCTTCAAGACGCAAGAGAATCTGTGAAGAAAGACTTTATAGAACAGTATGAGCGCTCACTTTTTCCTCACCTAGGAACTTCTGTAGCGCAGACCAAATGGCGGACCTATCAAAACATAACTAGGGTAACACCCTGGGGTCAGCAGCACTTTCGTAACAATGTCCGCTTGGCCATGGTTATTGAAGCTTTGGGTTTGGGTCCCCGATTCTACTGCGTCATGAGATCAAGGCATCTTGGGTTTTCTGAGCGGGTCTTCTTACTGGCGAGTTTTCTTCCTCATGAGAAGATATGCCTTTATCCCATTTTTGGCTTGCCTCTCAGAGGTCCTTTTGTTAGATCACCTCATACCACTGAGATAGGTGCGGCAATAACCAGCAGAATCATTCCCATAGATGAGTTACCCTATACTTGTGCAGCTTGTGAGGACTGCTTTTGTGACCATATGATGGACGGGCTTATGGAAGTGTAAAGAGTTCTTCTATCTTTACTGTATAAGTCCCGTGAATGAATAAAGTTTAAATCTTGTTCTTATTTTGAATCTTGCTCTCTTTAAGACTTTTCTTGGTGGTTAATCGTGATTAAAATTTTTCTCTAAGTCTCATATTCGTGCATCTTGCAAAATTATTCCAAGTTGCGAGATGAGGACATCTCGCGTTTTTTAAGTGGGGTAGAATGTAAGATTCCTCTCCCAACCCCTTTTTGATGTCTAGTATATTTCCCTGTAATCAATTCCTTTTCTAAAATATAAGAGATCTTGTTGTGGCTGTTTTAACCTAGAGAGAGAAAATATTCTAGAGAGAGAATATTCAGATTTTGAATATTTTTGGATAGAAAAATATCTCTTATAATTCAGATGAGTTCCCCTGAAACAGAATTTTAAAAAGAATTTTCCAATGTGCAATTGGAATTAATTGGAAATAGGTATAAAGAACCTTAGCCTAAGGGTCTAGATTTTTAGAAATCTTTAGACTATGGTCCAATTAAGGTTCCTATGGGCCAATAGCATCAATCCATGTGTAGGGAGGAGATAAATCCAAATTGTAAAAAGAAAATACCCAAAAATGAGTAAATGCTCACATGAGGTGAAGAGTTGAAAATGTACAAGGTTTATTAGTAAAAAACTATGAGCAATATTAAAAATATGAGATATTTTGGGAATAATGATTTTATTATGACACATATGTAAGGAAGGGGGAGTCCCTTAAATGCTCACATAAGATGAAGAGTTGAAAATGTACAAGGTTTTTTAGTAAAAAACTATGAGCAGTATTAAAATGATTCCATTATGACACATATGTAAGGAAGGAGAGTTCTTTAAAGGAGGTGCATATTTCACATAAGATGAAGAGTTGAAAATGTACAAGGGTTATTAATAAAAAACTATGAGCAATATTAAAAATATGAGATATTTTGGGAATAATGATTTTATTATGACACATATGTAAGGAAGGGGAGTCCCTTAAATGCTCACATAAGATGAAGAGTTGAAAATGTACAAGGCTTATTAGTAAAAAAACTATGAGCAATATTAAAATGATTCCATTATGACACATATGTAAGGAAGGGGAATTCTTTAAAGGAGGTGCATATTTCACATGCTTGAATGAGTTTTAAACTCATAAAAAATTAAGATATTTCATCTCTCCTCTCTCCTCATTCAAGTCTAGTTCCAAAAAGTTAGCTTAATTGACCTAAAAATGGTCAAAAAGTGACCAAACTGACTTGGAAAATTCTAGAATCAGTTTGTTTGGTTAGGAGCTCAAATTTTCCTATAAATAGAAGCCTCCCCTTGTTGAAAAAAACATAGTCTCTTATGCTTTGTTTCTCTACTCCACCTAAGCCAAAATATATAGTCTCTTATGCTTGTTACTCTACTCCACCTAAGCCAAATTAGATAGTCTCTTATGCTTTGTTACTCTACTCCACCTAAGCCAAAATATATAGTCTCTTATGCTTGTTACTCTACTCCACCTAAGCCAAATTAGATAGAGTCTTATGCTTTGTTACTCTACTCCACCTAAGCCAAATTAGATAGTGTCTTATGCTTTGTTACTCTACTCCACCTAAGCTAAAATATATAGTCTCTTATGCCTTGTTACTCTACTCTACCTAAGCCAAGAGCTGTGAATTCTTTAATAATTCACTAGTTTTTGATACTTCTCTCTTTCTTCAATCCCCATTGGTGGCTCCATCAACATACTAAACCAATTGATTGGTTGGGGGCCTCTACCGTGAATAAAGAATCGAGCAAATTATAAGGTAAGTATATTGAATTTTGATCTTTTCTATAATTACTCAATGATTCTCTCTTCTCAACCCCTCTCAAGCTTGAGAAGTTTAATTGGTATGGTTTTTTTTAATGCTATTGAAGTTAATTGGTGAATAGTAGTGAAGAGTTACATAATTTAATAAATGCTATAGAAGTTAATTTCCACTTATATTTAAATTCTAATGGTTTTTATAATTTCTCTCTCTCACTCAAGAAATGGTCATACTCATGACCCATTCTCAATCCAAATGAAGCTTTTCATAAAGCTTTTCCTTAATCCAAGATTAAGCTATGCTTGAGGCCAAATTAATGGCTTTTTGCTATGCTTTTAGTTTATGCCCATTGATGATTCAATCCATTATGGATTGATGACCCAATTAGAGACCATTCTAATTGTTTTCTTAATGATCCAATTAGAGACCATTATGGATTAATGATCCAATTAGAGACCATTCTAATTAATTCTTTAATAATGAGCTTTATCCCTTAGAAAAAAAAATTGAGATTTATCAGTCATAGTAGCGGAGCTATGGCAAAATTTTTATAGAAATCACGCATAAAATAAATTCATTCAAAGTATAAAAAGAGGACTTCCTACCATATTCTAGGAACTATCATCCTAGATTAATTAAAAGAATTTTATTATGCATGGAGATGTGGATGTTTTCATGTAGATGTAGATGTATAGATGTAGATGTGGATGTGGAGGTGGATGGATGCATGTAGATGTAGATGTATAGATGTAGATGTGAATGGAGATGTGGATGTATGCATGTAGATGTAGATGTATAGATGTGGATGTGGATGTATACATGTAGATGTAGATGTATAGATGTAGATGTGGATGTGGAGGTAGATGGATGCATGTAGATGTAGATGTATAGATGTAGATGGGAATGGAGATATGGATGTATGCATGTAGATGTAGATGTATAGATGTAGATGTGGATGTGGAGGTGGATGGATGCATGTAGATGTAGATGTATAGATGTAGATGTGAATGGAGATGTGGATGTATGCATGTAGATGTAGATGTATGGAGGTGAATGTGAATGTGGATGTGGATGTATGCATAGAGATGTAGATATATGCATGTAGATGTGAATGTACGCATATAGATGTGGATGTATGGATGTGAATATACAATATGCGATGTGAGGGAATCTGAAGTGATGAGATAGAAATGATGTGATGGGATGAGTATACATATAAATGGAATATGGAATAAGTAATGTAGATTGATGAGGGATAATGTGGAAAAATGAAAGTTAAAATAGAAATTGTGTTGTAAACTATTTGTAAATACTGTTTGTAAATGCTGTTTGTAAATGATTGTTTCATGTCAAGAATGCTGGGGGGAGCATTTTGACCGTCTTGTGATTAAAGTCGTGATGGTAAAGTTGCAACTGCTGACGGGGAGTCAATGAAGGACGTCTCGCCGAGCAACGGATTCGGGGTACTGGCAGCGGAAGTAGCGCTTCTCGCGCGGGACAGGGGTCCCACACTCGGGGCCTCGCCCACGGATATCCGGATAAGAGACTAATCCGTCGGTTGTTCCAAAACCGAACCCGGAAAAACTTCCTTTACCGGAAAGCACGGGCGATTCCACCAGGATAACTTTTTACTCTAACGTAGTCAAGATCATTTCTGATCGAGATGATCCGATTACATCTATAAGATACTTAGTCAGTTCAAGGAAGAAACTTGCACTTGGATCATTGGGATCAACGCTTTTTTCCCCATTCAAGAGGCACAGCCGTTGATTCCTATCCATAGAACAGTTTCGGTCCGGGATTTATTATTTTTTTTTCTATCGTAAAAACAAAAGTTTGAGTCTCGATTTACGGATCCATCAGTCCAGCCTAACCCCATCCAATCCCATGGGTTAGCCAACCGCCCAACCACTGTAGTGATGGGATCCAATTAAAAATTTGGTTAGGTTTTGTCCCGGGTACCAAGGAAAAGAGTTCCAAGGCCCCCTAGCCGGATGTTCATGCAAAATAAAACTAGTCACACCACTCACACACCCAATATGAAATTGCCTTTTTCAACCAGATTCAACCAGTTTAAAAGAATCCTTTAATAAAACCATAGTATCATTGATCACCATCTTCCAATTTATCCAATTGATTCTTAATTTCCCATCATTCCTTCATCAGAGTATCTATGGCATCATTGGCAACTAGAACGCTCAGGAGCCGTTTCGATAGTTCCTAGCCCATAATACTTGGCAATATAATCACTTAACAAGATGGACTCTCGTTGAATATCAGCAAGATCAACCAACAGATCCATATAAGGAGCCATGGACTCATCCATTGAAGACCAGCAAGGTCAATCAACCAGATCCATGCTCGATTTCAGAAAACAACTCCAACTCTGTTCCAATATCTTCCTCGACGCACGCGTGGGTATCCTAGGCAACCCAGAGCCCGAGCACCGTATGGTCAGCACCCTCTAGGATCCTTCGCAGGTAACCTAGCGCTTCACGCATAGGCCGCTTCCTTGGCCCCTCATCCACCGTACCGGAAGCTCACCATTTTAATCGCACCGAGGCTGGTCAAGACCTCGGCCGACCTTGCTACGCGAGACGTCCTTCATTGACTCCCCGTCAGCAGTTGCAACTTTACCATCACGACTTTAATCACAAGACGGTCAAAATGCTCCCCCCAGCATTCTTGACATAAAACAATCATTTACAAACAGCATTTACAAACAGTATTTACAAATAGTTTACAACACAATTTCTATTTTAACTTTCATTTTTCCACATTATCCCTCATCAATCTACATTACTTATTCCATATTCCATTTATATGTATACTCATCCCATCACATCATTTCTATCTCATCACTTCAGATTCCCTCACATCGCATATTGTATATTCACATCCATACATCCACATCTATATGCGTACATTCACATCTACATGCATATATCTACATCTCTATGCATACATCCACATCCACATTCACATTCACATTCACCTCCATACATCTACATCTACATGCATACATCCACATCTCCATTCACATCTACATCTATACATCTACATCTACATGCATCCATCCACCTCCACATCCACATCTACATCTATACATCTACATCTACATGCATACATCCATATCTCCATTCCCATCTACATCTATACATCTACATCTACATGCATCCATCTACCTCCACATCCACATCTACATCTATACATCTACATCTACATGTATACATCCACATCCACATCTATACATCTACATCTACATGCATACATCCACATCTCCATTCACATCTACATCTATACATCTACATCTACATGCATCCATCCACCTCCACATCCACATCTACATCTATACATCTACATCTACATGCAAACATCCACATCTCCATGCATAATAAAATTCTTTTAATTAATCTAGGATGATAGTTCCTAGAATATGGTAGGAAGTCCTCTTTTTATGCTTTGAATGAATTTATTTTATGCGTGATTTTTATAAGAATTTTGCCATAGCTCCGCTACTATGACTGATAAATCTCAATTTTTTTTTCTAAGGGATAAAGCTCATTATTAAAGAATTAATTAGAATGGTCTCTAATTGGATCATCAATCCATAATGGTCTCTAATTGGATCATTAAGAAAACAATTAGAATGGTCTCTAATTGGGTCATCAATCCATAATGGATTGAATCATCAATGGGCATAAACTAAAAGCATAGCAAAAAGCCATTAATTTGGCCTCAAGCATAGCTTAATCTTGGATTAAGGAAAAGCTTTATGAAAAGTTTCATTTGGATTGAGAATGGGTCATGAGTATGACCATTTCTTGAGTGAGAGAGAGAAATTATAAAAACCATTAGAATTTAAATATAAGTGGAAATTAACTTCTATAGCATTTATTAAATTATGTAACTCTTCACTACTATTCACCAATTAACTTCAATAGCATTAAAAAAAACCATACCAATTAAACTTCTCAAGCTTGAGAGGGGTTGAGAAGAGAGAATCATTGAGTAATTATAGAAAAGATCAAAATTCAATATACTTACCTTATAATTTGCTCGATTCTTTATTCACGGTAGAGGCCCCCAACCAATCAATTGGTTTAGTATGTTGATGGAGCCACCAATGGGGATTGAAGAAAGAGAGAAGTATCAAAAACTAGTGAATTATTAAAGAATTCACAGCTCTTGGCTTAGGTAGAGTAGAGTAACAAGGCATAAGACACTATATATTTTAGCTTAGGTGGAGTAGAGTAACAAAGCATAAGACACTATCTAATTTGGATTAGGTGGAGTAGAGTAACAAAGCATAAGACTCTATCTAATTTGGCTTAGGTGGCCGAGCAACGGATTCGGGGTACTGGCAGCGGAAGCAGCGCTTCTCGCGCGGGACAGGGGTCCCACACTCGGGGCCTCGCCCACGGATATCCGGATAAAAGACTAATCCGTCGGTTGTTCCAAAACCGAACCCGAAAAAACTTCCTTAACCGGAAGCACGGGCGATTCCACCAGGATAGCTTTTTACTCTAACATAGTCAAGATCATTTCTGATCGAGATGATCCAATTACATCTATAAGATACTTAGTCAGTTCAAGGAAGAAACTTGCACTTGGATCATTGGGATCAACGCTTTTTTCCCCATTCAAGAGGCACAGCCATTGATTCCTTTCCATAGAACAGTTACTGTCCGGGATTTTTTTTTTCTATCGTAAAAACAAAAGTTTGAGTCTCGATTTACGGATCCATCAGTCCAGCCTAACCCCATCCAATCCCATGGGTTAGCCAACCGCCCAACCACTCTAGTGATGGGATCCAATTAAAAATTTGGTTAGGTTTTGTCCCGGGTACCAAGGAAAAGAGTTCCAAGGCCCCCTAGCCGGATGTTCATGCAAAATAAAACTAGTCACACCACTCACACACCCAATATGAAATTGCCTTTTTCAACCAGATTCAACCAGTTTAAAAGAATCCTTTAATAAAACCATAGTATCATTGATCACCATCTTCCAATTTATCCAATTGATTCTTAATTTCCCATCATTCCTTCATCAGAGTATCTATGGCATCATTGGCAACTAGAACGCTCAGGAGCCGTTTCGATAGTTCCTAGCCCATAATACTTGGCAATATAATCACTTAACAAGATGGACTCTCGTTGAAGATCAGCAAGATCAACCAACAGATCCATATAAGGAGCCATGGACTCATCCATTGAAGACCAGCAAGGTCAATCAACCAGATCCATGCTCGATTTCAGAAAACAACTCCAACTTTGTTCCAATATCTTCCTCGACGCACGCGTGGGTATCCTAGGCGACCCAGAGCCCGAGCACCGTATGGTCAGCACCCTCTAGGATCCTTCGCAGGTAACCTAGCGCTTCACGCATAGGCCGCTTCCTTGGCCCCTCATCCACCGTACCGGAAGCTCACCATTTTAATCGCACCGAGGCTGGTCAAGACCTCGGCCGACCTTGCTACGCGAGACGTCCTTCATTGACTCCCCGTCAGCAGTTGCAACTTTCTCATCACGACCTTAATCACAAGACGGTCAAAATGCTCCCCCCAGCATTCTTGACATAAAACAATCATTTACAAACAGCATTTACAAACAGCATTTACAAACAGTTTACAATACAATTTCTATTTTAACTTTCATTTTTCCACATTATCCCTCCTCAATCTACATTACTTATTCCATATTCCATTTATATGTATACTCATCCCATCTCATCATTTCCATCTCATCACTTCAAATTCCCTCACATCACAATCGTATATTCACATCCATACATCCACAACTATATGCGTACATTCACATCTACATGCATACATCTACATCCCTATGCATACATCCACATCCACATTCACATTCACCTCCATACATCTACATCTACATGCATACATCCACCTCCACATTCACATCCACATCTATACATCTACATCTACATGTATACATCCACCTCTACATCCACATCTACGTCTATACACCTACATCTACATGCATACATCCACATCTCCATTCACATCTACATCTATACATCTACATCTACATGTATACATTCACATCTCCATTCCCATCTACATCTATACATCTACATCTACATCTACATCTACATGTATACATCCACATCTACATCTACATGTATACATGTATACATCCATTCCCATCTACATCTACATCTACATGTATACATCCACATCTCTATTCACATCTACATCTATACGTCTACATCTACATGTATACATCCACATCTCCATTCTCACCTACATCTATACATCTACATCTACATGCATCCACCCACCTCCACATCCACATCTACATCTATACATCTACATCTACATGCATACATCCACCTCCACATTCACACTCACATCCATACCTCTACATCTACATGCAAACATCCATATCTCCATGCATAATAATATTCTTTTAATTAATCTAGGATGATAGTTCCTAGGATATGGTAGGAAGTCCTCTTTTTAGGCTTTGAATGAAATTATTTTATGCGTAATTTCTATAAAAATTTTGTCATAGTTCCGCTACTATGACGGATAAATCTCAATTTTTTTCTAAGGGATAAGGCTTATCATTAAAGAAATAATTAGAATGGTCTCTAATTGGATCATCAATCCGTAATGGTCTCTAATTGGATCATTAATAAAATAATTAGAATGGTCTCTAATTGGATCATCAATCCATAATGGTCTCTAATTGGATCATTAAGAAAATAATTAGAATGGTCTCTAATTGGATCATCAATCCCTAATGGATTGAATCATCAACATACATAAACTAAAAGCATAGAAAAAAGCCATTAATTTGGCCTCAAGCATAGCTTAATCTTGGATTAAGGAAAAGCTTTATGAAAAGCTTCATTTGGATTGAGAATGGGTCATGAGTATGACCATTTCTTGGGTGAGAGAGAGAAATTACATAAAAACCATTAGAATTTAAATATAAATGGAAATTAACTTCTATAGCATTTATTAAATTATGTAACTCTTCACTACTATTCACCAATTAACTTCAATAGCATTTAAAAAACCATACCAATTAAACTTCTCAAGCTTGAGAGGGGTTGAGAAGAGAGAATCATTGAGTAATTATAGAAAAGATCAAAATTCAATATACTTACCTTATAATTTGCTTGATTCTTCACGGTAGAGGCCCCCAACCAATCAATTGGTTTAGTATGTTGATGGAGCCACCAATGGGGATTGAAGAAAGAGAGAAGTATCAAAAACTAGTGAATTATTAAAGAATTCACAGTTCTTGGCTTAGGTAGAGTAGAGTAACAATGCCTAAGACACTCTATATTTTGGCTTAGGTGGAGTAGAGTAACAAAGCATAAGACACTATCTATTTTGGCTTAGGAGGAGTAGAGTAACAAAGCATAAGACACTATCTATTTTGGCTTAGGAGGAGTAGAGTAACAAAGCATAAGACACTATCTATTTTGGCTTAGGAGGAGTAGAGTAACAAAGCATAAGACACTATGTTTTTTTTCAACAAGGGGAGGCTTCTATTTATAGGAAAATTTGAGCTCCTAACCAAACAAACTGATTCTAGAATTTTCCAAGTCAGTTTGGTCACTTTTTGACCATTTTTAGGTCAATTAAGCTAACTTTTTGGAACTAGACTTGAATGAGGAGAGAGGAGAGATGAAATATCTTAATTTTTATGAGTTTAAAACTCATTCAAGCATGTGAAATATGCACCTCCTTTAAAGAATTCCCCTTCCTTACATATGTGTCATAATGGAATCATTTTAATATTGCTCATAGTTTTTTACTAATAAGCCTTGTACATTTTCAACTCTTCATCTTATGTGAGCATTTAAGGGACTCCCCTTCCTTACATATGTGTCATAATAAAATCATTATTCCCAAAATATCTCATATTTTTAATATTGCTCATAGTTTTTATTAATAACCCTTGTACATTTTCAACTCTTCATCTTATGTGAAATATGCACCTCCTTTAAAGAACTCTCCTTCCTTACATATGTGTCATAATGGAATCATTTTAATATTGCTCATAGTTTTTTTACTAATAAACCTTGTACATTTTCAACTCTTCATCTTATGTGAAATATGCACCTCCTTTAAAGAACTCCTCTTCCTTACATATGTGTCATAGTTTGTTTTTTTTACTAATAAGCCTTGTACATTTTCAACTCTTCATCTTATGTGAAATATGCACCTCCTTTAAAGAACTCCCCTTCCTTACATATGTGTTTATTTACTAATAAACCTTGTACATTTTCAACTCTTCATCTTATGTGAAATATGCACCTCCTTTAAAGAACTCCCCTTCCTTACATATGTGTTTATTTACTAATAAACCTTGTACATTTTCAACTCTTCATGTTATGTGAGCATTTACTCATTTTTGGGTATCTTCTTTTACAATTTGGATTTATCTCCTCCCTACACATGGATTGATGCTATTGGCCCATAGAAACCTTAATTGGACCATAGTCTAAAGATTTCTGAAAATCTAGACCCTTAGGCTAAGATTCTTTATACCTATTTCCAATTAATTCCAATTGCACATTGGCATGATTCCATTATGACACATATGTAAGGAAGGAGAGTTCTTTAAAGGAGGTGCATATTTCACATAAGATGAAGAGTTGAAAATGTACAAGGGCTATTAATAAAAAACTATGAGCAATATTAAAAATATGAGATATTTTGGAAATAATGATTTTATTATGACACATATGTAAGGAAGGGGAGTCCCTTAAATGCTCACATAAGATGAAGAGTTGAAAATGTACAAGGCTTATTAGTAAAAAAACTATGAGCAATATTAAAATGATTCCATTATGACACATATGTAAGGAAGGGGAATTCTTTAAAGGAGGTGCATATTTCACATGCTTGAATGAGTTTTAAACTCATAAAAAATTAAGATATTTCATCTCTCCTCTCTCCTCATTCAAGTCTAGTTCCAAAAAGTTAGCTTAATTGACCTAAAAATGGTCAAAAAGTGACCAAACTGACTTGGAAAATTCTAGAATCAGTTTGTTTGGTTAGGAGCTCAAATTTTCCTGGTGGCTCCATCAACATACTAAACCAATTGATTGGTTGGGGGCCTCTACCGTGAATAAAGAATCGAGCAAATTATAAGGTAAGTATATTGAATTTTGATCTTTTCTATAATTACTCAATGATTCTCTCTTCTCAACCCCTCTCAAGCTTGAGAAGTTTAATTGGTATGGTTTTTTTTAATGCTATTGAAGTTAATTGGTGAATAGTAGTGAAGAGTTACATAATTTAATAAATGCTATAGAAGTTAATTTCCACTTATATTTAAATTCTAATGGTTTTTATAATTTCTCTCTCTCACTCAAGAAATGGTCATACTCATGATCCAAATGAAGCTTTTCATAAAGCTTTTCCTTAATCCAAGATTAAGCTATGCTTGAGGCCAAATTAATGGCTTTTTGCTATGCTTTTAGTTTATGCCCATTGATGATTCAATCCATTATGGATTGATGACCCAATTAGAGACCATTCTAATTGTTTTCTTAATGATCCAATTAGAGACCATTATGGATTGATGATCCAATTAGAGACCATTCTAATTAATTCTTTAATAATGAGCTTTATCCCTTAGAAAAAAAAATTGAGATTTATCAGTCATAGTAGCGGAGCTATGGCAAAATTTTTATAGAAATCACGCATAAAATAAATTCATTCAAAGCATAAAAAGAGGACTTCCTACCATATTCTAGGAACTATCATCCTAGATTAATTAAAAGAATTTTATTATGCATGGAGATGTGGATGTTTGCATGTAGATGTAGATGTATAGATGTAGATGTGGATGTGGAGGTGGATGGATGCATGTAGATGTAGATGTATAGATGTAGATGTGAATGGAGATGTGGATGTATGCATGTAGATGTAGATGTATAGATGTGGATGTGGATGTATACATGTAGATGTAGATGTATAGATGTAGATGTGGATGTGGAGGTAGATGGATGCATGTAGATGTAGATGTATAGATGTAGATGGGAATGGAGATATGGATGTATGCATGTAGATGTAGATGTATAGATGTAGATGTGGATGTGGAGGTGGATGGATGCATGTAGATGTAGATGTATAGATGTAGATGTGAATGGAGATGTTATAAGGTAAGTATATTGAATTTTGATCTTTTCTATAATTACTCAATGATTCTCTCTTCTCAACCCCTCTCAAGCTTGAGAAGTTTAATTGGTATGGTTTTTTAAATGCTATTGAAGTTAATTGGTGAATAGTAGTGAAGAGTTACATAATTTAATAAATGCTATAGAAGTTAATTTCCATTTATATTTAAATTCTAATGGTTTTTATGTAATTTCTCTCTCTCACCCAAGAAATGGTCATACTCATGACCCATTCTCAATCCAAATGAAGCTTTTCATAAAGCTTTTCCTTAATCCAAGATTAAGCTATGCTTGAGGCCAAATTAATGGCTTTTTTCTATGCTTTTAGTTTATGTATGTTGATGATTCAATCCATTAGGGATTGATGATCCAATTAGAGACCATTCTAATTATTTTCTTAATGATCCAATTAGAGACCATTATGGATTGATGATCCAATTAGAGACCATTCTAGTTATTTTATTAATGATCCAATTAGAGACCATTACGGATTGATGATCCAATTAGAGACCATTCTAATTATTTCTTTAATGATAAGCCTTATCCCTTAGAAAAAAATTGAGATTTATCCGTCATAGTAGCGGAACTATGACAAAATTTTTATAGAAATTACGCATAAAATAATTTCATTCAAAGCCTAAAAAGAGGACTTCCTACCATATCCTAGGAACTATCATCCTAGATTAATTAAAAGAATATTATTATGCATGGAGATATGGATGTTTGCATGTAGATGTAGAGGTATGGATGTGAGTGTGAATGTGGAGGTGGATGTATGCATGTAGATGTAGATGTATAGATGTAGATGTGGATGTGGAGGTGGGTGGATGCATGTAGATGTAGATGTATAGATGTAGGTGAGAATGGAGATGTGGATGTATACATGTAGATGTAGACGTATAGATGTAGATGTGAATAGAGATGTGGATGTATACATGTAGATGTAGATGTATAGATGTAGATGGGAATGGAGATGTGGATGTATACATGTAGATGTAGATGTATAGATGTAGATGTGAATGGAGATGTGGATGTATGCATGTTGAATGTGGAGGTGGATGTATGCATGTAGATGTAGATGTATGGAGGTGAATGTGAATGTGGATGTGAATGTATACATAGGGATGTAGATGTATGCATGTAGATGTGAATGTACGCATATAGTTGTGGATGTATGGATGTGAATATACGATTGTGATGTGAGGGAATCTGAAGTGATGAGATGGAAATGATGTGATGGGATGAGTATACATATAAATGGAATATGGAATAAGTAATGTAGATTGAGGAGGGATAATGTGGAAAAATGAAAGTTAAAATAGAAATTGTATTGTAAACTGTTTGTAAATGCTGTTTGTAAATGCTGTTTGTAAATGCTGTTTGTAAATGATTGTTTTATGTCAAGAATGCTGGGGAGAGCATTTTGACCGTCTTGTGATTAAGGTCGTGATGAGAAAGTTGCAACTGCTGACGGGGAGTCAATGAAGGACGTCTCGCATAGCAAGGTCGGCCGAGGTCTTGACCAGCCTCGGTGCGATTAAAATGGTGAGCTTCCGGTATGGTGGATGAGGGGCCAAGGAAGCAGCCTATGCGTGAAGCGCTAGGTTACCTGCGAAGGATCCTAGAGGGTGCTGACCATACGGTGCTCGGGCTCTGGGTCGCCTAGGATACCCACGCGTGCGTCGAGGAAGATATTGGAACAAAGTTGGAGTTGTTTTCTGAAATCGAGCATGGATCTGGTTGATTGACCTTGCTGGTATTCAATGGATGAGTCCATGGCTCCTTATATGGATCTGTTGGTTGATCTTGCTGATCTTCAACGAGAGTCCATCTTGTTAAGTGATTATATTGCCAAGTATTATGGGCTAGGAACTATCGAAACGGCTCCTGAGCGTTCTAGTTGCCAATGATGCCATAGATACTCTGATGAAGGAATGATGGGAAATTAAGAATCAATTGGATAAATTGGAAGATGGTGATCAATGATACTATGATTTTATTAAAGGATTGTTTTAAACTGGTTGAATCTGGTTGAAAAAGGCAATTTCATATTGGGTGTGTGAGTGGTGTGACTAGTTTTATTTTGCATGAACATCCGGCTAGGGGGCCTTGGAACTCTTTTCCTTGGTACCCGAGACAAAACCTAACCAAATTCTTAATTGGATCCCATCACTATAGTGGTTGGGCGGTTGGCTAACCCATGGGATTGGATGGGGTTAGGCTGGACTGATGGATCCGTAAATCGAGACTTAAACTTTTGTTTTTACGATAGAAAAAAAAAATCCCGGACAGTAACTGTTCTATGGATAGGAATCAACGGCTGTGCCTCTTGAATGGGGAAAAAAGCGTTGATCCCAATGATCCAAGTGCAAGTTTCTTCCTTGAACTGACTAAGTATCTTATAGATGTAATTGGATCATCTCGATCAGAAATGATCTTGACTATGTTAGAGTAAAAAGTTATCCTGGTGGAATCGCCCATGCTTCCGGTTAAGGAAGTTTTTCCGGGTTCGGTTTTGGAACAACCGACGGATTAGTCTTTTATCCGGATATCCGTGGGCGAGGCCCCGAGTGTGGGACCCCTGTCCCGCGCGAGAAGCGCTGCTTCCGCTGCCAGTACCCCGAATCCGTTGCTCGGTGGGAACAGGGAATCTGAAGTGATGAGATAGAAATGATGTGATGGGATGAGTATACATATAAATGGAATATGGAATAAGTAATGTAGATTGATGAGGGATAATGTGGAAAAATGAAAGTTAAAATAGAAATTGTGTTGTGGGTCCCACACTCGGGGCCTCGCCCACGGATATCCGGATAAGAGACTAATCCGTCGATTGTTCCAAAACCGAACCCGGAAAAACTTCCTTTACCGGAAAGCACGGGCGATTCCACCAGGATAACTTTTTACTCTAACGTAGTCAAGATCATTTCTGATCGAGATGATCCGATTACATCTATAAGATACTTAGTCAGTTCAAGGAAGAAACTTGCACTTGGATCATTGGGATCAACGCTTTTTTCCCCATTCAAGAGGCACAGCCGTTGATTCCTATCCATAGAACAGTTTCTGTCCGGGATTTATTATTTTTTTTTCTATCGTAAAAACAAAAGTTTGAGTCTCGATTTACGGATCCATCAGTCCAGCCTAACCCCATCCAATCCCATGGGTTAGCCAACCGCCCAACCACTGTAGTGATGGGATCCAATTAAGAATTTGGTTAGGTTTTGTCCCGGGTACCAAGGAAAAGAGTTCCAAGGCCCCCTAGCCGGATGTTCATGCAAAATAAAACTAGTCACACCACTCACACACCCAATATGAAATTGCCTTTTTCAACCAGATTCAACCAGTTTAAAACAATCCTTTAATAAAACCATAGTATCATTGATCACCATCTTCCAATTTATCCAATTGATTCTTAATTTCCCATCATTCCTTCATCAGAGTATCTATGGCATCATTGGCAACTAGAACGCTCAGGAGCCGTTTCGATAGTTCCTAGCCCATAATACTTGGCAATATAATCACTTAACAAGATGGACTCTCGTTGAAGATCAGCAAGATCAACCAACAGATCCATATAAGGAGCCATGGACTCATCCATTGAAGACCAGCAAGGTTAATCAACCAGATCCATGCTCGATTTCAGAAAACAACTCCAACTCTGTTCCAATATCTTCCTCGACGCACGCGTGGGTATCCTAGGCAACCCAGAGCCCGAGCACCGTATGGTCAGCACCCTCTAGGATCCTTCGCAGGTAACCTAGCGCTTCACGCATAGGCCGCTTCCTTGGCCCCTCATCCACCGTACCGGAAGCTCACCATTTTAATCGCACCGAGGCTGGTCAAGACCTCGGCCGACCTTGCTACGCGAGACGTCCTTCATTGACTCCCCGTCAGCAGTTGCAACTTTACCATCACGACTTTAATCACAAGACGGTCAAAATGCTCCCCCCAGCATTCTTGACATGAAACAATCATTTACAAACAGCATTTACAAACAGTATTTACAAATAGTTTACAACACAATTTCTATTTTAACTTTCATTTTTCCACATTATCCCTCATCAATCTACATTACTTATTCCATATTCCATTTATATGTATACTCATCCCATCACATCATTTCTATCTCATCACTTCAGATTCCCTCACATCGCATATTGTATATTCACATCCATACATCCACATCTATATGCGTACATTCACATCTACATGCATATATCTACATCTCTATGCATACATCCACATCCACATTCACATTCACCTCCATACATCTACATCTACATGCATACATCCACATCTCCATTCACATCTACATCTATACATCTACATCTACATGCATCCATCCACCTCTACATCCACATCTACATCTACATGCATACATCCATATCTCCATTCCCATCTACATCTATACATCTACATCTACATGCATCCATCTATCTCCACATCCACATCTACATCTATACATCTATATCTACATGTATACATCCACATCCACATCTATACATCTACATCTACATGCATACATCCACATCTCCATTCACATCTACATCTATACATCTACATCTACATGCATCCATCCACCTCCACATCCACATCTACATCTATAATAAAATTCTTTTAATTAATCTAGGATGATAGTTCCTAGAATATGGTAGGAAGTCCTCTTTTTATGCTTTGAATGAATTTATTTTATGCGTGATTTCTATAAAAATTTTGCCATAGCTCCGCTACTATGACTGATAAATCTCAATTTTTTTTTCTAAGGGATAAAGCTCATTATTAAAGAATTAATTAGAATGGTCTCTAATTGGATCATCAATCCATAATGGTCTCTAATTGGATCATTAAGAAAACAATTAGAATGGTCTCTAATTGGGTCATCAATCCATAATGGATTGAATCATCAATGGGCATAAACTAAAAGCATAGCAAAAAGCCATTAATTTGGCCTCAAGCATAGCTTAATCTTGGATTAAGGAAAAGCTTTATGAAAAGCTTCATTTGGATTGAGAATGGGTCATGAGTATGACCATTTCTTGAGTGAGAGAGAGAAATTATAAAAACCATTAGAATTTAAATATAAGTGGAAATTAACTTCTATAGCATTTATTAAATTATGTAACTCTTCACTACTATTCACCAATTAACTTCAATAGCATTAAAAAAAACCATACCAATTAAACTTCTCAAGCTTGAGAGGGGTTGAGAAGAGAGAATCATTGAGTAATTATAGAAAAGATCAAAATTCAATATACTTACCTTATAATTTGCTCGATTCTTTATTCACGGTAGAGGCCCCCAACCAATCAATTGGTTTAGTATGTTGATGGAGCCACCAATGGGGATTGAAGAAAGAGAGAAGTATCAAAAACTAGTGAATTATTAAAGAATTCACAGCTCTTGGCTTAGGTAGAGTAGAGTAACAAGGCATAAGACACTATATATTTTAGCTTAGGTGGAGTAGAGTAACAAAGCATAAGACACTATCTAATTTGGCTTAGGTGGAGTAGAGTAACAAAGCATAAGACTCTATCTAATTTGGCTTAGGTGGAGTAGAGTAACAAGCATAAGAGACTATATATTTTGGCTTAGGTGGAGTAGAGTAACAAAGCATAAGAGACTATCTAATTTGGCTTAGGTGGAGTAGAGTAACAAGCATAAGAGACTATATATTTTGGCTTAGGTGGAGTAGAGTAACAAAGCATAAGAGACTATATATTTTGGCTTAGGTGGAGTAGAGTAACAAAGCATAAGAGACTATCTAATTTGGCTTAGGTGGAGTAGAGTAACAAGCATAAGAGACTATATATTTTGGCTTAGGTGGAGTAGAGTAACAAAGCATAAGAGACTATGTTTTTTTCAACAAGGGGAGGCTTCTATTTATAGGAAAATTTGAGCTCCTAACCAAACAAACTGATTCTAGAATTTTCCAAGTCAGTTTGGTCACTTTTTGACCATTTTTAGGTCAATTAAGCTAACTTTTTGGAACTAGACTTGAATGAGGAGAGAGGAGAGATGAAATATCTTAATTTTTTATGAGTTTAAAACTCATTCAAGCATGTGAAATATGCACCTCCTTTAAAGAATTCCCCTTCCTTACATATGTGTCATAATGGAATCATTTTAATATTGCTCATAGTTTTTTTACTAATAAGCCTTGTACATTTTCAACTCTTCATCTTATGTGAGCATTTAAGGGACTCCCCTTCCTTACATATATGTCATAATAAAATCATTATTTCTAAAATATCTCATATTTTTAATATTGCTCATAGTTTTTTATTAATAACCCTTGTACATTTTCAACTCTTCATCTTATGTGAAATATGCACCTCCTTTAAAGAACTCTCCTTCCTTACATATGTGTCATAATGGAATCATTTTAATACTGCTCATAGTTTTTTACTAAAAAACCTTGTACATTTTCAACTCTTCATCTTATGTGAGCATTTAAGGGACTCCCCCTTCCTTACATATGTGTCATAATAAAATCATTATTCCCAAAATATCTCATATTTTTAATATTTCTCATAGTTTTTTACTAATAAACCTTGTACATTTTCAACTCTTCACCTCATGTGAGCATTTACTCATTTTTGGGTATTTTCTTTTTACAATTTGGATTTATCTCCTCCCTACACATGGATTGATGCTATTGGCCCATAGGAACCTTAATTGGACCATAGTCTAAAGATTTCTAAAAATCTAGACCCTTAGGCTAAGGTTCTTTATACCTATTTCCAATTAATTCCAATTGCACATTGGAAAATTCTTTTTAAATTTCTGTTTCAGGGGAACTCATCTGAATTATAAGAGATATTTTTCTATCCAAAAATATTCAAAATCTGAATATTCTCTCTCTAGAATATTTTCTCTCTCTAGGTTAAAACAGCCACAACAAGATCTCTTATATTTTAGAAAAGGAATTGATTACAGGGAAATATACTAGACATCAAAAAGGGGTTGGGAGAGGAATCTTACAGAAACAAGGTCTTTATATTTTGAAGAGGGATTGATTACAGGGGAAGATACTAGACATCAATGGGGGAGGAATCTTACAAAAAACAATGCAATACCCACAAATTAGTATATATAAACTTACTGAAACCTCAAATTGGCATATGGTATAAAGACTTACCAAAACCACAACTGTCCAATCTACATTTCAGGTGAGTTGCTCAATGCACTCAAGCAAGGCATAAGTTCCATACTTGAATGCATAACACTTCTCTAGCTTGGTAGCTTGACATCTAACCACCCTCTCCTGCATACATGAAAACAAAACATAAATAAAAACATACAACTATACACTAGTTGATATACAAATGAGAGGCTACAAAATCATGGATACTTACAAAATACTCATAAAATGAGTCCCATCCACCATGCCTGAGGTGTGAGATCCCCACGCTCTCTAGTCGCCTCACCACTGCTTCCTCTGGTTGCGCATATCGTCTCGAGGGTTTTCTTCGTGCTTCCTCACCTCCTCATCCCATTTCTCTTAGTCAAAAAAACCAAGGCTTTTCTCCCACTCTTTCTCGGGGCGGGGGGGTCACTAATAAATATGTAAGTGTAGCATGTGGTTCAACAGAAGGGATTTTTAAAATCCCTTTTTCACACTTTTTTTACATACGAAAGGGTACAATTTAAAGGGGGTATTCACTGGCTGAATAGAAAAAGGGTATGTGTTATTCATGAAAAATTCACAGATAAGGGATTTTTAAAATAGGCCTTGAACACACATGATACACAGGGTTTACTTATAGTGAACCCCCCGAGCACCATTTTCACTGTTGGGTGACATCGGACCTCTTGTGTTTCATGCAGTCTCTCATGAGATCATAGATCCACTTGTTAGGTACTTCTTCGCTACCTGGGGAAGGCTTGAATTCAGTCTTGATTTGATTATAGATTCTTTTTTTCTTCTCCTATGGGAGGTGGAGAAATTTTGTCAGAGTGTCATGGAGAAACACTGTCACATAGATCCCTCACACGATTCCACATCACATAACCTACATCATCAAGAACGATCTTCCCTTCTCACACCATGTAAAGATGCTAATCTCCATTGGGGAGAGGACTACTACCAAAAGACCGACTAGATCGACGACGCGATGAGATGGGGGTGTCCACCACACTATGTATGGGTGGAAGCTCTCACTACTTGTTACACTTCAACAACATGCACCCATCAAGCATGGTCTCAAGCTTTACAAATAGCACTAGATAACTAGTATTTAATGCAAGGTCACCCATGATACCAATTCACTAGAATGGTAGACTAGCATCTGAGTGTCCCTATTGAGCTAAAGGGTGGATATTATGTAACATCTCTCCTGCCTGGATAAGCAATTGACCTCATTTGTGTGTTTTTGTATTGTGAGAAAAGGAGATCAACGTCTTACAGTATAACAATTGTATTATCTTCTATAATTATGATAGAATAGACATTCTATCAAGGAGATCAATCTCTTACACTGTAACAATTATAGTATCTTCTCTAATTATGACAAAATAGATACTCTATCAAAAGGAATTCTATGTGTAATAAATTTTAGTGTCCCATACCACCAAAAATTATCCCATATAAATCTAGAGATAAGTATGCATCAAAATCCTTCACATAGGATTAATCTTTGTGTCCCATACCACAAGACTAATAAGTAGTTTATATTGATAAACATAGTTCAAGACAGAAGGGCCAATTCCTTCAAGAACTTTTGCTTTTGATGCATAAAAACTCTCTTTGAAATTTACAAAAAGTCTTAAATAAAATTTATTATAATAATACTCAAATGAAATGAATACGTTACCTTTTAGGAGTCCGAATACTCGTCGTAGTAAGAATATTCATCTTCATCATCATTGATCATACTTATCCCAAGTGAAGCTTGTATGTCAAAAGATAAGTGGCAAATTTTTTTTGTTAATGTTGAACAAAAAGCTATAGTTCCAGAAGTCTTTAAAAACTTGAGAATATTGCCCCAGAAATGCATCCAACATAGAAGATAACTCTCAAAATAACTCCTTGGTGAACAGAATAATCTAAGTAATAATGTTGTGAGAAGACTTTAAAAGAGTCGTGAAATTTCGTAGAAGAATCATTAGTCATGTTTTGCCTACTTGCTGAAATTTGTTGTCAAGGTAAAAAGAAGAATTTTTGGGGTGGAGTCATATAATTTCTCATTTGTTGAGATATTCATAGGAACTACCTCTATATGCAATTTGTAGGAGAGGTGGAAATTTTAGAACTTTTGAAAACTTTTGATAGTTGATAATTCACTACTACAAGACAAGCAAATACGAGCGTTTTTTTTATGACGAAAAAGAATTTCTTATAAAATTTATGATCGTTTATATGCGTGTCGAAAAAAGTGTAGCTAGAAAATTTTCAGAAACATCGTCCAAACAAACGTCGAAACCGATGTCACAATAAATGTTGAAATAAACATCAGAAATGAATCGTTTTTTATGCTCATTTGGACGTATATACCAATGTTTATTGCGATACATATAGCGATGAACACAAGCAATTTCGCAATGCAAATTCTGATGAACGCAGACAAATTTTGACCGCCATTCGGATGCTTTTTCTGACGGATGCAGGTATAAATGTTTTTGGCATAATGGTCCCTCTAGGTACCTGGATGCACCATTATGCCAAATACGTCAAGACTTTATTGCATTTGTATTCAACTGAAGCTTTACACAAACTTAAAGAATTGAGGCAAACAAAGATACATTGATAGAAAATCAAGTTTCATTATTGGATATCAAACCACAAAGATACATTATTACCAATTGTTGAATATCAATCCTTATACGTAAATGTTGTATACAAAAACGTTTCCGCATATGTGAGTGAACTATACATGCCCAAAAGGGGTGCAAAAAAGATCTATATAATTCCAAAAATGTGCATAACATGCGAGCTAAAGTGGTGTCCAATCTGCAAGCTAGCTTCAATGAGGAGGCTTAGGTATTCCTCTCTACAAAAACAATGCAATACTCACAAATTAGCATATACAAACTTACTGAAATCTCAAATTGGCATATGGTATGAAGACTTACCAAAACCACAGCTGTCCAATAATCTCCATTTCCAGTGTCTTTCTCAATGTGCTCAAGCAAGGCATAGGTGCCATACTTGAATGCATAACACTTCTCTAGCAGCTTGGTAGGTTGGCATCTAATCACCATCTCCTGCATACATGAAAACAAAACATAAATAAAATTATACAACTATACCCTATTTGATATACAAACTAGAGGCTAAAAAAACCATGGATACTTACAAAATACTCATAAAATGAGTCCCATCCACCGCTCTCAAGGTGCGAGCTCCCCACAACACTCTCTAGTTGCCTCGCTACTGCTTTCTTTCCTTGCGCATATTGTCAAAAGTTTTCTTCATGCTTCCTCATATTCTCATCCCATTTCTCTTGCTTGCAAAACCAAGGCTTTTCTCCCTCTGTTTTCACTACTTGGGTGACATCAGACCTTGTGTTTCACACAATCTCTCATGAGATCATAGATCCACTTGTTAGGTACTACCTCGCTACCTGGGGGCAGGGGGCAGGCTTGAAGGATTACATATTCTTGTTTTCTTCTCCTATGGGAGGTGGAGAAATTTCATGAGAGTGTCATGGGCAAACACTATGCCACATAGCTCCCTCACACGATTCCACATCACATAACCTACGTCATTAAGAACGATCTTCCCTTCTCACACCGTGTAAAGATGTTGATCTCCATTGGGGAGAGATCTACTACCAAAACGCCGACGACTAGATTGATGTGATGAGATGGGGGTGTCGACCACACTATGTATGTGTGGAAGCTCTCGTAGAGGGGTAGATGCATCGATGGCACTACCGCCACAACAACCACCACTACCCCTACGACGCGAAGCACTACTTTGGTTGGAGGAACGGCCCGAGGGTTGGGGGGTTTGAGTAGGGGATGGTATGTGTGTGGGTGTGAACGTGGTCGTGGTTGCCAATAGGCCTGCACTCGGTTCACCATGGGTAAAATAGGCTCTAGACATGGTGCTTGCTTAAAGGTGGCTTGTGCAATGAAGGAAAAAAACTCCTCAGGGCTCATGACACATGGAGTAGGTGGGACAGTTGGTTGGGGAGTTGTGAGATCCCATTGCCCCTCTGCACACTGGATTCTTGGTTGATAGCAGCGGAAGTAGCTTCTTCTTGCGCGGGGTAGGGTTTCCCACTCGGGGCCTCCCCTCGAATGTCCGGGCACGAGATTAATCTGGTGGTCAAAACCGGGATAATTTCCCTTGCCCGAAAAATGGGGACGATTCCACCTTTTTGAATTTCTTAACGAATTTTCTAACGGGGTCAAGAGACTAAACTAACCTTCATCTGATTAAACCAGATAGAAAAAAAACTATTACAGACTTAACTTGAAGGATTCAACGCTTTTTTCCTAATTGAATCAGGCACAGCCATTGATCTATTCATTTGAGAAGTCTTCAAGCTTTTATTTAACTACTCGAGTTCTAAGCGTATTCCTATTAATCAATTTTATTATTAAAACTCTACTGATTCTAGCCTAGCCACCGCCCAACCACTGGAATTGGTAGAACCAGACAAGTACTCAAGCACCCATAATTAAATGCCTTTTTTAACTTTTGCTTTAGAATCACAGATATGCACACACTCCTCTTTAAACTTTAACTTATAAAACAATCCATTGACAAACAATTATTGGTTACAGATGTCATAACTCAAAATTTCCATCCAATCCTTGTTTCTCACAAAAAACAGTATCACTCTGGACTCTCCATTGAGACCAGCTGGTTAGCCCACGAGATCCAGTAACAGATTACAATAAACATTGGTCCATCATATAATATCTTTCATGACATACGCATGGGTGTCCTCGGCAGTGCGAGTCCGTGCATCGCCTGGTCTCAGAACCCTCTAAGATCCTCCTTAGGTGTCTTGGCACTTCACTCAGGGACCACTTCACCGACACTCGTCCATCGTACTACCGGAAGCACACCATTTTAACTATACCGAGGCTGGTCACAAGACCTAGGTAGGCTTTGTCGCGTGAGCTATCCTTTGAATACTCCCCGCCAGCTGTTTGCAACAACTAAAGTTCCCTTAGAAAAACACATATACCAAATGCTCCCTCTAGCATTCTGGCGTAAGACAGTCCTTTAAGAAAACAGGGTTTCTATGCAAGTTTTCAGTTTTGATTTTCTTTGAATATAATGAGGATGACTTAAATCCGTATCCCAAGACTTCTTGATCGTAGGTCTGAATTCCAAATAGAATTCCTCGAATTCTGTAACCTTAAACCTCAGATCAATTCAAAGGGTCTCAACTTAGTTTCAGATTTAGTGTGTGATTTGAGTGTATTTTCGTGAACTGGTCACATCATCTTTCCTTGAAACTGACGAAGAGTTTGGTCTTGGTCAAAGTCTAACTCTCGATTTGATTCTGGTAAGGTTCTTCGTGAACTACCTTTCTTGAAAGGGGGGTGATATTTCAATTACTATTTTACTGAATTTCATTCATTGAATATTCACTTAACTGATTTCTAAACTAATCACGAATTCCTATGCGGAATAAATTAATCAATTTATCTAAATTTTTGACTTCGATAGATTTTTTGAATTTTCTTCATTACCATCTGAGTGAATATGAAACGATGGAATTTTCTCTCACAGTGTATTTACTTATTCATTTATCGATTATTCGTGGAAATTAAACATAGAATCGAAGAGAACTCTAATTTTGATATAAAAAATTCTTTATGCATCTATTTATGCATAAAATCCAACTTCAATGGAAATAACACTTTTATATAAAAGAAAATCCTTTTATGCATTAAATAAATTTAATAGGAATAACACTTTCTTAATAAAAAAATATCCAATATGCATCTTTCTATGCATAGAATTTAAATCTAATGAAAATAATATTTTTATAATAAAAAAATATCCAATATGCATCTTTCTATGCACAGAATTTAAATCTAATGAAAATCATACTTTTATAATAAAAAAATATCAAATATGCATCTTTCTATGCATAGAATTTAAATCTAATGAAAATCACACTTTTATAATAATAAAAATATCCAATATGCATCTTTCTATGCATAGAAATTAATTCTACTGAAAATAACACTTTTATAATAAAAATATTTCCAATATGCATCTTTCTATGCATAGAATTTAAATCTAATGAAAATCACACTTTTACAATAAAAAAAATATCCAATATGCATCTTTCTATGCATAGAATTTAAATCTAATGAAAATCACACTTTTATAATAAAAAAATATCCAATATACATCTTTCTATGCATAGAAATTAATTCTAATAAAAATAACGCTTTTATAATAAAAATATTTCCAATATGCATCTTTCTATGCATAGAATTTAAATCTAATGAGAAAATAACACTTTTATAATAAAAAAATATCCAATATGCATCTTTCTATGCATAGAATTTAAATCTAATGAAAATCACACTTTTAAAATAAAAAAAATATCCAATATGCATCTTTCTATGCATAGAAATTAATTCTAATGAAAATAACGCTTTTATAATAAAAATATATCCAATATGCATCTTTCTATGCATAGAAATTAATTCTAATGAAAATAACGCTTTTATAATAAAAAAATATCCAATATGCATCTTTCTATGCATAGAATTTAAATCTAATGAAAATCACACTTTTATAATAATAAAAAAATATCCAATATGCATCTTTCTATGCATAGAAATCAATTCTAATGAAAATAACACTTTTATAATAAAAATATTTCCAATATAAATCTTTCTATGCATAGAATGAAAATAACACTTTTAGAATAAACAAACGGAGGGGATTATTCTTTTTGAATAACATAAAGATAAAACTTATTTCCACAAAATTTAAGAAAATTTTGCCATAACCTCCTTTGTATGGCTGACCATTTCTCAATTTTTACATTCTAAATCTACTTAGAATTTACCCCAAGATGAATTTAACACTCTAATCTAATCAATTCTCTTTTTTTAAGAGTAAACAATACAAAAAGTTTAACTCTATTTATTTGATTACACATCTTGGATAAAGAAGGGCTGAATTTACAATGAAGAGAAGGGGAAAGCCTTTCCATCAAGGCATAACATCCACTTTCAAATTAAAAGAAGCAAGAATTCAGAAAACCATAGAATAGAATTTAAAATAAAAGTAGAATTTCTAACTTACATGGAGTTTTGTGAGCTTTCCTTTGGCTTGAGAGATTGAGGGTTCTACTCTTGCTTGGATCAAGAGTGGCCACCAATTCTTTGTAGAGGAATTAGTAAAAAACAAGTGAATTATCAATGAATTCAATGTTTTTGGCTCTGGGGGGAGGAGTAGAGTAACAGTGCATAAAATAATATTAAGCTTCTACAAAGGGGGAGGCTTCTATTTATAGGAAAAAATGAGCATCTAACCAAGCAAACTCATTCTGGAATTTTCCAGTTCAGTTTGGTCAATTTTTGACCATTTTTGGGTGAGTTCAGCTTACTTTTTGGAACTAGACTTGAATGAGGAGAGAGGAGAGATGAAATATCTCATTATTTGAGAATTTAAAACTCCTCCACACATGTGAAATAGGTGCCTCCTTCATGAGGGGGAATCCCCACTCTGAGAGTGTCAAAATTCATTTTTTTAGTATTTCCTTTGGTCCTTAGTCCTTAGTCCTGGTCCTTAGTCCACTCTTCATCTTATGTGAGTATTTACTCATTTTTGGGGGGATTTTCTTTATTTCTTCAATTTATCTTCTCCCTACATTTGGATTAATCTGACTGGTCCCTCAAAACCTTAATCTAAAATTTTCAAAAAATCTGGACCCTTAGGCTAAGGTCTTTTTAGTATACTACAATTTATTTCTAATGCACCTTAGGAAATTCTTTTTAATTTTTTGTTTCGGGGGAATTTATTTTAATAAGAAAGGATATTTTTCCATCCAAAGATATCTAAAACCTGAGTTACCTCTCTCTAGAATATTTTCTCTCCAGTTAGAAACAAGATCTTTTATTATTCTGAAAAGGGGATTGATTATAGGGGAAGATACTGGACATCTTGAGGGCTTGGGAGAAATCTTACATTCTCTCCCACTTGAAAAATGCGAGATATCCTCATCTCGCAAACTGGGGGTAATCCTGCGACAGTTCAACTTCTTTCTCCTAGGTGGCATCTTCAAAAGGATAGAACTTCCATTTGACCAATAATTCTCTCAGAATTCTGTTCTAGAGAACCTTCTCTTGAGCATCAAGGATTTCTTCAGGTTGGAGTTCCATTTACCCTTGGGTTGAAGAAGTTAAGATTTCATCACAAGCACATGATTTGCGCTTGGTACATACTTTTTAAGTAGGCTGACGTGAAATACATTATGTATTTTGAGATGAGGAGGCAGAAGAAGCTCGTAGGCTAAGTCACGTACTTTCTTTGTAATCAGATATGGCCCACAATATCTGGGGGATAACTTCTTGTACTTCCCAAGAGATAGAGAACTTCTTTTGGGGCGTACTCGAATGAAGACCATATCTGCTTCTTCGAATTTTCTGTTTGTCCTCTTCTTATCTGCATACTGCTTCTGTCTATCCTGGGCAGCTTTTATATCTTTACGAATTGAGTGCATCTGCTCTGCTGCCCCATGTCATCAAGCATCTGTCTAGACATCTCGACCCTAATCAATGGGTCGGACCAAGTTAATGGAGTTAAGCAATCTTGTCCATGCAAAGCTTTGAAAGGGATCATCCCGATACTTCGGTGATAAGAAGCATTGTAGGTGAACTCGACTAGGTGCAGATAGCTTAGCCACTTCTTGGGTTCCCTGCCCCACAGCATGACCGAAGTATGTCTTTGATTACCTGGTTCACCCTTTCTGTTTGACCACCATCGGTCTCGGGGTGGTAAGCTGTACTGAGATCCAAGAAAGTTCCTACTGCTTCAAAAAATCCAGTCCAAAATCTTGACGTGAACTTGGGATCTCGATCACTTACTATTCTTCTGGGTAGGCCATGCAATCTCTGAAGATTTCCTTGAGGAACACTCTGGCCACATCCACTGCAGTGTAGGTTTCTTTTACTGGAATCAGATGGGCAACTTTGGTTAGTCTATCAACTACCACGAAGATGGAGTTGTAACCTGATTGCACTAAAGGTAATCCAATAATAAAATCCATACTGATACATTCCCACTTCATATGGGGGATGTGTATGTTGAGATATCGAGCTCTAGTGAGGCGGTGGACACTGATGACCCGCCTGGGGGATAGGCCCCGCACTTACACCACTCGCATGGTTGGTGAGATCTTGGGTGATATGCGGCCAGTGGGATGACAGGCTGTGTGACAGCCATTCTAGAGACTGGCATAGTTATAGCGCCAGCTCATTTAGTCGGGTTCACACTATAGAGAACCCGTGTATGTATTTGGTTGAGTACCTTTCATATTGTGTGTACTCTTATTCTTGTATATGGTGTGTTGAGTGTTGAGTAGAGAAGAAGAAGATTTTCAGCCTCTCACCTTGTGTGTTCTCTATTAGGGTTTTGTGAGTGTGTGTGTGTGCTTGCAAGAGCTCAAGCTCTCTTCCCCCCTGCATCTTTTCATGGTATCAGAGCCTGGTTCGTACTAAGGGCTGAGCTGCAAGCAAGAGAACCACAGGAAGCGGTACGAGGGTAAGAGCTTCAACTACTCTTCCCTATTGTGTTGGTGACTACACCCTTGTCGGGAGCTCTACGGGAGGCACCGGCAAACGATCTCTGATTGAGGAGCTTTCTTCACGGGAGTAAAGCTATAGGGCAACTATATAGTCCTTTGGACTGCATTTTTCGGGCCGAAAACGCGTTTCGGGCGCGTCTGGACCTCCGTTTTTCAGAAAGCAGGCGATTTCGAGCACTGCGGGTAAGTCATCGATTCTCTGCAGAACTCTGTTTTACGAACTGCAGGAAGACAGATTGACTGTGCAGACACTGTGGGTGCTGCAAAGAGGTCTACAGTTGCCATTGGGTGTATGTATGCACATTGAAGTCACTGGTTGTGACATTTGAGTACTACAGTACCGCTGTGCAGAAAATACTGCAGGTTGTGCAGAAAAACCAGAGTGCAGTTTCTGGTAAAATTGTGTGTTTGGCAAGATGTCTAATGATGGCATAACACAGATTGTGGCTGAGAAGCTGGATAAGAATAACTTCCATGCTTGGAGGTTCAGGTTGACGAATTTCCTGATGGGAAAAGGGTATTGGGACTATATAGAAGGTGAGCATGAAGAGGCACCGGAGATACCGGATATAAATCCGACTGCTGCAGATGTGAAAGAGTTTAAAGACTGGAACCAAGGAGCCAGGAAGGTTATGTATTGGCTTTCCATTAGTATACAGGACACCATGATTGGGCACATTCAGGATGCCAAGTCCCCCAAGGAGGCGTGGGACACCTTGGTAAAGCTCTATGAAACAAATACCAAGGCACGTAAGATACAGTTGAAGAATGAACTTCATACTGTGGAGAAAAAGAGCATGTCTGTGAATGACTATGCATTGAAGATAAAGGGTATTGTGGAATCCCTTGCATCTATTGGTGTGTCAGTAGATGATGATGACAAGGTGGAAGTCTGTCTACGTGGTCTCCGGCCACAATACAAGGCGTTTAAGACGTCTATTCAGACTCGGGAAAACATTCCCAACTTTACAGATTTGGTGTCTATGCTGATTATCGAAGAGAAGAGCTTGGGTGAAGACCAATAGACTTCACAAAGCAAAAATAGTTCAGAGCAACAGGCCTTCTACTCGAGTTCAGGAAGAGGACGAGGTAGAGGAGGCCGTGGACGCGGTCAAGGAGGTGGCCGAACAGGTAATCAGAATTATGGCCAGCAGCAGCAACAACAACAACAGTCCCAGAATCAACAACAACAACAACACGCAGGTGGAAGAGGCAGATTCAGAGGCAGGGGGAGTCAAAGAGGCCGTGGAAATTGGCAAAGGCAATATAATGATGCACGTGAATGCTACTATTGTGGTAAGCCTGGACATGTGCAGTCAGAATGTTATAAGAAGCAGGCTGACATGCAAAATGGGAAAGTGCAACAAAACAACTATGCATCCTCAAGCAGAAATAATGAGGATAATGAAAGGTTGTTTGTTATGCAGCATGTCGTGAATGCCATGTCTGAAAATGTTGATGCAGCACAAAAAGATAATGTATGGTATGTGGATTCAGGCGCTTCGAACCACATGACGAGTCATGGGGAGTGGTTCAAGGAGATGAAAAACCCGGAAAGACCAGGTTTTGTGGAAACAGGGGATGACACTGCTCATCCAATTGCCCACGTTGGAGATGTGCCATTGTCTATGCAGGATGGCAAAGTGAAGTACCTTGCAGATGTACTTCATGTACCGAACATAACCAAGAATCTGGTTTCAGTTGGCCAGATGATTGAGCAGGGTTTGCAGGTTCGGTTTAACCCTGATGGATGTTATGTTGAAGATTTTAAAGACAAGTGCAGGTTGGTTGCAAAAGGCAACAGAGTGGGCAGAATGTTTACGTTGGATGTAGACATGCCTGAAATGAGTGCTGCGATGTTTGCAAATGGTTCAGGAGTTGTTGCAGACACAGACAAATGGCATAAAAGAATTGGACATGTAAATGTGCAGAGATTGAAGTCTATGCAGACAAAAGGAATTGTGACAGGGTTGCCAAAATTTAAAGTGGAAGGTATGCAGAAAATATGTGAAGCATGCCAATTTGGGAAGCAAACAAAGCATGTGTTTCCACGTAACAGATATGTGAGCAGAAATGCACTAGATGTTGTGCATTCAGATGTATGGGGTCCGACGAAGACCATATCTATGGGAGGCTGCAGGTACTATGTCACTTTCATTGATGACCACACAAGGAAAGTGTGGGTATATTTCATGAAGGAGAAGAGTGAGGTTTTCACTCACTTTCAGAATTTCAGAGTTTTGGTTGAAAAGCAAACAGGGAAATATGTTAAGTGCCTAAGGTCAGATGGAGGGGGAGAATACTTCTCCAATGAGTTCTCTGAATTTTTAAAGAAGAATGGTATTCGGAGACAGTTCACATGCAGATACACTCCGCAGCAAAATGGAGTTGCTGAGCAGAAAAACAGGCACATTGCTGAGATTGCGCGAGCATTGATGGAAGAGAAGAATATGCCGCATTGATATTGGGCTGAGGCTGTTTCTACAACAGTATACATCATGAACAGGACTCCAACTGCAGCCATACATGATGTAACTCCAGAGGAGAGGTTTACTGGCAGAAAACCAGATTTGTCTCATCTGAAAGTTTTTGGATGCATTGCATATGTGCATGTGCCAGATGAGCTGAGAACTAAGCTGGATCCGAAAGCTAAAAAATGTGTGTTTATTGGATATTCCCTTGAGCAAAAGGGATACAGGTGTTATAACCCTGCTACACGTGAGTTGAGGGTAAGCAGGGATGTTGTCTTTGATGAGATGAGCAGCTGGTATGCTGCTGAAAAAGAAGCTGTTGGGGCTGATGTGAGTGGAAGTGTGGTTGCACAGAATGCAGGTCAGCAATCACAGTCTTTGAGTGGACCAGGAGAGTCCTCATCTAGTGGGTCTGTTGATAGACCATGGAGTCGCAGGCTGCGTCATAATACCAGCCCTGCAAATGTGATTAGTACATCACGTAAAGGAAAAGAGAAAGTGGTTGAGCCCCTTGGTATGCCTGACATTTCTGCAGGGCATTCTCATGTTGATGGAGAGTCTAGTGGCTCAGATATGAGTCTTGATGAGGAGCTTGGGATCCCAGCTATGAGAACACCTGGTGTAAAGAAGGCTATGGAAGGCCATGAATGAAAAGCTGCGAAGATCAGGGAGAGTGAAGAACCCTGTGCAGAGATTTACATATGATGGTTATGTGGCACATCACTATGCATATATGGCAAAAGTTGTGCAGGTTGTAGAGCCCACATGCATTGATGAGGCTGTTGGAAATGTGTGTTGGGAGAAAGCTATGGATGAGGAGATGGATGCACTATATGGAAATGAAACTCTGCTTGCAAGAGCTCAAGCTCTCTTCCCCCCTGCATCTTTTCAGTGTAATTGGTGTAACTTCCCAGGCATTTTTACTCTCTCGGCTTTGACTTTCCGACATGTCAGACATTGACATACATGATTAAGTACATCCTTTTTTAGACCAGGCCAAAAAAAGCTTTTCTTTACAGACATGTAGGTCTTGATGAAACCTAGATGTCATGCAATAAGGCTGTCATGGGCTTCATTCAGAATTTGAGCCTTAGTCCCCTCATCATTGGGAATGCATAGCCTGCGATTATAATACATAATTCCATCATCCAGCCGTACCCTTGAGCTCGGTTCAACTCCTGAGGAGTTTAGCTTTCCTGCATAAGTAGGGTAGCAATAGGGCCAAAGAATCTATCCTGCATGATCTTCTCTCTTGCTTCATTAATCAAAGGACTTGACACTACAGTAATTGCAAGCAAGGAGGCTTTTCTGCTGAGGGCATCTGTTACCACATTTTCTTAGGGTCTACATCCACCTTCGCATGTTGAGATCCTTCTGATGAGTGAAGATCCACTTTAAGCTCTGATGATCTGTCATCAAAGTGAATCTTTGACCCAGTAGGTAATGTCTCCACAACTTCAGGGCATAGACTACTGAAAGTAGTTCCAGGTCATGGACAGCATAATTCCTCTCATGCGTTCTGAGTTTTCGAGATTCATAGGCCACTACATGACCTTCCTGCATGAGTGCACCTCGCAGGGCAAAACCACTGGCATCACTTACTACCTCAAAGGGTAGAGAGAAATCTGGCAACTTCAGAACGGGATTGGTTACCAAGGCAGTCTTCAGCTTATCAAAAGCACTCTGGCACCTGGCAGACCATTGAAACGGGGTATTCTTCTTGAGAAGATTAGTCAGGGGGAAGTTATGAGAGCATACTTTGGTATAAAAAATTCTATACCAACTAGTCAATCCCGAGAATCCCCTGACTTCTTTCATTGTCTTTGGTTCAGGCCAATCTATGACCACTTGGACTTTTGCGAAATCTAGAGAAATTCCATCTTTGGATACCAAAAAGCCCAAATATTCAACATGGTCAGCAGAGAAAGTGCATTTACTCTTTTTTGCAAAGAGTTGGTGCTTCCTTAGAATCTCAAGAACTTTTTGGACATGAGCTTCATGGTTAGCTGCATTCTTTGAGTAAATCAGAATATCATCAAAGAAAACAAGAACAAAATCATCCAAGTATTCTCTGAGAATGTCTTGCATTCGGCGATTGAATGTAGTTGGGGCATTTGTCAAACCAAATGGCATGACTGTAAATTCATAGTGCCCATACCGAGTATTGATGGCTGTCTTCGGGATATCTTGCTCATTAAACTTGATCTGATAATACCTTGATTTGAGATCTATCTTTGTGAAGATCTGGACTCCACTTAGCCTGTCCAAAAGCTCATCAATTTTGGGGATAGGATACTTATTCTTAACTAATTGAGACCTTCGTAGTCCACATAGAGTCTTAGCGTTCCATCTTTCTTTTTTTGAAAGAGAACTGGCACTCACTGGGTCTTACAAACTCTTGTTCTAACAGCTGCCTAAGTTGTTCCTTGAGTTCAATGGCTTCAAGGACTGGCATTCTGTACGTGCGCTGGGCTACTGGTTGAGCTCCGGGGGTCAATTCTATCACATGATCTACTTCCCGAATCGGAGGCATCTCTGTTAACTTTGCTGGGAATAAATCATCATAATCACTTAACCATTCAGGTTCTTTAGCTTTTAACTTTGTGTCTACTGGATTCATTTTGACAACGTAAATGGGATGCTTCTTTCTAAGTCCTTTTAGTAACTTAGAAGCTTTTACTAATTTTGCAGACTTGGGGATCTGAAAATTGTGGTTCCTTGAACTTTGTTTTCGTGAAGGTCACGGAAGGTATTGGTTCCATTATGACAGTGAATGTTAGCTTGATTTTGGTGGAGCCAATCCATTCCAAGGATCCCGGGTCAAAAACTCCCAAAGGTAGGACTCTAAAACTGACAGTCAGTTATATTCCCATCTAGATTGAACTAAATACGATCTGTCACATAGTGAGTGAAAAGGATCTTCCCACTGGACAATTCAACTTGCATAGGTTTCCCTGATTTCTGATCTAAGACTAGCTTGCGTAAGCATCCAGGGGAAATAAATGAATGAGTACTACCTGAATCAATCAAAAGTTTGAATGACTTACCCTTATAGTCAGCTAGAGTACGGATGACTGAGAATTGACAGTTTGGCCCTTGGTTTTCAATTGCGGTATAAATCTGGCCTCTTTCCTCTTCCACTACTTCTGCTATTGTAATCGCTCTGGTTGCTGCAGATTGGGGCGTAACTCTTTCTCTCTGGTTACCCCAGTTCTGGGAAGGAGTTTTGAGATTACTTTGTACAGAGGTAGGTGGCTGAGTTAGATTCCTCCTGGGATTGCCCTGATTTTGGACCCTGATTTGACTGATATAGGAAGGGGCCGCTGGTCTCTACATTCTGGGTCCTTGACTTCCCCGTCCTCTTGACATGGCAGGAGTCAGGCAGTCTTTAAGCTAGTGACCAAAACCTTGACATCCAAAACATCTGTTCTCACTTCTAAGTTCCTCCCTGTGAGTCCTTGAAAAAAGTGGGGCTCCTGAGAAAGTGTTCTGAGGGAAGGGTCTTCCTTCACTTCTGAATCTGCCAGCATCTTGATTCTGATTTGGACCTTGCTGCCTTTTTGGGGGTGGGAAGTTTGAAGCACTTCCCGGGGTTCGGAACCTTTTAAAGTTTGAGGTTGCAGGCTTTGGCAAGACCTTAACAACAAAGGCTTTGGCGAATTCCTTTGCCATTCTTACAGCTTCGGCCATTGAGACAGGTTTGGCATTCTTCACTAAGGTGTCCAATGGCTCGTTCATTCCTCGAATGAATCTGGCCATCAACTGCTCTTCATCCAATTGTGGGGAATATTTGAGAAGAAGGGCAAAGGCCTGATGGTACTCTTCAATTGTTCGGCTATCCTGATTCAATTCCAAGAATTCATTCATTTTGGTTTCCAAGAAGCCCAGAGGATAGAACCTTTTCCTGAGGTATGCTTTAAGATTTGACCAGGTCTGGGTATTTCTATCGAGACGGTTTGTCTCGCAATGGTTCCTCCATGCGACCCTGGCCGTTTCCACTTTCTTTAATCTGGCAAGAGCCATCTTGCTTCTCTCCTTAGCCACTTTTTCCACTACTTCACCTAAGTTACTGCTCCCCTTCACCCTTGAAGGGACCAGGTGGGGATCTGTGCAGGGCTTTACGAACATCCGGATCTAACTCTTTACGAACATCCGGATCTAACTCTTCCTCATCAATTAGAGGATCCGGTTGCCTTCTTGCATGGGCCGCACGCCTCATGATTCTGACAAAACGAGATTATTTAATTTTTATGATTTATTCTTTAAATAGATAATTATTTCATCATACTTCTTGAAACAAGATTTACTCTGATAATTTTATTAACCATATTCACAATCATGAAAACAATTTGGATTTTTTTGCAAAACATTGTTTATTATCAAAAGTTTGAGATATATGCATAGAGCATCACAGCTCCAAAGTCACTGCGTCAATCACGTACGCATAAAGAAGCGAAACTGCGAAGGAGACATGCCATGATAAACACGATTTATCACTGAAAGAGGTGATGTAATTCTACTTCTAGGGATAAAGCGGCTAAGAAGCCTAAAAACTCGGCAAGAAATTCTAAAATTCCTGGGTGAATGATTAAAGAGTTATACATAATGAACAACCCCTAGCCTTATCAAGATCATGGTGGCTAAGGAAATATTTTACCTGAGTCTCTGACGCTGATTGGTATTGATATTAATACATCTTTCTCCAGAGAACCACATATATCGACGTCTCTCTATAGGATCAGGAAAGTATAGATCCTCAAAGTGACGGGCAAGCCTTACTCTGCTTATACGGGTTGTAGTGGAGTTGACGATGTTGAAATTTGAGCATAATGATGAGCTATGAAAGATCAAACACTAGAATCAACATCATTAACAAAGTGATTAGCAAATGATTAAGACGTAATTAGTGAATAATTAGCAAATAGATTAATGTAGGCATGGATACTCAAAAACCAGCAAATTCTCATTAGGGCTATGCCTCAATTTATAGAGTTTACATCAAGCATCAAATCCCATTGATTTCTCCATGATTCACTCCCAGAATATCTCCACCTTTTGCCTGATTCTCTCCACCTCTTCTCTTTTCCCTGAATATCTCCCAGAATATCTCCACACTCCTCAATTCTCTCATGCTACCCTTTATTCTCTCCCAGTAGATTCTTCTCACCTTTTCACAGGTTCTTTCACAATTACATCTCCTCTTTTACAGCCTCTATCTAAGAACTTATTCCCACACACACCCTATTCACTTGTATATTTCAACACCTCCCCTCAAGTGAATAATCCTAGCACACCTGGACCCTGTATCAAGTTTCCCTCTTACTTAGCCCGCGACTAGTGCCTCAAGTCCCTAAACTCCATAGTCTTTGACACTCTCTCTCTCTATGTGTCCAAGGCTACTATAAGTGCTCGCGACCTTGACTAAAGTGCTCACACATACATCTACCAGGTGGCCTACATCATCGGTGGCTCAGAGGTGGTTTTACTTTATTGGGGCAGGTTACATTGGGTTGTGGGGTCTCTCTCTCTCTCTCTCTCTCAGAAAAAAAGATCCGACTCCACTTCCCTTGGAGCCTCCATGAAGTTTGCCGATGTTGTTCCTTCTTCACTGGGTTTGCTGTAGCAGTCTCTCGCCATGTGTCCTAGCTTTCCACATTTGTGGCAAGTGAAGGTCCTCCCTCCTACTCTGCCTCTTCCTCGTCCTCGTCCTCGAGAGAATCCTCCTCATGTGAAGAATGCTTTTTCCTCTCCTGCTATTGAGTCGAGCCCTTTCTTCTCTTTGCCTCTGCTCTCTTGCTCTAGTAGAGCTGCTTCTATCTCGTGTATCTTCAATTCAGGTACATTCTTTAGTGTTGCTACAATGTTTTCATAATCTCCTTTGTCCACACTCTTTAGAAGTACAGCTAATGCTTCATCATCTTCTACCTTTTTGCCAGCTGTTGCTTAATGCTTTTATATTTGTTCAAGTGTGTGATTAAAGGTTCACTTTCCTTCATGTCCAATTTGTAGAATTACAATAACAGATTTATCTTGGAATTTTTTGCTTGTGTACCAAATAATTTATTTTCATCCCATGCATCTTTTGCCCACTGTATCCCTATGATGTGATGAATGATTTCATCATTTAAAGTGAGTGCAATAAGTCCCAATGCTTTTTCATTCCTACTATTCCACTCATTTTCTCCTCTCTCTAGGCATTCATCTCTCCCTTCAACTAATCCCCACAGATTTTTTCTCATCAGCAAATACATGGTTTTTGTCTGCCATGTATAAAACTGTTCCCCATTAAATTTGGCTATTTCCTGTACTGAACTCATGGTGATGTGAAGGGGGTCTTACCTCTTGATCCAATTTCAAGATTCAAGGGCAGTGTCTACCCTTTTACAACTCAATCTGGTGTTTAATAGATGATTACAACAATTTTATCAGCATAAAATCACCAGAAATTACATTAAATTAAGGGTAACCAATTTGTACGGAATGGTTGGAGTATCAAACCAACTCCGATTTTCAATCTGAAGTTATAGGGATCTGTATCAGATACCTAATGGTTAATTTGAACCCTCAATTGCACCAAAATACAGTGATTAGCACTGATTAATCAGTGATTAGCAAATTAATGCTCTGTTTTGTGTGCAAAAAACAGAGTATGCGGGGAGTCCAGATCTGGTGCCTTCCACTTCAAATGAGCTCAAATGCTTTCAAAGGCATCAATAGCAATGAGTCTAGTAGAGGATTAAGCCAAGAAACACAAGATTTGACCAAATATTGAAAGCTTAATCTCTGTTTTACCAAAGTCACCTGCAGATTTGATAAAGAGCTTGGATCTCACTGTAGACTTGATGAAACTGAATTGTGTCTTCACCAGCTTGTAGAGCATGCTTGATTACCCCTTGGGCTAAGAGGAATTAGAAGGATTTGACCTGATGAAGCAGCAATGGCAAAAATTCCTCAAAAAAATGGCGCCCTTCAATCTGCGAAAATCGATGCATATATGTGGCGGTTTGCAGCATTTTTTTGATGAGCTTGTAGCCAAAGGAGTTGACTACCATGTGCTAGAAGCTTGTGCCCTAATTCTATGTGTGCAAGGTGCTAGAGATCCTCCACTGGCTGGGGGTGAAGGGGAGAAGTGAAAACTCACTAAAAATTTGATTTTTTTGCTAATTATCTACTAATCCTAATTAATTAACTAATAGGCTCATAAACCTAATTGATTCTAGGCATGGCTCTGATACCATGTTGAAATTTGAGCATAATGATGAGCTATGGTGAATCAAACACTAGAATCAACATCATTAACAAAGTGATTAGCAAATGATTAAGATGTAATTAGTGAATAATTAGCAAATAGATTAATGTAGGCATGGATACTCAAAAACCAGCAAATTCTCATTAGGGCTATGCCTCAATTTATAGAGTTTACATCAAGCATCAAATCCCGTTGATTTCTCCATGATTCACTCCCAGAATATCTCCACCTTTTGCCTGATTCTCTCCACCTCTTCTCTTTTCCCTGAATATCTCCCAGAATATCTCCACACTCCTAAATTCTCTCATGCTACCCTTTATTCTCTCCCAGTAGATTCTTCTCACCTTTTCACAAGTTCTTTCACAATTACATCTCCTCTTTTACAGCCTCTATCTAAGAGCTTGTTCCCACACACACCCTATTCACTTGTATATTTCAACAGACGAGATGTTCGAAGGCAAAGGCGATCATATCCTGACTCTCGGAAAGTCCAGGAATGCTAGACAGATTTGGGGTATCCATCTAAAAATCCAATTCAATTTATGAGTTTTCAATTTATGAATTCATTTCAAACATAATCTTAGCAAGTGAAAACATTTTTTTTGTAGATTTACTTTAGAATTTTAGGCAGTTTCTGTTGCTATTTCATAAGTTTACGACAGCGCTCTTATACCAACTGTGAGATCCCACTGCCCCTTTGCAAACCGAATTCCCAGTTGGTAGCAACGGAAGTAGCTTCTTCTTGTGCGGGGTAGGGTTTCCCACTCGGGGCCTCGCCGTCGAATGTCCGGGCACGAGACTAATCTGGTGGTCGTTCCGAAACCAAAACCGAGAAAATTTTCCTTGCTCGAAAAATGGGGACGATTCCACCTCTTTGAATTTCTTAACGAATTTTCTAATGGGGTCAAGAGACTAAACTAACCTTTATCTGATTAAACCAGATAGAAGGAAAACTATTACAGACTTAACTTGAAGGAATCAACTCTTTTTTCCTAATTAAACTAAGCACAGCCATTGATCCATTCATTTGAGAAGTCTTCAAGATTTTATTTAACTACTCGAGTTCTAAGCATATTCCTATTAATCAATTTAACTTTTGCTTTAGAATACAGATACGCACACACTCCTCTTTAAACTTTAACTTATAAAACAATCCATTGACAAACAATTATTGGTTACAGCTGTCATAACTCAAAATTTCCATCCAATCCTTGTTTCTCACAAAAAACAATATCACTCTAGACTCTTCGTTGAGACCAGCTAGTCAGCAACAAACGAGATCCAGTATTTGAACACTCCCGCCAACTGTTGCAACCGAACTTTCCTTAGAAAAACACATATACCAAATGCTCCCTCCAGCATTCTGGCGTAAGACAATCCTTTAAGAAAACGGGGTTTTCTCATAGAATTTAAATCTAATGGAAATAATATTTTTATAATAAAAAAATATCCAATATGCATATTTCTATGCACAAAATTTAAATCTAATGAAATTCACACTTTTATAATAAAAAAAATATCCAATATGCATCTTTCTATGCATAGAATTTCAATCTAATGAAAAACACACTTTTATAATAAAAAAAATATCCAATATGAATCTTTCTATGCATAGAAATTAATTCTAATAAAAATAACGCTTTTATAATACAAATATTTCCAATATGCATCTTTCTATGCATAGAATTTAAATCTAATGAAAATAACGCTTTTATAATAAAAAAATATCCAATATGCATCTTTCTATACATAGAATTGAAATCTAATGAAAATCACACTTTTATAATTAAAAAATATCAAAATGCATCTTTCTATGCATAGAAATTAATTCTAATGAAAATAACGCTTTTATAATAAAAATATTTTCAATATGCATCTTTCTATGCATAGAATTTATTTCTAATGAAAATAACACTTTTATAATAAAAAAATATCCAATATGCATCTTTCTATGCATAGAATTCAAATCTAATGAAAATCACGCTTTTATAATAAAAAAATTTCTAATATGCATCTTTCTATGCATAGAAATTAATTCTAATGAAAATAATACTTTTATAATAAAAATATTTTCAATATGCATCTTTCTATGCATAGAAATTAATTCTAATGAAAATAACGCTTTTATAATAAAAAAAATATCCAATATGCATCTTTCTATGCATAGAATTTAAATCTAATGAAAATCACACTTTTATAATAAAAAAATATCCAATATGCATCTTTCTATGCATAGAAATTAATTCTAATGAAAATAATGCTTTTATAATAAAAATATTTCCAATATGCATCTTTCTATGCATAGAATGAAAATAACACTTTTAGAATACACAAACGGAGGGGATTACTCTTTCTGAATAACATAAAGATAAAACTTATTTCCACAAAATTCAAGAAAATTTTGCCATAACCTCCTTTGTATGGCTGACCATTTCTCAATTTTTACATTCTAAATCTACTTAGAATTTACCCCAAGATGAATTTAGCACTCTAATCTAATCAATTCTCATGTTTTTAAGAGTAAACAATACAAAAAGTTTAACTCTATTTATTTGATTACACATCTTGGATAAAGAAGGGCTGAATTTACAATGAAGATAAGGGGGAAGCCTTTCCATCAAGGCATAACATCCACTTTCAAATTAAAAGAAGCAAGAATTTAGAAAACCATAGAATAGAATTTTTTTAAAAAAGTAGAATTTCTAACTTACATGGAGTTTTGTGAGCTTTCCTTTGGCTTGAGGGATTGAGGGTTCTACTGTTGCTTGGATCAAAAGTGGCCACCAATTCTTTGTAGAGGAATTAGTCAAAAACAAGTGAATTATCAATGAATTCAATGTAGTAACAGTGCATAAAACACTATTAAGCTTCTACAAAGGTAGAGGTTTCTATTTATAGCAAAAAATGAGCCTCTAACCAAGCAAACTGATTCTAGAATTTTCCAGTTCAGTTTGGTCAATTTTTGACCATTTTTGGATCAATTTAGCTTACTTTTTGGAACTAGACTTGAATTAGGAGAGAGGAGAGATGAAATATCTTATTATTTGAGAATTTAAAACTCCTCCACATGTGAAATAGGTGCCTCCTTCATGAGGGGGAATCCCCACTCTAAGGTGTCAAAAATTCATTTTTTCCACTCTTCATCTTATGTGAGTATTTACTCATTTTTGGGGGGATTTTCTTTATTTCTTCAATTTATCTCCCTACATTTGGATTAATCTGATTTGCCCCTCAAAACCTTAATCTAAAATTTTTAGAAAATCTGGACTCTTAGACTAAGGTCTTTTTAGCAGATTACAATTTATTTCTAATGCACCTTAGGAAATTCTTTTTAAACTTCTATTTCAAGGGAATTTATTTTAATAAGAAAGGATATTTTTCCATCCAAAGATATCTAAAAACTGAGTTATCTCTCTCTAGAACATTTTCTCTCTCTAGGCCAAAACAGTTAGAAACAAGATCTTGATTACAGGGGATTGATTACAGGGGAAGATACTGGACATCTTGAGGGCTGGGGAGGGATCTTACAGGAGTAATGTCGGGGGTGATTTTTGGGCTATATATGTGGTCCTCCATCTATGCATGGATATGGTTATGTCTCGTTGACCAAATGTGGTGAGAAAGCTATGGAGAGGCTGTATTGTGCTCTACCCAAATTCCTAACAATGTGTATTATCACCTGTTACACTTTAATTAGCATGGCACATCATTTGCATAAACCACTTGTTACGCTTTAACAATGTGCATTTGTCTAGCGTAGTCCACTTGTTTCACTTCGACCACACATAGTCATCAAGTATGGCACTACTTGTTATGCTTCAACAACATACACCCATCAAGAATGGTCTCAAGCTTTACCAATAACACTAGGTAACTAGTATTTAATGCAAGGTCACCCATGATACCAATTCACTAGCATGGTACAGTAGCATTTGAGTGTCCCTATTGAGCTAAAGGGTGGATATTATATAACTTCCCTCCTACCTAGATAAGCAACTGACCTTAATTGTGTGTTTTCTTATTGCGAGCAAAGGAGATCAATGTCTTACAGTATAACAATTGTAGTATCTTCTCTAATTATGACAGAATAGACATTCTATCAAGGAGATCAATGTCTTACACTATAATAATTGTAGTATCTTCTCTAATTATGACAGAATAGACACTCTATCGAGGAATTCTATGTGTAATAAATTTTAGTGTCCCATACCACCAGAAATTATAGCACATAAATCTAGAGATAAGTATGCATTAGAATCCTTCACACAGGATTAATCATTGTGTCCCATACCACAAGACTAATAAGTAGTGGAAATTGATAAAGCATAGTTCAAGATGGAAGGGCCAGATCCTTCAAGAAGTTCTACTTTCGATGCATAAAAACACTCCTTGAAATTTACAAAAAGTCTTGAATAAAATTTATTAGAATATTACTTAAATGAAACGAATATGTTACCTTAGGAGTCAGAATACTCATCATAGTAAGAATATTCGTTCTTCATCATCATCGATCATAATATTTCCAATCTCGTTGCACCTCATCTAATGCACAGGAGTAATAAAATGTCGTCGATGTAGTTGAATTTGAGAAGTTGGCAAAATATTTGAAGCAAAGCTTATATGCAAAAAGATAAATGGCAAAAATAAATTTGTTGATGTTGAATAGTCACTACAATAGAATGAGGGTCTAGCAACAAAAATAGCAGCATTTTTATAGCTAAAAGGATAGGTAGATGTCGGGCCATTTTTGCTACTAGAAACACTGCAATGGGTTCACTTCTCAGTAGTGAAATTTTGTTGCTGAGAACAACGATATTTTGCTATCCTGCAATAAAATTTCGCTGCTCAGCAAGCGATATTTCGCTGATATTTTCGCTGCGCTGAGTAGAGAAAGATCTACATAGCAAAAAAAGAGCTAGGGAAGACAAGGGAGTCTGCACAGGACTCCCTAGTCTGCCCCCAGCTATTTTTCTTTATTAAAAAAATAGAGTCACAGTTTCAGATTTATGACACAAACATAACTATAAGAAACACATAGATTATGGAGAATGCAATTGAGCCCAAACAATTATTATATTTCAGAAAGTGTTGGGCCTTTGGCCATATATACATAAAGTTTTTACAATGAAGAGGTATCTAACTGGAACCCTGTCCTCTTCACATTGCTTCATGTTAATCATCAGGATCCTCCTCTTTATCTTCCCCTTCATCCTACATACATGCCATCAACGCAGGGTAAGCAAGAGCATTAAAATACAATTAGACCTAGAAAAGAGAATGGTTTAGGCTCACTTACCTCATCTGCTAGAGTCCCAAAACGGACTCATCCAAGCATACACCTTGTGTACACATCCACGTCCACAATTGCGGATGGGGGGCTCTGTACTCATAGTCATACTCCTCCTTTATTGGGTCACACCCAACAACCTCCCTCTACAAAAAATAATTAAGAAAATATATAATTATTTAAAGAAAACAATATAGTACAAAGAAAAATGAAAGATGAGAAGAAATGATTACTTACAAAACAAGCAAGAAAGGAGGATTTTCCACCGGACCACCGAAGTGTGAAGCCCCTCACTTCCATAGTCGGGAAGCACTCACTGCCGCTTGTTGTTGAAAAGAACTTAGGTGCTTTCTCATGAAGCTCCGTGCGTGCCTCCACGCCTCGGCCGTGCAAATGCTAGGCAACTCCAAGTTATTCTTTGCTACTCTCTTGATATTTTCTCTCCTATTAGAGAGCAAAAGCTTGATCCTCCTCTTCAACCACTCCTTGGAGGAGCAAAGACCCACATATGGTACAGGGAACTATGGCTTAAGCACATCAATAACGTATTTCTTCGAAAGTTCATTTTGTTCTTTTCACTTTTTGAAGGAGTTCACGAAATCTAGGTTTGCAAGTACATTCATACAGTTCATGACTTGCTTTCCTCGTGCATCCATCCTCACGAGGGCACCATCCACATCCACGTTGTATGGTAGGGTGCATGGATCGAATGGTGGAATAGGTCTCCTGGGGGCTAGCTCATAATGTGTAGATTAAGAGCTCCCCTATTGGGGAGATGCATTAGGAAACCTAGTGCTGCTTTTGCCAAAGCAAAAAGCAGCGTGCTCCCCCCCGCTAGCACGTCTACTATCCCCCAGACTCCCTACTATGTCGTCGTGGTGGTGGTGGTGAAGATGGATGTGAGAGAGCGGGGGTAGGTCTAGTCAAGGAAGGTGGTGTAGGCTTATCATCACAACCATATCATGTGGGCCTACATTGCTCGGCCCCATGCCTATCAAAGGCATGGTCTACCTCGACTGACCAAGCGGGGTATAGATTGCCCTCGCGGCATCAACTGATCGTCAAGTGGGGTAGTCTTCCCCCATGGTATAGACTTGCCCGATTGTAAGCCCACCTGCATATAAGATTAAAATATAAGACTTATAGAATGCATAAAAGATTAACTTTGTATATGTGAAAAGGTTTGATGGAACCATACTTATGTCTGAGTAAACCGAGACCAAGCTTGCTGCCCATATCGTTCATTTATAATAGATAGCAGATTTGCCACATCAGGTTCTTGTGAACGGGTCGATGAACATTGCTGCTACATACATGCATGAGGCAACAAAACACAATTCCTCTAACAAAAGCCATAATTGACACTTAGACAAAAAATACAACATATGATCTTAGAACATTGTTAAGACCTCCTACTACAATAATTCTTAGACAAGCAGGGTGGACAGTGCCCCTTTCGGATGATAGCTTTTGAGGACTTTCAACACACTCTCCACTATTAAAATGAAAGGCAACTCCTCTTTTACAAGAGACGGATAGTGAGAAGATCGAGGGCTCTCCCTCCATTATAACCACCTACTCGTCACTCTGCCCTATATCTCTATGAATAAGTCCATTTCCTAAACACAACACCCAAGGGTGCAATAAACATGAGGTTGAATGAATAACGCCATCTTACCTCGACAATGTCAAGCCAACCAAGAGAAAACAACAATACAAGCTTAGATAAAAAATACAACATGTGATATTAGAACATTGTTAAGACCTCATAAAAAATACAACATGTGATATTAGAACATTGCCTATACATACCCTATGCATAGCCTATGATTATACTGACCATATGTTATGCAAATGCTATGCATAGCCTATGCATACACTATGCATAGGCTATGCATACACTATGCATAGCGTAGAAGATATGCATAGCCTATCCATAGGCTATGCATAGGCTATACATAACATATACATAGCCTATGCATAGGCTATACATAGGGTATGCATAGCCTTATGCATAGGGGCCATAGGCTCTTAACCTAAACCTAATATCTGGCACCTAAGGGTGCAAAAACACAAAGAGAAGAAGCATAAACAAGGAGGGCTTACCTCTACTAGCCGAATCCATGAACCGCTACTACGTGGCTGGAACCCTTGGTGGTTGTTCGCCTTGATAGACCTACAAACAATTATCATAATAATAAATCAAAACATTAGTTCATAAGCACTATGAATAAGAACATGCATAGCCTATGCATAAGCAATGCATAGGCTATGTATAAGCCTATTGTTAAGGCTATGGATAAGCACCATGCATAGGCTATGTATAAGCCTATTGTTAAGGCTATGCATAAGCCTATTGCTAAGCCTATTCTGCATAAGCCCTATCAATGTTAAGGCTATGCATAAAGTCCTATTGCAATTAGCCTATTTCATAAGGCCTATGCATAGCCTTATTGCATAAGCTATGCATAGGCTATGCATAAAGTTCTATTGCATAGCCTATGCATAAGCCCTATGCATAAGGCTAAGCATAAAGCTCTATGCATAGGGCTATGCATAGACCTATTGCATAGGGCTTATGCATAAGCCCTATTGCATAAGGCTTATGCATATCCTATTGCATAGGGCTTATGCATAAGCCCTATGCATAAGGCCTATGCATAGCCTATACATAAGCCCTATGCATAAGGCTATGCATAAAGGCTATGTCCTATTGACCTAACCCTAATCCTTGGCACCCAAGGGTACAAAAACACAACAAAGACAAGAATTATAAGCAAAAATGATGAAAGAGGGCTTACTGTATTATAAGAGGCTATGCCCAAACCCTTGCTTACTTGAATAAACCTACAAAAAAGAAACATAATAAATTAAAAAGTTAGTCCTCATTAACACATTAGTAACCAAGAAGAAAAAGATCAAAAAGAGGTGAGTACCCTAAAACCTATGCTTAATGCATAAGTGAATGAAAAAAATAGTTTATGTTAATCCTAAACCCTAGCTCTATGTATAGAATGCTTAATAGAAAGCTTTGATGGAGAGCTCTCCATCAAAGGTCTCTATTAGAGCTCTATGCATTAGGCTAGGGTTAGGGCAAGGGAGAGGAAAGAGAGGGGAAGGGAGAAAGGCAAAGGAAAGAGAGAGGAAGGGGAAGAAAAGCTCACATTGAGATATGTCCAAGCTTTCTATGAAAGCTTGGAAGAAGACAAAGATTGAAGAAAACTAGTTATTAAAGCTTGGAAGAAGACAAAGAGTGAAGAAAACTATTAAAGCTTGAAGAAAGCAAGAAAGGGCTTACCTTGGAGAGGGAGACGTGATTGATGCAAAACCGTTGAGAGAAGAGGTGTGGTGAGAGGAACAATTGGGCTACAGGTGTTGGTTGTGCATGTGCAAGAAGATAGGAGAAGTAGGTAGGGGTATTGACACCCATCATGGGGCGATTCAGGCAGGAGTCACAGTTCGCAAGTCGCTGCTCAGTAGCAACATTTCACTGCTAGCTTCATTGCTGGGTAGCAAATTTACACTGTTGTGGTCGCTGCGTGTAGTAGCAAAACCCTAGATAATTTTTTGTTTGCAATTCTGGATGTTGTTGTGTGTCTTGTATGAACCCTAAATTAGTTTTAGCCAAGTTAAAGATGTCTAAAAATGATCATCAAACAAGGGATGGAAGTTGGTTCTGAGACATGGTTGAGAGAAAAAATTTGATGTGTGTGTGATTGATATGCAAGTATATAGGACAACATCATATAATAATTGAGCATGTCCGGATATATAGTCTTCATGAGGCAGTGGCACGACCAAGTGCGGATGATCACATGGAGGAGAACCATAGGAGAGTGCTAGGTAACATGCCACACCATTTGGTGACATCAGGTAGAGTGCGAAGAAAGGTGGAAAGGCTTCATATTGAAAGCATGGTTGAGAATCATCTTTCCCAACCAATGAATGAGATTCCTCCATCATTGCCACATGAGGAGAAAGAGAATCTCATCATGGATGACATGGTGAATGACCTCTTTGGATAGGAGTTCATAGATGATAGTGAGTAAGCTCCAATGTCACAAGAGGAGGAAACCTTGCATAAAGGCAAGCACCCCTTTGTATGAGGGATGTTTGTACTCTACATTGCAAGAAACGTTGGAGCTATTGAACTTGCAAATAACTTATGGATGGAGTGATGCAAGTGTCACATATCTTCTTCGGTATGACCGCCTCATTCTATTCTCTCAAATAGAAAATGTTTCATGTTCTATATACTCTCCTTGCTAATATTTTGACATATGATTTCTTATGTTATGTTGTAGGCTTATAAATAAGATTTTTCCCCCTCAAAATCTATTACCAAACTCATGAGATAGGTGTTGTAAAATGCTCTCTCTGCTAGATATGGATTACATAAAAATACATGCATGTCGCAATGATTGCATGCTATTTAGAGGGGTTAATAAAGATGCAACACAGTGTCTACAATGTGGGGAGAGCCACTATAGGGATGATTTGCAAGGCGATAAAGTTTCTCAAAAGGTTTTAAGACACTTCTCTATCATTCCTCGCATCCGACACATGTTTAAATGTAAGGGGATTGCAAAACTCGTGACATGGCATGCTACTCATCGCTCGACTGATAACATCATGAGATCATAGCTGATTCACCGACATAGAAACATGTGGAGCATCAATGGCTAGAGTTTAAAGATAAGTCTCGTCACTAACATCTTAGCTTGGGCATGGATGGTGTTAACCCATTTAGCTTCAAGTTGACATTATAGTCTACTTGGCCTATTGTATTTGTGGTTAATTACAACCTCCCTTCATGGGTGGCAATCAAGAAAGGTCATATCATGCTTGCTCTCCTTGTACTAGAGGCAAGTATAAGGTGGCAAACATGGATGTGTATCTCGACCCTTTGATTGAGGAGCTTGAGACACTATGGTGAGGTATCAAAGTACATGACATTTCAAGGCCAATAAATAGACGTGAGGCAGAGGTGAAAGATGTTTTGCTTTGGACGATGCATGACTATCCCAAGTTGTTGGAGTGCTCTTGACTATCCCGGGTTCTCAGAGTGCTCATGACTATCCCAGCTTTAGCCTTTAAACTTTAAGTTTATCTCTATCTCAATCATCTTAATTTTAAAATAGGTTTGGCAACCTCCGGACATCATGCATATCCGATTTGTGGACAATCACTTGTTTCAAAAAGACCCTCTACACTTAAGAAGGTGGTGTATGACAAACATCATTGATTTCTCCCTCCTTCACATCTCAAGTATGTGCCACATGATGTCTCACCACTTGTGCTGAGAGGTAGAGATTGGTTTGAGGCATGGAGAAGCACTCCCAATCCACCACCAAATGGGATGTCTAGACACTCAATCTTCTTTCGACTTCCATATTGGTGTGACATGAAGATCAATCATCTCTTAGATCCCATGCATATCTTCAAGAATGTGGCAACAAATATTTGGGACCATTTAATTGGTAAAAGAGATACAAAGGATACAAGGGATGACTTACAAAACATTGGATAACTTCAAAGTTCATGGCCAATTGAAAGTGAGAGTGGCAAAATAGTCCTACCAAAGGCACCATGGGTATTAACCAAGAGGTAGCACAATAAGGTGAAAAGTGTGATTGCCTCAAGAGTAATGCATTTATTGAAGGGTGCCTTCACAAAGACCAAAAAGAAAGAAGAGGAACAATTATATGGCCTCAAGACACATGATTGCACAAGATATTACAGGTATATAAATATTCATTTATTCATTTTCTCTTTGTGGTATATAATTTCTAAGCTCATACTAACTTCAATTTTTTTCTATGCATAGTTTACTCCTCCAATTGCTATAGCTGGTTGTGGAGACAATAAGGTGAGAGATGCTATTTACAAAATGGGAAGCTTGGTGAGGTGGTATGAATCTTCTCTTCAATTCACTAAGTTATATTGCTTATTTGGAATTCTCATACGCTCACAAGTTATGTATTGGTAAATAGTACATATAATTGCTATGTATGTAGGTAAATAGTACATATAATTGCTATGTATGTAGGTACATATCCTTAAAGGATATAGATCCTACATCCATTGAGATTGCTGTCTCAATGCTATTGAGGTAGTGTGTATGACCGAGGAAAACTTTCCAAGAATAATTCTCATTGGCCAATTGCATCTTGTGGAGTAACTGGTTGATGAAGTGGCATTGTGTGGTGTTGTTCATGTTCGATGGATGTTTTTCCTTGAAAGGTTCATGAAAACCTTAAAGGACTTTGTGAGATAAAGAGAAAGGCTAGAAGCAAGCATGGCAGAGGGATGGTTGATGCAAGAGCCTCTTGTGTATATCTCAAAACATCTATCTCGCATAGATCCTTCCATGCCATGATTGTGGAGCTCGGGGGCTTCACTATATGTAAACTCTCTATATCACATGTTTTCAAGGCCTAATTAAAAAACCCCTTATCTGTAAATTTTCCATGAATAAAAAATACCCTTTTCTATTCAATAATAAGTACCCCCTTTAAATGGTACCCTTCTATATGTAAAAGATGTATAAAAAGGGGATTTTAAATACCCCTTCTGTTGAACTCACGTGCTACTCTTACATAGTTATGAGAGTGACCGCCCCGAGTTGTGGAGCAATGAGGAGGATGACCGACTAATCACTAATGTGCCTTAGGGAAAAGGAAGGCAATGAAGACGGGATGAAGCATTACACCACAAGGTGAATACATTCAGCATTCTAAATAGTCCCATCATGGAGAAGTGGATTGGGAGATACAAGGATGAAATCAATAGACGAAAGTATGAGAGAAGAGCTTTCAGAAGAGCAAATAGACGCTTGCCATTCTTGCCTAGCTTGGAATCTCTACCAAATGTGATCAATATAGAATGGATTCATATGGAAATATCGATGGCATCGCAAAATGGAGAGATGATCACAAGAGAAGAGCATGAGTATGCAAGGATGTGACCCTCAAGTAAGTACATTCTTCATCTCTATCTTATGTATTCCTTGTTTAATGCACTATACTAAATGTCATGCTTTCTTTTAATGTTAGAACAAACTATATAATGCAATATGGTCAAAGGGAAGGCACTTTCTCATGGAGCATGTGGATTCTAAAAGAAACACATTTGATTGTGGCATGATGGCAATGTTTGAGCAAGAAAGTTAAGCTAGTAGACATGATACCATTGTCATAAGGACAATCTTGAGTATTGTGGAACTATTCAGGATATTCTTGAGTTTGGATTTAGATCATTTAGTCTATTCATCTTTGATGTGAAATGGTTCAAAAGGTGATATGTAGAGGTGCTCAAGTAACCGTGAAGAAACATCCAAATGGGTTCTTTCAAATTGATTCCACCAAGTTTTAGAATGATGAGAACTATACCTTTGTACTACCTCAACATTGTCAAAACAGGTGAGTAACCCAACCAATCCTAAATTAAATCTTGATGTAATATAATAAAAGTGGAACCCCTTTTCTTTGTGATATTAGGTTGTGTTTCACGCCAATGGAATTGATCCAAAGTGGTGGTATGTTATACAAGTTTCCCCTCATTCAAAACATATCTTTGAAGATCAAGATCATGTGTGGAGGCCAAATCTCTAGATGAGGTGCAAGTACTACCTCCTCAAATTGGCTCATTGGAAGAAGACGATGAAGAAAACATTTTGGATGGGACCGATGAAGAGCATGAGGAACATTAATCCAAAGAAGATGATGAGTCACCTATCAATCATGACAATGCTTCATTGGATCATGATAGTGATATTGATATTGATATGGAATCCCATCTTTTCATTGAGCTTCCATTAGATATAGACATTGACGAAATTACAAGATGGGATAGATTCATGATCTTAACATTGTTTTGCTTCTCAAAAGTTTTTAACTATCGTTTTTTTTGCTCGAAACATGGATCCAATGGTTTTAATGGATGTTTTTTTAAAACTATATATCATTTTCTGTGTGTATGTAACATGTATTTTTAAAATTTAGCATCCAATAACTCTCTAGAATTTAATGCAATAAAAATACAGTATAGTAGCAAAATTTTGCTACTACAGGCCCTGCCCCCATCAGTGAAGTTTCGTTGCTATAAACGTTGTGGATTAGCGAAATTCCACTTCGGAGTAGTGAATGGAATAAAAAAAGAACTATTGCAATGCTGTTAGAAAACACTTGTATGTCCCCGACATGTTGTAGTAAGTAAACAAAAGGCTTTGGTTCTAGAAGTCTTTAAAAACTTGAGAATATTGCCCAAGAAATGCATCCAACATAGAAGATAACTTGCAAAATAACTCCTTGATGCTGAAATAATCTATGTTATAGTTGAAGAAGACTTTAAAAGAGTCGTGAAATTTTGTAGAAGAATCCTTAGTCATGATTTGTCTACTTACTGAAATTCACTCTCGAGGCAAAAAGAAGAACTTTGGGGTGGAATCATATGATTTTTGATTTGTTGAGATATGCATAGGAACTACCTCTATGCAGTTTGTTGAGATATGCATAAGAACTACCTCTATGCAATTTATAGGAGAGGTGGAAATTTTTAAAACTTTTCAAAACTTTTGATGGTTGATAATTCACTACTACAAGACAAGAAAATATCGACTTTTTTTGTGATGAAAAAGAATTTCTTGTAAAATTTATGATTGTTTATATGCACGCTAGAAAAGGCGTGGCTATAAAATCGTCAAAAACATCATCAAAACAAGCGACGAAACTGATGTCACAACAAATGTCAAAATAAACATCGAAAATGAATCATTGTTGCTAACGCTCATTTTGATGTGTATACCAATGTTTATTGCAACACATATAGAGAAAAACACATGCAATTTCTCGATGCGAATTCTAATAGACGCAGACAAATTTTGACTGTCATTTTGATGCTTTTTCTAATGGATGCATGTATAAATGTTTTTGGCATAATGGTGCCTCTAGGTAACTGGATGCACCATTATGCCAAATATATCAAGACTTTATTGCATTTATATTTAACTAAACCTTTAAACAAACTTAAATAATTGAGGCAAACAAATACTAATTGATAGAATATCAAGTTTCATTATTGGATATCAAACCACAAAGATACATTGTTAACAATTGCTGAATATGAATCCTTAATGTTGTATACAAAAAAGTTGCCACATATGCGAGCAAACAATACATGCCCAAAAGGGGTGCAAAGAAGATCTATACAATTCCAAAAATGTGCATATAACATGTGAGCTAAAGTGGTGTTCAATCTATGAGCTAGCTTCAATGGGGAGGCTCAGGTATTGCTCTCTGCAAAAACAATGTAATACCCATAAATTAGCATATACAAACTTACTGAAACCTCAAATTGGCACATGGCATGAAGACTTACCGAAACCATAGCTGCCCAATCTACATTTCCAGTGTCTTGCTGAATGCGCTCAAGCAAGGCGCATAAGTGCCATACTTGAATGCATAACATTTCTCTAGCTCGGTAGCCTGACATCTAACCACCCTCCTGTGCATACATGAAAACAAAACATAAATAAAAACATACAATTATACAATAGTTGATATACAAATGAGAGGCTACATAAATCATGAAAACTTACAAAATACTCATAAAATGAGTCCCATCCACCGCTCCTGAGGTGCGAGCTCCCCATGCTCTCTAGTCGCCTCACCGCTGCTTCCTCTTGTTACACATATCGTCAAGGGTTTTCTTCGTGCTTCCTCATCCCATTTCTCTTGGTCGCAAAACCAATGCTTTTCTCGTCTCGTTTTCACTACTTGGGTGACATCCGACCTCTTGTGTTTCATACAATCTCTCATAAGATCATAGATCCACTTTTTAGGTACTTCCTCGCTACATGGAGCAAGCATGAACTCAGTCTTGATTTGATTATAGATTCTTGTTTTCTTCTCCTATGGGAGGTGGAGAAATTTCATCAAAGTGTTATGGGAACATAGCTCCCTCACACGATTCCACATCACATAACCTACATCATCAAGAACGATCTTCCCTTCTTGCACCGCATAAAGATGTTGATCTCCATTGGGGAGAGGGCTAATACCAAAATGCCGTGATGAGATGGGGATGTTGGCCACACTATGTATGTGTGGAAGCTCTCGTGGTGAGGGGTAGATGCATCCGTGGCACTACCTCCACAAAAACCATCACTACCCCTACTACATGAAGCGTGACTATGGTTGGAGGGCCGAGGGTGGTGGGGGTTTAAGTAGGGGATGGTATGTGTGTGGGTGTGAACGTGATCGTGGTTTCTGATAGGCCTACACTCAATTCGCCATGGGTAAAATAGGCTCTAGCCATGGTGCTTGCTTGTTGGGGGTGGCTTGTGCAATGAAGAAAAAAAACTGGTTAGGGCTCATGACATGTAGAGTAGGTGGGACAGTTGATTAGGGAGTAATGTCGGGGGTAATTTTCGGGCTATATATGTGGTCCTCCATCTACATATGTGCATGGATGTGATTATGTAGGTGGATATGCAGGTTATGCATGAGTATATGAACATGTGACAAATATACTTAAAAAAAATCATAAGACCAGAGGGCTTACCTCTAAGATTAGGGGGTAAAGTTGTTAGAGTTTTCGCATCACAAAAGCATAAAACCCACACTAATTAGATACATTTTAAAAGCATAAAATCAAATAAATCTTGAGAGATTAGGGAGAGCGAAAAGAGGCTTACCTCTGAGAGATTAGGGATAGATGATAGAGATATGCAACATGTAAAATGTAAGATTCTTCTCTCCAGATTTTGAGGTGTAAAGGTGTAAGAACCTCCCCTTCTGTTCTTGTAATTATTCCCCTCTAAAATAGAAAAAAGATCTTATTTTACTCTGTTTTGGCCTAGAGAGAGAAAATGTCCAGAGAGAGATAATCCAAAATTGAGATATCTTTGGATATAATAATCCTCCTAGTCTCTTAAATGGATTCTCCTAAAACAGAAGTTCAAAATGAACTTTCCAATGTGCATTAGGAATTAATTGAAAATGGAGGGACCTTAGCTTAATGGTCTACGTTTTTTAAAAAAATTGAATTATGGTCCAATTAAGATTCCAATGGGCCAACAGGATGAATCCAAGTGTTGGGATGAGTTAAATCCAAGAGAATAAAAGAAAATACCCAAAAATGAGTAAATACTCACATACGATGAAGAGTTGACTGAGTACAAGGTTTATTAGTTAAAAATTATGAGATATTACTAAAAAATGAGATATTTTGGAATAAACACCATATTAGTGAATTTGGGAATTTTCTAATTCCCATTTTTTAATACTTAAAAAAGGAGACATGGATAACATGTTTGTAAGTTTCTCAAAACCCTATCATATGACCTATCGTTAGAAAGCGCTTGAAAAATGGAATCTAAAGAGCTATAAAGCGCTCATTTTGGATTAGTGGTGTTCAAGTTATGGTTAATCCAAACTTTTGACCACGTGTCCCAAACTTGTGGAAAATTCCCATATTCCCCAATATGGTGTTAATAATGATGCATTTTTGACACCTTGGTAAGGAAAGGGGAACTCTTAAGGTAGGCACCTCTTTCACATGTGTGGAAGGTTTTTAATTCAAAAACAATTGTGATATTTTTATCTCTCCTCTCTCTTGGATCAAACCAAATCAAAAAGGGAGCCAAATTAGTCCAAATTGAGTCAAATTGAACTTGGAAAATTCTAGAACCGAGTTGGACTTGGTTAGTGGCCTCCCTCACCTATAAATAGATCCTCAATCATGTGTAATAAAATATTAGAGCTAAACCACATGCCAGTATTAAAATAATCATATTTTCTATTATCTCTTAAATTTTTCTCTCTCTTGGGAGCTTGGAGATCTCTCTCTCTACAACAACTCTTGGAGTTGCTTTTCTCCTCTTGGTGGACCGATTGATTGGTCGAAGGCTTCACTGCAATTAGAGAATTAAGCCAAACTTGGAGGTAAAATCATTTTTTTTCCAATTTTCTCAATAACTTTCTTCTTCTCAATCCCTCTCAAGCTTGAGAAGCTTTCTAAATGATTGTTTTAATTCAAATCAAGCTTTCCCTTAAAGTCTTAAGATGAAGTTAATCTTTGTGCTTATTTGTAATGCTTTCTTTAAGTAAATCTCTCTCTCTCTAAAAGAATAGCCATCGTTATGGCTAAATCCCTTGAAAAAGGATGCTTCTCAATGATAGTCTCTTAATTCAAAGCTAAACTCTAGGCTTGATAAGCTAGATATTAAGAAAATGATATTTTCATGATTTTGTGATATTAAAATAATGATAAATTCTTTTAGATTGTTTATGAGTAGTTAAAAACTACTCTAATTCATTCTAAATGAGAAATGGATTATCCTAACAATTTGGGAAAAGAGGAATGTTGAAATTAGCTCAATCTAGTGGGATAATCATAGTTATGTTTAATTTAAAATTATGATTTAAATTCATAGTTTGATTTTAAGCATAAAAGAGGAACTAGTATCATATTTTCATTACAAGATTTTACTCTTTTAGGAAAAATTAAGAATTATTAGTAATAGCAGAGCGAAGCTATGGCATAATTTTTAGAAAATAATACATATCTTATTTTTATGCATAATGCTAAAAGAGCACTTCCTACCATATTCTAGTATTGGACATCCTATGCAAAAAGAATGATTTTCATCATATTCATGAGAAATAATGTTTTTGTAATTATGCATAGTTAATTTACAAGAAAAGAGTAATTTTTGGTAAATTTATTTTTATACAAAAAGAGGAATTCCCATGATATTTGAGATCCGAGTAATTAAATGGTAAAAGAGGAATGTTTGGCATAATTCAAATTATGAGTATTTATCAAAAGTGAAATTTTAAGAATTATTAATTTTATTAGAAAATAATTGATTTTTGTAAATCCCATGAATCTTTTCCTCGAAAAGAAGAATATTGAATATATTTTATTTGAGAAATTTGAGAAAGAATATGAAAATATCCCTCGAGAAAACCTGGATAATTCTTATTCAGAAAAGAGAATCTAGAATCTCTAGGAGGATTGAGGATCCAATGAGTAAATGGAAGTTTAGAATTAATTCTCATTAATGAAGCTTAAGGAATGAAAATACAATACTTAAATGCTCTTTTTGAGTCTTTACTATTCAATTTTGATAAGGTTTATTTTTCCTTTTTAAACCTTCAACAACAATCTGATATGTAGATTGAATGGGATCGTGAAAAAGTACCTTTAACTAGGCCAAGCAATTGGCAGAAACTTAAAAAAGTCTTATCATTATCGAAAGTAGAAAATGGTACTAAAAGTGGATGTGATAAGATGTGATGTGGATCTGAATGAATATAAATGGATGTGATGGGATGTAAATGGATGCGATGTGATTAGATGAGATGTGAATGTGATAACAGAAGATGTAAATATGATGTGATAAGATATGAATGTGATGTGATAAGATGTGAATGTGATGTGATGAGATGTGAGTGGATGTGATGAGATGAGGATGAGATGTGATGTGATGTAAATGGATGTGGATGTGAATGAGATGGATGTGGATAGATGTGAATGTGAATGAATGAATGAATGAATGGATGTGGATGAATGTGATGAGTTGTGAATGGATGTGGTGTGATATGGATAGATGTGGATGTGATGTAATGTGGGGATGGAATGAATGAGATGTGATATGGATAGATGTGGATGTGATGTAATGTGGATGGAATGAATGTGATGTGATGTGGATGGATGTGAACGAGATGTGATAAGATGAGGATGGATGTGATGAGATGTGAATGAATGTGGGATGTGAATGGATGTGATGAGATGTGAGTGGATGTGGTGAGATATGAATGTGACGTGAATGGATGTGATATGATGTGGATCCGGTTAGATATCAATGGATGAGATATGATGTGGATAGATGAGATGTGATGTGATGTGGACTTGGGTAGATGTGGATAGATGAGATGTGATGTGATGTGGACTTGGGTAGATGTGAATGGATGTGAAGTGATGCAAATAGATGTGAACATGATGTGACGTGATATGAATGGATGAGATGTGATGTGGATATGTTGTGACGTGACGTGATGAGAGGATAGATGTAGATAGATGTGATGAGATATAATATGATGTGATTGGATGAGAGGATAGATGTAGATAGATGTGATGAGATATAATATGATGTGATTGGATGAGAATGGATGAAGGACGATGGGAATACATATGACTGGATGTGGAATAAGCAATGTGAATTGATGTAAAAGAATGTGGAATAACGAGAAATGATGTGGAACATTGTGGAAAGATGAGAGTTCGTTAGAAACTATATTTATGACCTATTTTTAAATGACTGTTTTATGTCAAGAATGTTGGGGAAGCATTTTGACCATCTTGTGAATGAGGTCGTGGAGACCTAAGTGATAATGTTGCAACGGCTGACGGCGGAGAGTCAATGGAGGACGTCTCGCATAGCAGGGTCGGCCGAGGTCTTGATCAGCCTCGGTTCAATTTAAATGGTGAGCTTCCGGTATGGTGGATGAGGGACCAAGGAAGCGGCCTATGAGTGAAGCACTAGGTGACCTGCAAAGGAGCCTAGAGGGTGCTGACCATACGGTGCTCGGGCTCTAGGTCACCGAAGATACCCACATGTGCGTCGTGGAAGAAAATGGAATAAGGAGTTAGAGTTGTGTTTTGAACTCGAGTATGGATCTGGTTGATTGGCCTTGCTGGGCCTCAAAACGGATGAGTCCATGGCTCTTTTATATGGATCTGTTGATTGATCTTGTTGATCTTCAATGGAGATTCCATCTAGATTTTCTTATGTGATTATATTTCCGGGTACTACTATGAGCTAGGAACTATTGAAAAGGCCCCTAAGTGAACAGGTGGTGAGCGTTCTGGTTGCCAATGATGCGATAGTTACACCGATGAAGGAATGATTGGAAATTAGAATTCAAGCTAGATATTTTGGAGGATTATGATCAGTGATACTATGGTTTCATTAAAAGATTGTTTTAAAGATAGCTGAATCTGTGAAACAGGCAATTTCATATTGGGTGTGTAAGTGGTGTGACTATCTTGAAGTTTGCTTGAAGCGTCGGCTAGGGGACCTAGGAACTCTTTTCCCTAGTACCCGGGGCAAAACATAACCAAATTTCTAAATGGATCCTATCACTATAGTGGTTGGGCGGTTAGCTAACCCATGGGATTGGATGGGGTTAGGCCGGACTGATGGATCCCTAAAATGAGACTCAATTTTGTTAAATTACGATAGTTGAAGTAAATCCCGGATAACCCTTGTTCTATGGAAAAGAATCAACGGCTGTGCCTCTTGATAAGGAAAAAAGCGTTGGACTCTACGATCCAAGTGCAAGTATCTTTCTTAATCTTACCATGTGACTTACGGGTTTAGTCGGATCACTTTGGTTAGTTAAGGCTCTTTACTACATGTTAGAATGGATTTTTCTCGGTGGAATCGCCTATGTCTACTGGGCGAGGAAAGTTTTCTGGATTTAGTTTTGGAAGAATCGAGGGAGTAGTCTCTTGTCTGGATATCCGTGGGTGAGGCCCTGAGTGAGAGGCTCTGCCCTGTGTAAGAAGTGCTACTTCCGCTGCTAGCACCCCAGAATTCATTGCGCGGAGGGGGCAGGGATCTTTCACCTAGTATTAGAGCAAATTGGCTAAAGTGGATCAATCGAGAAGCAAGAAATGTCAAAAATTTATATGGTACCAATAAAAGATTGTAATTGTGTGATGAAATTCATACAAATTGATATTCAGAATTAAGATTCATAAATTGGAAATTGGGTCTTCAAATGGAAGTACCGCAATTGTATGGAATCCCTCACTTGCTTCTTGAGGCCTAGATATGATGATATTTACCTTATAGCTCCAAGGACCGTGACTACCCGTATATACTGTGGGTATATCTATAGCTCTTTACTGACAATATATACGAGTAAATCTAAGACCTTGAAGTTAGAAGCAAAAATGCTATCTAGAGAATGAATTCGAATGCTGGTTGATATGATTTTTTAAATTCTAGTTGAGAATTGATGAATTGATTTGGATTCTGATTGATAGATGATGATTTCTAAATTCTGGTTGAAAGAAGATAAGTTGAACAAAGCCACAATAAGGATGAATGGGGGGGATCCCAGTGATGATGTTAGTAACTGGAACACAATTATGACTTCAACAAATCACTATGAGATTAGTGGATTGTGTTGATAGATTGCTGCTGTTTGACCTTTGACCCAGATCTAATTAAGGGATGACAAATTGAAAACCTACATAACTGAAATTCCCATGGAGGAATGTTCAGATGGAATTTTCAGTCTGATGGATCAGTATTGTGTTAAGAATATGAATGAATTATTCTCTGGTAAGTAATGAGTTATGTATGTTCTTCTTGTAGAAGAGATATTTATCCCAGGATTCTATGGGGGGCTAACCAAACTATAAAGAACCCCAAAATCAGTTGGATCTAAAGTCAGATTTGAATTATAAATAAAGTGGTCTTTTCACATGAGTGTCTTGGTTAATTTGGAAAAAAAGGGACTTAACAAAAATTTTTGTATTGATAGGATCATGGATCGAGGTCATCGTGGTGGGAATGTTAACCCCCAACTCGATGAGGAAGAGCTCAACCCGGATGTTCATAAAACCCTTCATAGATCGCAGCCTAGACCTTTCAACGGGGAAGGGGAAAACTTGGGTGAGGCTGTGGAGAAGTGGATCGAAGCAATGGAAGAATACTTCGATGTCACCGAGTACAATGAAAAAAGTAAAATGGCTCTTGCAAAGTTGAAGATAGTAGCCAGAGTGGCATGGAGAAACCACTGCAAGACAAGCCGTCTGGATCGAAATACCCAGACATGGAATTATCTCAAGATTTACTAAGGAAGAGATTTTGTCCTCCCACCTTTTTGGAAACCAAGATGAACGAATTCTTAGAGTTAACCCAGGGGAGTAGAGCTATTGAAGAATATCATCAGGCATTCGCTCTCCTCCTCAAGTACTTGCCACCGTTGGATGAAGAACAATTGATGGCCAGGCTCATTCGGGGAATGGACGAACCTTTGTATATCCTAGTGAAGAATACCAAGCTAGTTTCCATGGCCAAAGCAGTGTGGATAGCGAAGGATTCGCCAAGGCCTTGGATGTCAAGGTCCCGCCAAAACCAGCACCATCATCTTTTAAAAGATTTCTAGCTCCGGAAGGTGATTCCAACTTTCCATCGCCTAAGAGATAACAAGGTCAATCTCAGGATATGGGAAGTTCCAGAATGGAAGCAAGGTCCTTTTCCCAGAACTCAATCCCCTGGAATTCAACTTCAGAAGCTCCACCCTTAAACAAAGAAGTGAAATTCTATAACTATCAAGGATTTGGACATCGTAGTATGGATTACCCAACTCCTTTTGGATCAAGGTTTTCAGGAACAGGGAAGTAAGGGACCAAGATTCCAGACTCCGGCTCCTTCCCTCCAGAGTAATCAGGTTCCTTTCCGTCAAAATCAGGGAAATCCCAGAGGTAGACCCTCTAACCAACCCTCAGTTTCAATCCAAAGTAATCAGGTTCCTTTCCGTCAAAATCAGGGAAATCCCAGAGGTAGACCCTCTAACTAACCCTCAGTTTCAATCCAAAGTAATGTAAGACCTCCACCTCAGAATAGGGAAAGTCAAAGAGAGATGTTCCCAAATCGGCCGTCCACTTCCAAGGCAGTAACGCTGGAAGTGATTGAAGAGGAAGAAGATGAAAGAGATTATACTCCACCTGCGAGATGAGGACATCTCATGTTTTTTAAAGTGGGGTAGGATGTAAGATTCTTCCCTCCATCTTTTGAGGTGTAAAGATGTAAGAACCTCCCCTTATGTTCTTGTAATTATTCCCCTCTCTGAAATAGAAGAAAGATCTTGTTTTACCCTGTTTTGGCCTAGAGAGAGAAAATATCTAGAGAGAGATAATCCAAAAATTGAGATATCTTTGGATATAAAAATCCTCCTAGTGTCTAAAAGGGATTCCCCTAAAACAGAAGTTCAAAATGAACTTTCCAATGTGCATTAGGAATTAGTTGAAAATGGTATAAGGGACCTTAGCCTAAGGGTCTACATTTTAAAAAAAAATTAGATTATGGTCCAATTAAGGTTCCAATGGGCCAACTGGATTAATCCAAGTGTTGGCATGAGATAAATCCAAGAGAATTAAAAAAAAGCCCAAAATTGAGTAAATACTCACATAAGATGAAGAGTTTACTGAGTACAAGGTTTATTAGTTAAAAATTATGAGATATTACTAAAAAAATGAGATATTTTGGAATAATGATACATTTTTGACACCTTGGTAAGGAAAGGGAGACTCTTGAGGTAGGCGAATCTTTCACATGTGTGGAAGGGTTTTTAATTCAAAAACAATTGTGATATTTTTATCTCTCCTCTCTCCTGGATCAAACCAAATAAGAAAGGGAGAGAAACTGGTCCAAATCTTGTCCAAATTGAGTCAAACTGAACTTGGAAAATTCATTAGAAGCTTTGAAGGTCTCCTTTGCTCTGGTAAAAGGTGAGCTACTTTGGTAAGTAGGTCCACTACTACCAGAATGGAGTCATATCCTCCTTGTATAGTGGGGAGACTTGTGACAAAATCCATACTAATGCACTCCCACTTCATTTGCGGAATATCCAAGGGTTGAAGTTTCCCAAGCATCTTGACCCTTTCGGGTTTGATCCTTTGGCATGAGAGACATTGCTTCAAGTACCGAAGGACATCGTTTTTCAATCCTGACCAAATGAAAGCTCCTTCTTACGGCATTTAATGTTTTTGCATAGCCTGGGTGTCCTGCAATGTGAGATCCCTGTTCCCACCGAGCAACAGATTTGGGATACTAGCAGCGGAAGTAGCACTTCTCGCGCGGGACAGGGGTCCCACACTCGGGGCCTCACCCCACGGATATCCGGATAAGAGATTAATCCGTCGGTTGTTCCAAAACCGAACCCGGAAAAACTTCCTTTACCGAAAAGCACGGGCGATTCTACGAGGATAATTTTTTACTCTAACGTAGTCAAGATCATTTTTGATCGAACTGATCCAATTACATCTATAAGATACTTGGTCAGATCAAGGAAGAAACTTGCACTGGGATCAACGCTTTTTTCCCCATTCAAGAGGCACAGCCGTTGATTCCTATCCATAGAACAGTCACTGTCCGGGATTTATTTTATCTATCGTAAAAACAAAAGTTTGAGTCTCGATTTACGGATCCATCAATCTAGCCTAACCCCATCCGATCCCATAGGTTAGCCAACCGCTGTAGTGATGGGTTAGCCAACCGATCCCATGGGTTAGCCAACCACTATAGTGATGGGATCCAATTAAGAATTTGGTTAGGTTTTTTCCCGGGTACCAAGGAAAAGAGTTCCAAGGCCCCCTAGTCGGATGTTCATGCAAAAATCAAACTAGTCACACCACTCACACACCCAATATGAAATTTCCCTTTTCACAGATTCAACCAGTTTAAAACAATCCTTTAATAAAACCATAGTATCACTGATCACCATCTTCCAATTTATCTAGTTGATTCTTAATTTTTCCATCATTCCTTCATCAGAGTATCTATGGCATCATTGGCAACTAGGACGCTCACCACCTGTCCACTCAGGGGCTGTTTCCTAGCTCCTAGCCCATAATACTCGGCAATATAATCACTTATCAAGATGGACTCTCATTGAAGATCAGCAAGATCAACCAATAGATCATCCATATAAAGAGCCATGGACTCATCCATTGAAGACCAGCAAGGTCAATCAACCAGATCCATGCCCGATTTTAGAAAACAACTCCTACTCTTGTTCCAATATCTTCCTCGACGCACGCGTGGGTATCCTAGGCGACCCAGAGCCCGAGCACCGTATGGTCAGCACTGTAAGATCCCTGTTCCCACCGAGCAACGGATTCGGGGTACTGGCAGGCGGAAGTAGCGCTTCTCGCGCGAGACAGGGGTCCCACACTCGGGGCCTTGCCCACGGATATCCGGATAAGAGACTAATCCATCGGTTGTTCCAAAACCGAACCCGGAAAAACTTCCTTTACCGGAAAGCACGGGCGATTCCACCAGGATAACTTTTTACTCTAATGTAGTCAAGATCATTTCTGATCGAGATGATCCAATTACATCTATAAGATACTTAGTCAGTTCAAGGAAGAAACTTGCACTTGGATCATTGGGATCAACGCTTTTTTCCCCATTCAAGAGGCACAGCCGTTGATTCCTATCCATAGAACAGTTACTGTCCGGGATTTATTTTTTTCTATCGTGAAAACAAAAGTTTGAGTCTCGATTTACGGAGCCATCAGTCCAGCCTAACCCCATCCAGTCCCATGGGTTAGCCAACCGCCCAACCACTGTAGTGATGGGATCCAATTAAGAATTTGGTTAGGTTTTGTCCCGGGTACCAAGGAAAAGAGTTCCAAGGCCCCCTAGCCGGATGTTCATGTAAAAATAAAACTAGTCACACCACTCACACACCCAATATGAAATTGCCTTTTCACAGATTCAACCAGTTTAAAACAATCCTTTAATAAAACCATAGTATCACTGATCACCATCTTCCAATTTATCCAGTTGATTCTCAATTTTTCCATCATTCCTTCATCAGAGTATCTATGGCATCATTGGCAACTAGGACGCTCACCACCTGTCCACACAGGGGCCGTTTCTTAGTTCCTAGCCCTTAATACTCGGCAATATAATCACTTATCAAGATGGACTCTCGTTGAAGATCAGCAAGATCAACCAATAGATCATCCATATAAAGAGCCATGGACTCATCCATTGAAGACCAACAAGGTCAATCAACCAGATCCATGCCCGATTTCAGAAAACAACTCCTACTCTTGTTCCAATATCTTCCTCGACGCACGCGTGGGTATCCTAGGCGACCCAGAGCCCGAGCACCGTATGGTCAGCACTGTAAGATCCCTGTTCCCACCGAGCAACGGATTCGGGGTACTGGCAGCGGAAGTAGCGCTTCTCGCGCGGGACAGGGGTCCCACACTCGAGGCCTCGCCCACGGATATCCGGATAAGAGACTAATCCGTCGGTTGTTCCAAAACCGAACCCGGAAAAACTTCCTTTACCGGAAAGCACGGGCGATTCCACCAAGATAACTTTTTACTCTAATGTAGTCAAGATCATTTCTGATCGAGATGATCCAATTACATCTATAAGATACTTAGTCAGTTCAAGGAAGAAACTTGCACTTGGATCATTGGGATCAACGCTTTTTTCCCCATTCAAGAGGCACAGCCGTTGATTCCTATCCATAGAACAGTTACTGTCCGGGATTTATTTTTTTCTATCGTGAAAACAAAAGTTTGAGTCTCGATTTACGGAGCCATCAGTCCAGCCTAACCCCATCCAGTCCCATGGGTTAGCCAACCGCCCAACCACTGTAGTGATGGGATCCAATTAAGAATTTGGTTAGGTTTTGTCCCGGGTACCAAGGAAAAGAGTTCCAAGGCCCCCTAGCCGGATGTTCATGTAAAAATAAAACTAGTCACACCACTCACACACCCAATATGAAATTGCCTTTTCACAGATTCAACCAGTTTAAAACAATCCTTTAATAAAACCATAGTATCACTGATCACCATCTTCCAATTTATCCAGTTGATTCTCATTTTTTCCATCATTCCTTCATCAGAGTATCTATGGCATCATTGGCAACTAGGACGCTCACCACCTGTCCACACAGGGGCCGTTTCTTAGTTCCTAGCCCTTAATACTCGGCAATATAATCACTTATCAAGATGGACTCTCATTGAAGATCAGCAAGATCAACCAACGGATCCATATAAGGAGCCATGGACTCATCCATTGAAGACCAGCAAGGTCAATCAACCAGATCCATGCTCGATTTCAGAAAATAACTCCAACTCTGTTCCAATATCTTCCTCGACGCACGCGTGGGTATCCTAGGCGACCCAGAGCCCGAGCACCGTATGGTCAGCACCCTCTAGGATCCTTCGCAGGTGACCTAGCGCTTCACTCATAGGCCGCCTCCTTGGCCCCTCATCCACCGTACCGGAAGCTCACCATTTTAATCGCACCGAGGCTGTCAAGACCTCGGCCGACCTTGCTACGCGAGACGTCCTTCATTGACTCTCCGTCAGCAGTTACAACATTATCAGTTAGGTCTCACGACCTTTATCACAAGATAGTCACAATGCTCCCCCAGCAATCTTGACATAAAACAGTCATTTACAAACAACATTTACAAACAGTTTACAATACAGTTTCTATTTGTACTTTCATTTTTCCACATTATCCCTCATCAATCCACATTACTTATTCCATATTCCATTTATATGTATACTCATCCCATCACATCATTTTCCATCTCAACACTTCATATTCCTTCACATCACATATCGTATATTCACATCCATACATATATCCACATCCACATCCACATCCACATTCACATCCACACATCCACATCTACATCCATACATCTAATTTCACATCCACATCTATGTGCACATTCATGCATCCACATCCATACATCCACATCTACATGCACATTCATATCCATACATCCACATCTATATGTGTACATTCTCATCTACATGCATACATCCACATCTCTATGCATACATCCACATCCACATCCACATTCACATTCTCCTCATACATCTACATCTACATGCATACATCCACCTCCACATTCACATCCACATCTATACATCTACATCTACATGCATACATCCATCTCCACATCCACATCCACATCTACATCTACATGCATACATCCACCTCCACATCCACATCCACATCTATACATCTACATCTACATGCATACATCCACATCCACATCTATACATCTACATCTACATGCATACATCTATATCTCCATTCACATCCACATCTATACATCTACATCTACATGCATCCATCCACATCTCTATTTACATCCTCATCTATACATCTACTTCTACATGCATACATCCACATCTCCATGCATACATCCACCTCCACATTCACACTCACATCCATACATCTACATCTACATGCAACATCCACATCTCCATGCATAATAAAATTCTTTTAATTAATCTAGGATGATAGTATGGTAGGAAGTCCTCTTTTTATGCTTTGAATGAATTTATTTTATGCGTAATTTCTATAAAAAATTTGCCAAAGCTCCGCTACTATGACTGATAAATCTCAATTTTTTTTCTAAGGAATAAAGCTTATCATTAAGGATATAATTAGAATGGTCTCTAATTGGGTCATCAATCCATAAGGGATTGAATCATCAATGTGCATAAACTAAAAGTATAGAAAAAAGCCATTAATTTGGCCTCAAGCATAGCTTAATCTTGGATTAAGGAAAAGCTTTATGAAAAGCTTCATTTGGATTGAGAATGGGTCATGAGTATGACCATTTCTTGAGTGAGAGAGAGAAATTACATAAAAACCATTAGAATTTAAACATAAATGGAAATTAACTTCAATAGCATTTATTAAATTATGTAACTTTTCAATACTATTCACCACTTAACTTCAATAGCATTTAAAAAAACCATATCAATTAAGCTTCTCAAGCTTGAGAGGGGTTGAGAAGAGAGAATCATTGAGAAATTAAAGAAAAGATCAAAATTCAATATACTTACCTTATGATTTGCTTGATTCTTTATTCACGGTAGAGGCCCCCAACCAATCAATTGGTTTAGTATGTTGATGGAGCCACCAATGGGGATTGAAGAAAGAGAGAAGTATCAAAAACTAGTGAATTATTAAAGAATTCACAGTTCTTGGCTTAGGTAGAGTAGAGTAACAATGCATAAGACACTCTATATTTTGGCTTAGGTGGAGTAGAGTAACAAAGCATAAGACACTCTATATTTTGTCTTAGGTGGAGTAGAGTAACAAAGCATAAGACACTATATATTTTGGCTTAGGTGGAGTAGAGTAACAAAGCATAAGACACTATATATTTTGGCTTAGGTGGAGTAGAGTAACAAAGCATAAGACACTATATATTTTGGCTTAGGTGGAGTAGAGTAACAAAGTATAAGACACTATATATTTTGCAACAAGGGGAGGCTTCTATTTATAGGAAAATTTGAGCTCCTAACCAAACAAACTGATTCTAGAATTTTCCAAGTCAGTTAGGTCACTTTTTGACCATTTTTAGGTCAGTTAAGCTAACTTTTTGGAACTAGACTTGAATGAGGAGAGAGGAGAGATGAAATATCTCCATTTTTATGAGTTTAAAACTCATTCAAGCATGTGAAATATGCACCTCCTTTAAAGAACTCCCCTTCCTTACATATGTGTCATAATGGAATCATTTTAATATTGCTCATAGTTTTTTATTAATAAACCTTGTACATTTTCAACTCTTCATCTTATGTGAAATATGCACCTCCTTTAAAGAACTCCCCTTCCTTACATATGTGTCATAGTTTTTTTATTAATAAACCTTGTACATTTTCAACTCTTCATCTTATGTGAAATATGCACCTCCTTTAAAGAACTCCCCTTCCTTACATATGTGTCATAATGGAATCATTTTAATATTGCTCATAGTTTTTTACTAATAAACCTTGTACATTTTCAACTCTTCATCTTATGTGAGCATTTAAGGGACTCCCCTTCCTTACATATGTGTCATAATAAAATCATTATTCCCAAAACATGTCATATTTTTAATATTGCTCATAGTTTTTTACTAATAAACCTTGTACATTTTCAACTCTTCATCTTATGTGAGCATTTAAGGGACTCCCCTTCCTTACATATGTATCATAATAAAATCATTATTCCCAAAATATCTCATATTTTTAATATTGCTCATAGTTTTTTACTAATAAACCTTGTACATTTTCAACTCTTCATCTTATGTGAGCATTTACTCATTTTTGGGTATCTTCTTTTTACAATTTGGATTTATCTCCTCCCTACACATGGATTGATGCTATTGGCCCATAGGAACCTTAATTGGACCATAATCCAAAAATTTCTGAAAATCTAGACCCTTAGGCTAAGGTCCTTTATACCCATTTTCAATTAATTCCAATTGCACATTGGAAAGTTCTTTTTTGAATTTCTGTTTCAGGGAAATTCATCTTAATTATAAGAGATATTTTTCTATCCAAAAATATTCAAAATTTGAATATTCTCTCTCTAGAATATTTTCTCTCTCTAGGTTAAAATAGTTAGAAACAAGGTCTTTATATTTCTGAAGAGGGATTGATTACAGGGGAAGATACTAGACATCAAAAAGGGGTTGGGGGAGGAATCTTACATTCTACCCCACTTAAAAAACGGGAGATGTCCTCATCTCGCAACTTGGGATAATTTCGCAAGATGCACGAATATGAGACTTAGAGAAAAATTTTAATCAAGATTAGCCACCAAGAAAAGTCTTAAAGAGAGCAAGATTCAAAATAAGAACAAGATTTAAACTTTATTCATTCTCGAAACTTATACAGTAAAGATAGAAGAACTCTTTACACTTCCATAAGCCCGTCCATCATATGGTCACAAAAGCAGTCCTCACAAGCTGCACAAGTATAGGGTAACTCATCTATGGGAATGATTCTGCTGGTTATTGCCGCACCTATCTCAGTGGTATGAGGTGATCTAACAAAAGGACCTCTGAGAGGTAAGCCAAAAACGGGGTAAAGGCATATCTTCTCATGAGGAAGAAAACACGCCAGTAAGAAGACTCGCTCAGAAAACCCAAGATGCCTTGATCTCATGACGCAGTAGTATCGGGGACCCAAACCCAAGGCTTCAATAACCATGGCCAAGCGGACATTGTTACGAAAGTGCTGCTGACCCCAGGGTGTTACCCTAGTTATGTTTTGATAGGTTCGCCATTTGGTCTGCGCTACAGAAGTTCTCAATTGAGGGAAAAGTGAGCGCTCATACTGTTCTATAAAGTCTTTCTTCACAGACTCTCTTGTGTCTTGAAGGTGAGAAATCATTATGGATAAAACTAATTCTTGTTGCCAAGCCATGAAGGAGATTAAGAAAGAAAGGAGATTGATGGGAGTAAGATTACTGTGAGCGACAAGTAAAAGTTACGACTTATATAAAGGAAGGAGCTAGCGTAACCTAGAAGCCAACGGTAACTTGCCACTGAAGTTTTACCGTCTTTCCATGATTTGTGTTTGACACATTTTTCTATAGAAGGTATTAAGAATTTTGAGATGAGGAGATAAAAGAAGCTTGTAGGCTAAGTCACCTACTTTCATTGAATTCAGATATAAGGGTCACAATATCTGGGGGATAACTTCTTATACTCTCCAAGAGATAAAGAACTTCTTTTGGGCCGTACTCGAATGAAAACCAAAACCTTGGTATCCAAAACACCGATTCTCACTTTTGAACTCATTGTTCTAAATCCTTAAAACAGGTGGGACTCCTGAGAAGTATTCTAGGGAAAGGTTCTTCCTTTTTTAAACAAAAACTTTCTTTTATTTTAGAGAGGGAATAATTATAAGATCAGAAAGGGAGATTCTTACTCCTGTATACCTCGAAGGCTGGGGAGGAATCTTACATTCTACCCCACTTAAAAAGTGCGAGATGTCCTCATCTCGCAAGGTAGAGGACAGCTCTTTTTCTTAAGATCCAATTTTATTCTGGGGTTCCTTATATTTTGGTCAACCCAACAGAACACTGGGATAAATATCCCTTATATAGAACTCATCATTAAATAACAATTCATTCAGATCATATCATTCATATCTTTAACATGATAATGGTCCATTAGACCGAAAAGTTTCCTTCGGAACATTCCTCCACGGAAGTTTCAGTCAAGCAAGTTCTCAATTTGACATCCCTTAGCTTGATCTACCGGTCAAGTATTAACAGTAGCAATCTGACAGCATAACCCACTAATCTCATAGTGATTTGCTGAATTCATTGTCATCATTCTAGTTATGAATATCATCACAGGGACTCGTCCCATTCCCCCTCATTGTGGTTTCATTATATTTCAACTAATTTTTAAAAATCATCATTTTTCAATCAGAATTTTCAATCAGCATTTTCAATCAGAATCCAAATCAATTCATCAATTCTCAAACAGAATTAAAAATCATATCAATCACATTCGAAATCATCATCTAGATAGCATTAACGCTTATAATTTCAAGTCTTAGATTTACTCGTATATACTGTCAGTAAAGAGCTGCATTATACTCTCGGTATATACGGGTAGTCACGGCCCTTAGAATTATAAGGTAAATACCATCATGTCTAAGCCTCAAGCAAGTTAGGGTTCTATATAATTGCAAAACTTCCATTTGAAGACCCAATTACCAAATTACGACTTTCAGTTTGAATATCAAATTGTATGAATTATATCACACAATTATAACCTTTTTGTGTTTCTTGATAAATTTTTGACATATTTGTCTTCTCAGTTGATCTTTATTAGCCAAATGCTCTGATACCAACTGTAAGATCCCTGTTCCCACCGAGCAACGGATTCGGGGTACTGGCAGCGGAAGTAGCGCTTCTCGCGTGGGACAGGGGTCCCACACTCGAGGCCTCGCCCCATGGATATCCGGATAAGAGACTAATCCGTCGGTTGTTCCAAAACCGAACCCGGAAAAACTTCCTTTACCGGAAAGCACGGGCGATTCCACCAGGATAACTTTTTACTCTAACGTAGTCAAGATCATTTCTGATCGAGATGATCCAATTACATCTATAAGATACTTAGTCAGTTCAAGGAAGAAACTTGCACTTGGATCATTGGGATCAACGCTTTTTTCCCCATTCAAGAGGCACAGCCGTTGATTCCTATCCATAGAACAGTTACTGTTCGGGATTTATTTTTTTCTATCGTGAAAAGAAAAGTTTGAGTCTCGATTTACGGAGCCATCAGTCCAGCCTAACCCCATCCAGTCCCATGGGTTAGCCAACCGCCCAACCACTGTGGTGATGGGATCCAATTAAGAATTTGGTTAGGTTTTGTCCCGGGTACCAAGGAAAAGAGTTCCAAGGCTCCCTAGCCGGATGTTCATGCAAAAATAAAACTAGTCACACCACTCACACACCCAATATGAAATTGCCTTTTCACAGATTCAACCAGTTTAAAACAATCCTTTAATAAAACCATAGTATCACTGATCACCATCTTCCAATTTATCCAGTTGATTCTCAATTTTTCCATCATTCCTTCATCAGAGTATCTATGGCATCATTGGCAACTAGGACGCTCACCACCTGTCCACACAGGGGCCGTTTCTTAGTTCCTAGCCCTTAATACTCGGTAATATAATCACTTATCAAGATGGACTCTCATTGAAGATCAGCAAGATCAACCAACGGATCCATATAAGGAGCCATGGACTCATCCATTGAAGACCAGCAAGGTCAATCAACCAGATCCATGCTCGATTTCAGAAAACAACTCCAACTCTGTTCCAATATCTTCCTCGACGCACGCATGGGTATCCTAGGCGACCCAGAGCCCGAGCACCGTATGGTCAGCACCCTCTAGGATCCTTCGCAGGTGACCTAGCGCTTCACTCATAGGCCGCTTCCTTGGCCCCTCATCCACCGTACCGGAAGCTCACCATTTTATTCGCACCGAGGCTGGTCAAGACCTCGGCCGACCTTGCTACGCGAGACGTCCTTCATTGACTCTCCGTCAGCAGTTACAACATTATCAGTTAGGTCTCACGACCTTTATCACAAGATAGTCACAATGCTCCCCCAGCAATCTTGACATAAAACAGTCATTTACAAACAGCATTTACAAACAGTTTACAATACAGTTTCTATTTGTACTTTCATTTTTCCACATTATCCCTCATCAATCCACATTACTTATTCCATATTCCATTTATATGTATACTCATCCCATCACATCATTTTCCATCTCAACACTTCATATTCCTTCACATCACATATCGTATATTCACATCAATACATATATCCACATCCACATCCACATCCACATTCACATCCACACATCCACATCTACATCCATACATCTAATTTCACATCCACATCTACATGCACATTCATGCATCCACATCCATACATCCACATCTACATGCACATTCACATCCATACATCCACATCTATATGCGTACATTCTCATCTACATGCATACATCCACATCTCTATGCATACATCCACATCCACATCCACATTCACATTCTTCTCATACATCTACATCTACATGCATACATCCACCTCCACATTCACATCCACATCTATACATCTACATCTACATGCATACATCCACCTCCACATCCACATCCACATCTACATCTACATTCATACATCCACCTCCACATCCACATCCACATCTATACATCTACATCTACATGCATACATCCACATCCACATCTATACATCTACATCTACATGCATACATCTACATCTCCATTCACATCCACATCTATACATCTACATCTACATGCATCCATCCACATCTCTATTTACATCCTTATCTATACATCTACTTCTATATGCATACATCCACATCTCCATGCATACATCCACCTCCACATTCACACTCACATCCATACATCTACATCTACATGCAACATCCACATCTCCATGCATAATAAAATTCTTTTAATTAATCTAGGATGATAGTATGGTAGGAAGTCCTCTTTTTATGCTTTGAATGAATTTATTTTATGCGTAATTTCTATAAAAATTTTGCCATAGCTCCGCTACTATGACTGATAAATCTCAATTTTTTTTCTAAGGAATAAAGCTTATCATTAAGGATATAATTAGAATGGTCTCTAATTGGGTCATCAATCCATAAGGGATTGAATCATCAATGTGCATAAACTAAAAGTATAGAAAAAAGCCATTAATTTGGCCTCAAGCATAGCTTAATCTTGGATTAAGGAAAAGCTTTATGAAAAGCTTCATTTGGATTGAGAATGGGTCATGAGTATGACCATTTCTTGAGTGAGAGAGAGAAATTACATAAAAACCATTAGAATTTAAACATAAATGGAAATTAACTTCAATAGCATTTATTAAATTATGTAACTTTTCAATACTATTCACCACTTAACTTCAATAGCATTTAAAAAAACCATATCAATTAAGCTTCTCAAGCTTGAGAGGGGTTGAGAAGAGAGAATCATTGAGAAATTAAAGAGAAGATCAAAATTCAATATACTTACCTTATGATTTGCTTGATTCTTTATTCACGATAGAGGCCCCCAACCAATCAATTGGTTTAGTATGTTGATGGAGCCACCAATGGGGATTGAAGAAAGAGAGAAGTATCAAAAACTAGTGAATTATTAAAGAATTCACAGTTCTTGGCTTACGTAGAGTAGAGTAACAATGCATAAGACACTCTATATTTTGGCTTAGGTGGAGTAGAGTAACAAAGCATAAGACACTCTATATTTTGGCTTAGGTGGAGTAGAGTAACAAAGCATAAGACACTATATATTTTGGCTTAGGTGGAGTAGAGTAACAAAGCATAAGACACTATATATTTTGGCTTAGGTGGAGTAGAGTAAGAAAGCATAAGACACTATATATTTTGGCTTAGGTGGAGTAGAGTAACAAAGCATAAGACACTATATATTTTGGCTTAGGTGGAGTAGAGTAACAAAGTATAAGACACTATATATTTTGCAACAAGGGGAGGCTTCTATTTATAGGAAAATTTGAGCTCCTAACCAAACAAACTGATTCTAGAATTTTCCAAGTCAGTTAGGTCACTTTTTGACCATTTTTAGGTCAGTTAAGCTAACTTTTTGGAACTAGACTTGAATGAGGAGAGATGAGAGATGAAATATCTCCATTTTTATGAGTTTAAAACTCATTCAAGCATGTGAAATATGCACCTCCTTTAAAGAACTCCCCTTCCTTACATATGTGTCATAATGGAATCATTTTAATATTGCTCATAGTTTTTTATTAATAAACCTTGTACATTTTCAACTCTTCATCTTATTCATCTCCTACTACGTTAAATTTACCTCTCGAGTGTAAGGTCAAACTCCTATAGGATCTCCACCCACCACCGAGCTTTTCTACCCTTTAACTCACCTTGACTTGAAAGCCATTTGAGACTTTTATGATCCATCCAAACCTTAAACATAGTGCCATACAAATAATTATGCCACTTTTTTAGAGCATGAATAATCGCAAGTAACTCTCGCTTATAATCCGAGTAGTTACGCTGGGCACATTCAAGCTTCTTGCTTTCCAATGTAGCAGCGCATCCCCTTTGCAATAAAACCGGCCCAATGGCCTCCCCACTACAATCTCTCTAAAGTAAATGGCTCATTGTTGGGGTCCACAATGCTCAATAATGGTGACGTCGCTCTCGCAATGGCCACCTTGAGGTTCTCAAAACTTCTTCCATGAGGATCCCCACAACAAATTGTTTTATCTTTGCGTAGTCCTTTAGATACTATTAGTAGAACCCCAACATACCTAGAAAGATATTTCTAGGTTTAGGCCATCTAACAATGGCATCCACCTTGTCAGGATCCATCCACATACTGTCTACTATATACAGAGATAATATGGACTAAATAGTGGATCTCCTTAGTAAAAACTTTGCACTTGGATTCCTTCCCAAATAGATTATTTTCCTTGAGGAGCTTAAACACGAGTAAAAATGTTGGAATTGTTCTTGTTAAGGAGTTTAAAAATTTTGTAAAGTGTTCTTCTTTCAACTTACTATATATAAGTATGTTCTCAAGGAAAACTACTACAAATGTTTCCGAATATAAATGTAAAACCTTGTTCATTAGCATCATAAAAAATGACACTCGAGCATTTGTGAATCTGAATAGCATGACTAGGAACTTGTAATATCCAAAATGAGTCTTAAATATATTCCTGGGAACATCTTGTTACCTAATCCTGACCTGATGATCATACCTTGATCTAAGATCAATCTTACAAAAATTCTTCACACCATTGAGTTGGTCAAACAACTCATCAATGCGGGGCAACAATTACTTTTTCTTAATCATTATTTGAATAAGAGCATAATAGTCTACACACATCCGCATAGACCTGTGTTTCTTTTTTACCAAAAGAATGGGTGAAGACCATGGCAATGAACTCAGTTGTATAAACCCTTTCTTTATATACTAGGCTAACTACCATTCCACTTCCTTTAGCTCTGAGTGGCTTAATCTGTAAGCAAGTTTGCTTATAGGTTTTGACCTGGGTAGCACATCAATGTCATGGTCAAACTCCCTAGACATTGGAACCCCATCTAGGAGATCATCGGGAAACACATTCCTAAAATCTCATAGTAAATCACTCAAAGCAACTGCGTACTTTTGTTTTATTATCTCAGTATTAGCCTTGGTATTTACATTTTGTTCACAAGAAGATAAAACAGGTTTTGGAAAATAGTGGTCTCAACCAAGGCCATTTAAGTTATCACAACTTAAACTAGTAGCAACTACGGAACCTTTATCAATCACATTTATTTCATCTATGGAAATAAATTGATGCAAGAGAGTACAAATATATACCTGCTATATGTTATCAACGTTGATGGCACGACACAACAATAGGGAAAAAATCATGGGACAAGCTGGAACCTCGTTCTGACCATGTAGCCTCACTACTCTCCCGTCCTACACAAACACTAGGCTATTATCATGGTAGCTGTGACTCAGGGTAGAGCCAAGGATATACAAACTCCCTGCCTAGATAAATATTGGCTCTGGCCAAGTGCATGACCTAAAAAATCAACACTGGCCTCATAGCCGTGCATAGCTAAAGGTACCTCCAAGACCACCGTGTCCCAAACATTCTTATCATGACCATTAGCCATGAATAATACAGTGTACCTATAGTCGCTCTTGGTCTTTTGCAATCGCAACTTCTTAACTAATGTGTAGTTAAGGAAGTTGTGAGTGGCTCCATGGTAATCATAACAAACTCTACGACCACCTAACTTGCCATATAAGCACACCAAATCATGCAGTCCCACTAATGGCTACCACATTGCCTTGGTAATGCAGCAAGTGTGGTACTATTTGTATGTCTGATAGTTACCTCTATGAACTCTACGGATCAAAGAGGTTACCGCTACATAGTATGCAACTACCAAGAGGATTTACCATCCTTCTTCACGTCTCTCTGGAACTACCTCTAGCTCCCAGATTTGGACATGCTATTTTACTATGTCCAGCCTCGAAACAATTAAAACATAGATTTTCCTTTATAGCTTTCTCATATAGTTCCTTGTTAGTGGATTTAGATTGGTTTTCCTCTCAAAAATGGCATGGATTCTTTTCCCAATGCCTACTCTTCCCTCTCTGTTGCTCACGCTGTCCCCCTTGCCCCATGTCATCCCAAAAGAATTTCCTCTTAAAGCTAGAGTCCTCTTTACCCTTAGTTGTCTTGCTAAGATTGTATTTAGAGTGACATGAAATGTTGTCATAAATTTTTGCATACTTTATGGGCTCATTGAAATCTGTCGGGTACCTAGACTCTACAAAAGCCTCATAGTATGGGTGTAAGTCTCTCATGAATCCACGTAAAGTATGGAATTCATCGATTCTCTGTGATTCAACACAATCTCATTGTAGTTGGAGATGTAGTGTGTGAGGGAGATGCCCTACATCATCGAGCATTTATCCCAATCACACCAAGATATCTACAACTCACTAAGAAGGAAAAACTCTTTTTGAAACATAGTTTTGAACTCTACCCAAGTACTCAAAAGTTTGGTGCTCTTAGCCAAACTCATCCACCATCTGTATACCTTGTCTAGCATGATAGGCTAGCCTCTACGAGCCTCACCTCCTCTAGGGCCCTACTTCAAGTTGTGGATATCCGACCTTTTCTGCAGAAAGATGTTCACCAAGTCCTATTTGCTTTCTTTCTCCTCTCCCCCAAAATTCAATAGCTTGAGGTCCTTGAGGAGACTAGCAATCGTGCGGACTGCTTCACAGGCACTTTGGCCCGCGATCCTACTCATCGAGGCACTACTTCCTCAATAGAAGGAAAATGCACCCTCTTCTGTGCAGATCTGGAGACAACAACACTCTGTACAGGAGTAGCACAACTAGGTCCTAAATGGGATTGAATACTCCTAAGCATGGAAAACATCTCAGTCTGTTTTCTGTCCAATGCACTAGTCCTTGCAAACAACAAGGCTATTGACCCCCTTGAGATATCCATCTCATCCTATAATTCCATATCCATGGGTCGATTATCATCTCCATAAGCATCCTCATCATTGAGAAGATCATCCTTAAAGTAGTTCTTGTCAGTGTCGGCATCTCGTAAGGGCTTATTTGTCTACTAACTCCATGTTGTTTGTCACTAAGGATGGATCTATGGGGTCATCTATAGACAGAGAAACATCAGCAAACTACGTCAATGGCAAACATACATGGTCCCTCACGAGCTAGAAGGAGATCACATCTTCTTGTATGCTTACATACAAGAAGATACGCGAGCTAGAAGGAGATCGCATCTTCTTGTATGCTTACATACATTTACAAAAGCTTTTATTTTTTTTCAACTTTTTGCACAAATATAAATTGTTGACCGATGTTATAATCTTCCATGTTGAATTGATCTTTGCTCACTTGTGTGCTCGAAGTTTGAGAGAGAGAGAGTTCTTTAATGTGTGCTCTATCCAATGAGAGAGAGAGAGAGAGAGAGAGAGAGAGAGAGAGAGAGAGAGAGAGAGAGTTCTAATTTAATGTGTGAGCTCAATCATATTCGGGTCAAGCGACGGAGAGAGAGAAAATGAGTACTTTGATATTGTATGTATCTGTGTGTGAGAGAGAGAGAAGTATTATAATGAGAGAGATATAGAAATAGAGAGAATTGTTGTTCCAAAACACATACATGCTAGAGCGACAGAGAGAGCTGTGACTTTTTAATCGTTTAAAATATCAGTTGAATGTTGCTTATGTGATGCTCATCATTATTTAAGCGACACCCTGAGACACAGGTCTTTTAAGTGATACCCAATCAGTAGAGGCGTCACATATGTGATGCTTTTTTTGTTGCTTAAGCAATGCTTTTTGGTTGCTTATGTGATGTCTGGGCGTCACTACTGAAGTCGCATAAGCAACTCACCATAGCGACATAAACAAGTGTCGCTACAAGCGGGTTTTGTTATCCCCTTGAGGCTATAAAAGCTTTTTTACTTGGTAATGATGATAAAAGAAAGATATTCCAAAAGGATACACAAGCTTACAATAATGCCTTGACTTTTGTTTTGCTCAGTGCTCATATTGATGAAAGATTTGGCAAAAATAAAAGTGTGTATAATCTTCAAATCCATGGTATTTTGTATCATCATTTCCGAACATTGTTTCCCAAATAGACACAAGAAGACAATCCACGATATGCACAACTATATGTGTATGACACAAAACATGAGTTAAAAAATCATTTAGATGGTATGCCTGGATCGGATCTTAATGTGTCGGGAAGGTTGCAAGAATTGATATATGAATGTAATCCATATGCCAATTTGTTTCAGACAATGCAAAAATTTCTCTAAAGTACTCCACATGTAGAGTTAAGGATGGTAATCTTTGATAGACATTGTGGGTGAAAGCATGATAAGGTGGATTGAAAACCTGTCCTGTGGGTGGACAATGGTTTACAACTCGTTGTGAAACCCTTTTTATATGTAGAGTTAGAGAATTAAAACATGGTTGTTTAATCTTGTTTCAAATTTATTATATCTAAAAGGCACTAGATAAATTACTAAATACATATTATGATGATATTGAATCCATTAATATTGGTTGTCTTCAAGTGTGACAGCAACCAATGCAACTGCTAGAAAGTGTACCACCTTATCATGCTTTCACCCTTGTACTTCAAGGTAGTATTTGGTTCCAACTGCTAGCAAGGTCGCTCTGCTATTATGCCAAGGCAAGGGGATGATTTTGATCTTGGGTTTCAAGATATTCAAATATTCTCCCATAATGGAGTGGTAAAAAGAATAGGTCATAGATGCCACTCATGTGTTCTGATACACACACACACACACACACATACATATACATATACATATACATATATATATGTACATGTGGCTCACCACGTGTACTACCCCTACACGGGTAACACGTGTGCCATGCCATGTGTACTGCTGTAGAAACCTCGACTCTTCGGACTAGTACTCCTTTCTAATGAGAGAGGTAGCTGCTATTATATATAAGTGCGATCATGTGCAACGTGCCATACCTTTGAAAAAGAGGAATCATGTGCACATGAACCACATATTGACTCCAAGATTTCACTCTTAAAGGTGGTGAAACTCAACTTATTCACCATCGACATGTAGCTCAGTGCATCCGCTACTAAGTTAAATTTACCTCTCTAATAACGGAGTGTAAGGTCAAACTCCTAAAGGATGTCCGCCCACCGAGCTCTTCTACCCTTCAATTCACCTTGACTTGAAGCCATTTAAGACTTTTATTATCCATCCAGACCTTAAACGTAGTGCCATCATACAAATAATGTCTCCACTTTTTTAGAGCATGAATAATCGCAAGTAACTCTCTCTTGTATGTCGAGTAATTATGCTAATCACAATCAAGCTTCTTGCTTTCAAATGTAGTAGGGCATCCCCTTTGCAAAATAAAACCACCCCAATGGCCTCCCCACTAGCATCTCTCTAAAACAAATGGCTCATTGGGGTCCACAATGCTCAATACTGGTGACGTTGCTCGCAATGGCCACCTTGAGCTTCTCAAAACTTCTTTGATGAGGATCCCCACAATGAATAGTTTTATCATTTGTTCTCAACTCATCGATTAAGGAGACTGCGATCTTTGTGTATTCCTTTACATACTATTAGTAGAACCTCGACATACCTAGAAAAATTTGTAATTCCTCGAGATTTCTAGGTTCAGGCCATCTGACAATGGCATCAACCTTGTGAGGATCCATCCGCATAGCGTCCAAAGACAATATGGACTAAATAGTGGATCTCCAAAAACTTCGCACTTGGATTCCTTCCCAAATAGCTTATTTTCCTTGAGGAGTTTAAGCACGAGTGAAAATGTTGTAAGTGTTCTTTTGTTAAATAGTTTTAAAATGTTGTAAGTGTTCTTCTTTCAACTTACTATATATAAGTATGTCCTCAAGGAAAACTACTACAAATTTTTTCAAATATGGACATAAAACCTTATCCATCAACGTCATAAAAAAATTTCGCTGGAGTAATTGTCAAGCCATGTAGCATGACTAGGAACTCGTAACGTCCAAAATGAGCCTTAAACATGGTCTTGGAAACATCTTATTCCCTAATCTTAGAAAAATGCTTCACAACACTGGTTAGTTGATCAAACAACTTATCAATGCAGCAGGGCATTGGATACTTGTTCTTAATTGTTATTTGATTAAGAGTATGATAATCTACACACATCTGCATATACCCGTCTTTCTTTTTTACCAAAAGAATGGGTGAAGCCCATGGTAAAGAACTCTGGTGTATAAACCATTTCTTCATATACTTTTCTAACTACTGTTCCACTTCCTTTACCTCTGAGTGGCTTACCCTGTAATAACTAGGTTTGCTTATAGGTTTTGACCCTGGTAGCACATCAATGCCATGGTCAAGTTCCCTAGACAATGGAACCCCATCTGGGAGATCATCGAGAAACACATTGTAAGGTTCCCCCTTCCACAAATAGGGGAAACGCTTAAGATAGTCCACTAAGTCTTATTAACTTGGAGAAAATTTCCTACTCATCGACACCTTGACCATGTAGAGATTCAAGGATACGATTCATAGGTAAGACCTAGTCCTATCCCACAGGGGAAGCGTGATCTTCTAAAAGTCAAATCACCCATAGGGTAATTTATCATAAATTGGGCAACTACTAGACTTGATTTCTAGAGGCAACGCTTTTTTCCTCATCCATGCGAGGCACAGCCGTTGGCCTAGTCTTCTAGAATAGAATTGCTCGAGAACCTATTTATCTAACGTAGGGCTTTCACTTAATATGTTGGAAAGCTACCCGACTAATCGGGTCCACCCGTCCGTAGGATGGTGCCGTCGGGGCATTCCATCCTCCCACTTTCCACCCTACTCACGCGTCAATTTGTTTTCTAATTAATCCTACCACACTGTTTGACATAAACAAACATGTTCCTTAATTAAGGCCCTTTCACAAGGTTTATTAAAATAGCCTTTGCCTTTTTCCACAATACAATAATGTCAAAGACAAGATTTATAAAAACAAAGTTTAAACATGAATCAATTTCATCCAAGCCGAACTGGCTCTCTTATTCTTTTCCTTTATACCGCCGATGATCTAGAATTCGGCCTTCCAGCCTCTCATGCTGGGCAAAACCCTACGGGACCATACACCTCATCGTCGGCCGCTGGCGAGGACTCAAGCCGGCCTGTCGCCCTCTCAGGCTCCATCGCTCGATCCTCCCGCCCCTCAGAGGGATGTCTGCGCACTAGGGTGGGCTAATTCACCGCACTAGCCTGGGCCCTCAGAACTAGGCAGCATCATCACAATCACTTGCCTCAATCGGCAAACCTCATTCTCCCAATGGTATGAGGGATACCATGGGCCAACTCCGGGCCTTACTAACGTCTCCGCCGTCCGGCTACACAAGCACAAGAACGGGGCAGCGTCAAGGCAGGGAGAAGTTGTACCTGTACCTGTACCTTAATTTAACCAAGATAACAATCCATTTACTCACTAAACCATATGACTAGGATCCATGTCACCTTCTTTAAGAAAACAATCTTTTTCACAAAGATTTTAGCATTTCGACTTGAGATTGCGATAAGACATTCTTTATTAAGGCATATGCTATTGCTTAAAAGAATACAAACTTTAAATGGTAAATCAATCAAATAGATCACTGTAACAATCAACAGAGAAGCCGGGGCCATACCTCAACCCCTAAGAATGATATGTAAATTAAAAAAAACAAAATATTTATATACCTTATAGAAATTTGTCGTTTATCTCGTTGTCCTTGCTTGTTAACAAGAGCTTTAGAACTTGACATATGAGAATAGAGTCTTCTAATACCTTGTCCTTTGATTGAAATCATCCAATAATCTCCAAGCTTTATCTCCTCTTACTCATACTGTGATTCTTCTCTCTTTCTAAGATCTATGGCAAAATAGCCTTCTTCTACAGGTCTACAGCATAGTATTCTTTCTCTAAAAGAAAAGCTATGGAGTTTTGGTCTCTTCCTCCGAAAGACTATAGAAATCTAAGCTTCTTTTCTAAGATATTAGATAAGAATGAAGGGATATAAGCATCTTCAACTCTAGGATTACCTTGAGGCTACTTGTTGTCTTCTCACAGTTTTCTCTATGTAGAGATCCTGACAGAAACAGCAAACTGTTTTGGCCATAACTCTCTGATAAAAACTCAGAATATGGTCATGTAACCAGTCAAAAGAACGGGAAGGCATCTGGTCTACAAGCCAGCGCGGGCAGAATAGGAAAAAACGTCTGTATATAGCCACAAACGCGCCATCTTTAGAAACGCGTTGTTTTTCCACATTTTTAGTATGCATGGACTCTAAATGTGTAAAAGTACTCTAAATATGACCTCTTATCACTTAAACTCAAAATTCTACTTTTGAGAATACTTATCTCTTAATAAAACTTTCTTATCTTCTTATTTCTTTTAGGATTTTTTTGGAGCTAATATTTTTATTCTAACACTTTTCTAATGTTTCTAGCCTTATTGTCTCACTCTTTCTAATTACACTCTCTTTTCTTATTGAAATCTATATTAAAAGAGACACATACATACATGGCTTGGGAGGGACGTTACAATCTCCCCCACTTAAAAGATTCGAGATGTCCTCATCTCGCGAGCTGGGGTAGTATCGAAGTAAATCCTCCTGTCTCTTTCAAAGCGGTGTCCCCACTAGTTAAAAATCTTATTTTATGTAAACATTGTTCCGAGTCCCTTATTTCATGTGTTTGGCTTGTTTTATTTTACCTCCAAAAGATCTTTATTATTCTAGAGTTAATTGGCCTTATTATCCTAATTTCTTGCATCCATATACCTTTCATATGATATGAACCTTCAAATTCATTCTATACCCCCATGCAGTAAGGTACTTAACAAATTATCATGGAAAAACGTAAGGGAATCAATCCTTTACGTAGTCTAACCTATGCTAGCAATTTCATAATCTTAGTATCGTCTTGTAGAATACCTCTATTCATCATGCACATTACTTCACATAAATCTTGCACCAATCCTCTTCTATTTACTCATAGAAATACTTGTTGAATTCGGTTATCTTTAATTCTGCTATCCCTATTTCTTGACCTAATTTTTGCTCTAGCTCATGATTCCTTGTAGCCAATGGGCTTGACGTTTCTCTTGAATTAGGAGACCTCTTCTTGATTAATATGGAAGGACTCATGTCCTTCTCGACACTTTCTATATAAAAACTTTATCATAGTCTCTGGTTATTATTATGGCTTCTAAAATAGAGGATGGTTTCACATTTTTGATGAGGTTATTCAAAGATAGATTAAGCTTCCAAATGAATCGATGGAGAAGAGTTATCTCATCCATCTCTAGAGCAAATCGGAGAAGTTTAACAAAAGTTTGGTGATATTCTTTTAGGGTCTTCTCTTCTTGGGTTAGCTCCAAAAATTCATTCATTTTATCCACTCAAAATCCTAGAGAACAAAACCTTTCACGAAGGTGTACTTTCATGGCATCTCATAACTGATTCTAGCTCCAGTGGTTAGATTGACAACAATGCTTTTAACTTTCTAGCTCCAATGGTTAGATTGACAACAATGCTTCCAACTAATTTGGCATTTCTTACGATTTTTAGACGCGAGTAAAGGTGAGCTTACTTCTTTCATTGTATCCATTAAAAGTTCAAAACTATCAAATACTTGTCATAGCACCACATTTGAATACATCTGAGATCTTCATTTTCTTGAGAATTACACATCTGGTGCCTTGGGATTGACACATCCAAAGATTATCAGGATTGACATATCTGAGATGATTAGTTTTCTGAAAATTACACATCTAGTATCTTGGGATTAACACATCTAAGAGCATGATCCTTTAGGAATTACACATCCGAGACCCATGTTTGTCTAAGATGGGTTCAAAATCTTGGGTGATTGTCCTAGTGTAAAGCATCCAATGAATGGCATTCACACGTCAACTATTCAAACCTTAATGGAGTTATAATCTTAATAATTTATACTATGCAAACTAATGAGATATATCCTGAAAATTTCTCTAAACAAAGTTTTGGTCTATCCTTCTATTCAGTCTCTCACTAGTTTCTTAATTTGATCACCCTATGTTTTTTTCCTCAAAAGGTTTTCTCCCCAATATTATTTCTCAAATTTTTATTGTACAAATATCTTGCGTGTGCACCCCCAAGATACAAGCACAATTTCATAGGATGATTGTCTCAACATGTGAGGATATTCAAATCACTTCTATGGCCAGTAGAGATGATTGATTCGTCCTCATATGATAAACAATCACTTGTTTTAATCCCTTGACAGTTAACCTTTGAAAAAACAAATCCTAGGAACTAAGATCGGCTCTGATACCACTTGTAAGGTTCCCCCCCTTCTACAAATGGGGGAAACGCTTAAGATAGTCCACTAAGTCTTATTAACTTGGAGAAAATTTCCTACTCATCGACACCTTGACCATGTAGAGATTCAAGGATACGATTCATAGGTAAGACCTAGTCCTATCCCACAGGGGAAGCGTGATCTTCTAAAAGTCAAATCACCCATAGGGTAATTTATCATAAATTGGGCAACTACTAGACTTGATTTCTAGAGGCAACGCTTTTTTCCTCATCCATGCGAGGCACAGCCGTTGGCCTAGTCTTCTAGAATAGAATTGCTCGAGAACCTATTTATCTAACGTAGGGCTTTCACTTAATATGTTGGAAAGCTACCCGACTAATCGGGTCCACCCGTCCGTAGGATGGTGCCGTCGGGGCATTCCATCCTCCCACTTTCCACCCTACTCACGCGTCAATTTGTTTTCTAATTAATCCTACCACACTGTTTGACATAAACAAACATGTTCCTTAATTAAGGCCCTTTCACAAGGTTTATTAAAATAGCCTTTGCCTTTTTCCACAATACAATAATGTCAAAGACAAGATTTATAAAAACAAAGTTTAAACATGAATCAATTTCATCCAAGCCGAACTGGCTCTCTTATTCTTTTCCTTTATACCGCCGATGATCTAGAATTCGGCCTTCCAGCCTCTCATGCTGGGCAAAACCCTACGGGACCATACACCTCATCGTCGGCCGCTGGCGAGGACTCAAGCCGGCCTGTCGCCCTCTCAGGCTCCATCGCTCGATCCTCCCGCCCCTCAGAGGGATGTCTGCGCACTAGGGTGGGCTAATTCACCGCACTAGCCTGGGCCCTCAGAACTAGGCAGCATCATCACAATCACTTGCCTCAATCGGCAAACCTCATTCTCCCAATGGTATGAGGGATACCATGGGCCAACTCCGGGCCTTACTAACGTCTCCGCCGTCCGGCTACACAAGCACAAGAACGGGGCAGCGTCAAGGCAGGGAGAAGTTGTACCTGTACCTGTACCTTAATTTAACCAAGATAACAATCCATTTACTCACTAAACCATATGACTAGGATCCATGTCACCTTCTTTAAGAAAACAATCTTTTTCACAAAGATTTTAGCATTTCGACTTGAGATTGCGATAAGACATTCTTTATTAAGGCATATGCTATTGCTTAAAAGAATACAAACTTTAAATGGTAAATCAATCAAATAGATCACTGTAACAATCAACAGAGAAGCCGGGGCCATACCTCAACCCCTAAGAATGATATGTAAATTAAAAAAAACAAAATATTTATATACCTTATAGAAATTTGTCGTTTATCTCGTTGTCCTTGCTTGTTAACAAGAGCTTTAGAACTTGACATATGAGAATAGAGTCTTCTAATACCTTGTCCTTTGATTGAAATCATCCAATAATCTCCAAGCTTTATCTCCTCTTACTCATACTGTGATTCTTCTCTCTTTCTAAGATCTATGGCAAAATAGCCTTCTTCTACAGGTCTACAGCATAGTATTCTTTCTCTAAAAGAAAAGCTATGGAGTTTTGGTCTCTTCCTCCGAAAGACTATAGAAATCTAAGCTTCTTTTCTAAGATATTAGATAAGAATGAAGGGATATAAGCATCTTCAACTCTAGGATTACCTTGAGGCTACTTGTTGTCTTCTCACAGTTTTCTCTATGTAGAGATCCTGACAGAAACAGCAAACTGTTTTGGCCATAACTCTCTGATAAAAACTCAGAATATGGTCATGTAACCAGTCAAAAGAACGGGAAGGCATCTGGTCTACAAGCCAGCGCGGGCAGAATAGGAAAAAACGTCTGTATATAGCCACAAACGCGCCATCTTTAGAAACGCGTTGTTTTTCCACATTTTTAGTATGCATGGACTCTAAATGTGTAAAAGTACTCTAAATATGACCTCTTATCACTTAAACTCAAAATTCTACTTTTGAGAATACTTATCTCTTAATAAAACTTTCTTATCTTCTTATTTCTTTTAGGATTTTTTTGGAGCTAATATTTTTATTCTAACACTTTTCTAATGTTTCTAGCCTTATTGTCTCACTCTTTCTAATTACACTCTCTTTTCTTATTGAAATCTATATTAAAAGAGACACATACATACATGGCTTGGGAGGGACGTTACACACATCCCTAAACTCTCTCAATAAATCACTCAAAGCAACTACGCACTTTTGTTTTATTTTCTTAGTTTTAGCCTTGGTAATTATGTTTTTTTCACAAGAAGACAAAACAGGTTTTGAAAAATAGTAGTCTCAACAAGGCCATTTAAGTTATCTTAACTAAAATTAGTTTCAACTAATGGAATCTTTAGAAATCACATTTATTTCATCTATGGAAATAAATTAATCCAAGAGAGTACAAAAATATACCTGCTATATGTCGTCAACGCGTTGATGGCATGGCACAACTCTAGGAGCAAAATCATCGATGCAACATGAACCTCATGCTCACTATGTAGCCTCACTAATTTTCCCTCATGCAAAAACTAGTTATTATCCTGGTAGCTATGACTCAAGGTAGGGCCAAGGTTATACAACAACTCCCTGCCCCTAGATAAATATCGGCTTTGGCCAAGTGCATGACCTGAAAATCCAAACTGGCCTCGTAGCCCTGCATAGCTAAAGGTACCCCTAAGACTAGTGTGTCCCAAACATTTTTATTGTGACCATTAGCCACCGATGATACAGTGTACTTATATTTGTTCTTGATCTCTGGCAATCACATCTTCTTAACTAATGTGTAGTTAAGGAAGTTATGAGTGGCTCAATGATCAATCATGACAGTGACTCTAAGACCACCTAAACTTTCATACAAGGTGGCCAAAATCATGTGGACCAAATCATGTGGTCCCATCGATGGCTACTACATTGCCTTGGTAACACAGCAAGTGTGGTACTATCTGTATGTCCTAAAGTTACCTCTCTGAACTCTACGAAACTAAGAGGTTACCAATGCATAGTATACAACTGCCGAGAGGATTTACCATCCTTCTTGACATCGCTCTAGAACTACCTCTAGCTCCTTGATTTGGACATGCTGCTTTGCTATGTCCAGCCTCATAATAGTTAAAGCATAGATTTTCCTTTCTAGCTTTCTCATATTGTTCCTTCTTATTAGTGGATTTAGATTAGTGTTTCTCTCGAAAATGGTGTGGTTTCTTCACTCGGCGCCCACTCTTCCCTCTCTACTACTGTGCTCACGGTGGCCTCCTGGCCCCTGTCATCCCAAAAAAAAATTCTCTTAAATTTGGAGCCCTCATTGCCCTTAGTTGTCTTGCTAAGATTGAATTTAGAGCGTCGTGAAATGTCTTCATAAATCTTTGCATACTTTATGGCCTGATTGAAATCTATCAGAGGCTCTACAAACACCTCATAGCAATTGACAAGTGCAAATAATTTCAACACAATATCGCGGTAGTTGGAGATGTACTTTGTGAGGGAGATGCCCTGCATCGAGCATTTATCCCATTCATACCAAGATCTCTACAACTCATTCACAGACAAAAACTCTTTTTGAAACATCGTTTTGAACTCTACCGAGGTACTTAAAAGTTTGGCGCTCGCGGCCAAACTCATCCACCATTTGTATGCCTTACCTGGTACAATAGGTTAGCCTTAATGGGCCTCACCTCCTTTGGGACCTATTTTAGATTGTGGATATCTGAACACTTCTGCAAAAAGATGTTCACCAAGTTGTTATTGATTCCTTTCTCCTCTCCCCCACCAAAGGTCAGCAGTTTGAGGTCCTTGAGGAGATTACACTACAAGGAAAAGCGACCATAGGCGCATTTTGACAACGTGCTTTAAAATGTTACGGGCATGTTATAATCGTGTCTACAGAGACGCGTCTATGTGCGCGTCTATTTTTGCATCTATATATGCGTCTATAAGCATGATCATATAAACGTGCACATAGATGTGCATATAGATGCATAAATAGATGCCTTTATAGCCTCTATTATAAATGCACTTATAGATGCAAATATAAATGCATATATAGACTCATAAATTGACGCACTTATAGACGCGCTCTGGAATTTTTTTAAAAATCCAAAAAGCTTCCTATGCAGATGTACAGCTACATTTTCTACACATGCAGCTGTATTTTATGCACAGGCAGCTCTCTAGTTTAAGGTTTTGCTTACTTGTACATAGACGAATCAAGATCAGCAAAGATATCAACATAAAAACTTAAATTAAAGATAGATATGCACAAAAATATTTATGAACACACTTCGAATATTGATGAAAGAAGATGAGAAATTACATTTTATATCCAAAAATTTCTCCATACATGATCGTTAGCCACATAAGGCTTGAATAAAAACATAGATACATAAAGAAGATGAAAATTTTCATCTTATATCCAAGAAATTGTCCATACATGATGGTAGCCACATGAGGCTTGAAAAAGAAACATAGTTGCATAAACCAAAACTAAACATAGTTGCATAAACCAAAAGTATACATGAAGAAAAGCTACAAGGAAAACTACTCGGAGGAGTCATCTTGTCCTCCTTCTTGTCCACCTTGTGCCTACACAAAGTGAAGATATATATAAATAAAAATAGAAAGTATTATTATAAAGGTCAAAACATGTTTTTTAAATAGAATAAAAAGTATTACCTGCATTGGTGTTCTCCTTGTTGCTAGATTGTATTGTTCATCGTCGGAGATGATCCCTTCATCGTTCGTGAAGGTAATCCCATGTATCTCCTCTACTCTGGCAAGGATGGTAGCTAGTCTCTGCTGGGGTAGGATCTCTACCCACAATGTCACGCTACATCACAAGACAAACATTATAACAACACAACTCAAATAGAGAGAATACAAAGAAAAGACATGAAGAAGTTACACTCTACATACAAACTCGGCCTCCCATGATGCATGACCTCTAGATCCGAAGAAGTGCGACGATCCATATCGCTCCATTTTTATTCACCACGCTTCTCTTTGTTGCTGGTTCACTACTCCTTCTAGGACCTCCTTCTTGGCTTTCTTCCACTTGCCCTTATGAGCAGTAGCTTGCCGTTTCCATTTTGATCGGCATCTATTCATGCTTTCTCCTCCTTTGCATGTCTCCTTACTAGAGACCTCCTATTCTTAAGTATGTCTTTGATTTTGTGTTGCTCTCATCTACTGTTAAACCTTTGGTTGTGAGGATTAGGATACTTCTTGTGGATAGCTTTAATGCAATCATCCACTAGGTTCTCCCTTTGTTGCTGCTTAAAATGTATAAAGCAGTCTTTATAGTGTGCAAAAACTACTTGGCGTAAGTAGTTTACCACGTCCTTCCCCCATGAGAGTCATCAACTATGCCGCCCACATCTGTGATCATAATATGATATATCACCATAATGTGGTGGTGACTCTAAAGAACTATCCCCACCCCCAAAGCACTACCCTAGGCATCCTCTATCTCCTCTATCTCCTTTGCCTCCATTCTCAGTGCTAGTGCGGCGTGAGGTACGACTACCACTATCTCCACGACTACCTTCCCTATGATGACGACTGCCACTCTCATGAGAGCCATGATGACTGTGAGGTGTCACATCTCCTGAAGCACTAACTGGGACTGACAGATGAGGGGTGAATGTAAAGGCACATGAAGTGCCTAGCAAGGGTAAAGTGCCTAGCAAGGGACTCTGTCGGCCCTGATGGTAAAGGGGTGTCTGCTACATAGGCTGCCAACTGCTCGGGGTGGGAGTATAGCCAAATATGCCCTCTACCTCCCTAGCAAACCATCGTTGAGACACTCAATGAGAGCCTCAACCTATGGGTCTTTGGGACAAAAGGACGAGGACCCAGGCCACATCTATACAAACAAAGAAAATATTAAAAAAATATTATGAAATAAAGACTTCCTGGCTCTTTAAGTCTATTGACCCCGAGAATCATCTCATTCTTCAAAACACACAAAAAAAAAAATATATTAAGAAAGCATGTAAGTCGTTATGCAAGCCGAGAATCATCTCATTCTCGACAATATGCGTTATTATGCAAGCCGTTTATGCCTTGCGTAAAGCATTATGCATTAGGCCTTATGCATAAAGAACTATGCATAAGGCCTTAAGCATAAGGCCTTAAGCATGAGGCCTTATGCATGAAGCACTATGCATAAAGCTTATGCATGAAGCTTATGCATAAAGCACTATGCGTAAGGCCTTAAGCATGAGGCCTTATGCATAGTTTTATGCATGAGGCCTTATGCATAAAGCATGGCCTTAAACATGAGACCTTATGCATAGTTTTATGCATGAGGCCTTATGCATAGTGCTTTATGCATAAGCCTCGTGCATAAGCTTTATGCATAGTGCTTTATGCATAAGGCTTATGCATAAAGCTATGCATGAGGCCTTAAATCTTAACATGAGGCTTATGCATAAAGCTTAAAGTATAAGGCATAAATATTATGCATAAGGCATAAAGCTTATGCATAAAGCATAAAGCTTAAGCATAAGGCATAAAGCTTATGCATAAGGCATAAAGCTTAAGCATAAGGCCTTAAGCATAAATCATAAAGCTTATGCATGAGACTTATGCATAAAGCTATGCATGAGGTCTTATGCATAAAGCTATGCATGAGGCCTTATGCATAAAGCTTAGCATGAGCCTTATGCATAAATCTTAAAGCATAAGGCATAAAGCTTATGCATAAGGCATAAAGCTTAAGCATGAGGCCTTAAGCATAAAGCATAAAGCTTATGCATAAGGCTTATGCATAAAGCTTAAAGGATAAGGCATAAAGTCCATGCATAAGGCTTATGCATAAGGCTTATGCATAAATCATAAAGCTTAAGTATAAGGTCTTAAGCATAAAGCATAAGGTTTATGCATAAAGCTTAAAGAATAAGGCATAAAGCTTATGCATAAGGCTTATGCATAAAGCTTAAGCATAAGGCCTTAAGCATGAAGCCTTATACATAAAGCATGCATGAGCATTATGCATAAAGCATAAGGCCTTAAGCATGAGGCCTTATGCATAAAGCATGCAGCATTATGCATAAAGCTTATGGGTAAATCTACAAAGGAAAGAAGAAAGTGGAAGGTATTGGCCTTGGTACTACAGGTTATGATTCATCAAGCTCAGAAAGCCTTGATGAAGATTGGGGATTCCAAAAATAAGAACTCCAAGTGTTAGAAATGATAGGTATGTGCCACCACAAGGTAGGGCACATGAAGCTCGTAGAGTGAGCCATAACGAGTGAGGAGATCACAAAGAGTGAGATACCCAATACCAGAGGTTGACATTATGCATTATGCATATATGACATCAGTGTAGGTAAAGCATGTAGAGCCTTCATGTTTTGAAGAGGCTACTACTAGTTGGCAAGGAAACATGGGATATAGCCATGGATGAGGAGATGGATGCCTTGGTGCATAATGGCACGTGGGATTTGGTAGATTTTTCAAATGGCAAGAATGTGATTAGCTATAAATGGGTTTATAAAGTGAAGTGTAAATCAGATGGTTTAATAAAGAGGTATAAACCAAGGTTGGTTGCAAAAGGATATGCACAAACACATGGTTTAGATTATGATGAGACATTTAGCCCAGTGGCTAAGATGGCTACAGTCAGGTCTGTGATATCTATGGCTACTTCTCGTGGATGGAATCTATTTCAAATGGATGTGAAAAATGCCTTCCTCAATGGTGAGCTACAAGAGGAAGTATTAATGGAACAGCCAGAGGGGTATGTATACCCTAAGTATCCCACACATGTATGCAGATTGAAGAAAGCATTGTATGGTTTAAAGTAGGCACCAAGAGCTTGGAGTGACAAAATAGGCAAGTATCTTATGAACATTGGTTTTCATGTGGGAAACTGATATTCTTCACTTTATGTGAAGAAGACACAGAATGGATTGGTTGTGATAGTTATTTATGTGGATGACTTGATTATGACAGGTGATCATGGGAAAGACATTGAGGATGTGAAGACATCTTTAAGTACACAGTTTGATATGAAGGATTTGGGTGAACTCAGATTCTCTCTTGCTATTGAGGTGATCAAGACATCTCATGGTATATGGCTGGTGCAAAGGCAGTATGCCTTAGACATGTTAGCAAAGTATGGAATGACAAGTTGCAAGCCTATGATGACACCTTTGGAGTAGAATATGAAGCTTATGGCTGATTTGGGTGATGAACTGGAAGATGTTACCATGTACAGGAAAATGGTTGGTAGTCCTATCTACTTGACTATTACGAGGCCGCGGACTTATGTTATGCTATGGGACTAGTGAGTCAGTTTATGCAGAGTCCTAGGAAGCCTCATTTGGATGCTGTTAGGAGGATTATGAGATATGTGAAGAACACTGCCCACTATGGTCTATTTTTTGAGGTAGGGAAAGAGTTGAATGTGTATGGTTACATAGATGCAGATTGGGCAGCAAGTTCATACGATAGGAGATCTATTAGTGGGTATGTGTTTAGCATTTGGAGTGCTACACTGAGTTGGAGTAGCAAGAAGCAACCCACAGTTGCCTTGTCTAGTACAGAGGAGGAGTATAGAGGTGCGGATATGGCCATATGTGAGGTGATGTGGCTGAAAAAGCTACTTGGTGATTTGGGTCAACATTGTGACGATGGAGTAGTCATACACTATGACAACATGAATAGTATACAGTTGGCTAGTAACCCTGTCTATCATGCAAGGACCAAACACATAGAGGTCCATTATCATTTCATTAGGGAGAAAGTGCTAGATTGTAAGATCCCTGTTCCCACCGAGCAACGGATTCAGGGTACTGGCAGCGGAAGTAGCGCTTCTCGCGTGGGACAGGGGTCCCACACTCGGGGCCTCGCCCACGGATATCCGGATAAGAGACTAATCCGTCGGTTGTTCCAAAACCGAACCCGGAAAAACTTCCTCTACCGGAAAGCACGGGCGATTCCACCAGGATAACTTTTTACTCTAACGTAGTCAAGATCATTTCTGATCGAGATGATCCGATTACATTTATAAGATACTTAGTCAGTTCAAGGAAGAAACTTGCACTTGGATCATTGGGATCAACGCTTTTTTCCCCATTCAAGAGGCACAGCCGTTGATTCCTATCCATAGAACAGTTTCTGTCCGGGATTTATTTGTTTTTTCTATCGTAAAAACAAAAGTTTGAGTCTCGATTTACGGATCCATCAGTCCAACCTAACCCCATCCAATCCCATGGGTTAGCCAACCGCCCAACCACTGTAGTGATGGGATCCAATTAAAAATTTGGTTAGGTTTTGTCCCGGGTACCAAGGAAAAGAGTTCCAAGGCCCCCTAGCCGGATGTTCATGCAAAATAAAACTAGACACACCACTCACACACCCAATATGAAATTGCCTTTTTCAACCAGATTCAACCAATTTAAAACAATCCTTTAATAAAACCATAGTATCATTGATCACCATCTTCCAATTTATCCAATTGATTCTTAATTTCCCATCATTCCTTCATCAGAGTATCTATGGCATCATTGGCAACTAGAACGCTCAGGAGCCGTTTCGATAGTTCCTAGCCCATAATACTTGGCAATATAATCACTTAACAAGATGGACTCTCGTTGAAGATCAGCAAGATCAACCAACAGATCCATATAAGGAGCCATGGACTCATCCATTGAAGACCAGCAAGGTCAATCAACCAGATCCATGCTCGATTTCAGAAAACAACTCCAACTCTGTTCCAATATCTTCCTCGACGCACGCGTGGGTATCCTAGGCGACCCAGAGCCTGAGCACCGTATGGTGAGCACCCTCTAGGATCCTTCGCAGGTAACCTAGCGCTTCACGCATAGGCCGCTTCCTTGGCCCCTCATCCACCGTACCGGAAGCTCACCATTTTAATTGCACCGAGGCTGGTCAAGACCTCGGCCGACCTTGCTACGCGAGACGTCCTTCATTGACTCCCCGTCAGCAGTTGCAACTTTCTCATCACGACCTTAATCACAAGACGGTCAAAATGCTCCCCCCAGCATTCTTGACATAAAACAATCATTTACAGACAGCATTTACAAACAGCATTTACAAACAGTTTACAATACAATTTCTATTTTAACTTTCATTTTTCCACATTATCCCTCCTCAATCTACATTACTTATTCCATATTCCATTTATATGTATACTCATCCCATCTCATCACTTCAGATTCCCTCACATCACAATCGTATATTCACATCCATACATCCACAACTATATGCATACATCCACATCTACATGCATACATCTACATCCCTATGCATACATCCACATCCACATTCACATTCACCTCCATACATCTACATCTACATGCATACATCCACTCCACATTCACATCCACATCTATACATCTACATCTACATGCATACATCCACCTCTACATCCACATCTACGTCTATACACCTACATCTACATGCATACATCCCCATCCACATCCACATCTACATCTATACCTCTACATCTACATGCATCCATCCACATCTCCATTTACATCCTCATCTACACATCTATTTCTACATGCATACATCCACGTCCCATGCATACATCCACCTCCACATTCACATTCACACTCACATCCATACATCTACATCTACATGCAACATCCACATCTCCATGCATAATAAAATTCTTTTAATTAATCTAGGATGATAGTTCCTAGAATATGGTAGGAATTCCTCTTTTTATACTTTGAATGAATTTATTTTATGCGTAATTTCTATAAAAATTTTGCCATAGCTCCGCTACTATGACTGATAATTCTCAATTTTTTTCTAAGGGATAAAGCTCATTATTAAAGAAATAATTAGAATGGTCTCTAATTGGATCATCAATCCATAATGGTCTCTAATTGGATCATTAAGAAAACAATTAGAATGGTCTCTAATTGGATCATCAATCCATAATGGTCTCTAATTGGATCATTAAGAAAACAATTAGAATGGTCTCTAATTGGGTCATCAATCCATAATGGATTGAATCATCAATGTGCATAAACTAAAAGCATAGCAAAAAGCCATTAATTTGGCCTCAAGCATAGCTTAATCTTGGATTAAGGAAAAGCTTTATGAAAAGCTTCATTTGGATTGAGAATGGGTCATGAGTATGACCATTTCTTGAGTGAGAGAGAGAAATTATAAAAACCATTAGAATTAAAATATAAGTGGAAATTAACTTCTATAGCATTTATTAAATTATGTAACTCTTCACTACTATTCACCAATTAACTTCAATAGCATTTAAAAAAACCATACCAATTAAACTTCTCAAGCTTGAGAGGGGTTGAGAAGAGAGAATCATTGAGAAATCTTAGAAAAGATCAAAATTCAATATACTTACCTTATGATTTGCTTGATTCTTTATTCACGGTAGAGGCCCCCAACCAATCAATTGGTTTAGTATGTTGATGGAGCCACCAATGGGGATTGAAGAAAGGGAGAAATGTCAAAAACTAGTGAATTATTAAAGAATTCATAGTTCTTGGCTTAGGTGGAGTAATATAGCATAAGACACTATATATTTTGGCTTAGATGGAGTAGAGTAACAAAGCATAAGACACTATCTAATTTGGCTTAGGTGGAGTAGAGTAACAAGGCATAAGACTCTATCTAATTTGGCTTAGGTGGAGTAGAGTAACAAGGCATAAGACTCTATCTAATTTGGCTTAGGTGGAGTAGAGTAACAAGGCATAAGACTCTATATTTTTTTTCAACAAGGGAAGGCTTCTATTTATAGGAAAATTTGAGCTCCTAACCAAACAAACTGATTCTAGAATTTTCCAAGTCAGTTTGGTCACTTTTTGACCATTTTTAGGTCAGTTAAGCTAACTTTTTGGAACTGGACTTGAATTAGGAGAGAGGAGAGATAAAATATCTCAATTTTTATGAGTTTAAAACTCATTCAAGCATGTGAAATATGCACCTCCTTTAAAGAGCTCTCCTTCCTTACATATGTGTCATAGTTTTTTTTTTTAACTAATAAACCTTGTACATTTTCAACTCTTCATCTTATGTGAAATATGCACCTCCTTTAAAGAACTCCCCTTCCTTACATATGTGTTTTTTAAACTAATAAACCTTGTACATTTTCAACTCTTCATCTTATGTGAGCATTTAAGGGACTCCCCTTCCTTACATATGTGTCATAATAAAATCATTTAAGGGAAATATGCATCTCCTTTAAAGAACTCCCCTTCCTTACATATGTGTCATAATGGAATCATTTTAATATTGCTCATAGTTTTTTACTAATAAACCTTGTACATTTTCAACTCTTCATCTTATGTGAAATATGCACCTCCTTTAAAGAACTCCCCCTTCCTTACATAGGTGTCATAATGGAATCATTTTAATATTGCTCATAGTTTTTTTACTAATAAACCTTGTACATTTTCAACTCTTCACCTCATGTGAGCATTTACTCATTTTTGGGTATTTTCTTTTTACAATTTGGATTTATCTCCTCCCTACACATGGATTGATGCTATTGGCCGATAGGAACCTTAATTGGACCATAGTCTAAAGATTTCTGAAAATCTAGACCCTTAGGCTAAGGTTCTTTATACCTATTTCCAATTAATTCCAATTGCACATTGGAAAATTCTTTTTAAATTTCTGTTTTAGGGGAACTCATCTGAATTATAAGAGATATTTTTCTATCCAAAAATTTTCAAAATCTAAATATTCTCTCTCTAGGTTAAAACAGCCACAAACAAGATCTCTTATATTTTAGAAAAGGAATTGATTACAAGGGAATATACTAGACATCAAAAAGGGGGTTGGGGAAGGAATCTTACATTCTACCCCACTTAAAAAACGCGAGATGTCCTCATCTCGCAACTTGGAATAATTTTGCAAGATGCACGAATATGAGACTTAGAGAAAAATTTTAATCAGGATTAACCACCAAGAAAAGTCTTAAAGAGAGCAAGATTCAAAATAAGAACAAGATTTAAACTTTATTCATTCTCGGAACTTATACAGTAAAGATAGAGAAACTCTTTACACTTCCATAAGCCCGTCCATCATATGGTCACAAAAGCAGTCCTCACAAGCTGCACAAGTATAGGGTAACTCATCTATGGGAATGATTCTGCTGGTTATTGCCGCACCTATCTCAGTGGTATGAGGTGATCTAAGAAAAGGACCTCTGAGAGGCAAGCCAAAAACGGGATAAAGGCATATCTTCTCATGAGGAAGAAAACACGTCAGTAAGAAGACCCGCTCAGAAAACCGAAGATGCCTTGATCTCATGACGCAGTAGTATCGGGGACCCAAACCCAAAGCTTCAATAACCATGGCCAAGCGGACATTGTTACGAAAGTGTTGCTGACCCCAGGGTGTTACCCTAGTTATGTTTTGATAGGTCCGCCATTTGGTCTCCGCTACAGAAGTTCCTAGGTGAGGAAAAAGTGAGCGCTCATACTGTTCTATAAAGTCTTTCTTCACAGACTCTCTTGCGTCTTGAAGGTGAGAAATCATCAGGGATAAAACTAATTCCTGCTGCCAAGCCATGAAGGAGATTAAGAAAGAAAGGAGATTGATGGGAGTAAGATTACTGTGAGCGGCAAGTAAAAGTTACGACTTATATAAAGGAAGGAGCTAGCGTATCCTAGAAGCCAACGGTAACTTGCCACTGAAGTTTTACCGTCTTTCCATGATTTGGGTTTGGCACATTTTTCTATAGAAGGTATTAAGAATTTTGAGATGAGGAGATAAAAGAAACTTGTAGGCTAAGTCACCTACTTTCATTGAATTCAGATATAAGGGTCACAATATCTGGGGGATAACTTCTTATACTCCCCAAGAGATAAAGAACTTATTTTGGGCTGTACTCGAATGAAAACCAAAACCTTGGTATCCAAAACACCGATTCTCACTTCTGAACTCATTGTTCTAAATCCTTAAAACAGGTGGGACACCTGAGAAGTATTCTAGGGAAAGGGTCTTCCTTTTTTTTTTTAAACAGAAACTTTCTTTTATTTTAGAGAGGGAATAATTATAAGATCAGAAAGGGAGATTCTTACTCCTGTATACCTCGAAGGCTGGGGAGGAATCTTACATTCTACCCCACTTAAAAAGTGCGAGATGTCCTCATCTCGCAAGGTAGAGGACAACTCTTTTTCTTAAGATCCAATTTTATTCTGGGGTTCCTTATATTCTGGTCAACCCAACAGAATACTGGGATAAATATCCCTTATATAGAACTCATCATTAAATAACAATTCATTCAATTTATATCATTCATATCTTTAACATGATAATGGTCCATTAGACCGAAAAGTTTCCTTCGGAACATTCCTCCACGGAAATTTCAGTCAAGCAAGTTCTCAATTTGACATTCCTTAACTTGATCTACCGGTCAAGTATTAACAGTAGCAATCTGACAGCACAACCCACTAATCTCATAGTGATTTGCTGAATTCGTTATCATCATTCTAGTTATGAATATCATCACAGGGACTCGTCCCATTCCCCCTCATTGTGGTTTCATTATATTTCAACTAATTTTTAAAAATCAACATTTTTCAATCAGCATTTTCAATCAGAATCCAAATCAATTCATCCATTCTCAAACAGAATTAAAAATCATATCAATCACATTCGAAATCATCATCTAGATAGCATTAACGCATATAATTTCAAGTCTTAGATTTACTCGTATATACTGTCAGTAAAGAGCTGCAGTATACTCTCGGTATATACGGGTAGTCACGGCCCTTGGAATTATAAGGTAAATACTATCATGTCTAGGCCTCAAGCAAGTCACGGATTCTATATAATTGCGGTACTTCCATCTGAAGAACCAACTACTAAATTATGAATTTCAGTTTGAATATCAAATTGTATGAATTATCTCACACAATTATAACCTTTTTGTGTTTCTTGATAAATTTTTAACATATTTGTCTTCTCAGTTGATCTTTATTAACCAAATGCTCTGATACCAACTGTAAGATCCCTGTTCCCACCGAGCAACGGATTCAGGGTACTGGCAGCGGAAGTAGCGCTTCTCGCGTGGGACAGGGGTCCCACACTCGGGGCCTCGCCCACGGATATCCGGATAAGAGACTAATCCGTCGGTTGTTCCAAAACCGAACCCGGAAAAACTTCCTCTACCGGAAAGCACGGGCGATTCCACCAGGATAACTTTTTACTCTAACGTAGTCAAGATCATTTCTGATCGAGATGATCCGATTACATCTATAAGATACTTAGTCAGTTCAAGGAAGAAACTTGCACTTGGATCATTGGGATCAACGTTTTTTTCCCCATTCAAGAGGCACAGCCGTTGATTCCTATCCATAGAACAGTTTCTGTCCGGGATTTATTTGTTTTTTCTATCGTAAAAACAAAAGTTGGAGTCTCGATTTACGGATCCATCAGTCCAGCCTAACCCCATCCAATCCCATGGGTTAGCCAACCGCCCAACCACTGTAGTGATGGGATCCAATTAAAAATTTGGTTAGGTTTTGTCCCGGGTACCAAGGAAAAGAGTTCCAAGGCCCCCTAGCCGGATGTTCATGCAAAATAAAACTAGACACACCACTCACACACCCAATATGAAATTGCCTTTTTCAACCAGATTCAACCAATTTAAAACAATCCTTTAATAAAACCATAGTATCATTGATCACCATCTTCCAATTTATCCAATTGATTCTTAATTTTCCATCATTCCTTCATCAGAGTATCTATGGCATCATTGGCAACTAGAACGCTCAGGAGCCGTTTCGATAGTTCCTAGCCCATAATACTTGGCAATAAAATCACTTAACAAGATGGACTCTCGTTGAAGATCAGCAAGATCAACCAACAGATCCATATAAGGAGCCATGGACTCATCCATTGAAGACCAGCAAGGTCAATCAACCAGATCCATGCTCGATTTCAGAAAACAACTCCAACTCTGTTCCAATATCTTCCTCGACGCACGCGTGGGTATCCTAGGCGACCCAGAGCCCGAGCACCGTATGGTGAGCACCCTCTAGGATCCTTCGCAGGTAACCTAGCGCTTCACGCATAGGCCGCTTCCTTGGCCCCTCATCCACCGTACCGGAAGCTCACCATTTTAATCGCACCGAGGCTGGTCAAGACCTCGACCGACCTTGCTACGCGAGACGTCCTTCATTGACTCCCCGTCAGCAGTTGCAACTTTCTCATCACGACCTTAATCACAAGACGGTCAAAATGCTCCCCCCAGCATTCTTGACATAAAACAATCATTTACAGACAGCATTTACAAACAGCATTTACAAACAGTTTACAATACAATTTCTATTTTAACTTTCATTTTTCCACATTATCCCTCCTCAATCTACATTACTTATTCCATATTCCATTTATATGTATACTCATCCCATCTCATCACTTCAGATTCCCTCACATCACAATCGTATATTCACATCCATACATCCACAACTATATGCATACATCCACATCTACATGCATACATCTACATCCCTATGCATACATCCACATCCACATTCACATTCACCTCCATACATCTACATCTACATGCATACATCCACTCCACATTCACATCCACATCTATACATCTACATCTACATGCATACATCCACCTCTACATCCACATCTACGTCTATACACCTACATCTACATGCATACATCCCCATCCACATCCACATCTACATCTATACCTCTACATCTACATGCATCCATCCACATCTCCATTTACATCCTCATCTACACATCTATTTCTACATGCATACATCCACGTCCCATGCATACATCCACCTCCACATTCACATTCACACTCACATCCATACATCTACATCTACATGCAACATCCACATCTCCATGCATAATAAAATTCTTTTAATTAATCTAGGATGATAGTTCCTAGAATATGGTAGGAATTCCTCTTTTTATACTTTGAATGAATTTATTTTATGCGTAATTTCTATAAAAATTTTGCCATAGCTCCGCTACTATGACTGATAATTCTCAATTTTTTTCTAAGGGATAAAGCTCATTATTAAAGAAATAATTAGAATGGTCTCTAATTGGATCATCAATCCATAATGGTCTCTAATTGGATCATTAAGAAAACAATTAGAATGGTCTCTAATTGGATCATCAATCCATAATGGTCTCTAATTGGATCATTAAGAAAACAATTAGAATGGTCTCTAATTGGGTCATCAATCCATAATGGATTGAATCATCAATGTGCATAAACTAAAAGCATAGCAAAAAGCCATTAATTTGGCCTCAAGCATAGCTTAATCTTGGATTAAGGAAAAGCTTTATGAAAAGCTTCATTTGGATTGAGAATGGGTCATGAGTATGACCATTTCTTGAGTGAGAGAGAGAAATTATAAAAACCATTAGAATTAAAATATAAGTGGAAATTAACTTCTATAGCATTTATTAAATTATGTAACTCTTCACTACTATTCACCAATTAACTTCAATAGCATTTAAAAAAACCATACCAATTAAACTTCTCAAGCTTGAGAGGGGTTGAGAAGAGAGAATCATTGAGAAATCTTAGAAAAGATCAAAATTCAATATACTTACCTTATGATTTGCTTGATTCTTTATTCACGGTAGAGGCCCCCAACCAATCAATTGGTTTAGTATGTTGATGGAGCCACCAATGGGGATTGAAGAAAGGGAGAAATGTCAAAAACTAGTGAATTATTAAAGAATTCACAGTTCTTGGCTTAGGTGGAGTAATATAGCATAAGACACTATATATTTTGGCTTAGATGGAGTAGAGTAACAAAGCATAAGACACTATCTAATTTGGCTTAGGTGGAGTAGAGTAACAAGGCATAAGACTCTATCTAATTTGGCTTAGGTGGAGTAGAGTAACAAGGCATAAGACTCTATCTAATTTGGCTTAGGTGGAGTAGAGTAACAAGGCATAAGACTCTATATTTTTTTTCAACAAGGGAAGGCTTCTATTTATAGGAAAATTTGAGCTCCTAACCAAACAAACTGATTCTAGAATTTTCCAAGTCAGTTTGGTCACTTTTTGACCATTTTTAGGTCAGTTAAGCTAACTTTTTGGAACTGGACTTGAATTAGGAGAGAGGAGAGATAAAATATCTCAATTTTTATGAGTTTAAAACTCATTCAAGCATGTGAAATATGCACCTCCTTTAAAGAGCTCTCCTTCCTTACATATGTGTCATAGTTTTTTTTTTAAACTAATAAACCTTGTACATTTTCAACTCTTCATCTTATGTGAAATATGCACCTCCTTTAAAGAACTCCCCTTCCTTACATATGTGTTTTTTAAACTAATAAACCTTGTACATTTTCAACTCTTCATCTTATGTGAGCATTTAAGGGACTCCCCTTCCTTACATATGTGTCATAATAAAATCATTTAAGGGAAATATGCATCTCCTTTAAAGAACTCCCCTTCCTTACATATGTGTCATAATGGAATCATTTTAATATTGCTCATAGTTTTTTACTAATAAACCTTGTACATTTTCAACTCTTCATCTTATGTGAAATATGCACCTCCTTTAAAGAACTCCCCCTTCCTTACATAGGTGTCATAATGGAATCATTTTAATATTGCTCATAGTTTTTTTACTAATAAACCTTGTACATTTTCAACTCTTCACCTCATGTGAGCATTTACTCATTTTTGGGTATTTTCTTTTTACAATTTGGATTTATCTCCTCCCTACACATGGATTGATGCTATTGGCCGATAGGAACCTTAATTGGACCATAGTCTAAAGATTTCTGAAAATCTAGACCCTTAGGCTAAGGTTCTTTATACCTATTTCCAATTAATTCCAATTGCACATTGGAAAATTCTTTTTAAATTTCTGTTTTAGGGGAACTCATCTGAATTATAAGAGATATTTTTCTATCCAAAAATTTTCAAAATCTAAATATTCTCTCTCTAGAATATTTTCTCTCTCTAGGTTAAAACAGCCACAAACAAGATCTCTTATATTTTAGAAAAGGAATTGATTACAGGGGAATATACTAGACATCAAAAAGGGGGTTGGGGAAGGAATCTTACATTCTACCCCACTTAAAAAACGCGAGATGTCCTCATCTCGCAACTTGGAATAATTTTGCAAGATGCACGAATATGAGACTTAGAGAAAAATTTTAATCAGGATTAACCACCAAGAAAAGTCTTAAAGAGAGCAAGATTCAAAATAAGAACAAGATTTAAACTTTATTCATTCTCGGAACTTATACAGTAAAGATAGAGAAACTCTTTACACTTCCATAAGCCCGTCCATCATATGGTCACAAAAGCAGTCCTCACAAGCTGCACAAGTATAGGGTAACTCATCTATGGGAATGATTCTGCTGGTTATCGCCGCACCTATCTCAGTGGTATGAGGTGATCTAAGAAAAGGACCTCTGAGAGGCAAGCCAAAAACGGGATAAAGGCATATCTTCTCATGAGGAAGAAAACACGTCAGTAAGAAGACCCGCTCAGAAAACCCAAGATGCCTTGATCTCATGACGCAGTAGTATCGGGGACCCAAACCCAAAGCTTCAATAACCATGGCCAAGCGGACATTGTTACGAAAGTGTTGCTGACCCCAGGGTGTTACCCTAGTTATGTTTTGATAGGTCCGCCATTTGGTCTGCGCTACAGAAGTTCCTAGGTGAGGAAAAAGTGAGCGCTCATACTGTTCTATAAAGTCTTTCTTCACAGACTCTCTTGCGTCTTGAAGGTGAGAAATCATCAGGGATAAAACTAATTCCTGTTGCCAAGCCATGAAGGAGATTAAGAAAGAAAGGAGATTGATGGGAGTAAGATTACTGAGCGGCAAGTAAAAGTTACGACTTATATAAAGGAAGGAGCTAGCGTATCCTAGAAGCCAACGGTAACTTGCCACTAAAGTTTTACCGTCTTTCCATGATTTGGGTTTGGCACATTTTTCTATAGAAGGTATTAAGAATTTTGAGATGAGGAGATAAAAGAAACTTGTAGGCTAAGTCACCTACTTTCATTGAATTCAGATATAAGGGTCACAATATCTGGGGGATAACTTCTTATACTCCCCAAGAGATAAAGAACTTATTTAGGGCTGTACTCGAATGAAAACCAAAACCTTGGTATCCAAAACACCGATTCTCACTTCTGAACTCATTGTTCTAAATCCTTAAAACAGGTGGGACACCTGAGAAGTATTCTAGGGAAAGGGTCTTCCTTTTTTTTTTTAAACAGAAACTTTCTTTTATTTTAGAGAGGGAATAATTATAAGATCAGAAAGGGAGATTCTTACTCCTGTATACCTCGAAGGCTGGGGAGGAATCTTACATTCTACCCCACTTAAAAAGTGCGAGATGTCCTCATCTCGCAAGGTAGAGGACAACTCTTTTTCTTAAGATCCAATTTTATTCTGGGGTTCCTTATATTCTGGTCAACCCAACAGAATACTAGGATAAATATCCCTTATATAGAACTCATCATTAAATAACAATTCATTCAATTTATATCATTCATATCTTTAACATGATAATGGTCCATTAGACCGAAAAGTTTCCTTCGGAACATTCCTCCACGGAAATTTCAGTCAAGCAAGTTCTCAATTTGACATTCCTTAACTTGATCTACCGGTCAAGTATTAACAGTAGCAATCTGACAGCACAACCCACTAATCTCATAGTGATTTGCTGAATTCGTTATCATCATTCTAGTTATGAATATCATCACAGGGAATCGTCCCATTCCCCCTCATTGTGGTTTCATTATATTTCAACTAATTTTTAAAAATCAACATTTTTCAATCAGCATTTTCAATCAGAATCCAAATCAATTCATCCATTCTCAAACAGAATTAAAAATCATATCAATCACATTCGAAATCATCATCTAGATAGCATTAACGCATATAATTTCAAGTCTTAGATTTACTCGTATATACTGTCAGTAAAGAGCTGCAGTATACTCTCGGTATATACGGGTAGTCACGGCCCTTGGAATTATAAGGTAAATACTATCATGTCTAGGCCTCAAGCAAGTCACGGATTCTATATAATTGCGGTACTTCCATCTGAAGAACCAATTACTAAATTATGAATTTCAGTTTGAATATCAAATTGTATGAATTATCTCACACAATTATAACCTTTTTGTGTTTCTTGATAAATTTTTAACATATTTGTCTTCTCAGTTGATCTTTATTAACCAAATGCTCTGATACCAACTGTAAGATCCCTGTTCCCACCGAGCAACGGATTCAGGGTACTGGCAGCAGAAGTAGCGCTTCTCGCGTGGGACAGGGGTCCCACACTCGGGGCCTCGCCCACGGATATCCGGATAAGAGACTAATCCATCGGTTGTTCCAAAATCGAACCCGGAAAAACTTCCTCTACCGGAAAGCACGGGCGATTCCACCAGGATAACTTTTTACTCTAAAATAGTCAAGATCATTTCTGATCGAGATGATCCGATTACATCTATAAGATACTTAGTCAGTTCAAGGAAGAAACTTGCACTTGGATCATTGGGATCAACGCTTTTTTCCCCATTCAAGAGGCACAGCCGTTGATTCCTATCCATAGAACAGTTTCTGTCCGGGATTTATTTGTTTTTTCTATCGTAAAAACAAAAGTTGGAGTCTCGATTTACGGATCCATCAGTCCAGCCTAACCCCATCCAATCCCATGGGTTAGCCAACCGCCCAACCACTGTAGTGATGGGATCCAATTAAAAATTTGGTTAGGTTTTGTCCCGGGTACCAAGGAAAAGAGTTCCAAGGCCCCCTAGCCGGATGTTCATGCAAAATAAAACTAGACACACCACTCACACACCCAATATGAAATTGCCTTTTTCAACCAGATTCAACCAATTTAAAACAATCCTTTAATAAAACCATAGTATCATTGATCACCATCTTCCAATTTATCCAATTGATTCTTAACTTCCCATCATTCCTTCATCAGAGTATCTATGGCATCATTGGCAACTAGAACGCTCAGGAGCCGTTTCGATAGTTCCTAGCCCATAATACTTGGCAATATAATCACTTAACAAGATGGACTCTCGTTGAAGATCAGCAAGATCAACCAACAGATCCATATAAGGAGCCATGGACTCATCCATTGAAGACCAGCAAGGTCAATCAACCAGATCCATGCTCGATTTCAGAAAACAACTCCAACTCTGTTCCAATATCTTCCTCGACGCACGCGTGGGTATCCTAGGCGACCCAGAGCCCGAGCACCGTATGGTCAGCACCCTCTAGGATCCTTCGCAGGTAACCTAGCGCTTCACGCATAGGCCGCTTCCTTGGCCCCTCATCCACCGTACCGGAAGCTCACCATTTTAATCGCACCGAGGCTGGTCAAGACCTCGGCCGACCTTGCTACGCGAGACGTCCTTCATTGACTCCCCGTCAGCAGTTGCAACTTTCTCATCACGACCTTAATCACAAGACGGTCAAAATGCTCCCCCCAGCATTCTTGACATAAAACAATCATTTACAGACAGCATTTACAAACAGCATTTACAAACAGTTTACAATACAATTTCTATTTTAACTTTCATTTTTCCACATTATCCCTCCTCAATCTACATTACTTATTCCATATTCCATTTATATGTATACTCATCCCATCTCATCACTTCAGATTCCCTCACATCACAATCGTATATTCACATCCATACATCCACAACTATATGCGTACATCCACATCTACATGCATACATCTAAATCCCTATGCATACATCCACATCCACATTCACATTCACCTCCATACATCTACATCTACATGCATACATCCACTCCACATTCACATCCACATCTATACATCTACATCTACATGCATACATCCACCTCTACATCCACATCTACGTCTATACACCTACATCTACATGCATACATCCCCATCCACATCCACATCTACATCTTTACCTCTACATCTACATGCATCCATCCACATCTCCATTTACATCCTCATCTACACATCTATTTCTACATGCATACATCCACGTCCCATGCATACATCCACCTCCACATTCACATTCACACTCACATCCATACATCTACATCTACATGCAACATCCACATCTCCATGCATAATAAAATTCTTTTAATTAATCTAGGATGATAGTTCCTAGAATATGGTAGGAATTCCTCTTTTTATACTTTGAATGAATTTATTTTATGCGTAATTTCTATAAAAATTTTGCCATAGCTTCGCTACTATGACTGATAATTCTCAATTTTTTTCTAAGGGATAAAGCTCATTATTAAAGAAATAATTAGAATGGTCTCTAATTGGATCATCAATCCATAATGGTCTCTAATTGGATCATTAAGAAAACAATTAGAATGGTCTCTAATTGGATCATCAATCCATAATGGTCTCTAATTGGATCATTAAGAAAACAATTAGAATGGTCTCTAATTGGGTCATCAATCCATAATGGATTGAATCATCAATGTGCATAAACTAAAAGCATAGCAAAAAGCCATTAATTTGGCCTCAAGCATAGCTTAATCTTGGATTAAGGAAAAGCTTTATGAAAAGCTTCATTTGGATTGAGAATGGGTCATGAGTATGACCATTTCTTGAGTGAGAGAGAGAAATTATAAAAACCATTAGAATTAAAATATAAGTGGAAATTAACTTCTATAGCATTTATTAAATTATGTAACTCTTCACTACTATTCACCAATTAACTTCAATAGCATTTAAAAAAAACCATACCAATTAAACTTCTCAAGCTTGAGAGGGGTTGAGAAGAGAGAATCATTGAGAAATCTTAGAAAAGATCAAAATTCAATATACTTACCTTATGATTTGCTTGATTCTTTATTCACGGTAGAGGCCCCCAACCAATCAATTGGTTTAGTATGTTGATGGAGCCACCAATGGGGATTGAAGAAAGAGAGAAATGTCAAAAACTAGTGAATTATTAAAGAATTCACAGTTCTTGGCTTAGGTGGAGTAATATAGCATAAGACACTATATATTTTGGCTTAGATGGAGTAGAGTAACAAAGCATAAGACACTATCTAATTTGGCTTAGGTGGAGTAGAGTAACAAGGCATAAGACTCTATCTAATTTGGCTTAGGTGGAGTAGAGTAACAAGGCATAAGACTCTATCTAATTTGGCTTAGGTGGAGTAGAGTAACAAGGCATAAGACTCTATATTTTTTTTCAACAAGGGAAGGCTTCTATTTATAGGAAAATTTGAGCTCCTAACCAAACAAACTGATTCTAGAATTTTCCAAGTCAGTTTGGTCACTTTTTGACCATTTTTAGGTCAGTTAAGCTAACTTTTTGGAACTGGACTTGAATTAGGAGAGAGGAGAGATAAAATATCTCAATTTTTATGAGTTTAATACTCATTCAGGCATGTGAAATATGCACCTCCTTTAAAGAGCTCTCCTTCCTTACATATGTGTCATAGTTTTTTTTTTTTACTAATAAACCTTGTACATTTTCAACTCTTCATCTTATGTGAAATATGCACCTCCTTTAAAGAACTCCCCTTCCTTACATATGTGTTTTTTAAACTAATAAACCTTGTACATTTTCAACTCTTCATCTTATGTGAGCATTTAAGGGACTCCCCTTCCTTACATATGTGTCATAATAAAATCATTTAAGGGAAATATGCACCTCCTTTAAAGAACTCCCCTTCCTTACATATGTGTCATAATGGAATCATTTTAATATTGCTCATAGTTTTTTACTAATAAACCTTGTACATTTTCAACTCTTCATCTTATGTGAAATATGCACCTCCTTTAAAGAACTCCCCCTTCCTTACATAGGTGTCATAATGGAATCATTTTAATATTGCTCATAGTTTTTTTACTAATAAACCTTGTACATTTTCAACTCTTCACCTCATGTGAGCATTTACTCATTTTTGGGTATTTTCTTTTTACAATTTGGATTTATCTCCTCCCTACACATGGATTGATGCTATTGGCCGATAGGAACCTTAATTGGACCATAGTCTAAAGATTTCTGAAAATCTAGACCCTTAGGCTAAGGTTCTTTATACCTATTTCCAATTAATTTCAATTGCACATTGAAAAATTCTTTTTAAATTTCTGTTTTAGGGGAACTCATCTGAATTATAAGAGATATTTTTCTATCCAAAAATTTTCAAAATCTAAATATTCTCTCTCTAGAATATTTTCTCTCTCTAGGTTAAAACAGCCACAAACAAGATCTCTTATATTTTAGAAAAGGAATTGATTACAGGGGAATATACTAGACATCAAAAAGGGGGTTGGGGGAGGAATCTTACATTCTACCCCACTTAAAAAATGCGAGATGTCCTCATCTCGCAACTTGGAATAATTTTGCAAGATGCACGAATATGAGACTTAGAGAAAAATTTTAATCACGATTAACCACCAAGAAAAGTCTTAAAGAGAGCAAGATTCAAAATAAGAACAAGATTTAAACTTTATTCATTCTCGGAACTTATACAGTAAAGATAGAGAAACTCTTTACACTTCCATAAGCCCGTCCATCATATGGTCACAAAAGCAGTCCTCACAAGCTGCACAAGTATAGGGTAACTCATCTATGGGAATGATTCTGCTGGTTATTGCCGCACCTATCTCAGTGGTATGAGGTGATCTAAGAAAAGGACCTCTGAGAGGCAAGCCAAAAACGGGATAAAGGCATATCTTCTCATGAGGAAGAAAACACGTCAGTAAGAAGACCCGCTCAGAAAACCCAAGATGCCTTGATCTCATGACGCAGTAGTATCGGGGACCCAAACCCAAAGCTTCAATAACCATGGCCAAGCGGACATTGTTACGAAAGTGTTGCTGACCCCAGGGTGTTACCCTAGTTATGTTTTGATAGGTCCGCCATTTGGTCTGCGCTACAGAAGTTCCTAGGTGAGGAAAAAGTGAGCGCTCATACTGTTCTATAAAGTCTTTCTTCACAGACTCTCTTGCGTCTTGAAGGTGAGAAATCATCAGGGATAAAACTAATTCCTGTTGCCAAGCCATGAAGGAGATTAAGAAAGAAAGGAGATTGATGGGAGTAAGATTACTGTGAGCGGCAAGTAAAAGTTGTGACTTATATAAAGGAAGGAGCTAGCGTATCCTAGAAGCCAACGGTAACTTGCCACTGAAGTTTTACCGTCTTTCCATGATTTGGGTTTGGCACATTTTTCTATAGAAGGTATTAAGAATTTTGAGATGAGGAGATAAAAGAAACTTGTAGGCTAAGTCACCTACTTTCATTGAATTCAGATATAAGGGTCACAATATCTGGGGGATAACTTCTTATACTCCCCAAGAGATAAAGAACTTCTTTTGGGCTGTACTCGAATGAAAACCAAAACCTTGGTATCCAAAACACCGATTCTCACTTCTGAACTCATTGTTCTAAATCCTTAAAACAGGTGGGACACCTGAGAAGTATTCTAGGGAAAGGGTCTTCCTTTTTTTTTAAAACAGAAACTTTCTTTTATTTTAGAGAGGGAATAATTATAAGATTAGAAAGGGAGATTCTTACTCCTGTATACCTCGAAGGCTGGGGAGGAATCTTACATAGATTGACAAATTTATTTGTCTTATGTGAAGACACATGAGCAAGTGACTGACATATTCACTAAGTCACTTGGGAAGGACAAGTTTGAGTACTTCCGAGACAGGCTTGGAGTATGAGAGATGGATATGATGAGCTTGAGGGGGAGTGTTGATAGCCCAGCTCATCTTCTTCATCTATGGTTGTACATCATGAGCTTGAGAGGGGCTGTTGAGATTACTAGCTCGACAGCTAGAGCTAGGCATGATATGTGCTCGCATGGTAGATAGCAGCATGTGTGTGACAATAAATGGCCGCGTCTAGCTGGCCACAGTGTGTGGACATTAGATAGGGTTATTTGGTGTGTGAACACAACACATTTTAGTGTGTGTGTGTGTGTGTGTAGTTCTCTTCTATTATGCATTGTGTGAGAGTGTATATGGATTGCCTCTTTGGTTAGGGTTACACTAATGGATTAGGGTTTGCTCTCTTGTGTGTGTGATCTCTCTTTATCAGTCTTTTATCAGCATCTACTTTCTATGTTGCCTTGACAAGCTACCTACTACCATGAGGTCTATGCATCCGACTGTGGATTAGTACCAAACCACACCACTTAAGCTCCCACACCAACATCATGGCATATCCTACTCCATTCACACCTCTTTATCTCAATAGTATCTTCACCATCAACATGGGTAATGCGAGGACACTATCACCATTAGGAAGGGGGTATGTTAACCTTCGTAGGTTAACATGGTTTTACCCACCTTTACTTACCAGGAACTTTGCCATCTTACTTGCTAAAAGAGGATCTGAGCTTTTGTGTAAGATGGAATTGGAACACATAAAGTGACCTTACCGTAAACTATGTTGTTAACCACTCCATTGGTTAACATGGTTTCATCCATCAACCTATTGGTAAGGTGCTTCGCCATCTTACCTGCAAGAATGGACACTTATCTTTAAGATGATGTTGGAACCTATAAAGTCGCCTTACTCTATGCTTAATTTCAAATAGGAAAAGTCTATGGACTTAATGTACATAGTTACTTAAGACTAGTAATTGAGGCTTGGCCATTTTTACCTTTAGCTAGCCTAGTGTGAAAACTAGTCACTTGTAAATAGTGTACATAGTTACTTAAGACTAGTAATTGAGGCTTGGCCATTTTTACCTTTAGCTAGCCTAGTGTGAAAACTAGTCACTTGTAAATAAGTCATTTTTGACAATAAGCAATGAATAATCATTCCATTGTAGTAACAGTTTACTGGTGAGCTCTCCTTCTTCCCTCTTGCTGTCTTATATGCTTTTGAATCTTCCTTGCTTGATAGATGCATGCTAGATGCCTAAAGTGAAAATTAGTCACTTTGTCAATTTCGACACTATGTAATACACATTTATTACCTTACAATAGAATACTTGTGGGATCTTCTTGCATCTATTTTTACTTGCATGTATGCTATTCAATTATTGCATGCTAGGATTGAATAGGTTTGCATACTGGGATTGAATAGGTTTTCTTATAGGTTGCTCTGTCTCATTAGCTTCTTCTTCCCTCGCCTTTCATGAGAGAGAACCACCATGAAGGCCAATCTCTATTTTCCTCTATCTAGGCAAAGAGAGATCCTCCTTCATCCCCTTACCAAGTAGCATTCCCATGTGACAACGGAGTGATGATTCAGTGGATGAGCTAGTGCACCCACATAGGGGAGTTGCATTGTACTCAAAGCCTGGAACCAACAACACATAATTTGGCAAAAGGCTAAGGTAAGATCTTGACTTGAACATAGTTGTAACCTTGTACATACAAAGATAAGCCCAAAGCATAATTGTAACCTTATGTTCCCAATTACAACAGTTGGCCTCAACATTTTTTGTAAGGATGGCACATAATGTTTTGGTAAGTGCCCTTGGCCTAGCTACTGGCTTTGTGGGTACTATAGTGAGGATTTTTTATGTATCATCAAGAAACCCTTCAAGAGGTGCGCTCAATGACCGCGTTGACAAAGTGTGATCCTTAATCACCCACAAGATTTAATAGGCATCGAAATTCAAAAATGACTTGCTCATACATGAATTTACCATGGTCAACTTTCGTGTAGGCTCTAGCCTCTACCCATTTAGTGAAATAACCAGTAGCATAATAATATAACATAATTGAGTTTGGCTTACATGTTGCGATCCTTCCTCTCATAGTGACGAGATAAAGTCAAATTCCAAAAGTAAAAGCAACCAACCTGTAATACATCCAGTTGTGTAAGGCTTGGGTCTTTTGCTTGGGTCATATGGCACTTGGATGATTCTGGTCTTGCTCTTCTCAATATACACTTAGATGCACAAGTTACGTAATGCTTGGGCCTTTTGATTGGGTCGTCATACAGCACTTGAATGATTTCTCAATCTCCACTTAAATGCATAGGGAAGGAAATCCCTACTCCACTTGAGGAGGAAGTTGTGGTTTGTCCAACTTCCAATTGTGAGAATTTAGTAAGAGACTCCCTAAATATATAGTGCACATGTAGCGCTACAAGTTACACTATAAATGCAGAGATGTAGAAACACAAAGACACGATAAAGAGAAATTAACGTGTTTTTTTTTAATTGTATGAGGAGTTACATATATAGATCTTGCATGACGATTGCATGAGGTGTTTGATATCTGCCAAGTGGTGGCAGATATCAAGCATATGTGCTAGTAATATAGCAACGTCACACATAAGCATGTATGAATAATATGTACAATCATTTGACACATGGCCAAAAAAAAAACTCATATGAGTAATAATAATCTGAGATGATATAGACAAGATCCTCCATGTGTGACACACAAGCACATGGATATGGATTAAAAAAACTCTTCTAACATATGTGCTAGTAATATAGCAACGCCATGCATAAGCGTGCATGAATAATACGTACAATTATTTGACACATGGAGACAAAAAAAATAAGTCATATAAGTAATAATAATCTGAGATAATATAGACAAGATCCTCCCTGTGAGACACTCGTACTGCTCATCACCTATCTCACACACATTAGTTGTGCCAATTAATTGTTATCACACAATAATTAATCCCAATATGAAACATTGATAAACACAAACACAACATACACTCACACACATTAGTTGTGCCAATTAATTGTTATCGTGAACACAATAATTAATCCCAATATGAAACATTGATAAACACAAACACAACATACACTCACCACTTGTTACACTTTGATAAGAGTATCATTTTACACATCGTCTATCATGGCGTGTATTAGCACTTGTTACACTTCAATTAGCATGGCACATCATTTGCATAAACCACTTATTACGCTTCAATCGTGTGTAGTTGTCCAACGTAGTCCACTTGTGTCACTTTGACCACACACAATTGTGAAGCATGGCATTACTTGTTACACTTCAATAACATACACCCATCAAGCATGGTCTCAAGCTATACTCATAACACTACGTAACTAGTATTTAATGCAGGGTCACCCATGATACCAACTCACAAGCATGGCACGCTAGCATCCGAGCATCTCCATTTAGCTAAAGGGTGGACATTATTTGTAACATTATAAGAGAGAAAGAGGCCACCCTTTTCTTGTATACCAGAACAACAAGAGATAGAGATAGATAAATAGAGAGAGAGAGAGAGAGAGAGAGAGGAGAGTCTTTGCACTCTGTGATGGTGTTTCCCCACCCTCTTCCATTTATAAGTATTGAATGAGAGGAAGACACATGATGAGCTCTTTTTGAGATACAAAAAGGCCACGAGAGAGAGACAGAGAGAGAGATTGTTGTGCATGTAGTCTTGTGAGAAATCATGGTAGTGTGTTACATAAAAAAAAAGATTGAATTTCCAAGATTTTAAGTTTTAAAAAAACCTTTGGCCTCAACGTTGAAAATCAAAATTTTAAAACCTTCAATCATTTAAAACAATGTGTGTATGTTGGCTAGGATTTTGTTCCCACTCCATCATCCAATCTCACATTTTAAGTTAGGTGAGTGGAGTTGGAAGGCACTAATCAAGGCAACAATGTTATGGACAACATATTGTGGTACTGGCTCTTGCACATATGGGGGCATTCAACATCTCATGGTACTAGCCCAACTAATGTTTCCTACTTCATTGCATACATTCGTGAATTCATAGCATGCTCTTGTACTCACTTCAATTTGAGGAGTATACATTGCTACCATATGTGTAATTTAAAGGTACCTTGATACCAAGGTATTTAAAGTACTAAGGGATGTGGTCCTTTTATGGTTTTTGGCAAGCATGGTTTTGGTCTTTTTTGCATTGACCATCTACCTACTATATATGTAAAAGTCATCTAAAATAAGCATCAAAGGAGAGGGGGATTAAGGTGGAAGGCTTTAACAAGAGTTGCACCTGGACCTCAACAAACCTCTTTAGCTAAAGGAATTTAGCGTTCTTGAGCATTGGGTATAGAGACAATGTGGATCAATGATTATCAAGCATTGGGTATAGATACAATGTGGATCAATAGTTATCAAGAATTGGGTATAGAGGCAATGTGAATCAATAGAAGTTGGTGTGGTCAAAGAAGGGTCACAAAAAGTTCCTGTTGATTTGAGAAGGATCTAGGCAATGGGTGTACCATGGGCCATGCTTAGTCCCCCCATCTGAAACTAACATGAGTGCTTCTAGCATTATTTAACACCATGTATATGGTGTTAAAGGACGTCTTACAGTTGGTTGCACCATGTATATTGTTAAATTCACGTAGTTGGTAGAAGAAATATGTGTCCTTTGATTGGGAGGGAGTTAGCTTGGGATTTTTAAATTCAAGCAGTTGGTAGAAGCAACATGTGCCCTTGGATTGATAGAATGACTGACAAGACCACCAATGAATGATTCGCATGTGTAGTGGTAATCCAAACCTTCTTTTGGTGTGACATAATATTATGCAAAGCACTCACAATGTTTTGTGCTTAGAGAGTGGGCTTCTTCGTGGTTAATACATCAGCCAAGGTGAGGTTCTATTGTGGAATTGAAGTTGAAGCAAAGGTTGTATGCAAGTTGAGATAAAGGTTGTATGCATTGAAGCTCTTGAAGGTACCTAAAAGGATAAAGGTTGTATGCATTGAAGCTCTTGAAGGTACCTAAAAGGATAAAGGTTGTATGCATTGAAGCTCTTGAAGGTACCTAAAAGGATAAAGGTTTTCTAGGCAATAAAATCCAAGCTCCAAAAAACAAAAAGAGAAGTCCGTAGGCTTCAGAACAAGCTTTTTTTGTTGCCAAGTAGGACATAGATGCCCTGCGGCTACAATACCAAGCATTATAAACAACCAACAGTAGTAGCTTGGGAACATGAAGCCCAAACGGACCAACTCCTAAAATGAGGTCAAGCAAGCTAAAGAAAAAGAAACCCAAGCCGTTCATGTAGCTAACCAATTTACAAAAGAGTGTGAAGACACAACATGCCTTCGCAACCAAAGAGGCAACTAAAGCCCAGGCCAAGTTTCATGAGGAGTATAACCAAGCCATAAAAACCAAAGGAGAAGTAGCCTACCAAAAACTTCTCCATCATAAAGAAGTCTTCATCAACTAGGCACACATCAAAATCCATCACCTCTGGCATGTGTCCAAAAGAAGATGGATATGATTCTCTCACCTCAACACCTTGCTAATAGTCCCCTGCGGATACTCTTACCCTCAATAATTGTACCCTAGCCTTTTACTTGCTTTAATTCATTATCTTTTTATTGGACCCTATCTCGACCCCCACCTTCCACACCATCTTATCCCAATACCATGCAACCAAACAAACCTTGGCCATCCTTTTCCTCCTCAACCAAGCCATCTCATTGTTTGAACAACACTTTTGTACTCCATTGGATCCCATCTATTTGTGTCCAACCTCGCCACTTTCTCATCAATTGTACACCCTTTACCAAGGAAGGTCACTTCCTCAAACTCAGAGTACCACTCCCGGCCTACCCCACCAATGAAGATCTCCTGCACTCGGCCATGCCAGCCATGAAGACCCTTGTTCAACCAAGGAGAAAAGTCCACCTACCATCATCTTTGTCAAATGCCTAACAACCAATACAATCTACATGGCATCCTCATATTATATTAAATAGTCTACATTTACCTTAAGGAAGTCCTTGTGCCTCCAAATATGACACCATCCATACTATCTATGTGGCTTATTCGCAGACATTTCCATCAATGAGAAACATGAGGTCTATGCCTTTTTTCCAAAGCCACAATCTTGCACATGAAGAGGATGAACTTAAATATTCCTCATAGAAGGAAAACAAGGCAAGACTGACCAACCTTTTAGAGAAGAAGATTCGCATGCCAATGAGGCACACTCTTTTGGAAATTTGGGTGACAAAGAAAATACCCAAGAGCCAAGCCCAATCTTGCGCACAAGTGATTGAGCGCATCATGCTCATTCTTAAAAGGAGTTTCCTAGGAACAGTGGTCCTCAACCTTATTGAAGGTCCCAAATTTTTCTAGTAGATCGATATGTACGTCATGTTTAATACTTCCATTGCTATAGGGTGGTCACTTTTGAAGAGATGCTAGATATTAGGTTTTGGATACCCTTAGATATCATGCGGCAGTCTGGTTGTTGTGGATTTCCCCCATAAACCCTTCATCACGTCCTTCTATGAGACCGATAATATCTTTGGAACCAATGTGATTTGGTAAGTCACACTCATAAATTCAATTCAAAACCCTCAGCTAGGGGTGCTGCACAACACAAGTTGCATGGAAAGAGTCAAAGAAAGAAGAAAACTAAGATTTGAAGAGAGTTGTATGTGTTACCAACCAAGGGTGCTGCACAACATAAGCTACATGTAAAGAGTCAAAGAAAGAAGAAAACTAAGAGACGAAGAAAGTTGTGTGTTGGAGATTTCACCAAAAGGAGCTTTTATGTAGGTACACCTTTAGCCCACATCCCAATAGAGGGGGACGTCATCTGTGTGCATGAACCTCAATAAAACCCCCCTATTTAAGCTTATAATGATACCTTTAGAAATGTCTATGTCACCCCCCTTCCTTATATCTATCTTTTTTCTCTAGCATTTACACACCCCCTCTCTTTAGATTAAAGTATGTTACTTTGAACCTTATTGAGTGAACATAAGTACTTCATGCATGCTACCAAGAAATAGATGTTAAGTACTAAAAAATCAGCACTGTAAATCACCACCACCTACTTGAATCATTATTCAAGCATATTGTGATCATTTCTTGATATCATTAGATCATTCCCATACATGCACCATGAAACTGATGTGAAACCATGACACAACATACACATGGTGTCTTGGAAAGTATTGCTAAAATTCTACCAAAACATTCCAAGAATTTTATACAACTATGTTAATCAAAAGTACTTATGACATATCCTTAATGTTGTTGTATCCCTCCCCCCTCCCCCTCCCCCTAACTTAAATTTAAGATTTATTATTCACCTAAATACATGGCCTTACCCCTACCTTATAAGATTATGTCTCATTTCCAAAAACCCCCTCTTGTACACTTACGTGATATTATAAGTTTTCTAAGAGTGAATCCCATGGGACCTTTAGCCTTGTGCCCATGCACAACACATGCAATATTAATACAAAAATTGAGATACATGTAGCAAGAGTAGGAACCGCTAGCTCAAGCACCATCATTGAAAACCATCCCCAGGTACTTTTCTAGATGGGGGGACCAAGCCTAGCCCCCATGGTACACCTATAGCCTGGATCCTCCTCAAGTTAGCATGAACTGTTTGTGAAACACCCATCGCATGGATCCTCAAATCAATGAGAACTTTCCATGGCCCTTCATTGATGACCACACCAACTATCGATTCACATTGCCTCTATACCCAATGGTTGATTACTATTGATCCACATTATCTCTATACCCAGTTCTCGATAATGCCAAATTCCACGAGCTAGAGAGGTTTGTGGAGGTCTAGTGAAGCTCTTGTTAAAGCCATACACTTCAATCACCCTCTCCTTTGATGCTTATTTGGGACCACTTTTACATATATAGGGGGTGGATGGTCAATGTAAAAAAGACCAAAACCATGCTTGCCAAAAACCATCAAAGGACCACATCCCCTAGTACTTTACTTATGGAATTAGTGGACAACTTTAAATACCTTGGTATCAAGATACCTATATATGGCAACAATGTAGACTCCTCAAATTGAAGCAAGTACAAGAGCATCCCATACATTTGAGAATGTATGCAATGAAGTAGGAAACAATAGCTGGCCTAGTACCACAATATGTTGAATTCCCCCATGTCACCAACTACTTAGGAAGAAGTAATGAAGATGATGGGAAGAGATGTCCTCGCCTATCCATGAACAAAAACTCACATACCCTCCTAATGGGTGAATCTCACATTATAAGGAAACTTCATACCAACTTTGATACAGCCTTCAATATGGCCAAAATTCATTTGGTGAATCAACACATGAATCACTTGTTTGTCGAGTGGAAGCTCAACCACATGTGGCACACAAGAAGGCTAGCACTTTGTTAATCCCAAGGACTACCCCTATCCACAAGTTACATAGGCGCCCAACTCAACTGACGCACGCCCCATCTCCTCAGTGATATTACCAAATGTGGTAAGAGTACATGGTCGCCACCTAGAGGAGAGAATCTACCCTTGCAGGTTCATGCCAAAGAAGGTGGTCGTGGTGCAAGTTCTTATGCATGTAAGAAAAAGGGACCATCTACAACTTCCCATACATTGATGTCCCCATACCACTCATAATCTTGCTATAGTGGCCATAGTGGTTCTTTGAGCTCATCATGCTCATCCTTAAGGAATTTCCTAAGAACCAATGGACAATCAGCGATGGTCCTCAACCTTATTGAAGGTCCCAACATTTTCTAGTAGATCGATCTTTACGGCATGGTTAAATACTTCCACCGCTATAGGGTGGTCACTTTTGAAGAGATGCTAGATATCAGGTTTTGGATGCCCTTACATATCATGCGGCGGCATGGTTGTTGTGGCTTTCCCATAAACCCTTCATCATGTCCTTCTATGAGACCGATAATATCTTTGGAACCAATGTGATTTGGTAAGCCACACTCATAAATTCAATACAAAGCCCTCGTCCAAGGGTGCTACACAACACAAGTTGCATAAAAAGAGTCAAATAAAGAATGAAACTAAGATTCAAAGAAAAATGTATGTTTTACCAAACCCTCGTCCAAGGGTGTTGCGCAACATAAGCTGCATGGAAAGAGTGAAAGAAAGTTATGTGTTCGAGAATTTATCAAAAGTAACTTTTACGCGGGTACAACTTTAGCCCAAGGGATTCACTCACAATAAAGGGGGATGTCATCTGTGTGCATCAACCTTAAGAAAACCCCCTATATATGATTCTCATAAGATGATACTTCCCCCCTATTTAATCTTATAAGGATACCTTTAAAAATGTCTATGTCACCGCCCTTCCTTATATCTATGTTTTTTCTCTAGCATTTACACACCCCTCTCCTTATATTAAAGTATGTTACTTTGAAACTTTTTGAGAAAACATAAGTACTTCATGCATGCTACCAAGAAATAGATGTTAAGTATTAAGAAGTCAGCACTGTAAATCACCACCACCTACTTGAACCATTATTCAAGCATGTTGTGATCATTTCTTGATATCATTAGATCATTGCCATACATGCAACATGAAAGTGATGTGAAACCATGACACAATATACGCATGGTGTCCTAGAAAGTATTACTCAAATGCTACCAAAACATTGCAAGAATTTTATACAACTATGTTAATCAAAAGTACTTTTATGACATATCCTAATGTTGCTATACCCATCCCCCCCTCCCCCTAACGTAAATTTAAGATTTATTATTCACCTAAATACATGGCCTTATCCTTACCTTTTAACGTTATGCCTTATTTCCAAAAACCCCCCTCTTGTACACTCACGTGATATCATAAGTTTTCTAAGAGTGTGACCTTTAGCCTTGTGCCCATGCACAACACATGCAAGATATACACATGGAGATACATCTAGCACGAATAGGCACCACTAGCTCAAGCACCATCATTGATAGCCATCCCCATGGGGGGACCAAGACTAGCCCATGGTACACCCATAGCCTTGATCCTCCTTAAGTGAGAAAGAAATTTTTGTGGAACACTTATCGCATGGATCCTGAAATCAACGAGAACTTTCCATGGCCCTTCATTGACCACACCAAATATCGATTCACATTGCCTCTATACCCAATGTTTGATTACTATTGATCCACATTATCTTTATACCCAATGCTTGATAATGCCAAATTCCCTAAGCTAGAGAGGTTTAAGGAGGTCTAGTGCAACTCTTGTTAAAGCCATCCACCTCAGTCACCCTCTCCTTTGATTCTTATATAGGACCACTTTTATATATATAGGGTGTGGATGGTAAATGTAAAAAAGACCAAAACCGTGCTTGCCAAAAACCATCAAAGTACCATATCCCTTAATACTTTACTTATGGAATTAGTGGACAACTTTAAATACCTTGGTATCGAGGAATCTGTATATGGCAACAATGTAGACTCCTCAAATTGAAGCAAGTACAAGAGCATCCATCCTATGCATTTGAGAATGTATGCAATGAATTAGGAAATAGTAGCTGGCCTAGTACCACAATATGTTGAATTCCCCCATAGTGGGAGCAAAATCCTAGCCAACATGCACACATTGTTTCAAATGATTGAAGGTTAAAAAAAATTGAATGTCAACATTGAGGATGTTGAGTAGTGTAGTGCCATAGAGCACAAGGAAGAGGTAGGGAGTGAGATGAGTAGCCAAGATAGTGTGAAGCCTACCATAATGAAGCCACATAAGAAAAGGGATTTATCCCACATTGTTGTACAAGACCAAGGGTGTATCTCCTCATATAAAAGGGTGTCATTTCAAGCAATGAAATCATATCACTTGCACACATCTCAAGCCTCTCTAAGAGTACAAGTCTTAATCTTGTAACCTAATTGTGCTTGAGTCTATTGCGCACACTCATTATCACCTTAGACTGAGGTAGATGTTTTGCTAAGTAAGAAGCTTTATCCATGGATTTCAACATGGTATCAGAGCCTTCTCTCTCTCCTTCAGCTTCTCATTAGTATCTCTCTTTAGTTTCATTTTCACTAATCATGTCATTAAGATACTAATCATAACCTTATCCCCTCATCTCCTTTGTGGTCGAAGTTTGTCAAGCTAGATTCTCAGTGTGCAAGCCACCATTGGCTCTCATATTTTAGGAGCCTCTTACCCAATCTCCTAGCTGATCTTACATCTTGGAGGAAGAATCAGCATCGTGAAATGCTGCTCACAGTCGAAGGGAGGTTTTTTTGGCAAGCATTTTTGGGAATCGAGCGAGCGGATTACAAAAAGATGCCCTCTCCCCCAAGAGAGAGAGGGCCTACAATTGAGGTTATTGGTTTGAACTAAGAATAAAACCTAGTTTTTTAATGTACATCTTCCAATTACAAAAATTCGAAGCCCCCCTCCATGAAGAGATAGGGGTGAAGCAAGTTAGAGAGAGAAACATGACATAATTACTTTGGCAAGAGTGAACACATGTCAACATCACATCCTCTACATTGGGTTTATTGGTTCAAAACTGAAAATAAAACCAAGTTCATTCACGTACACCTTCCAAATACAAAAATGCGAAAACCAACATCACATCCTCTACATTGGGGTTATTGGTTCAAACGAAAATAAAACCAAGTTCATTCACGTACACCTTCCAAATATAGAAATGCAAAAACCAACATCTTTACTACTATAGGCCTCACTTGTTCTCCAAGGTGTAGGCACAAAGTAAGCGAACAGTGTTCGTACCCTTCCGTACTTCCTCTAGTAAGACATGCTTAGACGATTTGTCAATAAAACCATGGACTCGCCAAATTGCAATTAAGCCCACCACATTGTCCTTAACTTGAGAAATTTTTTCATCATTTCCAAGAAGTGGAAAGGATGTGAGACCTTTACATGCTTCTGCACCATCTATGGTCTTCTACTTGATCTCCACATCGGTGGCCTCCCTCTCGATATACGCGCAGCAACAACTTCAATGCTAAGATTTTATGAGGCCATCACAAACAAAAAGAAGGAGGGTTTAGGTTGTTTTACTCTTCTAACAAGGCTTGGTGGCAATGGTGTATAACAAATTGCTTTGGAGCTTGCCTCTATATTTATAGTAGTGGGAGAGGTTCAATAATCAAATTAAAAATCTATATTTATTTTTTTAAATGTTATTTATAAAGGTTTCTTTCCTCAAATTTCAGCACCACAATAAAAAATCCATATTTTGAACCCGGGGCCTCCACCTTCCAAAAAAGTTTGTATCACGTGCGTTCAAAGGCATATTTTAAAACCCCTCTGTAGCCTGATTTCCCCTATTTTATGCATACCTCCTATTACTTTTGCAATATATTATTATAACCCTCCTGTACTTTTAAAATTTCCAGCTCATAGAATTGTTTTTCCCCTCTAGTAAATTTAAATTTAAAGATATCACGCCACAATTATTGAAAAAGGTGATCACAAGAATAATCGATAAGCCTTTGTCAACTTGCATATACTACTACATCTAGAAGGATGCCGTCATGTTGTACACATTCTCACCTTGACCTTATCTTGGAATTTGTGCATTCCAAGAGAAAACAAGGGAGATCCTTAAGAACATGTCCTTTCTAAATGCCTTGAAAGAAGGCCAGCATGCAAACTTAGTGAGATTATCAAGGTCTTCCTAGAAAGTAGGAATGCAAGTTTATTGAAACAAAGAATTGAATACCATGGATGCCCCCATGGTTATTCACATTGTAGTGCCATTTTAATAAGGGTTGTCTCTTTCTAGGTGGTTATGGGAGAACAAACAAAAGGATCCTCTTACCAACTCTAAGATGTAGTAGTGCATTCTTGTTGCCTACAATTTACATATGGGAAACCTAACAGTTCTCTTCTAGTATCATAGGAAGTTTTAGACAAAATCCCACTATGATTCCTGCTTCGTAGACTACAACAACATGATGAGCTTATGCATACCTACATGGTGCAGTTGGGGATAAGGGATTGTTGGCCCCCAGGATACCCTACCCCCAACCAGACCTATCTAGGTATGTGGTTCCTTCTGTGCAAAATCTCATGATGTTGAATGCTATCAGGAAAAACAAAGCAAGAGAAGCTCTTTTCCCACAAACGAGAATGTCAAACACGGCTTGTGTATGTGAAGTTGGAGCACAGTTTGCAACCTCATACATCCTCACAAGAAGTTTTAGGCGTTTTGGGAAAAAGGCCTCTTTCCCTTAGTTTTTCCCTATAGTTTTCAACATCACGAGCTTTCGTAGGGAAGGCACTGCATACCTAGCTAGGTGTAGTTGGGGGCAAGGGAGTGTAGGAGCCCCTATCTATCACAAGAAGTTTTAGGCATTTTCACTATGATTCCCACATTGAGGATTGTGACAACATCATGAGCTTCCTCAGGGTGAAGTGGAGCATACCTAGCTAGATGCAGTGGAGGGCAAGGGGTTGCCGGCCCTGAAGTAGGGGGCTAACACCCCCTGCCCCACAACGCATGCAGAGCCTCATTTGTAGAAGCTAATAATGTTGCACACTATAGGGAAACATAAGGGAACGCCTCTTTACCACATGGGAAAATGCCCAAAACTTCTACGCGGTGCCTTCCCTATGGACGCTCGTGATGTTATCGTAATGCGCAAAGTGAGAATTATAGTGGGAACTTGTCTAAACTGTGCTTGTCTCCAAACCAATATCATAAGCATCAATTTATAATAAGCATTGGCCTTCAACTATATGCAGGGCATGATGTGATGATGCCACAATAGCCTATAATGGTGCTTGGTGTTAACCTTGGACTATATACAGGGCATGTTGTGATGATGCCATTGACTAAGCTGAGGATCCATAGAACTGACCTTTATATAGATGATGGCTATTGCCAACAAGCACATGCTGATGATGCTTGATCCAACTTACATCGTACATAAGGGACCTTGTTGACACTCCTTACTATGTTTGTAGAAGCTTACAATCTTTATTATGGTGCTCTCAACATTATCTGAACTAGGTAGCTAAACAAGGTTCGTCGACAATTGCCACACCAACCAATTCCCACTTCCAAGACTTAAAAACATCAAGAGCGGGAGGCACCATATACCTAGCTTCAATCCAATGCCCTCAACCGGTTCCCTCTCTACATAAGCTCATGATGTTGAACACTATTAGGGAAACAAAAAGGGAAAGTCCCCTTTTCCCACAATGTGTATCAAATGTCTATAGACATTACAAGCATATCTAATAGAAACTATTTAATCCAATGGTGTGTCCTTCATTCTTTCAACTTAAGTTGAATGATGAATCATAAGCCTAACATAACAAAAAGTACAAGCATCAAAGGGCATTTCTACAGTCTACAAACACAACACTAACTAGTTTTGCAGCCAGGGGCTTTGTTCTAGATCAAAATCATTGTCTTGTGTAAGAATTGAGAAAAAGACACACATAGACATGCATGCCACATGGTATTGAAATCACTTGTAAAAAGGGCTTTTAATAAAATGATTTTTTTAAGAATAATAATTTAAGAAGATGCCATACATGAAATACCAAAAATTTATCTGTGAAGCTAGGGGGCAATCGTGTATGCAAGCCCACTTGCAAGCTCAACACTGTTAGGGATTTGCAATTTCTAATTAAACAAGGAGTACACCAAATTTTCCATGCATGTTGCCCACAGTAGTTCCAAGCACACATCATTTTTCAGCAGCCCCTGACCCGCAATCTCATCATGAAATTTCTTGCCATGTCAGCTTCTCCCAAAAAAACTATGAGAAAACCACAAAGCTCAATTTCTCATCACATCCAAATAAACTGAAGTGGAGTGACTACATGCATTGGGAACACAAAAAAAAAATTGGTTTCATCTGGAGAGATGCCCTCACATTACATCCATTGAGAACAACCCAGAGCTTATGCAACCAGCCCTTGCTTTGCATATCCTCCTATGAGTGCATTTAGGAAAATGTGTTTGAAAAGATGTCTTGGGTTTGCATCAATGCTCTGAAAAGAGCTTGTCTAAAAGCATCAATCCATTGACTACAATAAAATGAACGAGAGCGTAAACATCGTCGAAAGAGCTTGTCTCTCAACAACAAAGCTAGTGTGGAATTTCATAGCACACATACAATCAAGATGACACATTTTACATATGGTTGACATCCAAATTGTGAAGCAGACAACACCAACAACTCTCATGCCTGTCAAAATAAAATTGGGCAACAGCTGCAACACAAATAAAAACATATGCATGCACATAAGAACTGGTCTAACAAGGAATCAATAAAAGACATGCACATGCTTTTTAGTAACCTATTCTTGGATTAAACACCTACTCATCATACACGCATATCATTGAATTTCATATAATGTCCTTGACTAGAGCTGCTCAAATGTATATTATACTCAAGCTACCCACATTATAGAAGGGATATACATGACATTTAACAAAAATCTACAATATGTATAAGTGTTTGTGATTCTTTCTTTAGCCGCTATTGTAGGTCCCATTGCCTGCTGCCAAAATGGATTGCCTTAGGAATGAATTGGATCTGCAAAACAATCTGATAGCAATCAAAAGAGAAATTTTGTATAAGTGAGCTAAAGATGTTCCTCTATTCTTTTGAATTAAAGCAATAACTAAGACTTACTTTCTCTCACAAAAACTGTCCTTGAATATACGCTTAGACATGTCCTCATACATAGTCATGCATACCACGGCTACAAAAAGCATGAGTCTACATAAGTCACAGTCCATGTCAAATCAGCTTCTTGCCTCCCTATGTGTTTGATGACCTGTTGCCTACAATCAAAATGAAAATGAGAAAAATGATGCAAAAATATGATATAACATGACTTAAAAATACAATTAAATGCTTCAACACTTACGTGAATCACATGAAAAACTAATCTGAAGTATTTACAAAATCATTAAAAAGCTTGTAGTCATTTTGATGTAGTTCATATTTATCAGTTGCTGTATTGTATGTTAAATGTGCCAATGTAATAACTGACTCTATATCGACCATGTTCAAGTTCGTCAGTTGCTGTATTGTATGTTAAATGTGCCAATGTAATAACTGACTCTATATCAACCATGTTCAAGTTCATCAAGTCATAAGTAAATGTTCGACGCCCTTTCACCTTTTGATACCAACCAAGCTGAATCTCTACCCCTTGAGGCCGGTCCGTCAAGTCAAAACCTCGCTTATAATCCACATACCTGCCACCTACCTTCTTTCTCATCTTTTGAACTCTTCCAAGGTACCAAGTGCTATGAAGTGTGTCCATCTTCTTCAAATTTGTAGCTTTTCCAATTCTCTTTGACCTTTTTTGTCCCTCTCCATGTGTCACATCATGGAAATAAATGTTTCACGACTTCAAAAATGGTCTTTGTTGATTCTATGAATCTTTGACCCTTTTCGGATCTTAATGCATTCTTTGCAATGTCTTGAAGAAAGTCCCATAAAGCTGATTTGCCTCCAAATTTACCTTGCCTGCAAGCCTCAAGGATGTTTTTGCAAAATCGCCTCACATCCTTTCTATTAATGCTTTCATAGTTGGCCTCTTTCAAGGATCTGATTCTCACGGAAAGCACCACAATCTTTGCCTTCAGCCACCATAAATTTCTACCTGCTTCTCGTAATTTCTTCTTGGTCCCAACTGAGACACTTTTCAGCTCTTCAATTCCAAGGTAATCTAGCTGCATTCCTTTGCCCGTTTGCCTTTCTCCTCTCTTCTCAATGGAAATACTCTCCCGATACACTCTCATGCGAAAATCACCACATGATGGAATTGTCTTGCAATGCTTGCATGTAAAACTTTGAAAAGGCATTCCAATGCTTGAGATACGAAGGCAATGTATATGCCTAAAGCATCCATCTACCATGTACTCCATATCTCCATCATGCAAAGATGCTTTTGTATATGGCTCACAAAACCACTCTCGTCCCATCTTTAGATCTTGTAGGAGAGGTTTTATATCAACCTCACGACCACTAACATCAATTGTATGCTGCCATAATCCCCAACACAAGATAGTAAGATTGGATGAAGGTAAGCATGATGTACCTGTGGGGATAGAAGGTGCTTTTAAACGCTCTTTTGTTGATGTGAGAAAAGCACCCAAGGTTTGTTGGCGTGGATCTTTGTCAAAATGCTTTTTAGGTTGCCCACAAGATCCAGTCAAGAGTGAAGAAGACTGATGTGGTGTGGTCTTTCTCCATGCAATGGTGTGAGATTTTCCATTAATATGTTCCATTAGAATTGTTGGCAAATCTGAACCACGAGGACATAAGTGCAGCCACTTCCCATCATACTTACACACCACTCTCACAGTGCTTCTATCTTTGTAATCATGCAAGGTGGCTTCAACCAACTGAAAATCAGCCCCTACATGAAGAAACAAGATCTTGAGAGAAGAAAAGAAAAGAAAAACCAGCTGAAATTTAACACTAAAAAGAACAAGCAAAAATCCTTTAAAAAAAACCAATACAAGGGGCTGAAATTAGTGTCTTGCATGAGCTTAACAAAGGTGTTACATAAAGAAGATAATAGTTTGGTTGCAAATAATTAAGAAATAAGTTGATGCTTACCTTCATGAGTGTTATTGAAATTATTCATCTCCTCGATAGCCGCCAAAATTGCCACCGCATCATCACAATCATCTTCTTTGTCCTTTGTACTACTTCCTTGAGTGTCTATTGCATCGATCTTTAGCCCTCGATTGGAAAGGTACCGTTTTGTATGGGATTGTCCTTGAAGAATGTGAAATCTTAAGAAGTTTGATAAGCATGAGTATGCGGTCTGCTTGCCTCCAGTCATTCCCGATCCATAAAAGCTTTTACATTCATCACACCAAATTTGAATCAAAGGCTTGTCATTGACATCTTCGGTTGTAAGCTGAAAATTGTCATCTCTAGGTGGATTTCTGTTCCTCAAATTCTTACGAGTCTTGTCACATTGGACCTCCCAAAGGTCAAGAGTTTCTTTTGGTAGTAAAGAACTCTTGAGCATGTTGACCTTGCTACCATGAACATTCTCACCCTCTTCCCTTGCATTCATGTCACTAGTTTCTAAGGCAACATTTAAGCTTCTACAAATGCGCTTTGCAGGCCCGCCACCATTAGCCATGCTTAAACACCTCTTTATGCCAACACTTTTGTTGCTCTCCACTTGCCAACGCTCTTCTTGTGTGGCATTCAATGTGCACACTCCATCATCATCTTCATCTTCAATAACAAACTTAAAAGATTCACTTACAATGCCATCTTGCACAATCTCTTTGCGTATGGCACTATAGGTATAATCTCCCATCACTCTAACATAACCCAACAACTTCTTTTCACTATCCCCATGGTCAAACACCTTAATGCGAGCCTTGGATGCCATGAATGATCGATCCTACATTCAAAAGAACCATAAAAGAGAAAATATCAAACATTATGAGGGATGCCAATAAATAGTTTAATGGGCATAAAATATCTACAAGGTCTCTATTTATTGAAAAAATATGAAGGAAAAATTAAAAGAAATTCCTTCTCTCTTGCAATAGGACCACACTCATTTTCTTTGATTTCAACCATAAAGCTTGAGAGAGATTGCAAAAAATAAGGCAAATCTACTTTACTTGAGAGCTACATAAAATTCTATTAAAAAATGCATGAGGATTACTACTAGATTGAATTCTTAGTATTCTAAAACCTTATAGAAATCCTTCTCTATAAATTTATATAATCCTTCTCTATTAGTTTATATGAAAGAAAAAATCATGAACTCTAAAGCACACTCACCTTCTCTTTGAGTTGTAAAATTTGTAGATAATAAACTTCTTCTGTGCTTGTAGCCATAAATATTGCAAATAAGAAGCAATAATTAGAGAATATTTGCCCTGCACAACAAGAGAACTAGCTATTTAGGAAGAAACTTTTCACTGCATATAAAAATTAGTTTTAAAAGAAACGTTAATACACTTTATGTTTAGGAAAATCAAGTGAGGGAGTAAAATTTATAGAAGAAGTGCATAGTGATTCATTCAATCACTTCATTGTAAAGGTTTATTGATTGAAGAAGAGATTTGGGAACTTCTTTCACCTTTGAAAGGAAGAATAAGAGGAAAGAAATCAGCCCATTAGTAGAAGAAGAAAGCAATCTTCCTATTATCCAGCAAGAATGACAATCTCAACCCATAGAAACTCTTTGAGATAACCCACAAGCAGCCCATTAGTAGAGCAATATGCCCATTGTCCTCCTGCAAGAATCAAAACCCTCTTTGAGCTAACCCACAAGCCATTAGAGTGAAGAGTGAACCCATAGTAGAATAGATTATACAAGAGGATTTGAAAAAAATCATAGCACAAAGATAGAGAAAGGGGGAAGAGGCGTCCAAAAGGAAGGAGGGAGTAGTAAAGAGAGAGCATCATTACGTGAGATGTTTCTTTATTGCTTCTCTCTTTTATAGCAACTAATTTAAAACACTTCACTTCAAATTTAAAAAAAGATAGAGAAAGGGGGAAGAGGCGTCCAAAAGGAAGGAGGGAGTAGTAAAGAGAGCATCATTACGTGAGATGTTTCTTTATTGCTTCTCTCTTTTACAGCAACTAATTTAAAACACTTCACTTCAAATATAAAAAATGTTAAATAGAGTGTGGAGCAAAAAAAGAACTTTAAAGTGTGGGGCCAAAAAACACTACTAGATTTGAACCCTCTACCTAGACCCCAACAAAATTATGTCATACCACTAGAATAGTACCCTACTTCTGAAGTTTCGTGAATAAAAACACTCCTTATTTTATTTTTTCCAGGCACAATTGTAATACCCCTCCTTTCTTTTTAAAACTGTAAGTGAGATTTATATTAAAACCCATCCTTTTGAACGCACGTGCTACACCTATAGGTCTATAAGGTGGAGGCCCCGGGATTTTGAACTTGTTTGGGAAAGAGCGAGTATGTATTTGAAGGAGATAGACATTGCACAATAGAACCCTCTACAATGAGGTGACATCCACAAAGGTTAAGCTCAATTGATTATCCTTCCATTCAAATGTGTAAATTAGAGTATGTTCTCATACGAGACAAGGCATTGTAAAGCTCAATGTCAGATAGGATAGGTTGGTGGATGAACATATTCTCGCTCTAGCTTAAGCCTAGCATATGTAAATAAATGAAGTACAAGTGCTTGCATGCAAGGTACGACTTCTTCTTGGTGTCTCTATCTGCAAAATCTAGACATGTACAAGACGGTTCATCTTTCACATGCACATCATATTTTTCCACGTGTGCATCATCCCTGTGCGATTCGATCTTGAAAACTTCATACTTGTGCTCCACTCTTTGCACTTGGTCTACCACCATAGCTTTCATTTTCAAAGTGGACTTTATTTTCTTGGCTGCTTTGTCTGATATTGATATATGGTACTTGACTCTTATATGCCATTTTACATGCTTGACCCACCAGCTTCTATGTTAGTAGGGGACCCATATGGTGGATTATTTGAAGTTGTAGATGTAAAGAACCTTGAAGCCCCACTACTACGCGATGGGGTGGACACAACACCTTCTATATTCTTGCACTCCACCTAGTATCCACCTTCCCACAATGAATATACCTCCTCGTTTGTGAGGTTTGTTCCCTAAGCAACATCTTGGGTGGTGGACTAGGCTTTGGGTCTATGTTGTTGTCCACTATATAGCAATGAAGAACGTGGTTAGGGCAGAACCACATCCATTGTCTAATGAGACCATAAGGGTGCTTGGGATAGCCTTCAAAGGAAGGTTCAGGCACACCCTTAGCAAATCTGACTTTGTGTTGCCCACACCTCTTACCCCCACAAGGCGTTCTGTTGCATGTGACCTTGCTACCAATACATGTCCTTTGGATTGCCCACATTGCTTCATTCACCTTGTGCTCAATGAAATTGCCCACATTGCTTCATTCACCTTGTGCTCAATGACATTGCCCTCTATGACTTCTACAGTTCTTTATGGAGTTCTGCTTGTATCATGTTCTTTGAAATTGATCTCCCAGAATACTTGTGGTCTCTTACATGTGTGTCTTCCTTTGGATTGCCCACATTGCTTCATTCACCTTGTGCTCAATGACATTGCCCTCTATGACTTCTACAATTCTTTATGGAGTTCTGCTTGTATCATGTTCTTTGAAATTGATCTCCCAGAATACTTGTGGTCTCTTACATGTGTGTTGTACTTTGGTCGATATGTGTAGCCTCATCATCAATATCAATTACGACCCTTGACGGTCTCTTGTGATGTGCACGCTCATTGTCACTAGTGAGAGGGGTAGGTGCCCTATACATGGGTGTTCCTTTAGTTGCCTAATTAATTGTTCAGACCACTTGGGTAGGTCTTGTAGAGCACCGTTATTTTAGCTTCTCCAAGCTTGGTCCTCTCCCTATGTGCTTACCTTGAGTTTATGAGACTACCTTTGTGCTTTGCAAAATTGCATTTTCCATATCGGTAGTACATGCATCGTAAAGAGAAATCTTGCGTCTATATCCTTCCCCTCCTGCAAGCCAACTTCCATGCTTGCTTTCTGCTAGCTTTGTTCTTGGGATATTTAGACCATCATTACTTCTCTCTATCATTGCCATGACTGAACCCCAATGTGCTATGCGCACTTCCCACCAGCTCAGCCAATAGTCCACTATTTTGCTAACAAATTCCTATCCATCACATGACCACTGCGCCACCATTGACGTATCCATCTAGCCTCCACTGATGTAGCTTCACTGGTAGGAGCCATGTGCCACTTCTCACAGATTGCTTTGTGCTCCCCTTGAGATGTAACACACACATACTTTGTTGTGTGGGAAATCATGCTTTGCTCCCAATGAACTATCTATCAAGACGTTTTTTCCACCATTAAACTTCATTCTAGTTTGCTGCCTGAGCCTCGACGTTTGCCATGAAACCATAGAGATCTACCCTCTCACAACCATGGTTGGCCATCACTTCATTAATGCATTCACAGAACAGATATTGGGCATCCATATCCTTCTCTTTTATTTCACATGTCGCAATGGTGATGAGAAGATCCCGCATGCTGTGAAAACAATAGTCATTTAAGAGGTTGTACAATTAGCTTGCCTTAACCACCTAAATACTCTACATTGGTAATTTTTTACCTTGGATCATATACATGACAAGCCATGGTTACCTAATCTAATGTTCATCGAGTGTGGTCGAACTATATCCATGCATGTCGCAGGTCCCCAGAGCCGGTCCGTCGCATTCTATTCACCAAATCCAACCCTGCCAATGCTGGACATCTTGATAACATAGCACTTCTCACCTGAGGATCCTTGACCTGGGATCCCGCATTGTGAGATCCCAATCCCACCGCGCAATGGATTCGGATGCTAGCAGCGGAAGTAGCACATCTTGCGAGGGGCAGGGTCTCACACTCGGGGCCTCGCCCACCACACGGATATCCGGACAAGAGACTAATCCGTCGGTTTATCCAAAACCAAAACCGGAAAAACTTCCTTTACCCGGAAAGCACGGGTGATTCCACCAAGATAATTTTTACTCTAACATAGTCAAGACCATTTCTGATCAAGCTGATCCGACTGTATCTATAAAGATACTTGGTCAGCTCAAGGAAGAAACCTGCACTTGGATCATTGGGATCAACGCTTTTTTCCCATCAAGAGGTACAGCCGTTGATTCCTATCCATACAACAATTACTATCCGAGATTTACTTTATCTATCGTAGTAACAAAAATTGAGTCTCGATTTATGGATCCATCAGTCCAGCCTAACCCCATCCGATCCCATGGGTCCCAACCACTGTAGTGATGGGATCCAATTTGGAATTTGGTTAGGTTTTGTCCCAGGTACCAAGGAAAAGAGTTCCAAGGCCCCCTAGCCCGAAGATCATGCAAACATAAAACTAGCCACACCACTTACACACCCAATATGAAATTGCCTTTTTCTTAGCATAAAACAATCCTTTAATGAAACCATAGTACCACTGATCACAATCTTCCAATTATCCAGTTGATTCTTAATTTTCCATCATTCCTTCATCAGAGTATCTATGGCATCATTGGCAACTAGAACGCTCACCACCTATCCACTCAGGGGCCTTTTCAATAGTTCCTAGCCCATAATACTCGGCAATATAATCACTTATAAAAATCAAGATGGACTCTCGTTGAAGATCAGCAAGATCAACCAACAGATCCATATAAAGAGCCATGGACTCATCCATTGAAGACCAGCAAGGTCAATCAACCAGATCCATGCCCAGTTTCACAAAACAACTCTTACTCCTTGTTCCAATATCTTCCACGACGCACGCTGTCGTGCCATGGCACGTCTATGATATGAAACCGTGCATGTGAGGCCGTCAAATACACATCCAGATGCATGGGTTAAGTGCCATGATGAGTCATTATATGATGCCATGTACATATGTTCATATTGTATATGAGGTTCAATAAGACAAGCTGAGGCTGAGTCAGATTTAGGAGTTTTTTGTATATGAGTATGGAGGATGATGTTTTTGCTGTTACTCAGAGTTCATGGGCAAGTTAGAAGCATCCGGATATATATGATGGCATGAGGGCATACCAATGCACAAAGGAATGCATTTATAAAGGCTGAAGAAATACTTGAATGGGCAATTGGGGATTCTATAAATCACATGGGCTGATATGATGACTTATAAATTATGAAGGTATCACAGTGCCGAAGAGTTCATTGAATGTTTGGGAAATGTTGGGATAGAAAGCTGCACTTGGACTTCATGGATCATCATGTAGAAGCATAAGTATCTTACGTGTATCTAATGCAGAAAGTAAAGACTTAAAACATGGTGCTAATGCCGGGAGTCTTGTGGTTAAGACTTGAAACATGGTGCTAATGCTGGGAGTCTTATGGTTAAGTTTTGCTACCTTAATGCTAAGGTTATGTTTAATAACCTTAGTATTAAGGTTAACAAAAACGTGGGGGGGGGAACTTCTAGAGAAAGGCGCAGCTTTTCCTTATGGCAGGGACAGCTGGCAGAATGTGGAAGGGGGGCCGCCTAGATCGCCGCGGGGAAAGAGAGGAAAAGGGCCGGAGCTTCACGGCGAAAACCAGAGTGGGGAAAATCAATACTCAGCGTCGAAGCTCAGCGTCGAACCTACCAGAGATCTGAATCTTTTGAATATACATTCTGTATATGCTTTGTAGGTGCTAGAATTAGAGAATAATTCTAGTACTATATGATGATACAAATCTGGGAAAAATCTACTTGGAAGAACAAAACACAGCGAAGCTGCTTGCGATTTACCACCTTCGAATATCCGGCGCATAGCTGTGGTTGGTGATGTAAATAAAGAGAACACGTTTTCAATTCGCCAGCTAAGTGTTTGTTTGCTTATTTCCCTTAAATAAAATATTCTCACTATACATGAATGGAGAAAATCAAATATTAGATACACCAAAAAGAAATTGGAATTGAATAGAGAGAGCATGGGAAAAAGGCTAAGGAATTTGGAGCTCGATGATTGATGAAAAATGCATTGAAGCTGAGGGAAATTTGCCATACCTTCTTCTCATATGGATTTTGAAAACTATGAGTATGTGAAAGCTATGCCAAATGCAATTTTTGCTTGTGAAATGTTAGAATATTAAGGCAGGTTTTCAGGTAAAAAAAAAGAGCATCATGATTCAATGGTTTTGAGGAAACTGGATGAAATGGATGTAGCTGGCCACATGTATATTGGAAAAATTAGAAAGCTTTATCATGCCCACATGTGAATGGTTCAAAGGGGATTTCATGCAATTCTGTGCAATCATCTGAATGAATTCAAGGATGTATTGAGGGAAGTGGACACATGTATTTGTCAATGGAAACAATGATGTTCAATACTCCTTGGGAAATCTTGTACGTGAAATTCCTTGTAGGATTTGACATTCACTCTCACAGCTAGAAGTTTCGTACTTTCCTGGCTGTACCGCACACTTCACGACAGCTTTTGGTGAACCCGACGTGAAGCTGCTGGGGTGAGAGTGTAGTGAAACATACAGGGAAGCTATGGCTGAGAATTCTGAGGGCCAGGGGGTTCATTTTGACCCTGGAGTTATGCAGATGTTCCAAATGTTTTCCATGTACATGCAACAGCAACAAGCTGCTGAGAGGGGACAGATTTCTATGACCAAAGCTTTACAATCAATTGTGAAAAAGGTAGATCAATTTGATGGGAAGGACATTACAAAGTATCTGCGCAATTATATAAAGGAGATGGAGCTAAATAGGGTGACCGAGGAGGATATGGTTCGAAGTTTCGAGTTGGTATGCGTTCCTGAAATAAGAGAGCGCATAAAAGGATTGCAGACAGCACAGGGTGGCAGAAATTGGGAAGAATTCAAGCTTGCCTTAAAAGATGAATACTTCATGGAGGATTCTGAGCGAGTGACTAAACGAACTTTTTTGGAATGGGTCACAAAACCTAAAATGGGAATTTCTGCCACGGAATTGTTAAGGGAGTTTGAGAAGCGTTATGCCCAGTTGTCAAGAATAGAGCGTGCAACTTTGGACAGAGAAAAGACAGAGCTCTTCTTGCAGGCAGCTGGGAAAGATCTCCAGGAGACATTGGAAATCCTCCTTGAGGATAAAAATACAGAGCAAGGATTAAAGAGTGATTGGAATGATGTTGAGGATGCAGTCACTATGTTAGCAAAGCGGCAGCGGAGGAGGGATAAAATGGTGATGGGATCTGCAACCCCCATAGCTGCTGTTACCCCTGAGAGTTTATCCAAGCCAGCTGCCACAATTCCTAAGATGGATGGGCCGATGGATGAGCTTATCAAGGGTATGCGTGATTTAAAATTGAAGATGTCCAGAATCGAAGAAAAAGGTCTACCATTGGGGCAGGTTTCTATGCAAAGGCCTCAAATCAGAGAAGGGTTTACATACAGATGCATATGGTGTGATGACCCAGAGCATGCAAAGAAGGATTGTACCAGCTATAAAGAAGCTCTTAAAAATCAACTTGTGTTCTTCAAAGATGGGAAAATCCATCTTACAGAAACTGGACTTCCATTGAGTACAAACTTTGGGAAAGGAGGGATGAAAAAGCTGGTAGAAGATATGGCTGCTAGTCATGCCATTTCTATGGTTGAGGCAGCAACCTATGGATTAAAGGTTGGTCAACAAAAGCAGGGATTTGAGAATGATGAGGATTATGAGAATGAGAATTTTTGGCCGTCAACAATGGAATTAATTACATCAAAGAAAGTGTCAAAGCAAGCTTTGCATGAGGCAGGTGATTGTATACGCCTTGAGACTGGCTGGGAGGAGCCTGTGGATTCTTTATCCATTCATGCCTATATTGCCAAATGTCAAAACAATGAGGCACAGGTAGAGGAGAAACGTAAAAGGGAAAATGAGGAAGGAGGGCCATCAAAAAGAGTTACACGTGGAAGTGAAAAGAAGGATCCTGGACCATCACATATGCCTCCACAGCAAAGCAGACCTCTACATGATGTTTCAATGGAAGAAGTGCCAGCAAAAATGAAGGAGAAGGGTAAAGGGAAAAGTCCACTCTACAAGCTTCAATCTGATATTGAAGTTGCAACAGATCTCAAAAAGGTGCTTGAAGAGAGAATTCTAAACAGCAGGGTGGAATTCACACTAGGGGAAGTCTTGGGGATTGCAAAGAAAGAATTTCATGATGAGATAATTGATATTATACGAAGAAAAAGGCAGTCCATAATTGAATCTATTCCATCACAAGGGGAAGCAAGCACTTCCAAGACTCATGGTGTACAGGTACAGAAAAAGGAAGAGAGAGAAAATGTGGTGGAATGTAATCACTCTGCTGATGGGGCACGACAAGTGCGTTTTGTGGAAGAGGATGATGAAAAAGAAGTTCTTACAAAGAGTCATTACTCCAGGAGCCATTGGGCAAGAGCCACCACTGAAACCCTTGTCAAGATAGGTGATTTGGAAGAGCCATATGTCGCTCTAATTGATCATGGGTCTGAAATAAATCTTATGGCTAAAAATCTCTACAACAAATGTAAGTGGCCAATGGATGTGGATCATGGGTGGATGATTAAAGCAGCTAATAATTCATCTGGAGAGCTTTATGCAGCATGTCCAAATGTAAGGGTAACTATAGGGGATGTGAAGGATGATCAGAATTTCTTTGTTCAGGAGATGTCATCGTATCCCCTCATTCTTGGGCAACCCTACATTACAGCTGTAAGGATGGAAACAAAGGTTTTGGATGATGGTTCAGCCTATGCAAGAATAAGGAGTAAAGATGGCAAAAAAGCTGTTCAGTTTTTGACAGTTTGCATTAATCATGAAAGGAATCGTGAATCCCTTAGGGCACAGTCACTCCCAAAGATAAACAGAGAGTTTATGAATTACAGGGAGATGAGGGATTTTGGCCAGGTGCCATTGTAAAGCGGGATTCCAATGGTACAAGGGGAAATGAGTTCTCGCAGGACTCAATCAATGTAAATAGTTTTTCAGCAAATTTTCAGGGATTCTCCAGCTATGGGTCACTGGTTTTTGTAAAAAGCAAGGATTTAAAGCGTGGCATGCAAAAACATATACAAAATGAACAAAAAAGTTTTGAGCAGTGTGGTCTTTTGGAGAAGAATGAGTTTATTTCAGGGGTGCTTGATGAGGTGTCATTTATAGATACTATGGATGTACTTTTTGATATGAGAAGAGCATGCTTACAGGGTGGAAATGAAGTGATAAAGGTGTCATCTGTGGAGATGTATGATATAATCCAGGAATTTGAGGGGGTGGAATGTAAAAACATGAATTGTGAGATGGATGCTCATGTTGATACAAAATACAAAACGGTTGCAAAAAAGGTGAAGCCAGTTGCCTTGCCCTTGCCACCAGGAAGCAAGGAGAAGATAGATGAAGCTTCTATGCAGCCAAATCTTAGAGATCCGAAGAAAATTGGGCATAAATTTACTCAAGAAACTCTGAAAGAGCTGAAGATTGGTGAGAGGGATTTTCTGTTGCCAGTTGAAAGGGAATGCTTTGAGGAGATGCTTGTAAAACATGGGAAAGCTTTTGCCTTTCAGCCGCATGAGATTGGTTGTGTTGATCCAAGTGTAACAGCACCAATGGTGATCTTTACTGTTCCACATGTGCCTTGGAATCTGCGGCCAATTCCAGTACCAAAGGCTCTCTTGCCAAAGTTGATGGAATTGTTAAAGGAAAAGATCAGGATGGGAATCTTGGAGCCTTCATGTGCCCCATATTCCAACAGATGGTTTACTGTACCAAAGAAAAATGGGACATTGCGCTTTATTCAAGACATGCAACCTGTAAACAAAGTCACAATCAGGAATGTGGGAGCAGGTCCAATTGTGGATGAGTTTGCAGAAGCATTTGCAGGGAAAGCTATATACTCTATGGGTGATCTGTATTCGGGATATGATCAGTTCCAGCTGGATATGCAAAGCAGGGACTTGACCACAATGAGAACTCCTTTGGGATTAGTAAGGATGTGTACCTTACCACAAGGAGCCACTAACTCAGTGGCACATATGATGAATGGAATGAATAAAGTCTTACGGGACTTCATACCACAAAAAACTATGCCATTTTTGGATGATGTGCCAATAAAGGGCTGTGAGGAGAAAGACAAAGATGAGAATTTGGATTCAAAAGGGTGCCGCAAGTTTGTAGCAGATCATATAAAGGATTGTGACATGATTCTATCCAGGCTTGAAGAAGTGAATCTTACTTTATCTGGGCAAAAATCAGTGTTTGGGGTTGGCGAAGTGCTAATAGTGGGACATCTTTGTAGTACTAGTGGACGCTGTCCTTGTCCAGCCAAGATAGATGCAATACAAAGAATGAAGGAAATATGCACTAATGTTACAGAGCTGAGGAGATTTCTTGGAGCATGCGTCTTTTATGTTATTTGGATCCCACATTATGCACATGTAGCAGATCCTCTTTATCAACTTTTGAGGAAAAACCAAAAATTTTTGTGGAGTGCAGTACATATTAAAGCTATGCGGAAGCTGAAATATTTGCTCCAATCATCACCCATTTTGAGAAAGGCAGATTATGAGTGTGGCAGGCCTGTGATTGTTACAGTTGATACTAGTCCTACTGGGATTGGATGGGCAGTAGGGCAAGATGATGAGGATGATCATAGGTATGTAATTAGATTTGGAGCAAAGGTATTAAGCTTTCGACAGCGAAAGTATCCACAGATCAAGAGAGAATTATGGGGGATAGTCACTGCTCTAAAATGTGAAAAAGAATATCTTATTGGGGCATCTGTACTTGTGGAGACTGATTGCTTGCCACTTCTTGGGATGATAGCAAGTTGTACCACTCCAGATATTGCTATGCTTAGGTGGATTGCTTATATCAAGTCACTAAATCCTGAGTTTGAGCATATTGCGGGAAAAGATAACCCAGTTGCAGATATGCTATCAAGAGCCAGGTATGAAGATGAGGAAGAGATGGTTAGTGACATTGATGATGTGGGTACAAAGTTCTATACTACAGCATATGCAAAAGGGGATCATATTTGCCTATCAAATGCACTTGAGTCTTTTATTGAGGAAATATATGAAGGGGATTGGTTGCTTATTGGTCAATATTTGAGCACTCTGACAAGGCAAGAGAATTGGTCTGACTCAGAATTTAAGAGGATCCGCAGAAAGGCATATGGTTACTTTCTAAAGGATGGGTATCTCTGGAAACATCCTAAACAGAGGAATGCTATGCCACAGAGAGTCATATGTGATAAAGAGACTCAAGGGAAGCTTGTGAAAGAGTTCCATGAGAGTCTCTGGGCTGGGCATAGAAGTGTGTGGGCCACTTATACCAAAATAAAGGAAAAATATTGGTGGAGAGGAATGTACAAGGATATTTCCCAATATGTGGAAACATGCATAGTATGCCAAATGTACTCAAATGTGAGGCATCGTGATGGCTTGCAACCAACCTACCCACCTGCCATGCACTACAAATGGGTAGTGGATCTAGTTACAATGCCTTTGGGAATTTGGCAGATGCGGTATATAGCACTTGCAAGAGAAGATTTAACAAATCAGGTAGAAGGGCGTGCCCTTAGAACAAAGAGTACGGAAACAGTATGCAAATTTCTCTTGGAAGATGTGATCTGCCGATATGGTTGTGTTGGGAAAATAACAGCTGATAGGGGAGAGCTAGATGTTGAAGAAGCAAGGGAATTCTTCTCTAGAATTGGTATCAAACTGTCTCTAACATGTGCTTACAATCCTGAGGGCAATGGGAAAAGTGAGCGAGGACATCCTCCAATCATTAAAGCTTTGGCTAAGGCATGCAGAGAAAGGATGAGAGTGTGGCCAAAGCTGCTACCATATGCCTTGTGGGCTGACCGTACAACTCATAGCTCAGTGACAGGATACATGCCTGCTGAATTAATGTATGGTCAGAAGCCAGTGATGCCAGTTGAAGAAGTAATTCTAACTTGGAATGTATTGCCCTGGATGGAAGGATTGAGCAGAGATGACCTCCTTGCATTGAGAATAAGACAGTTGGAGAGGAGACCTGAAGATGTAGAGCTTGCTAAAGCTCGCCTGAAAGATGCAAGGCTGAAAAATAAAGAAAGATTTGATAGTAGACACAGACTCCGGCCAAAACCTATTGAAGAAGGTGATTGGGTTCTAATGTATGATAGTAGCCTTGACAACCAATTCACTGTTCAAAGAAAATTTGCAAAAAGATGGTTTGGCCCTTACATTGTCAGGCATGTGCATGGAAATGCCACATATACTCTGTGTGAGCTTGATGGAACAGAAGTAAAGAATCTTGTGGCTGGTAAAAGAGTCAAGATATTTAAAAGAAGGCATGATAGTGATCCTTTTGATTCACAAGAGATTCAGGATGAGAGGCTTGACAGTGGAAGTATGGATATGATTGAAGAGGAAGAGGATGATCTTCCTGGAACTGCAGAAGATGAAGACGACATTCAGTTATATGTGGACCTTGATGATGATTTGGCACATACCAGAGGATGTGCAGGTTTAGAGGGGGTGGATGTCGTGCCATGGCACGTCTATGATATGAAACCGTGCATGTGAGGCCGTCAAATACACATCCAGATGCATGGGTTAAGTGCCATGATGAGTCATTATATGATGCCATGTACATATGTTCATATTGTATATGAGGTTCAATAAGACAAGCTGAGGCTGAGTCAGATTTAGGAGTTTTTTGTATATGAGTATGGAGGATGATGTTTTTGCTGTTACTCAGAGTTCATGGGCAAGTTAGAAGCATCCGGATATATATGATGGCATGAGGGCATACCAATGCACAAAGGAATGCATTTATAAAGGCTGAAGAAATACTTGAATGGGCAATTGGGGATTCTATAAATCACATGGGCTGATATGATGACTTATAAATTATGAAGGTATCACAGTGCCGAAGAGTTCATTGAATGTTTGGGAAATGTTGGGATAGAAAGCTGCACTTGGACTTCATGGATCATCATGTAGAAGCATAAGTATCTTACGTGTATCTAATGCAGAAAGTAAAGACTTAAAACATGGTGCTAATGCCGGGAGTCTTGTGGTTAAGACTTGAAACATGGTGCTAATGCTGGGAGTCTTATGGTTAAGTTTTGCTACCTTAATGCTAAGGTTATGTTTAATAACCTTAGTATTAAGGTTAACAAAAACGTGGGGGGGGGAACTTCTAGAGAAAGGCGCAGCTTTTCCTTATGGCAGGGACAGCTGGCAGAATGTGGAAGGGGGGCCGCCTAGATCGCCGCGGGGAAAGAGAGGAAAAGGGCCGGAGCTTCACGGCGAAAACCAGAGTGGGGAAAATCAATACTCAGCGTCGAAGCTCAGCGTCGAACCTACCAGAGATCTGAATCTTTTGAATATACATTCTGTATATGCTTTGTAGGTGCTAGAATTAGAGAATAATTCTAGTACTATATGATGATACAAATCTGGGAAAAATCTACTTGGAAGAACAAAACACAGCGAAGCTGCTTGCGATTTACCACCTTCGAATATCCGACGCATAGCTGTGGTTGGTGATGTAAATAAAGAGAACACGTTTTCAATTCGCCAGCTAAGTGTTTGTTTGCTTATTTCCCTTAAATAAAATATTCTCACTATACATGAATGGAGAAAATCAAATATTAGATACACCAAAAAGAAATTGGAATTGAATAGAGAGAGCATGGGAAAAAGGCTAAGGAATTTGGAGCTCGATGATTGATGAAAAATGCATTGAAGCTGAGGGAAATTTGCCATACCTTCTTCTCATATGGATTTTGAAAACTATGAGTATGTGAAAGCTATGCCAAATGCAATTTTTGCTTGTGAAATGTTAGAATATTAAGGCAGGTTTTCAGGTAAAAAAAAAGAGCATCATGATTCAATGGTTTTGAGGAAACTGGATGAAATGGATGTAGCTGGCCACATGTATATTGGAAAAATTAGAAAGCTTTATCATGCCCACATGTGAATGGTTCAAAGGGGATTTCATGCAATTCTGTGCAATCATCTGAATGAATTCAAGGATGTATTGAGGGAAGTGGACACATGTATTTGTCAATGGAAACAATGATGTTCAATACTCCTTGGGAAATCTTGTACGTGAAATTCCTTGTAGGATTTGACATTCACTCTCACAGCTAGAAGTTTCGTACTTTCCTGGCTGTACCGCACACTTCACGACAACGCGTGGGTATCCTGGGTGACCCAGAGCCCGAGCACCGTATGGTCAGCACCCTCTAAGATCCTTCGCAGAGGTGACCTAGCGCTTCACTCATAGGCTGCTTCCTTGGTCCCTCATCCACCGTACCGGAAGCTCACCATTTTAATCGAACCGAGGCTGGTCAAGACCTCGGACGACTTTGCTACGCGAGACGTCCTCCATCGACTCTCCGTCAGCAGTTGCAACTTTATCAGTCAGGTCTTCACGACCTTAATCACAAGACGGTCAAAATGCTTTCCCAGCATTCTTGACATAAAATAGCCATTTACAACAAACAGTTTACAAATACAATTTCTATATCAACTCTCATTTTTCCACATTATCCCTCATCAATCCATTTTACTTATTCCACATTCCATTTATGTGTACTCATCCAATCACATCATTTTCCATCTCGTCACTTCAGATTCCTTCACATCACATATCCTATATTCACATTCATACATATCCACATCCACATCCGCATTCACATCCATACATCCACATCTACATCCATGCATCCATTTTCACATCCACATACATACTTCCACATCCACACACACATCCACATCTATATGCATACATCCATTTTGAAACATCCTCATTCATACATCCACTTCCACATGCATACATCCACATCCGTTTCTACATCCATACATCCACATCCACATCCACATCCACATTCATATCCATACATCCACATCCACATTTACATTCATACATACACATCAACATCCACATTCACATTCATACATACATATCCGTATTTACATCCATACATCCATTCTCTCCCTAACACATTCCATATATATCTTATCTCATCCTATCACATCTCATACATATCTTATCATGTCTTATCACATTTCATATCTTTTTATAGATTACAAGAGAATTCTTATATTTGATATAAGATTTCTTTACACATTGATTTATGCATAAATTCCATTTAAGGAGATTAATACTTTTGAAGTAAAAATCAATCTTTTATGCATAAATTTATTTTAAATGAAAATGACACTTTTGAATTAAAATTCAATCTTTTATGCATCTTCCTATGCATAAATTCAATTTAGATGAGAATGACACTTTTGAATCAATCTTTTATGCATCTTCCTATGCATAAATTCAATTTGGTAGGCATTACACTTTTAGAATAAAAGAATTTCTCTTATGCATCTAAGTTATGCATAAAATCCATTTATGATGAAAATCACACTTTTAGCTTAAAAAGAATATCTTTTATGCATACTTCTATGCATGAAATCCAAATATGATAAAAGTAACACTTTTATAATAAAATAATCAACTCTTATGCATACTTCTATGCATGAATTTCAATTGTGATAAAAGTAACACTTTTATAATAAAATAATCAACTTTTATGCATACCTCTATGCATGAAATTCAAATATGATAAAAGTAACACTTTTATAATAAAATAATAATCTTTTATGCATACCTCTATGCATGAAAATCAATTATGCATAATATAAAAATCAATTTCTCTATGATTACAATGAATATCTTTCAATTAATCTAGGATGATAATTCCTAGAATATGGTAGGAAGTCCTCTTTTCATGCTTTGAATGAAATTATTTTATGCATAATTTTTATAAAAATTTTGCCATAGCTCCGCTGCTATGATTGATAAATCTCAAATTTTCTAAGGGATAAAGCTTATAATTAAGGAAATAAATAGAATGATCCCTAATTGGATCATTAATCCATAATGGATTGAATCATCAATATTCATAAACTAAAAGCATAAAAAAAACTAATAATTTGGCCTCAAGCATAGATTAATCTTGGATTAAGGAAAAGCTTTATGAAAAGCTTCATTTGGATTGAGAATGGGTCATGAGTATGACCATTTCTTGAGTGAGAGAGAGAAATTACATAAAAACTATTAGAATTAAGCATAAATGGAAATTTATGTAATTCTTAACTATCATTAATCAATTAACTTCAATAGCATTCATCAAATTATGTAACTCTTCACTACCATTCATCAATTAACTTCAGTAGCATTCAAAAAAACCATTCTAATTAAGCTTCTCAAGCTTGAGAGGGGTTGAGAAGAGAGAAACATTGAGAAATTATAGAAAAGATCAAAATTCACCATTTACCTTACAAATTGCTTGATTCTTTTTTCACGGTAGAGGCCCCCAACCAATCAATTGGTTTAGTATGTTGATGGAGCCACCAATGGGGATTGAAGAAAGAGGGAAGTGTCAAAAACTAGTGAATTATTAATGAATTCATAGTTCTTAGCTTAGGTGGAGTAGAGTAACAATGCATTAAACATTGTTGAGTTTCAACAAAGGGGAAGGCCTCTATTTATAGGAAAAAGTAAGCTCCTAACCAAACAAACTGATTCTAGAATTTTCCAACTCAGTTTGGTCAATTTTTGACCATTTTTAGGTTAGTTGAGCTAACTTTTTGCAACTAGACTTGAATTAGGAGAGAGGAGAGATAAAATATCTCAATTTTTATGAGTTTAAAACTCATTCAAGCATGTGAAATATGCACCTCCTTTAATGGACTCCCCTTCCTTACATATGTGTCAAAATGGAATCATTATACCCAAAATATCTCATATTTTTAATATTGCTCCTAGTTTTTTACTAATAAACCTTGTACATTTTCAACTCTTAATCTTATGTGAGCATTTACTCATTTTTGGATACCCAAAATATCTCATATTTTTAATATTGCTCATAGTTTTTTACCTTCAACTCTTCATCTTATGTGAGCATTTACTCATTTTTGGATACCCAAAAATATCTCATATTTTTAATATTGCTCATAGTTTCTTACTAATAAACCTTGTACATTTTCAACTCTTCATCTTATGTGAGCATTTACTCATTTTTGGATACCCAAAATATCTCATATTTTTAATATTGCTCATAGTTTCTTACTAATAAACCTTGTACATAGTCAACTCTTCATCTTATGTGAGCATTTACTCATTTTTGGGTATCTTCTTTTACAAATTGGATTTATCTCCTCCCTACACATGGATTGATGCTATTGGCCCATAGGAACCTTAATTGGACCATAATCCAAAAATTTCTGAAAATCTAGACCCTTAGGCTAAGGTCCTTTATACCCATTTCCATTTAATTCTAATTGCACATTGGAAGTTCTTTTTGAATTGCTGTTTCAGGGGAACTTATTTTAATAAGATGAGATAATTTTCTATCCAAAAATATTAAAATTTTGAATATTCTCTCTCTAGAATATTTTCTCTCTCTAGGTTAAAACAGTTAGAAATAAGATCTTTTATATTTTTGAAGAGGGGATTGATTATAGGGGAAGATGCTGGACATTTTGAGAGGCTGGGGAGAAATCTTACATTCTCTCCCACTTGAAAAACGCGAGATATCCTTATCTCGCAAACTGGGGGTAATTTCGCGAGATACACGAATATGAGACTGAGAGAAAATTTAATTAAGATTAACCACCAAGAAAAGTCTCAAAGAGAGAAAGATTCAAGACAAGAACAAAGATTTCAACTTTATTCACTCTTGGAACATATACAGTAAAGATAGAAGAACTCTTTACACTTCCATAAGCCCGTCCATCATATGGTCACAAAAGCAGCACTCACAAGCTGCACATGTATAAGGTAACTCATCTATGGGAATAATTCGACTGGTTATTGCCACACCTACCTCAGTGGTATGAGGTGATCTAACAAAAGGACCTCTGAGAGGCAAGCCAAAAGGCATATCTTCTGATGAGGAAGAAAACACGCTAGTAAGAAGACCCGCTCAGAAAACCCAACATGTCTTGATCTCATCACGCAATAGTATCGGGGACCCAAACCCAAGGCTTCAATAACCATAGCCAAGCGGACATTGTTGCGAAAGTGCTGCTGACCCCATGGTGTTACCCTAGTTATGTCTTGATAGGTCCGCTATTTGGTCTATGTTGAAATTTGAGCATAATGATGAGCTATGGTGGATCAAACACTAGAATCAACATAATTAACAAAGTGATTAGCAAGTGATTAAGACGTAAATAGTGAATAATTAGCAAATAGATTAATGTAGGCATGGATACTCAAAAACCAGCAAATTCTCATTAGGGCTATGCCTCAATTTATAGAGTTTACATCAAGCATCAAATTCTCATTAGGGCTATGCCTCAATTTATAGAGTTTACATCAAGCATCAAATCCCATTGATTTCTCCATGATTTACTCCCAGAATATCTCCACCTCTTGCCTGATTCTCTCCACCTCTTCTCTTCTCCCAGAATATCTCCACACTCCTAAATTCTCTCATGCTACCCATTATTCTCTCCCAGTAGATTCTTCTCACCTTTTCACAGGTTCTTTCACAATTACATCCCCTCTTTTACAGCCTCTATCCAAGAGCTTGTTCCCACACACACCCTATTCACTTGTATATTTCAACACCTCCCCTCAAGTGAATAATCCTAGCACACCTGGACCCTATACCAAGTTTCCTTCTTACTTGATAGCCCGCGACCAGTGCCTCAAGTCCCTAAACTCCATAGTCCTTGACACACTCTCTCTCAATGTGTCCAAGGCTACTATAAGTGCCCGCGACCTTGACTAAAGTGCTCACACATACATCTACCACGTGGCCTACATCATGGGTGGCTCAGAGGTGGTTTTACTTTGTTGGGGCAGGTTACATTGGGTTGTGGGGTCTCTCTCTCTCTCTCTCTCTCTCTCAGAAAAGATGATCCGACTCCACTTCCCTTGGAGCCTCCATGAAGTTTGCTGATGTCGTTCCTTCTTCACTGGGTTTGCTGTAGCAGTCTCTCGCCATGTGTCCTGGCTTTCCACATTTGTGGCAAGTGAAGGTCCTCCCTCCTACTCTGCCTCTTCCTCGTCCTCATCCTCGAGAGAATCCTCCTCGGGTGAAGAATGCTTTTTCTTCTCCTACTGTTGAGTCGAGCCCTTTCTTCTCTTTGCCTCTGCTCTCTTGCTCTAGTAGAGCTGCTTCTATCTCGTGTATCTTCAAATCAGGTATATTCTTTAGTGTTGCTACAATGTTTTCATAATCTCCTTTGTCCACACTCTTCAAAAGTACAGCTAATGCTTCATCATCTTCTACCTTTTTGCCAATAGCTGCCAGTTGTTGCTTAATGCTTTTATATTTGTTCAAGTGTGTGATTAAAGGTTCACTTTCCTTCATGTCCAATTTGTAGAATTGCATTAATAGATTTATCTTGGAATTTTTTGCTTGTGTACCAAATAATTTATTGAGTTCATCCCATGCATCTTTTGCCCACTGTATCCCTGTGATATGATGAATGATTTCATCATTTAAACTGAGTGCAATAAGTCCCAATGCTTTTTCATTCCTGCTCTTCCACTCATTTTCTCCTCTCTCTGGGCATTCATCTCTCCCTTCAACTAATCCCCACAGATTTTTCCTCATCAGCAAATACATGATTTTTGTCTGCCACCATGTATAAAACTGTTCCCCATTAAATTTGGCTATTTCCTGTGCTGAACTCATGGTGATGTGAAGGGGGTCTTACCTCTTGATCCAATTTCAAGATTCAAGGGCAGTGTCTACCCTTTTACAACTCAATCTGGTGTTTAATAGATGATTACAACAATTTTATCAGCATAAAATCACCAGAAATTACATTAAATTGAGGGTAACCAATTTGTACGGGATGGTTGGAGTATCAAACCAACTCCGATTTGAAATCTGAAGTTATAGGGATCTGTATCAGATACCTAATGGTTAATTTGAACCCTCAATTGCACCAAAATATAGTGATTAGCACTGATTAATCACTGATTAGCAAATTAATGCTCTAGTTTGTGTGCAGAAAACAGAGTATGCGGGGAGCCCAGATCTGGTGCCTTCCACTTCAAATGAGCTCAAATGCTTTCAAAGGAATCAATAGCAATGAGTCTAGTAGAGGATTAAGCCAAGAAACACAAGATTTGACCAAATAATGAAAGCTTAATCTTTGTTTTACCAAAGTCACCTGCAGATTTGATGAAGAGCTTTGATCTCAATGTAGACTTGATGAAATTGAATTCTGCCTTCACCAGCTTGTAGAGCATGCTTGAAAACCCCTGGGGCTAAGAGGAATTAGACCCATTTGATTTGATGAAGTAGAAATCATTGATTTACTGCAGAAAACAGAGCTTTTTAATCAGCGAAAATCGGGAGCTTCCGTGGGCGGTTTGCGCTTCTAATTTGATGGGCTGGAGCTCTATGGGTTAGCTATCTTGGGCTAGAAGGGTTTGGGCAATGGTTGAGTGTGCAAGGAGAATGGAGTCCTCCACTGGCTGGGGGTGAAGGGGAAGATGAAAAACTCACTAAAAACTGATTTTTTTGCTACTAATCCTAATTAATTAACTAATGGGCTCATAAACCTGGTTGATTCTAGGCATGGCTCTGATACCATGTTGAAATTTTAGCATAATGATGAGCTATGGTGGATCAAACACTAGAATCAACATAATTAACAAAGTGATTAGCAAGTGATTAAGATGTAATTAGTGAATAATTAGCAAATAGATTAATGTAGGCATGGATACTCAAAAACCAGCAAATTCTCATTAGGGCTATGCTTCAATTTATAGAGTTTACATCAAGCATCAAATCCCATTGATTTCTCCATGATTTACTCCCAGAATATCTCCACCTCTTGCCTGATTCTCTCCACCTCTTCTCTTTTCCCTGAATATCTCCCAGAATATCTCCACACTCCTAAATTCTCTCATGCTACCCATTATTCTCTCCCAGTAGATTCTTTTCACCTTTTCACAGGTTCTTTCACAATTACATCTCCTCTTTTACAGCCTCTATCCAAGAGCTTGTTCCCACACACACCCTATTCACTTGTATATTTCAACAGTCTGAGCTACAGAAGTTCCCAAGTGAGGGAAAAGTGAGCGCTCATACAGTTTTATAAAATCCTTCTTCACAGACTCGCTTGCGTCTTCAAGGTGAGAAAACATCATGGATAAAATTCCTGTTGCCAAGCCATGAAGGAGATTAAGGAAGAAAGGAGATCGATGGAAGTAATATTACTGTGAGCGACAAGTAAAAGTTAGGACATATAAAGGAAGGAGCTAGCGTAACCTAGAAGCCAATGGTATCTTGCCACTGAAGTTTTACCGTATTTCCATGATTTGGTTTTAGCACATATTTCTATAGGAGGCATTAAGAACTTTGAGATGAGGAGATAAAAGAAGTTCGTAGGCTGTCACTTACTTTCTTTGGTCCACAATATCTGGGGGATAACTACTTATACTCCCCTAGAGATAAAGAATCTTTTGGTCCGTATTCAATTGAAGACCATAACTGCTTCTTTGAATTCTCTGACTATCCTCTTCTTATCTGTATATTGTTTCTGTCGATCCTGGGCAGCATTTATATCTTTATGAATTGCCTACATCTATTGCTCTAAGTCACCAAGCATTTGACTGGTCATCTCGACCCTAATCAATGGTGGTGGGTTGGACCTAGTTTAAGTAATCTTGTCCGAATCGGACCCTGATTAGATTGGTATAAAGGAATTGGTCTCTGAATTTGGGTTCTAGACTTCCCTGTGCCCTTTTCATGGTAGGAGTTGGGCAGTCTTTTAACTGATGACCAAAACCTTGGCATCCAAAACACCGGTTCTCACTTCTGAACTCATTGTTCTGAATCCTTAAAACAGGTGGGCTCCTGATAAGGTATTCTAGGGAAAGTCTCTTCCCTTTTTTAAATAGAATCTTTCTTTTATTCTAGAGAGGGAATAATTATAAGATTAAAAAGGGAGATTCTTACTCCTGTATACCTCGAAGGCTGGGAGAGGAATCTTACATTCTACCCCACTTAAAAAGTGCGAGATGTCCTCATCTCGCAAGTAGAGGATAACTCATTTTCTTAAGATCCAATTTATTCTGGGGTTCTTTATATTCAGGTCAACCCAACAGAATACGGGGATAAATATCCCTTATATAGAACTCATCATTAAATAACAATTCATTCAGATCATATCATTCATATCTTTAACACGATAATGGTCTATTAGATCGAAAAATTTCCTTCTGAACATTCCTCCAGGGGAATTTCAGTTAAGTAAGTTCTCAATTTGACATCCCTTAATTTGATCATCCGTGTCAAGTATTAACAGTAGCAATTTGACAGCACAATCCACTAATCTCATAGTGATTTACTGAAATCATTATCATCATTTATCATCACAGGGACTCATCCCATTCATCCTTATTGTGGTTTTGCTCAGGTTATTATATTTCAACTAAATTTCAGAAATCATCATTTTTCAATCAGAATCCAAATCAATTCATCAGTTCTCAAACAAAATTAAAATCATATCAACCACATTCGAAATCATCATCTAGATAACATTAACGCTTATAATTTCAAGTCTTAGATTTACTCGTATATACTGCTGGTAAAGAGCTGCAGTTATACCCTGGATATATACGAGTCATCATAATACTTGGAACTATAAGGTAAATACCATCATGTCTAGGCCTCAAGCAAGTCAGGGTTCCATACAATTGCGGTACTTCCATTTGATTCTTGAAAATTTTTTGATATATTTGGCTTCTCGGTTGATCCTCATTAACCAAAAAGCTCTGATAGCAACTGTGAGATCCCTATCCCCACCGCGCAATGGATTCGGATGCTAGCAGTGGAAGTAGCACATCTTGCGAGGGGCAGGGTCTCACACTCGGGGCCTCGCCCAACCACGGATATCCGGACAAGACACTAATCCGTCGGTTTATCCAAAACCAAAACCAGAAAAACTTCCTTTACCCGGAAAGCACGGGTGATTCCACCAAGATAATTTTTACTCTAACGTAGTCAAGACCATTTTTGATCAAGCTGATCCGACTGTATCTATAAAGATACTTGGTCAGCTCAAGGAAGAAACTTACACTTGGATCATTGGGATCAACGCTTTTTTCCCCATCAAGAGGCACAGCCGTTGATTCCTATCCATACAACAATTACTATCCGGGATTTACTTTATCTATCGTAGTAACAAAAATTGAGTCTCGATTTATGGATCCATCATTCCAACCCCCATCTGATCCCATGGGTTAGCCAACCGCCCAACCACTGTAGTGATGGGATCCAATTTGGAATTTGGTTAGGTTTTGTCCCAGGTACCAAGGAAAAGAGTTCCAAGGCCCCCTAGTAGCCGGAAGATTATGTAAACATAAAACTAGCCACACCAGTTACACACCCAATATGAAATTGCCTTTTTCTTAGCATCAGCTAACTTTAAAACAATCCTTTAACGAAACCATAGTACCACTGATCACAATCTTCCAATTATCCGGTTGATTCTTAATTTCCCATCATTCCTTCATCAAAGTATCTATGGCATCATTGGCAACTAGAACGCTCACCACCTGTCCACTCAGGGGCCTTTTCAATAGTTCCTAGCCCATAATACTCGGCAATATAATCACTTATAAAAATCAAGATGGACTCTCGTTGAAGATCAGCAAGATCAACCAACAGATCCATATAAAGAGCCATGGACTCATCCATTGAAGACCAGCAAGGTCAATCAACCAGATCCATGCCCGGTTTCACAAAACAACTCTTACTCCTTGTTCCAATATCTTCCACGACGCACGCGTGGATATCCTGGGTGACCCAGAGCCCGAGCACCGTATGGTCAGCACCCTTCGCAGGTGACCTAGCACTTCACTCATAGGCCGCTTCCTTGGTCCCTCATCCACCGTACCAGAAGCTCACCATTTTAATCGAACCGAGGCTGGTCAAGACCTCAGATGACTTTGCTAAGCGAGACGTCCTCCATCGACTCTCCGTCTCACAGCAGTTGCAACTTTATGAGTCAGGTCTTCACGACCTTAATCACAAGACGGTCAAAATGCTTCCCCAGCATTCTTGACATAAAACAGCCATTACAAACAGTTTACAAATATAATTTCTATATTAACTCTCATTTTTTCACATTATTCCTCATCAATCCATTTTACTTATTCCACATTCCATTTATGTGTACTCATCCAATCACATCATTTTCCATCTCGTCACTTCAGATTCCTTCACATCACATATCATATATTCACTGGAGAGATGGAAAACTCTCTCACTTGTAGCAAGAGTAGTATGATCCACACGTAGCTCAATCCAATGGGATTTGCATCCCTTTCGGAGCTAGGGATTCAACCCGTACCGGTGCACAAAAGCTTATCCATTTGATGGAGAGAATGCTAAGAATACTGCTACTATTGACATAGACTTAACACACACACAAGCTCAATCTTGCCATGCTCACTCACTCATCATCCCACTCATTCATGCATCCAACACAAGAAGAAATCTAAGCTAAAGCATTCACAAGCTCAAAGCATTCTTCATTCTCAAATACTCATTTCCCTAGCATGCACACAAACCTTGAAGCTATCAACAAGAAACATGCACACTAGAGAATTGACATGAGAAGAGAGACAAATATCAACTCATTGCATTGAATTAACAAAAATAGAACTTACAACAATGTAGATAGGGAGAGAGAAGAGCTTGCACCTCTATGGAAAAAGAGGGAGAGCTAGTCTCAAGAGAGCTCAAACATGAGTTTGCCCAATGTGTCCATAAGCTCTCAAATGAGCCACTTTTTATACAAAAACTCTAAAACTCCCAAAAGTTCCCATGTGGGATTATTGTCAAGCCCACTCCCACACTCATCTACAACTTGGAACTCTTTACAAGAGCCCTAAGTATCTTTTTGTTGCATCCTTGCATTGATCTTCACTCGTCACTCACGCAACACTCCCCCCTTCCTATTTTGCGCACGTCCTCAAATGCGGTAGAAGCAAGAGCTGTAAAAAACAATGGATACAAGTAAAGCCTTTTATTGAAAAAAAGAAAAGAAAAGGAAAGAAAAAAAACAGCAAAATGATAATTTCACACGTGAGCATACAAGTGAAAAGCTGATTAGAGTTTTAAAGAGTACTAAAATAGGTGAGTAAAGACTAGTCAAAGTGAGACTAAGTGGTAGATAGTGCTATGCAAAGGCAAGTGTGCTTGCACACCACAGGTTATGACCGCAGTCTCAATGTCCTACAAGTATTTATGTTATTCCTAAGTGGCAAACCTACTCCTAAATATGAGCAATGGTGATTGGACCTCTTTTTGTTTTTTGTTTTTTTTTTTGTTTTAACTTTTTGATGTGTGTGTAGAGGATGATAAAGATTAAGGTTCCATCCCAATGAGGCCCAAGCAATGGCCAAGAGACCTCTGCCAAGAGAATCTAAAGGCCGCTAAGTATCTCAAGGGCGACAGACCCTTTTCTTTCTTTTTGTCATAAGGAGTATCCCATGAAGATGAGGGCATCGGTCTCGAGGGCCCATAAAGTACCCCAAAGTCCTACCAACATCTATCAAGGTGATAGAGTCCTTGAAGGTCTTTTTCTGAAGCTTTTAGACATTAGTGTTCACCCCATGGAAACCAAGGCATCCCCAGGTCCTACCAAGCATTCCACATGGCTGTAGACATGTCATGTCTCGATTCACTTATATATATATATATATATATATATATATATATATATATTTTAAGGGTATATTTTCATAAACTTTTTATTAATCCTAGCACCTAGCTCATACCTAAGAGGTAGCTACCACTAGGGATAACTAATATACCTTGAGAGCATAAGAACTTGGTCTACTCCATTGGTATATATCCTACACTGTCTTTAAATAGAAATATCTTCTACTAAGTCCTCTAAGAATCTAGAAATCACTCACCACATTTTAACAACTAATCTAAAACTTAAACCAGCCAACTGTGTGTGAACATGCAAACCATATCTCCAAAAGTTAAAAGCACATAAAGAACAAAAGATTATGATTTGAATACACCTATTGTAGTGCTCGTTGATGTTGTGTGTTTGCATTGATTCATTGCTGATGCTGATTGCTTCTTTTTACTTCTTGTAGGCATTGCATGTCTCCCCCCTTCCTAATTTTTGTGCACGGTAGGTGGACTGTTGGGGCGTGTTTGATGCTCTTGTTTAGCTGAGATCTCTGCAAAATGTTTATTAACAAACAAGAAAAGAAAAGAAAGGAATAAAATTTGTTATTGGTGCCAATCACCGAATATAGCCGAGGGGAAAAACTCAGTGGGAGAAAAGTGCCCTGGCTTGTTGATCTTATTGTGGAGTCACTGAGCTTACCCTTGCGCTGGTGGTGGATCCGTGTCCACGTCTACTGGAAAGATGGTATCAATTTCTTCAGTGTAAGATTCCTCCCCCACCCCCTTTTTGATGTCTAGTATCTTTCCCTGTAATCAATCCCTCTTCAGAAATATAAAGACCTTGTTTCTATCTGTTTTAGCCTAGAGAGAGAAAAATATTCTAGAGAGAGAATATTCAAATTTTGAATATTTTTGGATAGAAAAATATCTCTTCTAATTCAGATGAGTTCCCCTGAAACAAAAATTCAAAAAGAATTTTCTAATGTGCAATTAGAATTAATTGAAAATAGGTATAAAGAACCTTAGCCTAAGGGTCTAGATTTTCAGAAATCTTTAGACTATGGTCCAATTAAGGTTCCTATGGACCAATAGCATCAATCCATGTGTAGGGAGGAGATAAATCCAACTTGTAAAAAAAGAAAATACCCAAAAATGAGTAAATGCTCACATGAGGTGAAGAGTTGAAAATGTACAAGGTTTATTAGTAAAAAACTATGTGCAATATTAAAAATATGAGATATTTTGGGTATAATGATTTTATTATGACACATATGTAAGGAAGGGGAGTCCCTTAAATGCTCACATAAGATGAAGAGTTGAAAATGTACAAGGTTTATTAGTAAAAAACTATGAGCAATATTAAAAATATGACATATGTAAGGAAGGGGAGTTCTTTAAAGGAGGTGCATATTTCACATGCTTGAATGAGTTTTAAACTCATAAAAATTGAGATATTTCATCTCTCCTCTCTCCTCATTCAAGTCTAGTTCCAAAAAGTTAGCTTAACTGACCTAAAAATGGTCAAATATTGACCAAACTGATTTAGAAAATTCTAGAATCAGTTTGTTTGGTTAGGAGCTCAATTTTTCCTATAAATAGAAGCCTCACCCTTGTTGAAAAATATATAGTGTTTATGCATCGTTACTCTACTCCACCTAAGCCAAGAACTGTGAATTCATTTAATAATTCACTAGTTTTTGGAGCTTCCCTCTTTCTTCAATCCCCATTAGTGGCTCCATCAACATACTTAACCAATTGATTGGTTGGGGGCCTCTACCGTGAACAAAGAATCAAGCAAGTTGTAAGGTAATTAGTGAATATTCATCTTTCTATAATTTCTCAATGTTTCTCTCTTCTCAACCCCTCTCAAGCTTGAGAAGTTTAATTGGTATGGTTTTTTTTAAATGCTATTGAAGTTTGAATAGTAGTGAAGAGTTACATAATTTAATAAATGCTATTGAAGTTAATTTTCATTTATGTTTAAATTCTAATGATTCTTATGTAAATTCTCTCTCTCACTCAAGAAATGGTCATACTCATGACCCATTCTCAATCCAAATCAAGCTTTTCATAAAGCTTTTCCTTAACCCAAGATTAAGCTATGCTTGAGGCCAAATTAATGGCTTTTTCTTATGCTTTTAGTTTATGTATATTGATGATTCAATCCATTATGGATTAAGGATCCAATTAGAGAATCATTTTAATTATTTCCTTAATGATAAGCTTTATCCCTTAGAAAAAATTGAGATTTATCAGTCATAGCAGCGGAGCTATGGCAAAATTTTTATAAAAATTATGCATAAAATAATTTCATTCAAAGCATAAAAAGAGGACTTCCTACCATATTCTAGGAATTATCATCCTAGATTAATTGAAAGAATTTCATTATAATCATGGAGAAATTGAATTTTAATATCATGCATAAAGGATAATTTTTTTATATCAAAAGTGTTACTTTTATCATTTTTAATTTTCATGCATAGAAGTATGCATAAAGGAAAAAAAAATTTATATCAAAAGTGTTACTTTTATCATTTTTTAATTTTTCATGCATAGAAGTATGCATAAAGAAAAATTTTTATATCAAAAGTGATACTTTTATCATTTTTAATTTTCATGCATAGAAGTATGCATAAAGGATAATTTTTTTATATTAAAAGTGTTATTTTTATCATTTTTAATTTTCATGCATAGAAGGATGCATAAAGGAAAATTTTTTATATCAAAAGTGTTACTTTTATCATTTTTAATTTTCATGCATAGAAGTATGCATAAAGGATAATTTTTTTTATATCAAAAGTATTACTTTTATCATATTGGATTTCATGCATAGAGGTATGCATAAAAGTTGAATATTTTATTATAAAAGTGTTACTTTTAGCATAATTGAATTTCATGCATAGAGGTATGCATTAAAGATATGGGAAGTGATAAGATATGATAAGATGCATGTGGATGTGGATGTGGATGTATGAATGTGGATGTATGGATGTGAATGTGGATGTGGATGTGGATGTATGGATGTGGATGTGGATGTATGAATGTGGATGTATGGATGTATGAATGTGGATGTATGGATGTGAATGAGGATGTAGATGTGGATGCATGGATGTAAATGTGGATGTGGATGTATGGATGTATGCATGTAGATGTGGATGCATGAATGTGGATGTATGGATGTGAATGAGGATATAGATGTGGATGTATGGATGTGAATGTACATGTAGATAAAGATGTATATATGTGAATGGGAATGTGGATGTGGATGTATGTATGCATGTGGATGTGGATATGGATGTGTATGTATGAATGTGGATATGGGATGTGGATGTATAAATGAGGATGTGAAAATGGAGATAAGCATGTAGATGTGAATGTATGGATGTGAATGTGGATGTGGATGTGGATGTATGAATGTGGATGTATGGATGTGAATGAGGATGTGGATGTGGATGCATGGATGTAAATGTGGATGTGTATGTATGGATGTAGGCATGTAGATGTGGATGCATGAATGTGGATGTATGGATGTGAATGAGGATATAGATGTGGATGTATGGATGTGAATGTGCATGTAGATATGGATGTATAGATGTGAATGAGAATGTGGATGTGGATGTGGATATATGTATGTATGTATGTGGATGTGGATGTATGAATGAGGACGTGATAATGAATGTATGCATGTGGATGTGGATATGGATGTGTATGTATGAATGCGGATATGGATGTGTATGTATGAATGTGGATATGGGATGTGGATGTATAAATGAGGATGTGAAAATGGAGATAAGCATGTAGATGTGGATGTATGGATGTGAATGTGGATGTGGATGTGGATGTATGGATGTGGATATGGATGTGAATATATGATATGTGATGTGAAGGAATCTGAAGTGAAGAGATGGAAAATGATATGATTGGATGAGTACACATATAAATGAAATGTGGAATAAGTAATGTGGATTGCATGAGGGATAATGTGGAAAAATGAGAGTTAATATAGAAATTGTATTTGTAAACTGTTTGTAAATGGCTGTTTTATGTCAAGAATGCTGGGAAAGCATTTTGACCGTCTTGTGATTAAGGTCGTGGAGACCTAACTGATAAAGTTACAACTGCTGACGGAGAGTCAATGGAGGACGTCTCGCGTAGCAAGGTCGGCCGAGGTCTTGACCAGCCTCGGTTCGATTAAAATGGTGAGCTTCCGGTACGGTGGATGAGGGACCAAGGAAGCGGCCTATGAGTGAAGCGCTAGGTCACCTGCGAAGGATCCTAGAGGGTGCTGACCATACGGTGCTCGGGCTCTGGGTCGCCCAGGATACCCACGCGTGCGTCGAGGAAGATATTGGAACAAGGAGTAAGAGTTGTTTTCTGGAACCGGGCATGGATCTGGTTGACTGACCTTGCTGGTCCTCAACGGATGAGTCCATGGCTCTTTTATATGGATCTGTTGGTTGATCTTGCTGATCTTCAACGAGAGTCCATCTTGATAAGTGATTATATTGTTGAGTATTATGGGCTAGGAACTATGGAAACGGCCTCTGAGTGGACAGGTGGTGAGCGTTCTAGTTGCCAATGATGCCATAGATACTCTGATGAAGGAATGATGGGAAATTTGAGGATCAACCGGATAAATTGGAAGATTGTGATCAGTGGTACTATGGTTTCATTAAAGGATTGTTTTAAAGTTAGCTGATGATAAGAAAAAGGCAATTTCATATTGGGTGTGTAAGTGGTGTGCCTAATTTTATGTTGCATGAACTTCCGGCTAGGGGGCCTTGGAACTCTCTTCCTTGGTACCCGGGACAAAACTTAACCAAATTCCAAATTGGATCCCATCACTACAGTGGTTGGGCGGTTGGCTAACCCATGGGATCGGATGGGGTTAGGCTGGACTGATGGATCCGTAAACCGAGACTCAATTTCTGTTATTACGATAGATGAAGTAAGTCCTGGATAGTAATTGTTCTATGGATAGGAATCAACGGCTGTGCCTCTTGATGGGGAAAAAAGCGTTGATCCCAATGATCCAAGTGCAAGTTTCTTCCTTCATCCGACTGAGTATCTTTATAGGTGCAGTTGGATCAGCGTGATCAGTAATGATCTTGACTACGTTAGAGTAAAAAATTATCCTGGTGGAATCGCCCGTGCTTTCCGGGTAAGGGAAGTTTTTTCCGGGTTCGGTTTTGGAAAAACCGACGGATTAGTCTCTTGTCCGGATATCCGTGGACGAGGCCCCGAGTGTGGGACCCTGCCTCGCGCAAGAAGTGCTACTTCCGCTGCTAGTACCCCGAATCCGTTGCGCGGTGGGAACAGGGATCTCACAGTTGGTATCAGAGCATTTGGTTAATAAAGATCAACTGAGAAGACAAATATGTCAAAAATTTAACAAGAAGCACAAAAAGGTTGTAATTGTGTGATATAATTCATGCAATTTGATATTCAAACTGAAATTCGTAATTTGGTAATTGGGTCTTCAGATAGAAGTACCGCAATTATATAGAATCCCTGACTTGCTTGAGGCCTAGACATGATGGTATTTACCTTATAATTCCAAGAGCCACGACTATCCGTATATACCGAGAGTATACTGCAGCTCTTTACTGACAGTATATACGAGTAAATATAAGACTTGAGATTATAAGCGTTAATGCTATCCAGATGATGAATTCGAATGTGGTTGATATGATTTTTAATTCTGTTTGAGAATTGATGAATTGAATTGGATTCTGATTGAAAATTCTGATTGAAAATTCTGATTGAAAAATGATGATTTCTGAAATTAGTTGAAATATAAAAATCTGAACAAAACCACAATGAGGATGAATGGGACGAGTCCCAGTAATGATATTCATAACTAGAATGATGATAATGAATTCAGCAAATCACTATGAGATTAGTGGGTTGTGCTGTCAGATTGCTACTGTTAATACTTGATCGGTAGATCAAGTTAAGGGATGTCAAATTGAGGACTAGCTTAACTGAAATTCTCGTGAAGGAATGTTCAGAAGGAAATTTTTCGGTCTAATGGACCATTATCATGTTAAAGATATGAATGATAAGATCTGAATGAATTGTTATTTAATTATGAGTTCTATATAAGGGATATTTATCCCAGTATTCTGTTGGGTTGACCAGAATATAAGGAACCCCAGAATAAAATTGGATCTTAAGAAAAAGAGTTGTCCTCTACCTTGCGAGATGAGGACATCTCGCACTTTTTAAGTGGGGTAGAATGTAAGATTCCTCCCCAGCCTTCGAGGTATACAGGAGTAAGAATCTCCCTTTCTGATCTTATAATTATTCCCTCTCTAAAATAAAAGAAAGTTCTGTTTAACAAAGGAAGACCCTTTTCCTAGAATACTTCTCAAGAGTCCCACCTGTTTTAAGGATTCAGAACAATGAGTTCAGAAGTGAGAATCGATGTTTTGGATATCAAGGTTTTGGTCTTCATTCGAGTACGGCCCAAAAGAAGTTCTTTATCTCTTGGGGAGTATATGAAGTTATCCCCCAGATATTGTGAGCCTTATATCTGAATTCAATGAAAGTAGGTGACTTAGCCTACAAGCTTCTTTTATCTCTTCATCTCAAAATTCTTAATGCCTTCTATAGAAAAATGTGTCAAACCCAAATCATGGAAAGACGGTAAAACTTCAGTGGCAAGTTACCGTTGGCTTCTAAGTTATGCTAGCTCCTTCCTTTATATAAGTCGTAACTTTTACTTGTCGCTCACAGTAATCTTACTTCCATCGATCTCCTTTCTTTCTTAATCTCCTTCATGGCATGGCAACAAGAACTAGTTTTATCCCTAATGATTTCTCACCTTCAAGACGCAAGGGAGTCTGTGAAGAAAGATTTTATAGAGCAGTATGAGCGCTCACTTTTCCCTCACTTGGGAACTTCTGTAGCGCAGACAAAATGGCGGACCTATCAAGACATAACTAGGGTAACACCCTGGGGTCAGCAGCACTTTCGTAACAATGTCCGCTTGGCCATGGTTATTGAAGCTTTGGGTTTGGGTCCCCGATACTACTGCGTCATGAGATCAAGGCATCCTGGGTTTTCTGAGCGGGTCTTCTTACTGGCGTGTTTTCTTCCTCATGAGAAGATATGCCTTTACCCCGTTTTTGGCTTGCCTCTCAGAGGTCCTTTTGTTAGATCACCTCATACCACTGAGATAGGTGCAGCAATAACCAACAGAATTATTCCCATAGATGAGTTACCTTATACTTGTGCAGCTTGTGAGGACTGCTTTTGTGATCATATGATGGACGGGCTTATGGAAGTGTAAAGAGTTCTTCTATCTTTACTGTATAAGTTCCGAGAATGAATAAAGTTTAAATCTTGTTCTTATTTTGAATCTTGCTCTCTTTAAGACGTTTCTTGGTGGTTAATCTTGATTAAAATTTTTCTTTAAGTCTCATATTCGTGCATCTTGCGAAATTATCCCAGTTTGCGAGATGAGGACATCTCGCATTTTTTAAGTGGGGTAGAATGTAAGATTCCTCCCCCACCCCCTTTTTGATGTCTAGTATCTTTCCCTGTAATCAATCCCTCTTCAAAAATATAAAGACCTTGTTTCTATCTGTTTTAGCCTAGAGAGAGAAAAATATTCTAGAGAGAGAATATTCAGATTTTGAATATTTTTGGATAGAAAAATATCTCTTCTAATTCAGATGAGTTCCCCTGAAACAGAAATTCAAAAAGAATTTTCTAATGTGCAATTAGAATTAATTGAAAATAGGTATAAAGAACCTTAGCCTAAGGGTCTAGATTTTCAGAAATCTTTAGACTATGGTCCAATTAAGGTTCCTATGGACCAATAGCATCAATCCATGTGTAGGGAGGAGATAAATCCAACTTGTAAAAAAAGAAAATACCCAAAAATGAGTAAATGCTCACATGAGGTGAAGAGTTGAAAATGTACAAGGTTTATTAGTAAAAAACTATGTGCAATATTAAAAATATGAGATATTTTGGGTATAATGATTTTATTATGACACATATGTAAGGAAGGGGAGTCCCTTAAATGCTCACATAAGATGAAGAGTTGAAAATGTACAAGGTTTATTAGTAAAAAACTATGAGCAATATTAAAAATATGACATATGTAAGGAAGGGGAGTTCTTTAAAGGAGGTGCATATTTCACATGCTTGAATGAGTTTTAAACTCATAAAAATTGAGATATTTCATCTCTCCTCTCTCCTCATTCAAGTCTAGTTCCAAAAAGTTAGCTTAACTGACCTAAAAATGGTCAAATATTGACCAAACTGATTTAGAAAATTCTAGAATCAGTTTGTTTGGTTAGGAGCTCAATTTTTCCTATAAATAGAAGCCTCACCCTTGTTGAAAAATATATAGTGTTTATGCATCGTTACTCTACTCCACCTAAGCCAAGAACTGTGAATTCATTTAATAATTCACTAGTTTTTGGAGCTTCCCTCTTTCTTCAATCCCCATTAGTGGCTCCATCAACATACTTAACCAATTGATTGGTTGGGGGCCTCTACCGTGAACAAAGAATCAAGCAAGTTGTAAGGTAATTAGTGAATATTCATCTTTCTATAATTTCTCAATGTTTCTCTCTTCTCAACCCCTCTCAAGCTTGAGAAGTTTAATTGGTATGGTTTTTTTTAAATGCTATTGAAGTTTGAATAGTAGTGAAGAGTTACATAATTTAATAAATGCTATTGAAGTTAATTTTCATTTATGTTTAAATTCTAATGATTCTTATGTAAATTCTCTCTCTCACTCAAGAAATGGTCATACTCATGACCCATTCTCAATCCAAATCAAGCTTTTCATAAAGCTTTTCCTTAACCCAAGATTAAGCTATGCTTGAGGCCAAATTAATGGCTTTTTCTTATGCTTTTAGTTTATGTATATTGATGATTCAATCCATTATGGATTAAGGATCCAATTAGAGAATCATTTTAATTATTTCCTTAATGATAAGCTTTATCCCTTAGAAAAAATTGAGATTTATCAGTCATAGCAGCGGAGCTATGGCAAAATTTTTATAAAAATTATGCATAAAATAATTTCATTCAAAGCATAAAAAGAGGACTTCCTACCATATTCTAGGAATTATCATCCTAGATTAATTGAAAGAATTTCATTATAATCATGGAGAAATTGAATTTTAATATCATGCATAAAGGATAATTTTTTTATATCAAAAGTGTTACTTTTATCATTTTTAATTTTCATGCATAGAAGTATGCATAAAGGAAAAAAAAATTTATATCAAAAGTGTTACTTTTATCATTTTTTAATTTTTCATGCATAGAAGTATGCATAAAGGAAAATTTTTATATCAAAAGTGATACTTTTATCATTTTTAATTTTCATGCATAGAAGTATGCATAAAGGATAATTTTTTTATATTAAAAGTGTTATTTTTATCATTTTTAATTTTCATGCATAGAAGGATGCATAAAGGAAAATTTTTTATATCAAAAGTGTTACTTTTATCATTTTTAATTTTCATGCATAGAAGTATGCATAAAGGATAATTTTTTTTATATCAAAAGTATTACTTTTATCATATTGGATTTCATGCATAGAGGTATGCATAAAAGTTGAATATTTTATTATAAAAGTGTTACTTTTAGCATAATTGAATTTCATGCATAGAGGTATGCATTAAAGATATGGGAAGTGATAAGATATGATAAGATGCATGTGGATGTGGATGTGGATGTATGAATGTGGATGTATGGATGTGAATGTGGATGTGGATGTGGATGTATGGATGTGGATGTGGATGTATGAATGTGGATGTATGGATGTATGAATGTGGATGTATGGATGTGAATGAGGATGTAGATGTGGATGCATGGATGTAAATGTGGATGTGGATGTATGGATGTATGCATGTAGATGTGGATGCATGAATGTGGATGTATGGATGTGAATGAGGATATAGATGTGGATGTATGGATGTGAATGTACATGTAGATAAAGATGTATATATGTGAATGGGAATGTGGATGTGGATGTATGTATGCATGTGGATGTGGATATGGATGTGTATGTATGAATGTGGATATGGGATGTGGATGTATAAATGAGGATGTGAAAATGGAGATAAGCATGTAGATGTGAATGTATGGATGTGAATGTGGATGTGGATGTGGATGTATGAATGTGGATGTATGGATGTGAATGAGGATGTGGATGTGGATGCATGGATGTAAATGTGGATGTGTATGTATGGATGTAGGCATGTAGATGTGGATGCATGAATGTGGATGTATGGATGTGAATGAGGATATAGATGTGGATGTATGGATGTGAATGTGCATGTAGATATGGATGTATAGATGTGAATGAGAATGTGGATGTGGATGTGGATATATGTATGTATGTATGTGGATGTGGATGTATGAATGAGGACGTGATAATGAATGTATGCATGTGGATGTGGATATGGATGTGTATGTATGAATGCGGATATGGATGTGTATGTATGAATGTGGATATGGGATGTGGATGTATAAATGAGGATGTGAAAATGGAGATAAGCATGTAGATGTGGATGTATGGATGTGAATGTGGATGTGGATGTGGATGTATGGATGTGGATATGGATGTGAATATATGATATGTGATGTGAAGGAATCTGAAGTGAAGAGATGGAAAATGATATGATTGGATGAGTACACATATAAATGAAATGTGGAATAAGTAATGTGGATTGCATGAGGGATAATGTGGAAAAATGAGAGTTAATATAGAAATTGTATTTGTAAACTGTTTGTAAATGGCTGTTTTATGTCAAGAATGCTGGGAAAGCATTTTGACCGTCTTGTGATTAAGGTCGTGGAGACCTAACTGATAAAGTTACAACTGCTGACGGAGAGTCAATGGAGGACGTCTCGCGTAGCAAGGTCGGCCGAGGTCTTGACCAGCCTCGGTTCGATTAAAATGGTGAGCTTCCGGTACGGTGGATGAGGGACCAAGGAAGCGGCCTATGAGTGAAGCGCTAGGTCACCTGCGAAGGATCCTAGAGGGTGCTGACCATACGGTGCTCGGGCTCTGGGTCGCCCAGGATACCCACGCGTGCGTCGAGGAAGATATTGGAACAAGGAGTAAGAGTTGTTTTCTGGAACCGGGCATGGATCTGGTTGACTGACCTTGCTGGTCCTCAACGGATGAGTCCATGGCTCTTTTATATGGATCTGTTGGTTGATCTTGCTGATCTTCAACGAGAGTCCATCTTGATAAGTGATTATATTGTTGAGTATTATGGGCTAGGAACTATGGAAACGGCCTCTGAGTGGACAGGTGGTGAGCGTTCTAGTTGCCAATGATGCCATAGATACTCTGATGAAGGAATGATGGGAAATTTGAGGATCAACCGGATAAATTGGAAGATTGTGATCAGTGGTACTATGGTTTCATTAAAGGATTGTTTTAAAGTTAGCTGATGATAAGAAAAAGGCAATTTCATATTGGGTGTGTAAGTGGTGTGCCTAATTTTATGTTGCATGAACTTCCGGCTAGGGGGCCTTGGAACTCTCTTCCTTGGTACCCGGGACAAAACTTAACCAAATTCCAAATTGGATCCCATCACTACAGTGGTTGGGCGGTTGGCTAACCCATGGGATCGGATGGGGTTAGGCTGGACTGATGGATCCGTAAACCGAGACTCAATTTCTGTTATTACGATAGATGAAGTAAGTCCTGGATAGTAATTGTTCTATGGATAGGAATCAACGGCTGTGCCTCTTGATGGGGAAAAAAGCGTTGATCCCAATGATCCAAGTGCAAGTTTCTTCCTTCATCCGACTGAGTATCTTTATAGGTGCAGTTGGATCAGCGTGATCAGTAATGATCTTGACTACGTTAGAGTAAAAAATTATCCTGGTGGAATCGCCCGTGCTTTCCGGGTAAGGGAAGTTTTTTCCGGGTTCGGTTTTGGAAAAACCGACGGATTAGTCTCTTGTCCGGATATCCGTGGACGAGGCCCCGAGTGTGGGACCCTGCCTCGCGCAAGAAGTGCTACTTCCGCTGCTAGTACCCCGAATCCGTTGCGCGGTGGGAACAGGGATCTCACATTCAGGATGCAAGGACAACCCTTCACAAAAACCGGCCTCTGGAGAAGGTGGTAGAGGAAGGAGTGCTTCCTCACTAAAATATGGCATTGGTTCTATGGGAAGGTTCAGTAGACAATTTCGATTTTGGAACTGCGCAATATAGGTACTCATATTGATCCAATATTGACATGTTGAGGCTTGGGGAAGGAGGGCTTGCAAGATAGGTGGTTGCAAGTCATTAAAGCTTGTATCCCTCCATTGTTGTGCTTGAACCTCCTCAGGTAATCTACGTTGATTTGGTCCTCTCTCTGGTATTCTCACATTAAGAAGATTATGGCGTTGGGGTGTAATTCCCATAATTTGTTTCATTAAGCCCGTGCCATATCGTCTAAAGTAAGAGCGGCATATCCAACAAATGTGTGAAGCTTCTCCTAATACGAGTCGTGCACACTCTTGACAATGTGGAAATGGGTGATGCTGTTGATAGAATAATGTGACAAAGTGATGCCCACAGCAATTTTCACCTAAGAGAGCATAGAAGTACCTAGAATGAGTTTGAAAAGGAGGAGCACAATAACCCCCACGATGTTCAGGTCGAGTACAATCAGGATCAATGCATGGTGGACATGTATCACGCCAAGTATCCATTAGGAGGTATCTGGGCGTAGAACAATGAAATCTAGAACACTCATATCCATCATTACAATCCAAATCAAAAACATTTTAGATAAGATCATCTCAAAAAGAACACAATCCTCTAAAGGCATAAGGAACCACACTATTCAAACACTGATCTACCAAAGAGCTTCAATTGTAGTGTTAATGCCTTATCTTTGGTTTGGGTATGTCCTTCTTAAGAGGTAGGAATTTTAGCAATTGTCTTGGAATTTGAGCAAGATAAGAGGATTTAGGCATTGAAGTGCTAGAATCTATGCTCAAATGAGACTCATTTGGACTTGTCTTAGGTACACAAGTTGATGGTGGAATTGTGTAACAAGGAGAAATTGGGACAACTGGTGTTTTAATACATGTTTTAAGAAGATCAATACAAGTAGATTTGTAGGTGCTATCGCAGCCACCTTTCCTATCTTGAAGAGGTTGTGTTGATTTCTTTTGCACCCACTAATATGGAAAACCAAGGGTGGCTTTTGGAATCTTTCTGATACTCTTTTACCCCTAGCAAACCATGGCATTTGGGAAGCCAAAGTGCTGTTGCACCCTCATAATAGCCTTGTGCTTTAAGAACATGCTTGGGGACCCAACAAGTAACAATCTGAGGTTTAGGCTTGGAAAAGATGTGCTTTTTAGGAGGCTTAGCAACTAGGCTAGATGGTACCAGTTTATACGCATCTTTGGGTAGCCAAATTGATAATTCCTTCTTGCCTGGCCTTCTTTGAGCAGTGACTAAAGTAGTTGGAACGTGCCAGCCATGGCCCTCACTTGAGTACTCTTCAATTATCCACATCATTTGTGTTGGAGCTTTAAGAGCAGATTTTGAAATTGGGTTGTGTAGGGTAGAAACACCACCCTTTTGACATGATAAAGCTCGTGGAGTAGCAGATCCCAAGATGCAATGAGAATAAATTTGCAACTTGTATTGTCTATTCTTCCAATCTAATGAGCAATTGGTAGCACTTAACCATGATCGATCGAGAACAGCCTCTACCACTGCCTTGGACTTACTTGCCACATAAAAGGGCACTGACATCTGGTGATCCTGAATGGACATCATAATGACACATTTTGCAATGAGAATAAATTTGCAACTTGTATTGTCTATTCTTCCAATCTAATGAGCAATTGGTAGCACTTAACCATGATCGATCGAGAACAGCCTCTACCACTGCCTTGGACTTACTTGCCACATAAAAGGGCACTGACATCTGGTGATCCTGAATGGACATCATAATGACACATTTTTTCTCTATAGGGTTATCTTCACCTGAGAAGCTTCGTAAGTCAATAGGAATGTGCACAAGTGTTGGTTGTCCCAAGGCTTTCCATGTGTCAAACGATAGAACATTATAATCTGCACACCAGAGTCAATTAAGGCAGAGACAAAGTAGGTAGTCTCATGAAGATGAAGGCACACTTGAATATTGAAAGGATCGACATATGGTTCATCAGTAGCCAATTGTAGAGCCAACATAGAAGCCATGCAACGCTCCTTGGCTTTTGCAACTCTAGCTTTAGCCTCTTCTTGAGCCTGACATTTAAGTAGGTCAAGTGCTTCTTTCCGTGTTTGTGCAGCATGCATTTGTTGAAGCATGGCTTCAGTTAATGGTTCATTGTATTTCTTGAGACGACTTCCATTAATGAAGTTAGGCATTTGCTCACCATCTAGTGTCTCTAAACGCACTGCACCACTTGGAGTAAGCTCATTAATCACAAACGGTCCTAGGCCACGTTTCTTGAGCTTTCGCTTATGCTTCTTAAGTGTGTACAAGAGCACTAGGTCCCCTTTTTTAAATCGGCTAGTTGTTACATTTCTATCATACCATTGCTTTTGTCTCCTCTTCTCAGTATACATCCCCATTACCGCCAATAAGTGGGTCTCATCAAGCTTTTCCAATTCATCAATGCGTTGTGAAAGCTCATGACCAGTCCAGTCCAATTGTTTAGCAACTCGTAGAGTAGGTACAAGAAATTCAATGGGAAGAATTGCATCTAGCCCAAAAGCAAGCTCAAATGGGGTTGTGCCCACAAATGTTTTATAGGCTGTCCTATATACCCAAAGAACTGAGTGCAACTTTTGCTCCCAATTAGTCCTATGTCCCTCAACAATCTTTGTGAGTGCTGTGCAAAGAATCTTGTTTGTACTCTCAGCTTGTCCATTGGTCTAGGGATGATAGGGTGCAGAACGCTTGTAAATTACCACAAATTCTTGAAGCAAAAACTCTATGACCTCATTCACAAAGTGCACACCTTGATCACTAATGATTTCAATAGGTAAGCCATAGCGTGTAAACACGTACTCATACAAGAACTTGGCTCTGGTTCTGGCATCATTTTTGACTGTAGCCTTTGCCTCTACCCATTTGGTCAAATAGTCAATTTGCGACTATAATATATTCTACATGCGTGTGACGAGCTAGAGGTTTAATGGGACCGACAAAATCTATACCCCATTTTGCAAAAGCACGTATGCTTAACATAGGCCGCAATGGCATATTGTCCTTTGTGATGGGAGGTTTGGTTCTTTGACAATCGTCACAACGTTTCACATATTCTTCGGCATCCATTTGTAAGGTTGGCCACCAAAGCCCAGACCACCTAATCAACTTAGCTGTGGTATTGCCCGAAAAGTGTCCACCCCCAACACCTGCATGTGCATGAGTCAAGATTTTCAAGTAGTCAGCTTCACATACACACATGCGTAAGTTGCTATCCTTGCCCCTCTTGTAGAGTTGGCCCTCTATCAGCATATAGTTTGCCGCTTCAACTTCAATAGCATGCTTTCGATATCTAGGAATTTTTTGATCAGTATGACCATGTTGAAGATAGTTCACAATATACTTACTCCAACTTGGTGTAGTTAAAATTTGGAATAATGTGACATTATGAATTGGCTGTTGAATTTGACATGAAGCACAGTTACGAACAAATTTTTTAGCATCCGCATGCATGGTAGGCCACCATTGCCCATCCTGAGATATACATCGCATACAAGTAGTAGCTGATGCATGGATTCCACCGATACCCGCATGTGCCCATTCCAAGATCTCCTCATATTGGTGAGGGTTAGGTATAAGTCGCAACACTCCATCATTACCCTGACGATATAATCTCCCTGAGATTAACTTGAATGGTCGCCATAGGTCCACATTAGGACCTGCTAGTTGTATCTGCCCACTTGTCAAAATTTCTAAGATGGGTTCAGACCACTTAGGAGCTGTCTCTACAAGAAAAAGTGTTGAATCTAACATATCATCATCCACACCCACAGGAGCTTCACCTCTGGATTCGAGACAAATGATCTGCCCTAAGATGAGTTGTTCCTTTTCGAACTGCCACTTCAAAATCAAACTCAAGAAGGATGATAAACCACCTCACAATCCTTCCAGTTGCATAAGGCTTATTGACCAAATATAGTAGTGCTTCGTGGCCCACAAAAAATATGAATTTGTTTGCCAAAAGGTAATGGCGAAACTTTTTCACTGCATATATCATAGACAAACCTTCTTTTTTTATTGTGGTATAATTCTTCTTAGCATTGTTGTCGACTAGCATATGAGATTGGGAAATCCTTATTATGTTCTCTGGATTGAGCCAAAATACATCCAATTGCAAAGTTTGAAGCATCAATATGGACATGAAAGATTTGATTCCAATCTGGTGCCCGTAAGATGGGTGCAGTCACTAATGCTTGCTTCAACTTTTCAAAGGATTCCTCACACTCATCAGTCCAATTAAACTTTACAAGAAGAGCATATAATGGTCTGGCTAGGACAATGTACATGTAGATGAATCGACGATAATAGCCACAATGTCCCATGAATGTTTGTACCCCTTTAGGGTTGATAGGCCGAGGTAATGAGACAATGACATCAATTTTATCCATATCTGTTGAAATCCCATTGCGAGAAACAATATGGCCCAAAATTTTCCCTTGTCTTACCATGAATTTGCACTTGTCAGGATTCAAGCATATACGATAAAGTTGACATTTTTGAAACACAAGTCTGAGGTGTTCTATATGATCATCACGGTCTTGTGAGTGAACACATAAATCATCCATGAAGATCTCAAGAAATTGCCTAAGGTACTCCTTGAATACATGACTCATTAACCATTGAAAGGTTGCTGGTGCATTTGTTAGACCAAATGGCATAACACGATAGGCAAAGATGCCATCTTTAGTAGCAAAGGTTGTCTTGTGTTGATCCTTTGGATCAATTGACACTTGATTGTAACCGGAGAATCCATCCAAGAAACTATATGCCTTTTTTCTTGCAACTCATTCCAGAACATGATCCGTGATTGGAAGTGGGTAATGATCACGCACAGTAGCTGCATTTACCTTCTTGAGGTTTACACATACTCGAAGTTTTTCATTTTTCTTGGGTACCACTACAATAGGGGAGACCCATTCAGTGTGTTCAATCTCATAGATAAATTCTGTCTTTAAGAGCTTGTCTATTTCTTCCTTTATCTTCCGTGCAAAATTCTCATTGTAAGTATAAGGATGTTGCTTGGAAGGCTTTGCATCCTCTCGCAATGGAATTGTATGCTGACATATGCTTGGATCAACTCCTTTGAGGTCTTTATAACTCCAAGCAAAAACATCGCGATACTCCTTTATTGTTTGAATTAATAACTTCTCCTCATCTAAGGACAAGTTTATGGCAATCCACACATAGCGAGGCTCTTCGCCTAGCTTAGCAATATCAATCTTTTTTGCATCTTCTGGACCATCATATGAAACCCCTGGCATGCTTGGTTTTTGTCGCATGGGCTGTTGAAGAACAATCTTCCGATCTTGAAGAGTGTATTGTGTGAAGTTGGGGAGAACATTGAGACCTTGTTCTTGTCCACTTGAGTCGTCACTCATTGAAGACCATGTGGTTTTGAGCTCTCCTTTGCCATCTTGCATCAAATTTTTTTGTTCAACCGTTATCTTTGCACTTCCGACACTCTCTTTTAAATCGGTTTTAGACTTGAGTTTTGGTTCTTGTTTCTTCGTTTTTTTACGATTTTTGCTAACAGTTTTTAGCTTTTCTCCTGCTTGGAATCCATCTGATCGTTTTACTTGGTCTTTGATACTATCTTGTGCTTGGACATAGTATAGATGGTGGTCTAGAGAGTTCATTCTTAGACTCCTCCTTTTCTTTTTGTAGTCTCTCACGTCGTTCCCTCTCATCTTGTTTACGGATTCTTTTATGGCTCTTACAGCATTTACGTTTAGGTCAGCTTCGAGGGATCTCTACTTGAACCTCCCTTCCTCTCAAGAGTAGGCGTGCCTTTCCTAACTCTTCTCAGGGATTATCACATTATTATCAAAATCAGAGTTCCATCCATCTTCCTTATCAGCATCATTAGCAGATTCGAGTGTTAAATCCTCCCCACTGAGACTTCCTCTACATGTAGAGCTGTTGTGGATGCATCCCTATAGTACAAATCATCTAGAAGGTCACGTGGTTGTACCATTCGTATAGGAATAATATCATATGTGTTGGCTATATATAGAATGTCTCTATATATATAGCCCTAGGATCTCCTCTATATATACTCATCTATTGTGTGTATTCCACACACTTTGGGGTTTCAGTCTCTATGTCTCGTCTCTCTCTTCCTTTCACCTCTCGTCTTCCTAACATGGTATCAGAGCGTGGTTGCTTTTTCGCTATGAAAAGCATTCGTTTTCGGCTTCGCGCGGCTCCGCGCGGCGCGCGCAGAAAAATCTGCAATTCTGCGAAACGTAAAATCGCCATAATTTTCTGCTCCGGACTCGGAATTCAGTGTTTTTGAAGTCGTTTTGGGGGTATATGGTACGTTTCCGAGCTGTCTAGCATATCAAATTTATCAAATTCTGCACCGATTGTAATCTGCAGCAGACTGACAGCAATCTTTTGATCGTTGGCTATCTTCTGTCTGGGCAAAAGAAGATAAGTGATTTAGTTTTCTCAATCTTTACAATGATTTATTGCTTGATTATGTGTATGTTATGCATGAGAAAATTTTTTAGAGAAGATCTCGTTATCCCTTATATGTATGATGTTTGTATTAGATAGAGATTTGTGAAACTAATAAAATATTTCATGAGCATTGATTTTCATGTATAGATTGCATCATACTTGTGAAAAAGAAAATATCGTTTATTTCTCATAGAAAATAAAGGTTTCTAGGAGAAAGAAGATCTTTCGTGAGTATATGTTTGCATGTATATATTTCTTCATACTTGTGAAAGAGAATATATTGTATGTTTTTCATAGTAGAGAAAGATTTTTGGGAGAAAGAAGATTTTTCATGATATTAGTTTGTGTATGTATTGCATCATTCTTGCACATGTATATATTGCATCATACTTATGAAAGAGATAATATCTCGTGTTGTTCATAGAAGACAAAGATTTTTGGAAAAAAGATGATCTTTCATGAGATTTAGTTTGCATGTATATATTGCATCATCGCACTTGTCTCACAAAGAGAGAATATTGCATCACACTTGTCAAAGAGAGAATATTGTTTGTTACTCATAGTAGATAGAGATTTGTGATAGTGCGCACAGCTTTCTTGAATGGAGATTTGAATGAAGAAATTTACATGGAGCAGCCAGAAGGATTTGTTATTGCAGGGAAGGAAGATCTTGTTGCTCGTCTTCATAGGGCTTTATATGGTCTTAAACAAGCTTCACGGGCCTGGTACATCAAGTTTGATCTTTTTCTTACCTCCCATGGTTTTCTCTCTTGCTCTTCTGATACCAACTTATTTACCAAACACCAAAATGGTAGTTTTGTAATCCTTGCCCTTTATGTGGATGATACAATCCTTGTTTCCAATGATTTGGGATTTCTACACCAAAGTAAGCAGTTGTTATCTTCGGCATTTGATATGGTGGATCTTGGAGAGCTTCACTCGTGTCTTGGCATTCAGATTCAAAGGGATCGCAGTAAAGGTATTTTATTACTTCGACAGTCAAAGTTTATTGAAGATACTATTAAGAAGTTTGGTTTGGAATCTGCACATTCAGCAACTACTCCTTGTCTTGCGAGTTCCATGAAAAACACTTCTGATGGTGGTGGCCAGCTTGTTACAAATCAACCATATGCTAATTTGGTTGGATGTCTTCAAGTTGTTGGTTTGAACACTCGTCCTGACATTTTGTTTATTGCTAACTATCTCGGGCAACACCTTGCATGTCCTTCTCTTAAGCATTGGTCTTCAGCAAAGCGCGTGTTGAAATACTTGAAAGGCACTATAGATTATGGTTTGGTTTATCAACGACAATTCACATCCGACTCCATTCCATCTCTTTCTCTTTTGGGTTACACAGATGCAGATTGGGCCAGCTCACATTTATCTATGCGATCTACTAGTGGCAATTGTTTCTTCATTAATGGTTGTCTTATTTCTTGGACCAGCAAGAAACAGCGTTGTGTTGCAGTTTCTACAACCGAATCTGAATATGTTGCGGCATCACTTGCAGCTCGTGAACTCATTTGGCTTCGACAAGTGTTGACAGATATCGGCCATTCTCCTAGTACACCCTTACGGTGTGATAATCAGAGTGCTATTAGTCTTGCAAAAGACTATGTCCAACATAACAAGTCAAAACATATTGCTGTGCATTACCATTATGTTCGATACGAAGTACGCAAAGGCACTATCATGATTGAACATTGTCCAAGTGACCAGATGATTGCAGATATTCTTACCAAAGGTCTCAATGAGTCACGCTTCATTCTCTTGCGCTCAGAGCTTGGAGTTGCCTCGGGCTCACTCTTTCTAGATTAGGCTCTTTACTCTTATGGTAGCTTTGTACATATATCGTTGTAATCTTCTAGACACCATGCACTTTGCACATTCCACAATTGCTCACTATGACCTCTTGGTCCTTTTGTATATTTGTACATAGATGCACAATGCACTTTCACATCATTACTTCTGGTTCATATTTTCACATTTGTATAGGGGCTTGGGTTTTTCCCTTGTACTCCCCAAGGGTTTTTTCATCCATAGCTAGAGACCCTTGTTTGAGTGGGGGTGTTGGAGCTCTATATATGGCTCACTCTACCTAACTTGGTCTCACCTATATATATGTATCTTGTCCTCAATATGAATCAGTCTTTGGGAGCGTACGTGATGTGTCTCTTGTCTCGTCTCTTTCTCTCTACATTCTAGATTAGGCTCACTCTTTCTAGATGGTTGACTATGTTTCCATGGATTTTATCTATGATGCCATGGTGCTGTTCCATAATGATGGTTAGATGATGGTTACATGTTTCATTGATGTTGGTCATTCCAAGCTACATGTTTCGTTGATGTTGGTTCACTTGGCTAATCTATATTGGTTGATTGTGTTTCCAAGGATTTTATCCATGATGCCATGGTGTTGTTCCATGATGATGGTTACATGTTTCATCAATGATGGTTGACTACGTTTCCATGGATTGTATCCATGATGCCATGGTCATCAAGGATGCACCATGCCTTGGCTTTGGCTCATCAGATTGACTAGGTTTATTTAAGTCTATCAATGTCTTTTATGGTCGACAATGCAGCCATGCAGGTCTAAATGGCTATAATGGTGGTCAAGTCTTGGAATTCAATCTATGGCAACTAACAAGAAATTCCGTCGAGCATATTTCCCGAGACGTTTGATTTCTCGTCGCGTCAGCTTATAAGGTTTATGTTCACGTCATGTCATCCTGACTACATGTCAGAGGTTTGATTTCTTGTCCCGTCATCTTACGAGGTTGGTTTACATTCACGTCATCTTACGAGGTTGGTTTACGTCATGTCATCCTGACTACATGTCAGAGGTTTGATTTCTCTTCCCGTCAGAGATTTAATTTCTCGTCCTAGCAACTTATGAGGTTTATGTTCACATCATGTCATCCTGGCTACATGCTGCCTGCGGATGTCAAAGGTTTGATTTCTCGTTCCGTTATCTTATGAGGTTTACTATCCTGATTGTGAATGTCCCGTCAGCTTATGAGGTTTATGTTCACGTCATGTCATCCTGACTACATGTCAAAGGTTTGATTTTGTCCCGTCATCTTACGAGGTTGGTTTACGTTCACGTCATCTTAGGAGGTTGGTTTACGTTCACGTCATGTCATCCTCCTGACTACATGTCAGAGGTTTGATTTCTCTTCCCGTCAGAGGTTTGATTTCTCGTCCTATCAACTTATGAGGTTTATGTTCACATCATGTCATCCTGGCTACATGTTCTCGTCCTATCAACTTATGAGGTTTATGTTCACATCATGTCATCCTGCCTGCGGATGTCAAAGGTTTGATTTCTCGTTCCGTCATCTCATGAGGTTTACTATCCTGATTGTGAATGTCACATGTTTGATTTCTCGGCCTATCATCTTATGAGGTTTACTTTCAAGTACGTCATGTCAGAGGTTTGCCTTTTCGTCCCGTTAAGAGGTGTCTACATCCTAATTATTGTTTCATGTTAGAGGTTCGTTTTTTCATCATGTCTGGTCATCCTACCTATGGACGTCAGAGGTTTGATTTCTCGTCCTGTCATCTTATGAGGTTTACTTTCATATCATGTCATCCTAGAGGTTTGATCCAAGTTATAGTTGTCTCATTATCTTGACTCATAATATTGGAGGTTTGATCTTATGTCATAGATTTTTCCCATGGCAAAGATACGATTCTAGCTTTCCATGATATCCTTACTAACTAGAATGAGTGTCATTTTCTATTTTAGTGTTTATTGACAGGTCAATCTTCCAAGTCAACGCAAGTGGTTGATTTGATGAAGAATCTTAGCCTAAATATGTTAAGCAATGTGGGAAATAATCGAGGTCGTGTGAGACTTGCAAATCAGCCAGGAGGTGAAGGACAACCAAAGAATGGTTTTGGTGGACAGAATAACGGCAGGGGTTGGAGGCAGTTGCCCACATGCTATAACTGTGGAGAACTTGGCCACATCAGCCCACAATGTGATAAACCACCGAGAATGGGTGGAGATATGTATCCATTGCCTGCACAGTTGCCGAACCGGTCAAATGATTATGGCATAGAGATTAAGGGTGAGGCAGGACCTAGTGGATTGACCAAGGAGGACAAGGGAAAGACAAAAGTGTTAAGTGTGGTCACCTTGGAGAAGGCAGCAATGTTGGGAGATACATTAGTAATGCCTATTGGGAAGAGAACCACAGAGGATAAAGAAGGAAGAAATGAAGCAGGTCCCAGTAGGAAGAAAGGGAAGAGTCATGAGGGTGAAGATGTGAAAGCTAAAAGGAAAAGGAGAGCTCGCCGAAAATTTCACGTCTCAGTTCCACTAGGGGAAGGGCAGGATAGCTATGACTTGAAACAGGACCCCTGAGCAATAGGAAGGCAGACGTGACCTTTGAACAACTAGTGAAAATGATACCGAAGTTGAAGCGCCAATGGAAGAAACTAGTTAGCCCGCTGGGGAAGGAACCCAACAGAGGGTCAGTAAGAGTGTTGGCCATTGATGAGTCTTCAGACATTTGTCCCATAGTGGATGTTTGGCACGAGAGGAAGAATCTTGGGCAGGGATACGTGGATGGTGGTGCACAAATTTGTGTAATCACTCAAACATGTGTAGAAAAGATGGGCCTGACAGTAGAAGGAGTCTCAGGATTCCGCATACGACTGGCAAACCATCAAAAGATCAAGTGTTTAGGGGTAGTGAAGAGCTTGGAAATCGAAGCCTATGCAGTCAAAACGGTAGTGGATTTTCATGTAATGCCAGCAGGATTAGGGGCTTATCCTATCATCCTTGGAAGACCATGGCTACGCGCAGTGCGGGCCGTTCAAGATTGGAGACACGGTACAATCAGCTTATATGGGGAGACAGGGGGCAAAAGATTATTTGACATGAGTAGCAGGAAGCCACTAGATGAAGATTATGAAGAAGGGGAGAGTCCAAGTAGTGAGGAGTCTTCCACTGTGTCAGATGAAGACAGTAGCACCACCACTAGTAGTGAGGGAGAGGTAAATGTGGCATTTCTGATGGTGGACAGGATCTTTGAACAGACCAGCATGGTCGCATCCATGAAGGGAATTGAAGATGAGTCTAAGGGCCCATATGAGGTGATTGAAGAGCTAATGCAACCCCAGGTGAAGCCACACGAGAAACACGAATTGATGGCCAAGATGATTAGCACAGATCTCTCAGTCGTGGAGAAGGAGAAATATTTAAAAATGTTGTCAACATATCCAGATTTATTCATCACATCGTATGAAGAAGTTCGGGGCTTCAAAGGGGAAGATTTGCACATAGAGCTAAAGGAAGGAGCCAAGCCAGTACGTCAAAGATTAAGGAGAATGGGTCCAGAATAGATGAAGGCTTTGCAAGAAGAGGTGGACAAACTACTAAAGGCTGGTTTCATATGCCCTGTGGGAGACAACAGAGTGGGTGAGCCCAGTCGTGGTCACTCCAAAAAAAGACGAAAAATGGAGGGTTTGTGTGGATTTCAAACCTTTGAATGCAGCTACAAAGAAGGATCCATACCCACTACCTTTCATTGATCAAATCCTGGATTCAGTGGCGGGTCATGAAAGATACAGTGTGTGTGATGGGTTTTCAGGCTATTTCCAGTTGAAGATTGCTCCAGAGGATCAGAAGAAAACTACTTTCATTACGCCATGGGGCTGCTTTTGCTATACAGTACTACCATTTGGGCTAACAAATGGTCCAGCTCACTATCAAAAGAGAGCAAATTGGGCGCTTCTGCCATTCATTGGAAAATGTGTACAGGATTTCATTGATGATTTTTGTGTCTACAGCACACGCATGGATCACTGTGAGAAGCTGGAGATGGTGCTGGAACGATATAATGATTGTGGTGGCCAACTCAATCCCAAGAAGTGTTTCTTTGCAAAACCAAGGGTAAAATTGTTGGGTCATATGGTGTCAGAAAATGGCATTGAGGCTGATCCAGACAAGGTCAAGGCAATCATGCTTCTTCCTTCTCCAGAGTCTACAAAACAGTTGGCAACATTCATTCAGAAGGTAAAGTACATGTCAAGATTCATTTCATTGTCCTCACAGCTTTTATATCCATTACAACAGGTGGCAAAGCACGATCCTTTGCAATGGGATGACAAGTGCGAAGAGGAGTTTCGGAGAGTCAAAGAAGTCTTAGGGGAGATGACCGCGGTGCAGGCTCCAAATTGGGAACAGGTTTTTTATGTGAATCCTTCAGTAGGAGAGGATGCTATTGGTGCTATGTTACTGCAAAAAGGGAAGGGGAGCCAATATATGCACCCTGTCTATTGTGCTAGTAGGGTAAAGTCAGTAGCAGAGAGGGGACTGTCAGAAATAGAGTTGGTAATGGTAAGTGTGGTGTTTGCTTGCCGACGGTTTCACCAATATCTTTTGACAAAGCCATTTGTATTCCTAACTAGCTACACATTCTTGCCTCAGCTAATCAATAGTGTAAACATGTCTAAGGCAGTGAAAAAGTGGGTGATTGAATTGCAAGAGTTTGAGTTCTCTTTCTTGGTGGAAGAAAGTAACAGAGCTACTTTGGCAGACTTGTTAACTTATAAGGAAAACCCTCTGCTTGTCAAAGAAGAAAGTATTAGAAAGGTAGAAAATGTGGCAGAAGTAAGCAATGCTCATGTTTTGTTCGTTGATGGTTCATACAGGAAGAGCCATGATGCAGCTTCTGGTGGTATAGCTCTTTATGACCAGCAAGGTAAGCTGATTTGTAAAAAGGGATTCAAAGTTGATGCTCATACTAACAATGAAGCAGAGTATTCTACATTGGAAGCAGGGCTAAACATTTGCATTAAGCATGGTGTAAAGAGACTATGCATAAGAGGTGATTCTCTACTGGTGGTAAAGCAAATACTAGGAGTATGGAAGAGCAAAAACCCTGCATTGAGGAACAAATGTTTCAAGATCAAGAGCTTGTTGAAGGAGTTTGAAGCATGGGGCATTCGGCATGTGGAGCGTTTTCTTAATACAGAAGCACATGAAGCAGCACAGGGAATAATTGGCGAGCTATATGTGTTAAAAGCAGATCTTCCACTTTATCGGGGTCGTGAAAGTCTGACACTGGAAGAAGAGTTTTTGTTGACAGGAGTCATTCCCAAGGACATTGAGAAGGCAAAGAAATATGGGTTTGTACGCAGAGCTTGCAAATACAAGCTCATTGGTGACACCTTATACATGCAAGGGGCTGACTTGGTGTTAAGGCGTGTACCATGGAAGGAAGAACTGTACAAAGTGCTTGAGGAGAATCATGAAGGAGCATGCGGTGGCCACTTTGCATTTAAAATCACATTGCACAAAATCTTACAGGAGGGTTAGATATGGCCAAGTATACAAAAAGATGTGCATCACTGGTGTAGCTCATGCAAAAGGTGCCAGGCATTTGGAAAACGAGTTTTAAAACCAAAATTGCGCAAGACAATCTTGGCCTTTGACATTTTTGAGAAGTGGGGAATTGATGCAGTAGGACCCTTACCCATTACCAGCAGGGGGGAAGAGCTATATTTTGACAGCTGTGGATTATCTTTCCAGGTGGGCAGAAGCTAGAGCAGTGAAGCAAATTACGGCAAGAGATGTTGCAAAGTTTGTTTATGAAGACATCTGCTGTAAATTTGGGGTGCCCTTGGAGCTTCTTTCTGATCAAGGGCCTGGTTTTAGAGCTGACTTGCTAGAATACTTGTGTGCCAAAATGCGGATTAAGCATAATTTTACTACTCCTTATTACTCGCAGTGCAACGGTTTGAATGAAAGATTCAATGGTGAACTTGTACACATTCTTGCAAAGGTGACAGAACATCAGGGCAAGAATTGGGATCTGGAGCTGTTCAGTGCTTTGTGGGCTTATCGTACATCGGCGAAGACAAGCACAGGTTTTACACCTTTTCACTTAGTGTATGGCAAAGAAGCTTTATTACCGGTGGAAATTGAGTTGCCTGCAGTTAAAATGTTAGAAAAACTGCTAGGGCCATCTAGCAACACATTTAAAGAGAGACTCTTACAGTTACAAGAGGTTCAGCTGGACAGGATGAGTGCCTTGGAACATTATGAGAAGATGCAAAATAGGGCATTGACAAAGATAAATGAGAAGATTAAGAAGAAGGGTATTGAGGAAGGTGATTTGGTGCTACGCTATAACAGTAAGCTGGATAAAACCTTTCAAAAGAAGTTCCAAGTGAAATGGGAGGGGCCCTTCAGAGTAATGAATTGCTTTGCTAATGGCACATATCAATTGGCTGACCTTGATGGGACCCCACATGTATCAAGGGTGAATGGTTTACGTCTCAAGTTATATCATGCACGACTGATGATGGTAGACAAGGATGAAAGAATTGAAGAAGTGAAAAACAGTGTCTTTGAGAACATGGAAATATCAGATACATTGAGTCTCACGACACTGTTTTCTGCTGACCATGAATGATCTAGCAGGCTAGGGGATGGGCAAACTATGTTAGGTATTTTTTGGTAATATTTTCTTGGCATATGTACACACTCATGCATGGCATTTACAAATAAAGGATGTCCATCTCCAAGGGCCAAGGGGGGTATAAGGCCACATGTGAACGGATCTAACAAAAATATGCAATGTGTACAGTTAATTATTGGTTTACCTGGATAAATAATAAATGGAAGAAGTGAGAGATGAGAATCAGTTTCACAAGACAGGTTTTAGCACTATCATGTATGGACAAGGTTGTTGACAAATAATGTGAGCATGCAAAGCATTATTTTTTTAAAGGCTGGATAGGGACCCGTTAGAGGAGGTCAGCTACAGTACCGGTCCTTGGCATTTCATGGGAAACAAAGGTGTGTGTGGTGCAAAGTCTTCCTTGAATGAAAGAGTCACCTTGGAATTTAATACAAGGCTTGCTAAAAATAGAAGGTGGCCTTGGATTGCCTTAAAAAATTCTTCAATTTGCCTCATTTTCAAAAGGGCGCCGTGTGGAGGTGGGGGAGCTCTCTGACAGGCCTTGGAGTATTATGAATACTATAATGGTCTTGGGTTGAACGGGCAGCGCACGCTGGTGTATAAGAAGTGGAGGGGAGCAGCCCATGGAGTAGAGAAGTAGTACTTGCAGCTCTAATGCAAAAGAGCGCAGCCCATGAGCGTGAAAGCTACGTGTTCTGTAGCGCTTGTGTTTGTAGAGGGTGTGGAAGAGCTCAGCTCTAAGGTTCTCAAGGAGCTGCGCTGCTCTCTCCATTGGTGTGTAGGAGGGCTCTCAGAATCTCTAGTGGGGGGGACAGTGAGAGCTTGCCATTTTAATGTTCACGTAGAGCTCATCGCCCATGTGAGGGAGAGCTGTGTGTTCTGTAGCGCTCAGAGAGAAGCTAGTCAGGTCCATAAGTGTGTGTGGGAGGGGCTCAGCTCTAAGATTCTCAAAGAGCTACGCCATACCCAGAGGACGAGTTCATCGCTTTAATGAATTCAGAGAACTGCGCAATACATGTGCGCAGCCAATGTATGTAGAGAGGAGGGAATGAGCCTTGTGTAATTTTCAGAGTGGTAAATGAGAGCTCGCCTCTTTAAGATTCTCAGAAAGGAGCGCAGCTATTTGTGTAGAAAGCTGCGTAGGTGTAATGTTTGTATTTGCAGAGTGTGTGTGGGGAGAGTTCATTACTCTAAAGCATTAGAGAACCTACGCAGCTGATGTGTATAGGGGATCTATAATTTTAATGTTCTTTGAGAGTGCAGCCCATGTGAGTAAGGGGAGAAGTGTAGCTTTTGTGTGAGAAGGCGCCGACTTCAAGGTGTGAAGGCCGTGTGTTTTTTTTCTATGAGTAAGAAGCTGCTCTCTGTGTTTGAGAGAGAAAGGGGACGAGCTCGTTGTCTTTAAAGAGAAGTACCCTCAGAACAGCCCACGGCACTCCAGTTTGGGAGGGGAGGAGAAGCTGCAACGCTACTTGTATGAATAAAGAGAAGGTGCCACGCCTTGAGAGTGCGGATCTCTGTCATGATGACAGCCCATGCAATGTAAGTGACGGCCGGCCAGCTTTTTTGTTCTCTTTTTTGTGAATTAACTCATATACATAGGAGGAATCACCAGTCTGTGGCTTTGGAAAACCCATGTATATGATAACCAACTCTCTGATTTTGTGGAAAGCTCATGTGTATGAGAAAGACAGCCCTCTGGTTTTGCTTTGAGAGAATATGTATGTATGGTGGTATGCTTCTTCAACAGACAGACTGAAGACCATAAAGTGATTGTGCCTCCTAGTCACACACTGCTTGCCAGGTTGGGAGAATTGAAGTTCCTTACTGATGTTGACTTTTCTTGGGAAACTGAAGTCTTGCATAAAGCTCATATTTGATGGAATGTAACCTTGTTTATGTCAAGTGGTTCTCTCACCACTTTTTCTGTGGTGATCATTTTGCTTACGGCCGTGAGCCTATTTCATAATAAGGGTGCACCCCTACACGCATATGTATCAATTGAGTAAAGGGTGGCAGATGTTGATGTGCCCATCTCCCCTTGCATGTCTTGATCAAATGTATGTAGGCTTCCCCCCGTTGCTTGAAAAATTGCATGAGGGTAGAGACAAAGTCTCATGCTTAAGAGGTTAAATGTTGTGTCAGCTCATTGAGAAGTTGACTGGTGCCCCTTTTTCTTGATGTTAGTGTGTACTCCGAACTGTGGAAAGGCATTGCTATAGAGGTGTTCCGTGTCTCTCTGCCTCCCTTCACAACGTGTGCGCGGACACATGGCCACGCAATGTGCCCACTCAAGCCATGTTGTGCATGACCACGTGGGGGGGTGTGCAATGGATATTAAGTCGTTGCACAACAACTATTGAGGGCTCACAAAAGAGTCCTCAACAGCCTCTTTATCTCTCTCTCCCCCTCTTCCCCACACAACAAACTCTCTCTCTCTCGCCCTCTCTTTCTACCTCGCTCCCCCTCTTCTCCCCCTCCATCTTTCTCTCCCTCACTCCCCCTCTTGTCGCTCGCCCTCCTCTCCCCCTCACTCCACCTCTCTCTCTTAACCCCTCAACAGCTGCCATCTCTCTCTCTCTCTCTCTCTCTCAACTTCTCCCATAGAGTCAAGATCTCTCCCTCCCACCACAAAGAGACGTCTTTTCTCTCTCAACAAAAATGGGTGGAAGCGGTCTCAACGGTTGGAACGCCCTCAAGCAATAATAGTCCTCACGTGCCCTCAAGCAATAATAGTCCTCACGTGCCCTCAAGCAATAATAGTCCTCACGTGCCCTCAACGTCGAAGAAAGAGTTCTCAATCATCAAACTTGTCCAAGTAGACTTCATATAGATAGCATAACAATTCCAATAGCATCACATGTAATTGGAATAAAAAATTAATGTAGTTTAAATACTAATTTAAGATAATTGCATCACATGTTGAATGACAAAATACTAATTTAAGAAGTATTGATGGTAATATGGATGCGTATCCAAGACAAAATTCCTCCACGAACTCGGCTGTGCAGTCGAAAGGATTAACCGGATCATAATATGAGATCATTCTCCCACAAGATGTGGGCATATCACAAGTAGCCACATCAAGCGAGGTGACAAACACCTCATAATTGTAGTAAACTATGGAAGTTGGTTCTTCAATGGCCGCCGACAACGTGTGGCCTAGTGCCACAATTGTAGAAGAAGAGGAATCTCTGAAGAGAGAGAGTTTCAGCCAAGTGGTTGATCGACACCTCTACAAATTGGGTGGAAGACCGCTTGGTTGGACAACCAAAACTGCCTTCCTAGAGTGGTTGATCGACACATCTCACGAATTGGGTGAGGGACCACTTGGTCAACAACCAAAACTGCCTTCCTAGAGTGCCGCTTTGTCACCTCCTTGCAAACCCAACAATCCGCACACACGAATGAGGATTCTGTTGAGGGGATGATTAGAAGCATCGAGGAGAGCAAGTACCAATAGACAATGGTGGCATTCATTGTCTCAAAGGGATTACCAGGCAAAGCCCCTATTCCATTCGACCGTCGAAGTGTAGCCGGCCACGATCTATCATTGTCAAGTGAATTTGACATGATATTAGAGGATACCGAAGGATGGAAACACATGGGTGGTAAGATGTTCGTTGTTTGGTATGGAAACCATCGACTCAAAGCTTGGTAAGAATGGGTGAATACCAATCGAGTCAAAAAAGAGAGGATTCCCAAGGTGAATTACAGAGTGGTCCAATTCCTTGAGGAAGAGGAGGCGGAGTTCTTGTTGGTGTTGCGCATGGGTGATCAACAAGTAAGCTCATTGTACAATGTGTATATGAAATAAAGAAACATTGTGTATGTCATCTTTTGCCTTGTTTATAATGCATGCAAATTTTTCAGGGTCACCACCATTCATGTGTCAAACACAATGGCACATGATATATTTATGATGCAACGTGTTAGTCTTGTTGATCCACAATCGTTATTGTCAAAGTTTAGTGATGTTGATTGTGCATGGTCCCAGAGAGCGCTTACTTATTAGGGACCCAACAGATCCATGGCAATCTTGTCACAATTAGTTTTCAAGGTGTGTGCACATTGTAGTATGTTTTGATTTCAAAATATGTTTCTTAATGTTTTCATTTAGAGGTATGTTTCTTATATAAATATAAATGCATTGCAGGCCAAGATCAGTGGCTTAGCTAAGCGAGGGAGTAGAGAATAAATGATGGATACAGAATTGTTTGACAAGAGCTATAGGGATGCCCTAAAGGAGACGGAGGCACTCTTCACTAAAAGGGGAGATGAGCTGGCACATATTGCAAACCCCAATTGTGGGAAAGATTTCTTTAAAAAAGTGATCTCATACTAAGGGTGGGGTGAAAAGGCTAGCAAATTCACTACACCGAAGCTAGCCGAGATTGCTCGAGCACATGTTTCAAATGAAGAGTAAGATCTTTAGCTTTCTTGATGCATTACATTTTTTTTAAAGTTATTAGAAACCTAATGCTTGTTTACAATGCAGGAAATATAGGATGCTTGACATATTGGCTGGTGGCAAGTTTGCTATGACGGATGCATAGATTCTACCATCTGACAGAACCTTCTTCATGTGGATCCATCATCATGTGTACTGGTTCCAATTGACCGAGTACATGCAAAAATTGTATGTGAAGCTGGAGGCGGGCTCACTGCAATAGCTGGTATGCACGAAAGAGCCACATAAGACTCTAGAGTAGGTATCACAAATGCCCTGAAATCTTACAGGAAGTCTAATTTTGAGAAGGCATTGTTAGGTTGAAAGAACAAATGCATGCTACCTTGGATCCTGACCAGCAACCACACCTACCATGCACAGCACGACACCTCTTGTACAGGTATAAAGTACCACAACTCTTATTTTTGTTTGCCTTGCATGGTGGAGAAGCTCTCCTGCTTCTTGTATTGGTTTCTGAGACCTTTCTAATGGCTGTGTATTAGGTGGTGGAGAAGTAGTGTACGTGATTGGGTCTACATTCCCAATCACCCTTCAGATGCATGGGTGTTGTGTGAGGTGGAGGAGACATGATTGTACCCCAAAGGCTAGATCAATGAGCTTCGGGGGCAAGGACACATGGATACTTGTCCATGGTGGTTAGACTGCCTAGAGGGGGAGTTTCCTCCCAGAGGAGGCAGAGCAGTTTCAGAGTACGTTTCCTTGTGCACAGTATTTTGTACAAGGTATGAAGCCTACTTTTTGGGAGTTTATAGTCTAATGTTGGTTGAATGGAATGGTCAGAAAGGGCAAGAAGCCTGCCACACCGAGCAAGAATTGACCCCCGTGAGAAGAAAAAGGGTAAGAAATCCACACTTCCTTCGTCTCCCAAATAAGGTCATGGCCAGACTGGGAAGAGGATGACTCATATGAGGAATCTAAGGAGGACAACTATCCAAGGATGATGAGCATGAAGATGAGCAGCAGTCCCATGCACAGGGTAAAGAAGATGAGCAGCAGTCCCATGCACAGGGTAAAGAGCAGGTGACCCCTTTGCATGGTGAGACCCAAGAGCAGGGGTCGGAGAGTTCAAAAGATGATGAGGTGGGCCTCTTGGGATCTAGTAAGTAAACTTAACGTGTTAAAGCATTTATTCATCAACGCTCATAACATGTATTTGGTGTTGTGTAAATGTAGACTACCGTCCCATTGTGGTGAACCCCCTACACTTAGTTTTGAGCTCAAACATTAATCACCTCCATCTTGCGCTTATGGGAAAGCAAAAACACAGGTACGATCTCTCAAACGTGCGCGTGACTCTCTCCATTCATCGTTATTATAGCGTTTGCACTTCCCTTACATACTTTGTTGTTCCATGAATCTTGCAGTATTGCAATGATTCATGGGATCTCTTGACGAGGTGGGGAAGCATGGATGCCTTCAATAGCCTTGGAGGCATGCACTTGTGATTTTCCTATAGATACGTGTCTCCACAAGGGTGCTTTAGAGGTAACCGTTCCTCGATGGAATGGTTTTCAGGAGATACTTGTGGAGTCGACTTTTGTGCTTGCTGGAGAGTTCCTACATGCTGATGGCACTATGGTGTGCACTCTACATGTGGAGAACCTATGGATTGTTGTGCGGGAGGTAGGAACTTAGAACTTCACATTGTGAAAGACTTTGTTCTTGCGCATCCCATGATATCTCTATGTCATGTCAGAAGATGGCCAAGAAGAGGTGAGTGTAGGATTCTTTGGTTTTTGTGAAAGTCAAGCTCAATGATTCCCCTCCCAAAAGTACTTTACTAGTGTGTGCCAGTAGGTCTCAGTGCTATCTTCATATGCACCCTAGTGAGAGTACGTACACTCGTCCAAAGTATGATAGGCGGGGAGGCACGGTAGCTAAGATTGGAGGTTTTGAGGTTGGAGATGATATCTTCTTGGAGCCGAAAGAAGAGGAAGAAGCCTCCCCAATTGGATGCAGATAGGGATCCCATCCGATATAGTATTGAGCATAGCGAGCCTTTCACAAGGTAATAATGTGCACTATTCAAGTAGTGAAATTGTTATATAATCAAAGAGAGCCCCCAACTCAAGAAGACTCTACTTGACCCAGTCTCTGGTAGTTGGATCCTCACACCGCGTGGCCCCAAAACCATCCACACCACTGTCCACGAGTGCCACAATCACACCAAGAGCATACATCTACATCGTCTCAAAAGTGCAACGTGAGAGGCGAACAAAGAGACATCTTGACATTATGCATGATGTTCAAGAGGGAGACCCCACAAATGAAGATCAAGAGAGAGACCCTCCACAGCATCTTCAAGAGGGGGAGGTGTCAGGACAACGTGACATCATGGAAATGACTAGTAAGATTACTTTCCATCGCAAATTTATTTTGAGAAGTGTGTGCTTTCAAAATGCATCTCATTTTACAAGAGCATGTTATGCATTCAAGAATGTATGCAGTGAAGAAGGAAACATTAGTTGGGCCAGTACCATAATATGTTGAATGACCCCATATGTGCAAGAGCTAGTACCATAATATATTGTCCATAACATTGTTGACTTGATTCGTGCCTTCCAACTCAACTCCCCCAACTTACAATGTGAGATTGGACGATGGAGTGGGAGAAAAATCCTAGTCAACATGCACACATTGTTTTAAATGATTGAAGGTTTTTAAAAATTGATTTTCAACGTTGATGACAAAGTTTTTTTTAAAACTTAAAATCTTGGAAATTCAATCTTTTTTGTATGTAACACACTGCCATGATTTCTCGCAAGACTACATGCACGACTCTCTCTCTCTCTCTCATGGGTCTTGTATGCAAGGGTGGCCTTTTTGTATCTCAGAAAGAGATCCTCATGCATCTTTCTCTTTGAATGCTTGAAAATGGAAGAGGGTGGGGCACCACCCATCACAAAGTGCAAATACTCTCCTCTCTCTCTCTCTCTCTCTCTCTCTCTTGTTGTTCTAGTATGCAAGAAAAGGGTGGCCTCTTTCTCTCTTGTAATGTTACATATAATGTCCACCCTTTAGCTAAACGGGGATGCCCGAACGCTAGCATGCCATGCTAGTGAGTTGGTATCGTGGGTGATCCTGCATTAAAAACTAGTTACCTAGTGTTATTAGTATATCTTGAGACCATGCTTGATGGGTGTATGTTATTGAAGTGTAACAAGTAATGCCATGCCTCACGACTATGTGTGGTCAAAGTGAAACAAGTGGACTACACTGGACAACTACACATGATCGAAGTGTAAAAGTGGTTTATGCAAATGATGTGCCATGCTAATTGAAGTGTAACAAGTGGTAATACACGCCATGCTAGATGATGTGTAAAATGATACTCTTATCAAAGTGTAACAAGTGCTAAGTGTATGTTGTGTTTGTGTTTATCAATGTTTCATATTGGGATTAATTATTGTGTGATAGCAATTAATTGGAACAACTAATGTGTGAGATAGGTGATGAGCAGTGGGTGTGTCGCACCTAGAGGATCTTGTCTATATCATTTCGGATTATTATTACTCATATGACTTAAGAGTTTTTTTTATCCACATGCATTAGCAAACTCCTAAATTCTCTCAAATTTCTTTTTGAGAAAATGGGGGGAATGTAGGAATGTTCACTATGAGTGTGAACGATGCCATATGGCAAATCTCAAACATCTCATGCAGCCATCATGCAAGATCTATATATGTAACTCCTCATACAATTTTAAAAAACACGTTAATTTCTCTATATCGTATCTCTATGTTTCTTCATCTATACATTTATAGTGTAACTTCTAGTACTGTATGTGCACTATATATATTTAGGGAGTCTCTTACAAAATTCTCATAGTTGGAAGTTGGACAAGACACACCTTCCTCCTCAAGTGGAGTAGGGCTTTTCTTCCCTATGCATTTAAGTGGAGATTGAGAAATCATTCAAGTGCTGTAATGTATGACCCAATCAAAAGGCCCAAGAATTACATAACTTAAGCATCTAAGTGGAGATTGAGAAGAGCAAGACCAGAATCATCCAAGTGCCATATGACCCAATCAAAAGGCCCAAGCCTTACACAATTGGATGTATTACACGTTGGTTGCTTTTACTTTCAGAATTTGACTTCATAGGCGCTATGAGAGGAAGGATCGCAACATGTAAGCCAGACTCAATTATGTTATACTATTATGCTACTGGTTATTTCACTAAATGGGTAGAGGCTAAAGCCTCTAAGAAAGTTGGCCCTGGTAAATTCATGTATGAGCAAGTTATTTCCAAATTTGGATGCATATGAAAGCTTGTGAGAGTGATTAAGGATCGCACTTTGTCAACGAGGTCATTGAGTGCACCTCTTGTGTAAGATTCCTCCCTCCAGCTTTTGAGCTATAAAGATGTAAGAACCTCCCCGTCAGTCTCTATAACCATCCCCTGATTCTGAATGCAAGAAAACATTGTTTTCCCTTATTTTTAGTCTAGAGAGAAAATACAAGAAAACATTGTTTTCCCTTATTTTTAGTCTAGAGAGAAAATACAATTTTGAAATATTTTTGAATAAGTATTTTCTCCCGGTCAATAGGAAGAGATCCCCTGAAATAGAATTTCAAAAAGACTTTTCCAATGTGCATCAGAAATTAAATGATTATGTGTACTAGACATCTTTGCCTAGGGGTATATAATTTCAAAAAAAATCTGATTAAGGTCCAAAGAGTGCTCTAAAGTGCCAATAGGGTTAATCCAAGTTTTGGGATGAGAAAAATGCAAAGAATTAAAGAAAATCCTCCAAAAACGAGTAAATTCTCACATAAGATGAAGAGTTGACTAGTACTGGGATTTATTAGTAAAAGAATGTGATTTATTAGTATAAAAATAGAATTTTGACACCTCAGGAAGGGGGGAGGGGGCTCATGAAGAAAGCGCCTAGAAATCACATCAAGGAGGTAATTTTTAATTCAAAAATATCATAAAGTGGCTAGATATTTCATCTCTCCTCTCTCCTCTTCCAAACTAGATCAAAAAGTGGACAAAACTAGACTAAAAACTTGTCCAAAATGGATCAAACTAAAATTGGAAACCTCTAGATACCAGTTGGGCTTGGTTGGTGGCCTCCATCACGTATAAATAGCCAATCCTTTGTTTTTTCATATTGGAGTAACTTTATGCTAGTGTAATTTTCAGTTTAGTGTATTTTCCTCTTTCCTCTTCATTGGGCCTCCATTGTGAAGCTTTGGGGCTTCACTAAATTACATCTTCTTCTCTTGAAGATTACTCTTTCCCCTTGGTGGGCCAAGACTCTTCCATGAGGGCTACATAATTTTTGCAAGGTAAAGAATCAAGCAAACCAAGGGTAAGCCTAAACAATATTGTTTATGCTCTCTTTTTAATATTATTCTTCTTCCCAACCTCCCTCATGCTTGGGAAGCATTTTATTCTATGGGTTTTCTCTTAAAAACCATGCTTTTCTTGATTATGATGAATTAATGTTTTTTTTAAGCTTAGGTTTATACATAAACTAATTTTTATGTTAAAAGTGTAATTTTAACCATTCTAATTTCATAGCAAGTACGAGGAAACTATAGCAAAATTTTATCAATAGAAAATGGAGGTTTTTGCATAAATTAAATTTTATGCTAAAAGTGAACTTTTGAGCATTCTCATTTCATAGTAAATGTGGGGAAGCTATGGTAAAATTTTATCATTAGAAAATGAAGGATTTGCATAAACTAATTTTTATATTAAAAGAGGAACTTTGAGCATTCTCATTTCATAGTAAATGTGAGAAAACAATGGTAGAATTTTTATCATTAAAAAATAAATTTTATGCATAATTAATTTTTATACTAAAAGTGGAGTTTTAAGCATTCTCAATTTAAAGAAAATGTGGGGAATCTATGGCAAAATTTATAGCATTAGAAAATGAATTTATGCATAATAATGTTTATGGTAGAAGTGAAATTTTAATCATTATAATTTCATAGAAAATGCGGGGAAGTTATGGAAATAAATATATCATTAGAGAAATGAATTTATGCAAAATGAATTTTATAATAAAAGTGGAGTTTTGAGCATTATTCATTTGTCAAAAAAAAAAGAAGGTTATGCAAAAATTTTCTAGATTCATTCAATTTATGAGAATTATGGGAATTGATTCATTTAGATAAAAATGAATTAGTTTGGGTGCATAAATGTTTTATGCTGAAAGAGGAAATATGTGTGTAATTGATTTTGTAAATCCCATGAAGTCGTCTTTTATTCAAAAAGAAGAATATTGAGCATATTTTATTTTGGGACAATTAAGAAAAGAATGTCAAAATATTCATAGGAATGCATCGAGAAAACATGGATAAATTTTAATTAGAAAGAAGAATTATGAACACATTAACTTTTGGAATTATGGGGTATACTTCTAGATTCTCGAGAAATGGAACATTGGGTACATTTTAAACGAGAAAAGGAACCCCCTAAAAAAAAGACCAGAAACATGCGTGGTTGAATGAACGTAATTAATTTTGTGACTGATTTATTCCTAGATTCCCTGGGAAAGGAATCTGGAACATTTGAAAGGATCGAGGATCCTAAAGTGAATGAAAATTTAGATTTAATTGAATTGAGTTGAGAAAAAGTTACCTTAACTGAGCCAAGTAATGGCCGACTTAGGAAGTCCTGTCAGTATAAAAAGTAGAGAAATTGTACTTTTAATCTGGTTGATGTATGGAATGATGTGGAGAGATGAGAAGTGATGTGTGGGATGTATGGAATGATGTGGAGAGATGAGAAGTGATGTGTGGGATGTGTGGATTGATGTGTGGATGCTATGAAAATGATGTGAATGAATGTGGGAATGATGTGGGAAGATGTGAATGGATGTGGATTGATGTATGCATAATGTGGATTGATGTGTGGATGATGTGAAAATGATGTGGGATGATGTGAATGAATGTGGGAAGATATGAGTGAATGTGGAAATGATGTGGGATGATGTGAATGGATGTGAATTGATGTGGGATGATGTGAATGGATGTGAATTGATGTGGGATGATGTGAATGGGTGTGAAATGATGTGGGATGATGTGAATGGATGTTAACGTGAATTAATGTGGGATGATGTGAATGGATGTGAATTGATGTGGGATGATGTGAATGGATGTGAAATGATGTGGGATGATGTGAATGGATGTGAATTGATGTGAGTGGATGTGAGTGGATGTGAATTGATGTGAGTGGATGTGAGTGGATGTGAATTGATGTGAGTGGATGTGAGTGGATGTGAATTGATATGGGATGATGTGAGTGGATGTGAATTAATGTGGGATGATGTGAGTGGGTGTGAATTAATGTGGTATGATGTGAATTGATATAGAAAAATGTGGGATAATGAGAAATGAAGTGGAATGATATGGAATGATGGAAAATGATATGGAATGAGGAGAAATGAAGTGGAATGGTACGAAATGATGTGAAAGGATGTGTAAGGATGAGGAAAGATGGGAATTTTGTTTGGAAATTGTATTTATATGTGAAACCTATTTTTTAAAGATTGTTTTACGTCAAGAATGTTAGGGAAGCATTTTGACTATCTTGTGGAATGAGGTCGTGGGGACCTAAGTGGAAATGTTGCAAGAGTTGATGGAGAGTCAAAGAAGGAATTCTTGCATGGCAGATGGTCGAGGTCATGACCAGCCTCGGTTCGGTTAAAATGGTCACAGCTTCCGGTACGGTGGATGATGGACCAAGGAAGCGGCCTATAAGTGAAGCGCTAGGTCACCTGGCAAAGGAACCTAGAGAGTGCTGACCATACAGTGCTCGGGATCTGGGTCGCCGAGGATACCCACGTGTGCATCGAGGAAGAAAATGAGTTGGAGTTATTTTCTGAACACGGGCATGGATCTGGTTGATTGGCCTTGCTGGTCTTTAAACAGATGAGTTCATGGCTCTTTTACATGGATCTTGTTGGTTGATCTAGCTAATCTTCAATGGAGAGTCCATATGGATTTTATGTTATTATACTCCTAGGTACTATGGGCTAGGAATTGAACTATTGAAAAGGCCCCTGAGTGAGAAGGTGGTGAGCGTTCTGGTTACCAATGATGCCATAGGTACGCTGAGGAAGGAATGTCTCAAATTGGATTTTTTTGGTTGGAAAGTGGAAAAGTTGGAAATTGGACCTGGAAATGGAACACTAAGGATTAGGATGGAAACACTGTGGTTTTATTACAATGCTGTTTTGGAAATAGTTGAATTAGAGAAAAGGCAATCTCCTATTGGGTGCATAAGTGATGTGTCTATTTAAATTTTGTATGAGTGCCGGTTAGGGGGCCCGGAACTCTTTTTCCTGGTACCCGGGACAAAACATAACCAAAATGTTATAATGGATCCTATGAATACAGTGGTTGGCTAACCCATGGGATTGGATGGGGTTAGGCTGGACTGATGGATTCCTATAATAAAATTCAATTCTATTCAAGTTACAATAGTTGAAGGAATATTCCTTGTTCTATGGAAAAGAATCAAACGACTGTGCCTCTTTTGATGGGGAAAAAAGTGTTGGTCTCTACAAAACCAAGTGCAAGTTCCTCCTTTGATTCAGCCATGTGACCCGTGGGTTTGGTCGGAATACAAAGGATAGTTAAGGCCCTTGACTAAGTTAGAAGATTTTCCCAGAGAAATCGCCTATGCTTTCTGGGTGAGGGAAGTTTTTTTCGGGTTTGGTTTTGAAAGAACCGAGGGATTAGTCTTTTGTTCGGACATTCGTGGTGGGCGAGGCCCCGAGTCAGAAACTCTGCCCTACGCGTGAGGTTGCTACTTCTGCTGCCAGCACTACAGAGTTCGATGCGCAAAGGGGAATCGGATCTCACAGCTGGTATCAAAGCAAATTGGTTGAAGTTGATCTACCAAGAAGCAATAAATGTCAAAAATTTATGAGTTACTAGTGAAGGATTGTAATTGTGTGTTAAAAATTGTATAAATTGATATTCAAAATGGAAATTCATAAATTGAAAATTGGGTTTTTGGATGGAAATACTATAATTAAGTGGAATCCCCGACTTGCTTGAGGCCTAGATATGATGACATTTGCCTTATAACATCAAGGACCGTGACTACCCATATATACCGTGGGTATATTATAGCTCTTTATTGACAATATATACGAGTGAATCTAAGACCTTGAAGTTATGAGAAAAAATTCTATCCTAGATAATGATTTCGAACGCTAGTTCATATGATTTTAGAATTTTGGTTGAAAATTGATGAATTGATTTGGATTCTGATTGAAGGATGATGATTGTTTGAATTTTAGTTGAAATTAGAAGGGTTGAATAAGTTATGATAATGATGAATGGAGAGAATTCCAATAATGATGTTAGTGGCTTGGTAGACGATCAAGACTTTCAGTAGATCACTATGAGATTAGTGGATTGTTGCTGATAGATTGTTCAACAGCTTGACCTTTGGCCCAGTAGACCCATTTGTGGAATGACAAATTGAGAACCTATATAACTGAAATTCTATAGGGAATGTTTAGATGTTAAATTGGAAATTACTACTATCATGGACCATTATTGTGTTAAGAATATGAATGATCTGATAATGAGTTCTGTATGTTTCTTCTCATAGAAGGGATCTTTATCCTAGGATTTTGAGAGGGTTGACCAAACTTTAAGGAACCCTAGAATCAGTTGGATCTAAAGTTTAATTCCTTTTTGGTCTTTTCACCTGAGTTTCCTTCTTGAGCGTCTTGTTAAATTGGAAAAAAAAATGGACTTGACTAAGAAGAGAAAGAGTCCCACCCCCCAGATAGCCGTACAATAAGAGCCGCACAATAGCTAAGGAAGAAAGAGGACGGATAGATTTATATCGCCATTGATGAGATCAAGTCTAAAATCTTTAGTTCTTTGTCAAGAATTTGATTTTTGGAACTAAGTACCGCCCTGAAGTAAGAAGATGATTTTACCGAGATTATCCTCTAGTTGGCGAGATGAGGACATCTCACATTTTTTCAGTGGGGTAGGTAGGATGTAAGATTCCTCCCTCCAGCTTTTGAGATAAAAAGGTGTAAGAACCTCCCCTTCAGTCTCTATAACCATCCCCTAATTCTGAATGCAAGAAAACATTGTTTTCCCTTGTTTTTGGTCTAGAGAGAGAAAATATTCTAGAGAAAGGTAATATAGTTTTGAAATATTTTTGGATAAGTATTTTCTCCCAGTCAATAGGAAGAGATCCCCTGAAACAAAATTTCAAAAAGAGTTTTCCCAATGTGCATTAGAAATTAAATGATTATGTAAACTGGACATCTTTGCCTAGGGGTATATAATTTCAGAAAAAATATGATTAAGGTCTAAAGAGTGCTCTAAAGGGCCAATAGGATTAATCCAAGTGTTGGGATGAGAAAAATGCAAAGAATAAAAGAAAATCTCCCAAAAATGAGTAAATTCTCACGTAAGATGTGAAGAGTTGACTAATACTGGGATTTATAAGTAAGAAAATGTGATTTATTAGAATAAAAATGGAATTTTGACACCTCAGGCATGGGGAGGGGGCTCATGAAGGAGGAACCTAGAAATCACATCAAGGAGGTAATTTTTAATTCAAAAATATCATAAAGTGGCTAGATATTTCATCTCTCCTCTCTCCTCTTCCAAACTAGATCAAAAAGTGAGCAAAACTAGACTAAAACTTATCCAAAAACTGAAGATGGAAGCCTCTAGATCCCAATTGGGCTTGGTTGGTGACCTGCCTCACCTATGAATAGACCCCCAATCCTTTGTATTTTCATATTGGAGTAATGCTAGTGTAGTTTTCAGTTTAGTGTATTTTCCTCTTCCCTCTTCATTGGACCTCCATTGTGAAGCTTTGGGGCTTCACTAAACCTCTTTATCTCTTGAAGATTACCCTTTCCCCTTGGTGGCCAAGCCTCTTCCATGAGGGCTACACAATTTTTGAGAGGTAAAGAATCAAGCAAACCAAGGGTAAGCCTAAAAAATGTTGTTTATGCTCTCTTTTTAATGTTATTCTTCTTCCCAACCTCCCTTATGCTTGGGAAGCATTTTATTCTATGGGTTTCCACTTAAAAACCATGCTTTTCTTGATTATGATGAATTAATGTTTATGTTTAAGCTTAGGTTTATACATAAACTAATTTTTATGTTAAAAGTGTAATTTTAACCATTCTCATTTCATAGTAAATGCGGGGAAACTATAGCAAAATTTTATCAATAGAAAATGAAGGCTTTTGCATAAATTAAATTTCATGATAAAGTGAACTTTAAAGTATTCTCATTTCATAGTAAATGTGGAGAAGCTATGGCAAAATTTTACCATTAGAAAATAAAGGATTTACATAAACTATTTTTTATATTAAAAGAGGAACTTTGAGCATTCTCATTTCATAGTAAATGTGAAAAAACTATGGTAGAATTTTTATCATTAAAAAAATGAATTTTATGAATAATTTATTTTTATACTAGCAAAATTTATAGCATTGGAAAATGAATTTATGCATAATAATTTTTATGCTTAAAGTGGAATTTCAATCATTATCATTTCAAAGAAAATACGGGAAAGTTATGAAAAAATTTATATCATTAGAGAATGAATTTATGCAAAATAAATTTTATGTTAAAAGTGGAGTTTTGAGCATTATTCGTTTGTCAAAAAAATAAAGAAGGTTATGCATAAATGTGGGAAGATGTGAGTGAATGTGGAAATGATGTGGGATGATGTGAATGGATGTAAAAAAATGTGGGATGATGTGAATGGATGTGAATTGATATGGGATGATGTGAATAGATGTGACATGATGTGGGATAATGTGGGATAATGTGAATTGATGTGGGATGATGTGAATTGATGTGGGATGATGTGAGTGGATGTGAAATGATGTGGGATAATGTGAGTGGATGTGAATTGATGTGGGATGATGTGAGTAGATGTGACATGATGTGGGATAATGTGAATTGATGTGGGATGATGTGAGTGGATGTGAAATGATGTGGGATAATGTGAGTGGATGTGAATTGATGTGGGATGATGTGAGTGGATGTGAATCAATGTAGGATGTTGTGTTTATGTTTCTCAATGTTTCATATTGGGATTAATTATTGTGTGATAGTTAGCAATTAATTGGAACAACTAATGTGTGAGATAGGTGATGAGCAGTGGGTGTGTCGCACCTGGAGGATCTTGTCTATATCATTTCGGATTATTATTACTCATATGACTTAAGAGTTTTTTTTATCCACATGCATTAGCAAACTCCTAAATTCTCTCAAATTTCTTTTTGAGAAAATGGGGGGAATGTAGGAGTGTGAATGGTGCCACATGGCAAATCTCAAACATCTCATGCAGCCATCATGCAAGATCTATATATGTAACTCCTCATACAATTTTAAAAAACACGTTAATTTCTCTATATCGTATCTCTATGTTTCTTCATCTATACATTTATAGTGTAACTTCTAGTACTGTATGTGCACTATATATATTTAGGGAGTCTCTTACAAAATTCTCACAGTTGGAAATTGGAGAAGCCACACCTTCCTCCTCAAGTGGAGTAGAGCTTTTCTTCCCTATGCATTTAAGTGGAGATTGAGAAATCATTCAAGTGCCGTAATGTATGACCCAATCAAAAGGCCCAAGAATTACATAACTTGTGCATCTAAGTGGAGATTGAGAAGAGCAAGACCAAAATCATCCAAGTGCCATATGACCCAATCAAAAGGCCCAAGCCTTACACAATTGGATGTATTACACGTTGGTTGCTTTTACTTTTGGAATTTGACTTCATAGGCGCTATGAGAGGAAGGATCGCAACATGTAAGCCAGACTCAATTATGTTATACTATTATGCTACTAGTTATTTCACTAACTGGGTAGAGGCTAAAGCCTCTAAGAAAGTTGACCCTGGTAAATTCATGTATGAGCAAGTTATTTCCGAATTTAGATGCCTATGAAAGCTTGTGAGTGATTAAGGATCGCACTTTGTCAACGAGGTCATTGAGCGCACCTCCTGTGTAAGATTCCTCCCTCCAGCTTTTGAGCTATAAAGATGTAAGAACCTCCCCGTCAGTCTCTATAACTATTCCCTAATTCTGAATGCAAGAAAACATTGTTTTCCCTTGTTTTTGGTCTAGAGAGAGAATACAATGTTGAAATATTTTTGAATAAGTATTTTCTCCCTGCGGGTGAATAGGAAGAGATCCCATGAAATAGAATTTCAAAAAGACTTTTCCAATGTGCATTAGAAATTAAATGATTATGTGTACTAGACATCTTTGCCTAGGGGTATATAATTTCAGAAAAAATGTGATTAAGGCCCAAAGAGTGCTCTAAAGGGCCAATAGGGTTAATCCAAGTGTTGGGATGAGAAAAATGCAAAGAATTAAAGAAAATCCCCCAAAAATGAGTAAATTCTCACATAAGATGAAGAGTTGACTAGTACTGGGGTTTATTAGTAAAAAAATGTGATTTATTACTATAAAAATGGAATTTTGACACCTCATGAAGGAGGGAGGGGGCTCATGAAGGAGGCGCCTAGAAATCACATCAAGGAGGTAATTTTTAATTCAAAAATATCATAAAGTGACTAGATATTGCTTTTCTTGATTATGATGAATTAATGTTTATGTTTAAGCTTAGGTTTATACACAAACTAATTTTTATGTTAAAAGTTTTTAACTATTCTAATTTCATAGCAAATACGAGGAAACTATAGCAAAATTTTATCAATAGAAAATGGAGGTTTTTGCATAAATTAAATTTTATGCTAAAAGTGAACTTTTGAGCATTCTCATTTCATAGTAAATGTGGGGAAGCTATGGCAAAATTTTACCATTAGAAAATGAAGGATTTGCATAAACTAATTTTTATATTAAAAGAGGAACTTTGAGCATTCTCATTTCATAGTAAATGCGGGGAAACTATGGTAGAATTTTTATCATTAAAAAAAAATTTATGCATAATTAATTTTTATACTAAAAGTGAAGTTTTAAGCATTCTCAATTTATAGAAAATGTGGGGAAGCTATGGTAAAATTTATAGCATTAGAAAATGAATTTATGCATGATAATGTTTATTCTAAAAGTGAAATTTTAATCATTATCATTTCATAGAAAATGCGAGAAAGTTATGGAAATAAATATATCATTAGAGAATGAGTTTATGCAAAATGAATTTTATAATAAAAGTGGAGTTTTGAGCATTATTCATTTGTCAAAAAATAAATAAAGTTATGCAAAAAAATTTAGATTCATTCAATTTATGAGAATTATGGGAATTGATTCATTTAGATAAAAATGAATTAGTTTGGGTGCATAAATGTTTTATGCCGAAAGAGGAAATATGGGTGTAATTGATTTTGTAAATCCCATGAAGTCGTCTTTTATTAAAAAAGAAGAATATTGAGCATATTTTATTTTGGGGAAATTAAGAAAAGAATGTCAAAATATTCATAGGAATGCATCGAGAAAACATGGATAAATTTTAATCAGAAAGAAGAATTATGAACATATTAACTTTTGGAATTATGGGGTATACATCTAGATTCTCGAAAAATAGAATCTTGGGTACATTCTAAACGAGAAAAGGAACCCCCTGAAAATAAGACCATAATTGTGACTGATTTATTCCTAGATTCCCTGGAAAAAGAATCTGGAACATTTGAAAGGATCGAGGATTCTAAAGTGAACGAAAATTTAGATTTAATTAAATTGAGTTGAGAAAAAGTTACCTTAACTGAGCCAAGTAATGGCCGACTTAGAAAGTCCTGTCAGTATAAAAAATAGAAAAACTGTACTTTTAATCTAGTTGACGTATGGAATGATGTGGAGAGATGAGAAGTGATGTGTGGGATGTGTGGAATGATGTGGAGAGATGAGAAGTGATGTGTGGGATGTGTGGATTGATGTGTGGATGATGTGAAAATGATGTGAATGATGTGGGAAGATGTGAATGGATGTGGAATGATGTGTGCATAATGTGGATTGATGTGTGCATAATGTGGATTGATGTGTGGATCTGATGTGGAAATGATAAGGGATGATGTGAATGAATGTGGGAAGATGTGAGTGAATGTGGAAATGATGTGGGATGATGTGAATGGATGTGAATTGATGTGGGATGATGTGAATGGATGTGAAATGATGTGGGATGATGTGAATGGGTGTGAAATGATGTGGGATGATGTGAATGGATAATGTCAATTAACGTGAATTAATGTGGGATGATGTGAATGGATGTGAATTAACGTGAATTAATGTGGGATGATGTGAATGGATGTCAATTAACGTGAATTAATGTGGGATGATGTGAATGGATGTGAATTCATGTGGGATGATGTGAATGGATGTGAAATGATGTGCAATGATGTGGGATGATGTGAATGGATGTGAATTGATGTGAAATGATGTGCAATGATGTGAATGGATGTGAATTGATGTGGGATGATGTGAGTGGATGTGAATTGATATGGAATGATGTGAGTGAATGTGAATTAATGTGATGTGAGTGGGTGTGAATTGATATTGAAAAATATGGGATAATGAGAAATGAAGTGGAATGATATGGAATGATATGGAATGATGGGAAATGATATGGAATGAGGAGAAATGAAGTGGAATGGTAAGAAATGATGTGAAATGATGTGTAATGATGAGGAAAGATGGGAAATTTTTTCGGAAATTGTATTTATATGTGAAACCTATTTTTTAAAGATTGTTTTACGTCAAGAATGCTAGGGAAGCATTTTGACTATCTTGTGAAATGAGGTCGTGGGGACCTAAGTGGAAATGTTGCAACAGCTGATGGAGAGTCAAAGAAGGAATTCTTGCATGGCAGGACAGATGGCCGAGGTCGTGACCAACCTCGGTTCGGTTAAAATGGTCACAGCTTCCGGTACGGTGGATGATGGACCAAGGAAGCGGCCTATGAGTGAAGCGCTAGGTCACCTAGCAAAGGAACCTAGAGGGTGCTGACCATACGGTGCTCGGGATCTGGGTCGCCGAGGATACCCATACGTGCATCGAGGAAGAAAATGAGTTGGAGTTATTTTCTGAACACGGGCATGGATCTGGTTGATTGGCCTTGCTGGTCTTTAAACAGATGAGTTCATGGCTCTTTTACATGGATCTTGTTGGTTGATCTAGCTAATCTTCAATGGAGAGTCCATATGGATTTTATGTTATTATACTCCTAGGTACTATGGGCTAGGAACTATTGAAAAGGCCCCTGAGTGAGAAGGTGGTGAGCGTTCTGGTTATCGATGATGCCATAGGTACGCTGAGGAAGGAATGTCTCAAATTGGATTTTTTTGGTTGGAAAGTGGAAAAGTTGAAAATTGGACCTGGAAATGGAACACTAAGGATTAGGATGGAAACACTGTGGTTTTATTACAATGCTGTTTTGGAAATAGTTGAATTAGAGAAAAGGCAATCTCCTATTGGGTGCATAAGTGGTATGTCTATTTAAATTTTGTATGAGTGCTAGCTAGGGGGCCCGGAACTCTTTTTCTTGGTACCCGGGACAAAACATAACCAAAATGTTATAATGGATCCTATTAATACAGTGGTTGGCTAACCCATGGGATTGGATGGGGTTAGGCTGGACTGATGGGCGGTTGGCTAACCCATGGGATTGGATGGGGTTAGGCTGGACTGATGGATTCCTATAATAAAATTCAATTATGTTCAAGTTACAATAGTTGACGGAAGTCACATGATATTCCTTGTTCTATGGGCGATTGGCTAACCCATGGGATTGGATGGGGTTAGGCTGGACTGATGGATTCCTATAATAAAATTCAATTATGTTCAAGTTACAAGAGTTGAAGGAAGTCAAAGGATATTCCTTGTTCTATGGAAGAGAATCAACGACTATGCCTCTTTTGATGGGGAAAAAAGCGTTGATCTCTATGAACCAAGTGCAAGTTCCTCCTTTGATTCGGCCATGTGACCCGTGGGTTCAGTCAGAATACAAAGGATAGTTAAGGCCCTTGACTACGTTAGAAGATTTTCCTAGAGGAATCGCCTATGCTTTCTGGGCGAGGGATAGTTAAGGCCCTTGACTACGTTAGAAGATTTTCCTAGAGGAATCGCTTATGCTTTCTGGGCGAGGGAAGTTTTTTCCGGGTTCGGATTTGGAAGAACTGAGGGATTAGTCTCTTGTTCGCACATTCGTGGTGGGCGAGGCCCGAAGTCAAAAGCTCTGCCCTGCGCGTGAGGTTGCTACTTCTGCTACCAGCACTACAGAGTTCCGATGCGCAAAGGGGGCTGGGATCTCACAGCTGGTATCAAAGCGAATTGGTTGAAGTTGATCTACCAAGAAGCAATAAATGTCAAAAATTTATGAGTTACCAGTGAAGGATTGTAATTGTTTGTTAATTAAACTCGTATAAGTTGATATTCAGAATGGAAAGTCATAAATTGAAAATTGGGTTTTTGGATGGAAATACTGCAATTATGTGGAATCCTCGACTTTCTTGAGGCCTAGATATGATGATATTAATTAAACTCGTATAAATTGATATTCAGAATGGAAATTCATAAATTGGAAATTGGGTTTTTGGATGGAAATACTGCAATTATGTGGAATCCCTGACTTGCTTGAGGCCTAGATATGATGACATTTGCCTTATAACATCAAGGACCGTGACTACCCATATATACCATGGGTATAGCTCTTTATTGACAATATATACGAGTGAATCTAAGACCTTGAAGTTATGAGAAAAAATGTTATCCTAGATAATGATTTCAAATGCTAGTTCATATGATTTTAGAATTTTGGTTGAAAATTGATGAATTGATTTGGATTCTGATTGATGATTGTTTGAATTTTAGTTGAAAGTAGATGGGTTGAATAAGTTATGATAATGATGAATGGAGAGAATTCCAGTAATGATGTTAGTGGCTTGGTAGACGATCAAGACTTTCAGTAGATCACTATGAGATTAGTGGATCATTGCTGACAGATTGTTCAACAGCTTGACCTTTGGTCCAGTAGACCCAATTGTGGAATGACAAATTGAGAACCTATATAACTGAAATTCTGTGGGGAATGTTCAGATGTTAAATTGGAAATTACTAATGTGATGGACCATTATTGTGTTAAGGATATGAATAAACTATTTTCTGATAATGAGTTCTATATGTTTCTTCTCATAGAAGGGATCTTTATCCTAGGATTTTGAGAGGGTTGACCAAAATTTAAGGAACCCCAGAATCAGTTGGATCTAAAGTTTAATTCCTTTTTGGTCTTTTCACCTAAGATTCCTTCTTGAGCATCTTGTTAAATTGGAAAAAAAAATGGACTTGACTAAGAAGAGCAAGAGTCCCACCCCCCAGATAGTCGTACACTAAGAGCCACACAATAGCTAAGGAAGAAAGAGGACGGATAGATTTATATCACCATTGATGATCAAGTCTAAAATCTTCAATTCTTTTTCAGGAATTTGATTTTTGGAATTAAGTACCACCCTAGGAGTAAAAAGATGATTCTACCGAGATTATTCTCTAGTTGGCGAGATGAGGACATTTCACATTTTTTCAGTGGGGTAGGTAGGATGTAAGATTCCTCCCTCCAGATTTTGAGATGTAAAGGTGTAAGAACCTCCCCTTTAGTCTCTATAACCATCCCCTAATTCTGAATGCAAGAAAACATTATTTTCCCTTGTTTTTGGTCTAGAGAGAGAAAATATTCTAGAGAAAGGTAATATAGTTTTGAAATATTTTTGGATAAGTATTTTCTCCCAGTCAATAGGAAGAGATCCCCTGAAACAAAATTTCAAAAAGATTTTTCCAATGTGCATTAGAAATCAAATGATTATGTAAACTGGACATCTTTGCCTAGGGGTATATAATTTCAGAAAAAATATAATTAAGGTCCAAAGAGTGCTCTAAAGGGCCAATAGGATTAATACAAGTGTTGGGATGAGAAAAAAGCAAAGAATAAAAGAAAATCCCCCAAAAATGAGTAAATTCTCACGTAAGATGTGAAGAGTTGACTAATACTGGGATTTATTAGTAAAAAATGTGATTTATTAGTATAAAAATGGAGTTTTGACACCTCAGACAGCGGGGAGGGGGCTCATGAAGGAGGCACCTAGAAATCACATCAAGGAGGTAATTTTTAATTCAAAAATATCATAAAGTGGCTAGATATTTCATCTCTCCTCTCTCCTCTTCCAAACTAGATCAAAAAGTGGGCAAAAACTAGACTAAAACTTATCCAAAATGGATCAAACTGAAGATGGAAGCCTATAGATCCTAATTGGGCTTGGTTGGTGGCCTCCATCACCTCTATAAATAGACCCCGAATCCTTTGTATTTTCATATTGGAGTAACTTTATGCTAGTGTAATTTTCAGTTTAGTGTATTTTCCTCTTCCCTCTTTATTGGACCTCCATTGTGAAGCTTTGGGGCTTCACTAAACCTCTTCTTCTCTTGAAGATTACCCTTTCCCCTTGGTGGCCAAGCCTCTTCCATGAGGGCTACACAATTTTTGAAAGGTAAAGAATCAAGCAAACCAAGGGTAAGCCTAAAAAATGTTGTTTATGGTCTCTTTTTAATGTTGTTCTTCTTCCCAACCTCCCTTATGATTGGGAAGAATTTTATTCTATGGGTTTCCACTTAAAAACCATGCTTTTCTTGATTATGATGAATTAATGTTTATGTTTAAGCTTAGGTTTATACATAAACTAATTTTTATGTTAAAAGTGTAATTTTAACCATTCTCATTTCATAGTAAATGCGCGGAAACTATAGCAAAATTTTATCAATAGAAAATGAAGGTTTTTGCAAAAATTAAATTTCATGATAAAGTGAACTTTTGAGTATTCTCATTTCATAGTAGATGTGGGGAAGCTATGGCAAAATTTTACCATTAGAAAATGAAGGATTTGCATAAACTAATTTTTATATTAAAAGAGGAAATTTGAGCATTCTCATTTCATAGTAAATGTGGAAAAACTATGGTAGAATTTTTATCATTAAAAAAATAAATTTTATGCATAATTAATTTTTATACTAAAAGTGGAGTTTTAAGCATTCTCAATTTATAGAAAATGTGGGGAAGCTATAGCAAAATTTATAGCATTAGAAAATGAATTTATGCATAATAATTTTTATGCTAAAAGTGGAATTTTAATCATTATCATTTCATAGAAAATGCGGGGAGGTTATGAAAAAATTTATATCATTAGAGAATGAATTTATGCAAAATAAATTTTATGTTAAAAGTGGAGTTTTGAGCATTATTCATTTGTCTGCAAAATAAAGAAGGTTATGCACAAATTTTCTAGATTCATTTAATTTATGATAATTATGGGAATTGATTTATTTAGATAAAAATGAATTAGTTTGGGTGCATAAATGTTCTATGCTGAAAGAGAAAATATGGGTGTAATTGATTTTGTAAATCCCATGAAGTCGTCTTTTATTGAAAAAGAAGAATATTGAGCATATTTTATTTTGGGAAAATTCAGAGAAGAATGTCAAAATATTCATAAGAATGCATCGAGAAAACATGGATAAATTTTAATCAGAAAGAGGAATTAGGAACACATTAGCTTTTGGAATTATGGGATATATGCCTAGATTCTTGAAAAATAGAATCTTGGGTACATTCTGAACGGGAAAAGGAACCCCCTGAAAAAAAGACTAGAAACATGCGTGGTTGAATGAACATAAACAATTGTGACTGATTTATTCCTAGATTCCCTGGGAAAGGAATCTGGAATACTTGAAAGGATCGAGGATCCTTAAGTGAACGGAATTTAGATTTAATTGAATTGCGTTGAGAAAAAGTTACCTTCACTCTGAGCCAAGTAATGGCCGAGACTTAGAAAGTCGTGTCAGTATAAAAAGTAGAGAAACTATAATTTTAATTTGGTTGATGTGTGGAATGATGTGGAGAGATAAGAAGTGATGTGTGGGATGTGTGGAATGATGTGGAGAGATGAGAACTGATGTGTGGGACGTGTGGATTGATGTGTGGATGATGTGGAAATGATATGGGATGATGTGAATGAATGTGGGAACGATGTGGGAAGATGTGAATGGATGTGGATTGATGTGTGGATGATGTGAATGATGTGGGATGATGTGAATGAATGTGGGAAGATGTGCGTGAATGTGGAAATGATGTGGGATAATGTGAATGGATGTGAGATGTAAAATGATGTGGGATGATGTGAATGGGTGTGAAATGATGTGGGATTATGCGAATGGATGTGAATTGATATGGGATGATGTGAATGGATGTGAAATGATGTGGGATAATGTGAATGGATGTGAATTGATGTGGGATGATGTGAGTGGATGTGAATTAATGTAGGATGTTGTGTTTGTGTTTATCAATGTTTCATATTGGGATTAAGCCCCAATTTGGAATGCCGTTGATCTTTGAAAAGCTCTAAAAATCAACATATGAGTGCGAACTTTATAGGTACATAATAATAATAGAACTATTCTGTCGAAGGTTACATACCATCTTGGATCTATGAACTAGAATGCGAAACACCTGGGGTATAGATCAATGTAAAATATACGAAGAAGTAATCAATGAAGGCCCGACGCCCACACAAAAGTGAAGAAGAAAAAGATTGTTGTATTTCTCTATCAATCTATGAAATCTCTAATAGATCCGGCTAAATGTTAATATCATGATGTAATCAATTATAGCACGTAGCTTAGGATGCAACTAGGGTGAAGCACAACACTTTACTAAAAATTGCCGAGAAAAATGTTTTCATGCATTCCACATTTCATCTCATGCATATGCATTAGCAAACTCCTAAATCCTCTTGATTTTCCATTTGAGAAAATGGGGGGAATGTAGGAATGTCCGCCTGTGAGTGTGAACGGTTGTTGCCACCCGATAGATCTCAAATGTGTCATGCAACATCATGCACGATCTATATATGTAACTCCTCATACGATAATAAAAAACATGCTAGTTTCCCTATATCGCGTCTTTACATTTATGGCGGCACAACATGTGCACTACATATTTAGGGAGTCTCCTACAAAACTCTTATAGTCGAACAAGTCACACCTTCGTCCTCAAGTGGAGTAGGGCTTTGTATCCCTATGCAGATTGAGAAGAGCCAGACTAGAATCATCCAAGTGCCGTATGACCCAATCAAATGGCCCAAGCCATACACAACTTGTGCATTTAAGTGGTGATTGAGAAGAGCAAGACTAGAATCATCCAAGTGTCATATGACCCAAGCAAAAGGCCAAAAGTCTTACACAACTGGATGTATTACATGTTGGTTGCTTTTACTTTTGGAATTCGACTTTATAGTCATTGTGAGAGGAAGGATCGTAACATGATGCAAGATAGACTCAATTATGTTATATTATTATGCTACTGATTATTTCACTAAATGGGCAAAGGCTAGAGCCTCTGGGATAGTTGACTCTCATAAATTTATGTATGAGTAAGTCATTTTGTTACGTACCTCATAGCAGCTAATGGGGAGCTCGACCGGCCTCTGAGACCATCCACTAGAGTGTGGGTGCCCAGCGAGCCGGGGTTTAGGGGAGAGGGCGCTCGAGCGTCGTCTTGCGGGCGATCGGACATGTGTGGGCATGTTGGCCACTATGTATGTTCGGCTGTGGGGATCCCTATCCTCATTATTTCAATGGATGAGTGGTGAACAAGAGCTCCTTCTCCTCTGTGTTTGACGCGTTGTTGCTGTGCTAGTGTAACATTGGTATTAGAGCCTGCGTGTGCTAAGGTTAGTGAACCATTGAAGAAAAGGGGACCTTATCTAGATAGGGAGCAGGTCGACTACGTGTGGAGTAGAAGAAATCGCCATAGCCATAGCCCTCTTTTACTCTTCTCTTGTTTACTTTTGCTCTTCTTCCAACCATTGCATAGGAGCAAGCAAAGGAAAACACCATCTTATCTGCATACCTCTCGACTGTCTGGAGAGGAGCCACCATAGCTGTAAACGCTCTGCATCGTTTTTGTTTGGGCTTTCATGGGCACAAGTGTGGTAGCAACAAGAGGGGAGGCTTAAGAGAAATCTCTCTCTTGGCCTTGACTGTAGTAGCCCCCAAGGTGGAAAGAGAAAAATCACCTTATCTATTTCTTTCTGGCCCGCGATTGTGTGGAGGAAGCCGTCGGTGGGAAGGAGGAAGCGCAAGCCAGTGTGAAGGCAGCTGGGGGATCTCTCTCCAACGTGGTCATGAGAGCAAGAAAGAGAGAGAGTAGCCATGTGCTCTCTCGCCTTGTCAGAAGCAACCGACAAGTGGGGGCGATTGCTCGTCGACTGTAAGCAGTGGGCACAGCAGCATGCCATATTGGCATGTTGTTCGTCGACTGTAAGCAGTGGGCATAAGAGCATGCCATATTGCCTTTAGTCAAGTGAGCACCACCCAACAATGGCTCACAGTGCACCAACGGTGCAACTCGGCAGCACAACCAACGACTGGCAGCCCGCCCACGCAAGATCGAGTCCTTGAGAGAAGGTTCAAGCAACAAGAGCCCGACAGAGCAAAGCGCACCAGCAGAAGGAAGCAAGGGGTGGTTGTCACCTTATCTCTCCCTCTCTCTCCTGTATGCGTAGAAGCGAGGAATCTTTATCCCATGCGTGGATAGTCACCTGCAACAACAACAAAGGGGGGGTCATGAAGCTTGAACGACACTGGGCATGAACCTCTGAGCAAAACAACAACCAAAGATTTCTCGCGCTCTCTCCCTCTCTTGTGCGTTGCCATTCGACAGGTGGAAGGCGTTGGTGTACCACCTTGGCTACGCAAGGAAGCGGAAATGTTGGCATTAGCAGCAAGTTTTGGACGTACCACCATCTCTCTCTCTCTCTCATATCGATGAGACCGCGTCTCTCTCTCTCTCATTAGCAGCAAGTTTTGGGCGTACCACCATCTCTCTCTCTCATTAGTAGCAAGTTTTGGACGTACCACCATCTCTCTCTCTCTCTCTCTCTCTCTCATATGGATGAGACCGCGTCTCCAGCGCTCATAGACCAAGATGACACAATCTCCTTTCGGTTCCTGGATGTTCCCATTGACATAGTTGTTGATGTTTCCTTGTCTATAGATGACCCCCTAGATCCATCCGCAATGACGGACATCATGGAGTTAGTGGACAAGAAGCCCTTACAAGCTGATGACACTAACTGTAAGAATTAATTCAAGGATGATCTTCTCGATGATGAGGATGCCTATGGAGATGATACTCGTCCCATGGATGTGGAGTTAGAGGCAGAGATGGATATCTCGAGGGATTCCATAGCATAGTTGTTTGCAAGGACTAACGTATTGGAGAGAAAATAGATTGAGATTTTTTCCATGCTTAGGAGTAATCATGCCCGTTTGGACTCTAGTCGTGCTACTCTCGTAGGGAGTGTTGTTGCATGTCGAGATCTGCATAGAAGAGGGTGCATTTTTCTTCTATCGAGAGGACATAGTGCCTCGAGTAGGATCGTGGGCCGGAGTGCCACTCCAACATAAAGCAAGCATAGACGCGCTGCATAGACGTGCAAGTTACGAGAGCGTCTATACTCACATCTATAAACGTGTCTATAAGCGTCTCTACTTTCTTTGAAACTAGACGCTCTTGTAGATGCATAAGTTACGTTTGCGTCTATAGTCGCATTTATAAACGTGTCTAGTTCCTTTGAAATTAGACGCGCTTATAGACGCGAGCATAGACGCGATTATAGATGCAGTCTGCAATAATTTTCTATGTAGTTGCAATTGTGGACCTTGCAAAGAAAAATAGAATCTTCAATCCCCAAAAACATCATATGCTGAACTATGTGCATCAGATTTTGATAATATGCATAATTTTTTGGTGCATTTATATACAAATGAATCTCTAGAAAGCATAATTGCAAGAATAAATATGCTAAGGAAAGAGAAAAGAAATAGGTATAAATCGAGGAATGTGGTGAAAGGGATGGATACATGCAAAGGCTTAGGTATATCAAGTAATGCCATGAAAAACAATCCAAAGAACAATGATTCAATCCCCACATCTTTTTATCAAAATGAAGTTTTTTAAAAAAAATCTTGAACCTCTATGAAAAGCAGTCCAAAGGTGAATGATTAAGTAATGCGATGAAAAGCAACATATCACAATAAATCTATACATGTAATCTCAAAAAGGCATGAATCTATACATGTAATCTCAAAAAGGCATGAATCTATACATCTTGAACCTCCATGATATAATCTATACATGTAATCTCAAAAAGGCATGAATCTATACATGTAATCTCAAAAAGGCATGAATCTATACCAAAAGAAAGACCATAGCCATAATAAAAGTACAATGAAAGAACTAGAGTTCAACCTTATCTTCAATGAGGTCAACCATTGCTAAAGTATCTATCTCAATGTCTATGCTTATATCCAAGTCTACAAAGAGATCCATCCCACTACTAGCCAATTGATACCGACAAGTAGAGGATGGTCCAATAACACAATCATCATCTCCAATGGCACGATCATCATCAATGTTTTCCAAGCTATCTCCCTCCATAGTTGAGTTGACATGCTCCTCCATGTGCTCAATGTGGGTGAATGTACTATAAATGGCTCTTGAACATGGTGAGATTGGGATTATATGCCACCATCTCTTATTTGTCAATTATTGATACACAACCTATTCAAGCACACAAGTACATTATACAAAAAATTATATCTTTACTATCTGTAAATGCATATATTGTAATTACCAATAATTATATATACTTGTTCACAATGTTGTGGTAGCACTAGAGTCCCATCCTTTCCTTGCCAAAACTTTGTAGAATCAATGGTTACAAAGCCACTTGCATGACACTTGATTGTTGCATTAGGACCTCTTTCCAGCACCACATCCTTAAACCACTTGACATCCAAAATATATACAAAGAAGCTTCAAAAGTCAAACTCAATGATATTTTAGATTAATCCACAATAATCATCCATGGCTCCATTGGCTCCCTCAAAGCTTGCAATTACCCCACAATCTTGGGTGTTCCTCTTCTCATCAATACTCTGTGTGCAAAAATGTTTACCCTCCGACCACAAAGCATTAAACATTGTGCACTCTACCAAGACAAAAAAAAATTATAAATACCTCAAAAAAATATTCTCAAGTTTAACATACTAAAATATGATTGAGAACACAAGTATGTTTACCTTTTTGAAGCATCCTCGGGTATACTCCCACTACTCCAATGTGATATGCATGTTTTCATCTTGCGCCACTCTCTCCATCTCCTCATGTAGCCAATCTACATCAAGATCCTTGGGAAGTGATCGTAGGTGCTCAGGGTATGGCACACTACGTCCATGGCGCTTACGGAATTCTGACCTTCCACTTTGTCTTCTTGCCTTTTCATCCTCATACTTTGCCACCCATCTTTTGAGTCACATCACTATTAAGCACACAACAGGTATTAAACTTACTATGCATCTCTGTATCCATGACTTTGGTCTTTCCCTTTCCTTGAGGAACATGAGAGGTCATCCTTAAGTCTTCTTCATTGCTCCATAAGTGAGGGAGAGAGGGATCCATTACAGCAAGGTAGTTTGAGATATAAACAAGTGAAATTTGTACCAACTAACCCTCAATCATACTACCTTCTAGCTTTGCATTTTGCCTTACAAAATCCTTCAAGGTCTTCATGAAACACTCAAGAAAGAACATCCATCGAGCATGCACAGTGCCACATATGGCAATCTGATCAATTAAATGAACCATAAGATATAGTTGGCTTGTGAGAATTGACCGTGGGAATGTCTCCTCCACCAAACAAACCACCTCCACCGCCATGACCCTTGCATAGTCAAGTATACATGGATTGATTTCCTTTGAGCTCACATATCTACAATGCGAAACAATAAACAAATCATTTTGAGAAAAACGTGTGTAGAAAATTGACGAGGATGAGGGTTTGGGGTACAAACCTCACAAGCTCCCCCATCTTATAAATCGTCTCTCGCACTTTGTGGGATGCACAATTGGAAATGCTTTTAGGAAGAATAAACTATAAACATTTATACACCATGATTAGATACATCATGATTGAACAAGTTAAATATGTACAACTTCAATGTTTCACTTACTTGAAGCATCTTGTGCCAATTGTGGGACTTCAAGCCATATACTTGCTTAACACCTCTCTTCTTTGTCTTTGTGAAGGCACCTTTTAAACACCTCATGCACCCCGTTGGAGTACCGAATGTAGTAATGGCATCTTTCACCAGCTTCTCCTCCTTCTTTTTCAATATCCAAGGTGCTTGTGGTAGAATTGTCTTCCCATTTGGTCTCTCTCATGGCCAAGCTCTTTGCATCCTCTCTATGCTTTGTAAATCCTCTCTTACAAGAATCAAGGAGTCCTGTGTTCCTCTCAAGTGCTCCCAAATGTTAGATGCGACATTCTTGAAGATGTGCATTGGATCAAGAAGATGAATGATTTTGAGGCTCGTCCAATATGGTAGGCGAAAGAAGATAGAGTACCTTATCAAATAACAACAAATATTAAGAGGATTATCTTTTCATCCAAAGCTTGTATTGGAATTCTATGTCAAAGATATATTACCTATTCATGCCGGGGGAGGAGAACTTTCCACTCCATTCCATAATGCCTTCCAATCTCCCATGCTTAGTGGATGTGGAGGGACTCCCATCCAAGAATGAATAAATTTGGGATGATGATGAGGGAGAAATCGATGATGATTCTCATATATCACTTTCTTCAAGCTCTCTGGCCTAGATGCCACCAATGATGGACCACAAATAGGACATGCATGGTATCCAGATGTGAAGAGACCTAAACAACATAGACATTCAAGCATGTTAAAAAACAATACAATGATAATAAAGAATCATCATGAATAGAAACCCATTTGACTCACCTGAACACTTGCCACCATAACCTGGAAAGTCGTGCATCGTCCACATCAAGATGGCCTTCAAGAGAAAGTCTCGTGAAGATGGAGGACGACATATGTCATGCACATGGATACCTCTACAAAGTATCTCAAGCTCATCAATCAAGGGCTCAAGATATATATCCATATTCTTTACCTTATGTTTCCCGGGAATGAGAAGGGATAACATGACATGTCCTTTGTTTATTGCCATGGATGGAGGAATGTTGTAATTCACCACTACCACTGGACATATACTATATGAGGTGCTCTTGATTCCAAAAGGATTAATACCATCCATACCCAATCTAAGTCTCAAACGTCTAGGCTCTTCCTTTCAACTTGGCCACATTTCCTCGATGTGCTTCCATGTAGGAGTGTCTATGGGAATTCTCATCTTTCCATCATTGGATCGATGAGAGGAATGCCATGACATGAGCTTTGCAATAGATTTGCACTTGAACATGTGTTGGATGCGAGGAATGATGGAAAAATATCGCAACACCTTACGCGGCACATGTAGACCTTTAAGGTCCTCTCGATATCTTGGCTCGCCACCACAAATAGGACACTCTTGAGCCGCCGCATGTATCCCACCGAAGAGAACACAATCATTGATACATGCATGGATGCAGGTATAATCCAAGCCTCCAAGAGATGTCACAAAGCGCCTTGCTTGGTTTCTTGAGGTTGGCAATTTATTCTCCTTTGGAAGCATCTTCGACAAAATCCTATCGATAAAACAATGAAATGCATTATTATAAAAAATAATTTCTTTTTATATATCTATAATGGAAGTAGACAATTTATGAAAGTAGAAAACTCACTTGAGAAGTGCATTCAAACTTGCATTGCTCCATCCATAGATTGTTTACAAGTTGAGCAACTCGAGAGCAGCGCGTAGAATGGAATATATGCATCTCTCAAAAAGTGAGGTCGAAGCTGCATTATAAAGCTGATCAATTTCCATGGCTTTTTCATTACTACGCTCATTGGCAAATAGAGCACGTACCATATCTTCTAAAACCTCCTCCTCCAACATCTCATGAGGAAAGGGTGATGGGCTTATATCTCCATCATTCCACCACTTCTACGTTTTGTAAAGCCTCTGCTATTTCTCTGCGATGCTTGGCCTCTTGACGTGGCCTGTGAGTTAACATAGAAGGGTGCGGCGCATTATTCTACACACGAGTATTTCAATGTGGTGAGAATACTAATTCTTAACTAAATTTTTACAGTATAAGCAAAGTATACTTACCATTGACCCCGTCGGTTCCCATTTTCCATACATTGAAATGTGATTCATCGTAATGCTATGTTGTTGACGCATACATCCTCAACAACGATCACACATACATTGTATTTTTTGTTGCAACCAACGATCTAGATTTTGAACACGAAGGGACTCATCATCACTAGAAGAACTGATTGATGAAGACATCCTGCATATTCAAAAAAAGAATAAATAATTTTCATCTTTCTATGTGTGTTTAAAAACTATTCTGTTTCGTTCTATTAGTGCATCCATAAATGCATCTGTACACGCGTCTAAATGCACATCTATAAACGTGTCTACTCTGCATAATAGATGCATATACAGATGTGTTTATAGATGTGCATTACGAAAAGGACCGAAAATTAAATCCGAGAGTGTTTTGCCAGTATTTTGACAAAACGCACTTCTTCCCCAAAAAGTATCCTGTCCTTTTTCTAATCCTCTCACCCTCTCAAGCTTCTAACCCTATCTCACCCTCTCAAGCCTCTGTCACCCTCTCAATCTTCATCACCAGGCTACAAATCTACTTTACAAAAGACTGTGGAATAAGAGTTTACCTTGGTACATACCTTAAGGTTGTGTGTCTCTTTCTCTTCTTCTTCTTCTTGCTCCTTTTCTTCTTGTTCTTGCTCTTGCTCTTGCTCTTACTCTTGCTCTTGCTCTTGCTCTTTCTCTTCTTCTTGAACCCTATTTTTCTTTTGTAAAAGACAATCAAGAGTTTATATAGCTCACTTTTTTTTGTTGTTGCTATTTTATAGATTTTTACCTCAAAAATCACAAATAACCAAGGTAGGCCTCTTGGTTTGTTTATTATATTTTCTTAATATTTGATTACTAATGTTTTGTATGTATGAATTACTAATCTTCTTAATATTTTCTTGGTTTGTATGTATGCATTACTAATCTTTTGCTCACCCTTTTGTTGGTTTTGTAGGTCCTCTAATCCTCTCATTCAACATCACGAAAAAGAGGTAAGTGATTTTGTATCTTTCCTCTATTATTATTGCATCCTTGGGTGCTGGGGTTTTTCTTTGTAGGTTTACCCATCAGCTTTATGCATAATGCTCATGCATGCTTTATGCATAATGCCTCATGCTTAAGGCCTTATGCTTAAGCTTTATGCTTTATGCATAATGCTCATGCATGCTTTATGCATAAGGCCTCATGCTTAAGGCCTTATGCTTAAGCTTTATGCTTTACGCATAAGCCTTATACCTTATGCTTTAAGCTTTATGCATAAGCCTTATGCATAAGCTTTATGCTTTATGCTTAAGGCCTTATTCTTAAGGCCTTATGCTTAAGCTTTATGCCTTATGCATAAGCTTTATGCCTTATGCTTTAAGCTTTATGCATAAGGCTCATGCATAGCTTTATGCATAAGGCCTCATGCAGCATAGCTTTATGCATAAGACCTCATGCATAGCTTTATGCATAAGCCTCATGCATAAGCTTTATGCTTTATGCTTAAGGCCTTATGCTTAAGCTTTATGCCTTATGCTTTAAGCTTTATGCATAAGACTTATTATGCATAAGCTTTATGCTTTATGCTTAAGGCCTTATGCTTAAGCTTTATGCTTTATGCATAAGTTTTATGCCTTATGAATAAGCCTTATGCATAATATTTATGCCTTATACTTTAAGCTTTATGCATAAGCCTCATGTTAAGCTTTAAGGCCTCATGCATAGCTTTATGCATAAGCCTCATGTTAAGCTTTAAGGCCTCATGCATAGCTTTATGCATAAAGCTTATGCATAAGGCATTAAGCATGAGACCTTATGCATAGCTTTATGCATGAGGCCTTATGCATAGTTTTATGCATGAGGCCTCATGCATAAAACTATGCATAAGGCCTCATGCATAAAGCTATGCATAAGGTCTCATGCTTAATGCCTTACGCATAGTGCTTTATGCATAAGCCTTATGCATAGTTTTATGCATGAGCCTCATGCATAGTTTTATGCATGAGGCCTTATGCATAAAGCTTTATGCATAAGGACTCATGCATAAAACTATGCATAAGGCCTCATGCTTAAGGCCTTATGCATAGTGCTTTATGCATAAGCCTCATGCATAAGCTTTATCCATAGTGCTTTATGCTTAAGGCCTTATGCATAGTGCTTTATGCTTAAGGCCTCATGCTTTTTAAGGCCTTATGCATAGTTCTTTATGCATAAGGCCTAATGCATAATGCTTTATGCAAGGCGTAAACAGCTTGCATAACGCATATTACCGAGAATGAGATGATTCCCGGCTTGCATAACGACTTACATGATTTCTTAATATTTGTTTTTTTTTGTGTTTTGAAGAATGAGATGATTCCCGGGGTCAATAGACTTAAAGAGCTGGGAAGTCTTTATTTCATAATATTTTTTTAATATTTTCTTTGTTTGTATAGATGTGGCCTGGGTCCTCGTCCTCTTGTCCCACAGACCCATAGGTTGAGTCTCAACGATAGTTTGCTAGGGAGGTAGAGGGCATATTTGTCTATACTCCCACCCCCGAGCAGTTGGTAGCCTATGTAGCAGACACCCCTTTTACCATCAGGTCTGACAGAGTCCCTTGCTAAGCACTTTACCCTTGCTAGGCACTTCACGTGCCTTAACATTCACCCCTCATCCGTTAGCCCCAGTTAGTGCTTTAGGAGATGTGACACCTCACAGTCATCTCATGGCTCTCATGAGAGTGGCAGTCCTCGTCGTCGTAGAGGGAGGGTAGTCGTGGAGATAGTGGCAGTCGTACCTCATGCTGCACTAGCACTGAGAGTGGAGGCAGAGGAGATAGAGGAGATAGAGGATGCCTAGGGCAGTGCTTTGGGGTGGGGATAGTTCTTCAGAGTCACCACCACATTATGGTGATATATCATATTATGATATCACAGATGTGGGCGGCATAGTTGATGACTCTCGTGGGAAGGAGATGGTAAACTACTTGTGCCAAGTAGTTTTTGCACACTATAAAGACTACTTTATACATTTTAAGCAGCAAAGGGAGAACCTAGTGGATGATTGCATTAAAGCACAAGAAGTATCCACATCCTCACAATTAAACAGTAGATGGGAGCAACACAAAATCAAAGACATACTTAAGAATAGAAGGTCTCTAGTAAGGAGACATGCAAAGGAGGAGAAAGCCCGAATAGATACCGATCAAAATGGACACGGCAAGCCATCTACTGCTCATAAGGGCGAGTGGAAGAAAGCCAAGAAGGAGGTCCTAGAAGAAGTAATGAACCAGCAACAACAAAGAGAAGCGTGGTGAATAAAAATGGAGCAATATGGATCGTCGCACTTCTTCGGACCTAGAGGTCGGGCATCATGGGAGGCCGAGTTTGTATGTATAGTGTAACTTCTTCATGTTTTTTCTTTGTATTCTCTCTATTTGAGTTGTGTTATAATGTTTGTCTTATGATGTAGCATGACATTGTGGGTAGAGATCCTACCCCAGTAGAGACTGGCTACCATCGTTGCCACAGTAGAGGAGATACATGGAATTACCTTCACGATGAAGGGATCACACTACAAGACACTGCTGCCATACACGCATTCATACACGCGATAAGTTACGGGCATGTGTATGGTCGCGCATGTATATGAATAGTATCGGGCGCGTGTATATTGGCATATAAATTCGCGTGTATTGAACTTTAAGAAACGCGTCTACCAGCGCGTGTATATTGCCATCTAAATTCGCGTGTATACTGGTTTCAGAAATGCGTGTATAAGCGCGTGTATATACACGCAATTATACATGCATCAATACACGTGAGTGCTTTATTAAGAAAAACTAAATTCTTTTACAAAATTAAAAACTATTTTCTTTAAACCATCTCATAGTACATTACAGTATATATCATTACACAATCCCACTACATGCATTTACAACAATGAAATAGAAATGTCATCAATTTAGAACGATACAGTGATGGATTGGTTAGGGTTCGATCTCATCTTCAATAAGATCCATCCTTGCCAAACGATCAACATCAATATCCATTTGATCAATTTGTAAGGCTACGATTAAATTTATTCCACTATCGATATTCTGTCCATTGATAATGGTATCGATGTCCTGATCATCCTCATCAACATCACCATCATCCTCAATGGTAGGGTCATTCTCATGATCATGAGAAATGGCACGCTCATCCTCATTATCATGATCATCTCTTATTTCTTGATTTTGATCATCGATCACAACATCTTCATTGGCATGTTCGACATCATCTTCATTGCGGCTTGTTACATCCTCCATATGCTCCGTATCAGTGAATGTATTATACATCACTTTGGGACATGGTGCAATAGGGATGACGTACCACCATTTAATGTCATGCACCATTGGCAGATAGATAACCTACTCAAATACACATACTGCAGTAATTAATTAGCATATCAAAAGTCAAGGGGTATGGGAGTTTAGATATATATGTACATGAAACACATTAGTAAAAAAATGCATACTTGCTCACATTGTTGTGGCAATACGAGCCTATCTTTCTTTGTTTGCCAAAACTTTGTAGAGTCAATAGTTACATAGTCACTTGCATGGCGTTTTATCATTGCATTAGGCCCTTTTTCCACCACGTTCATTTGCCATTTGACATCCAAAACATACACGAAGAAGCGACGAAAGTCAAGCCTAAATATGTCTTGGATTGTGCCACAATAATCATTTTTTTTTCCATTAGCTCCCTCAAAGCTACTAATGACACCGCAATCTTGTGTATTCCTCTTTTCATCAATTCTTTGTGTTCGAAAATGCTTGCCTTCACACCATATAGCATTGAACATAGTGCACTGGACCAAAATAGAAGCAATATTTGTGTAAGCAATGTGAATAAATATTAAAAGCAAGTCACTTACAACTAATGCAAAACATTAGTTCTATGTACCTTTAACATGCATCCTCGTGCATACTCCCATTCTTCCGCCGTGATATATAGCCCCTCGTCACTCTCTGCCCTCTCCATTTCCTCATGCAACCAATCAACATGGATATCATTCGGAAGTGTTGCTAGATGCTTAGGGTACGCCTTACGAGAGCCATGTTGCCTCCTAAAGAGAGCTCTTTCTGCTTGCCTTTTTGTCTTTGCATCCTCATATCTTGTAACCCATCTGCTCATCACATCACTATTAAGGATGCAAGTGAAACTGAGATCATCAATCAATGTTCTGTCAATTACTTTACTCTGTCCTTTTCCTTGAGGCACAATAGAGGTCATCCTCAAGTTCTCTTCATTGCTCCATAGTCGTGGCAGAGAGTTGTCCACCTGACCAAGAAATTCTGAAATATATACAAGAGACTCTTGTATCAACCAACCCTCGGCCATGCTTCCTTCGGGCCTTGCACTTTGCCTCACAAAGTCTTTTAAGGTCTTCATGAAGCGCTCTAGGAAGAACATCCAACGTGCATGCACAGTGCCACATAAAGCAATTTCGTCCACTAAATGCACAATGAGATGTAGTTGACTTGTGAAAATGGTTCGCGGAAAAGTCTCCTCTACCAAACAAACCACCTCCACTGCCATAACATGCGCATCATCCAACGTGGCTGGATTAATTGCTTTGGAACGAACATATCTGAAAAATAAATGAATAGTACGTTATACCTCATGCACGTTCATTTTGCAAGGTATAATGAAGGTTTTCTGCAGACATGGGTTTAACATACCTCACAAGCTCGCCCATCTTATAAATACATTTTTTCAAACTCTTATTTGCACAATGGTCGATGCTAGTAGGTAGTGAACTGCGCACATAAGAGCACATGTATGTATGGTTTATGGCATTACAAAATTTAATTTCAACGTACAAGACTTGGAAAACACTTACTTGGAGCATCTAAGACTTGTGCCAATCGTGGGACTTCAACCCATATAGTTGCTCAATGCCTCTTTTCTTAGTGGTTGTAAAGGCTCCCTTCAATGATCTCATGCATCCAGTGGGAGTACGTAAAGTGGTGATGGCCTGCTTTACCTACTTCTCCTCTTTCTTTGATATAATCCATGGTGCAGGCGGAAAAAGAACGTGCCCACCCTCCTCTCGTGGCCAACCTTGACGCATACGTCCTGTGACTCGCAAGTCCTCCCGTACGCTAACATTGTCTCGTTTACCAATAACATGTTCCCAAATACCAGATCCCACATTCTTGAAGATGTGCATGGGATCAAGAAGATGGTTGATCTTAAGATGGGTCCAATATGGTAGCCGAAAAAAATGGAGTACCTACACAAGGGATTGCTCTATGTGATCTTTAATCCAATTAGAGACTACACAAAACAAGATTGAAAAACATTACTATACCTGTTCATTTATCCCAAAAGATTAGAACGTGTGAGCTTTCAAAGAAGTACATGGAGATGGTTTTTCTTAAAGAGAGAAATTGTTATTTCTCATAGAGAGTACAATAAAATATTAGTTTTTTTTAAAGAGGGAGATTTTTAACTCTCATAGAGAGTACAATAGTGTGTCTCTGTGTGTGAACTTTTACACAAAACTAACTTGAGTTTCTTCTAATGAAAAAAAGGTGCATTATCCATTGGCTTGGCTTTGGCAATTTTTTAAAAAACAATAAGGATAAGATTGTAAAATCATATTTATTTTCTATCTCTCATTGCCGAAGGAAAACTTAAGTGATAGGTATAATCTTCTTAGTGTTTTTTTTAGAAAAAAAGTGAAACTTAAAATTACACACACACACACACACACACACTGAACTTAGTATTTTTTTCCCAAAAAAAAGTGAAACTCAAAATTAATCACACATTGAGCTTGGTTGGTAATTTTTGTAATGAAACTCAAAATTAGACACACCATGCATGTGTGCAAGCACATACATACACACACACACACATTTAACTTCACATATTTTATTGGTGTTAATATCTTAGACTTACAATTAATTTTAAAGAAGAATTTAACATCTTTATGAAATTAATTGATATATTTTTATACTTTCTTTATTAGTCCTCAAATTTTTATAAATTTATGATACTTTTTACAAAATAGAAATTTCTTTCTTTTCTCACAACAAAAATGAAACTCGTCAAAATCCAAATCAATATATATTTCTTCACCTCTCTCTCTCTCTCTCTCTCTCTCTCTCTTTATTTCATGTTATCACTGTTTGCAACCTTCAAATTGATCACTCTCCTATTTTTTTTAAAACCATTCTTTACAGTTCTACATTCAACACTTTATTAAAGCTTTCGATCATACCATTGCTTTTGTCTCCTCTTCTCGGCATACATCCCCATTACCACCAATAAGCGGGTCTCATAAAGCTTTTCCAATTCATCAATGCGTTGAGAAAGCTCATGACCAGTAAAGTCCAATGTTTAGCAACTCGTAGAGTAGGTACAAGAAATTCAATGGGAAGAATTGCATGTAGCCCAAAAGCAAGCTCAAATGGGGTTGTGCCCCACAGATGTTTTATAGGCTATTCTATATGCCCAAAGAACTGAGTGCAACTTTTGCTCCCAATCAGTCCTATGTCCCTCAACAATCTTTGTGAGTGCTGTGCAGAGAATCTTGTTAGTACTCTCAGCTTGACCATTGGTCTGGGGATAATATGGTGCAGAACGCTTGTGAATTACCAAAAATTCTTGAAGCAAAAACTCTATGACCTTATTCACAAAGTGCACACCTTGATCACTAACAATTTCAATAGGTAAGCCATAGCCTGTAAACACGTACTCATACAAGAACTTGGCTGTGGTTCTTGGCTGTGGTTCTGGCATCATTTTTGATTGTAGCCTTTGCCTCTACCCATTTGGTCAAATAGTCAGTTGCGACTATAATATATTCGGCATGCGTGTGACGAGCTGGAGGTTTAATGGGACCGACAAAATCAATACCCCATTGGGCAAAAGCACGTGTGCTTAACATAGGCCGCAAATGGCATATTGTCCTTTGTGATGGGAGGTTTGGCCCTTTGACAATCGTCACAACGTTTTACATATTCTTCGGCATCCATTTGTAAGGTTGGCCACCAAAGCCCAGACCACCTAATCAACTTAGCTGTGGTATTGCCCGAAAAGTGTCCACCCCCAACACCTGCATGTGCATGAGTCAAGATTTTCAAGTAGTCACCTTCACATACACATATGCGCAAGTTGTCATCCTTGCCCCTCTTGTAGAGTTGGCCCTCTATCAGCATATATAGTTGGCCTCTTCAACTTCAATAGCACGCTTTTGATATTTAGAAATTGTTCGATCAGTATGACCATGCTGAAGATAGTCCACAATATACTTACTCCAACTTGGTGTAGTTGAAATTTGGAATAATGTGACATTATGAATTGGTTGTTGAATATGACATGAAGCACAGTTACGAACAAATTTTTCAGCATCCGCATGCATGGTAGGCCACCATTGCCCATCCCGAGTTATACGTCGCACACAAGTAGTAGCTGATGCATGGATTCCACCAATACCCTCATGTGCCCATTCCAAGATCTCCTCATATTGGTCACGGTTAGGTATAAGCCGCAACACTCCATCATTACCCTGACAATATAATCTCCTTGAGATTAGCTTGAATGGTCGCCATAGGTCCACATTAGGACCCGCTAGTTGTATCTGCCCACTTGTCAAAATTTCTAAGATGGGTTCAGACCATTTAGGAGCTGTCTCTATAAGGAAAAGTGTTGAATCTAACATATCATCATCCACACACCCACAGGAGCTTCTCCAGAGAGGTGATTCGAGAAAAATGATCTGCCCTAAGATGAGTTGTTCCTTTTCGGACTGCCACTTCAAAATCAAACTCAAGAAGGATGACAAACCACCTCACAATCCTTCCAGTTGCACAAGGCTTATTCACCAAATATAGCAGTGCTTGATGGTCCACAAAAAATATAAATTTGTTTGCCAAAAAGGTAATGGCGAAATTTTTTCACTGCATATGTAAGATTCCTCCCCCAACCCCTTTTTGATGTCTAGTATCTTCCCCTGTAATCAACCCTCTTCAGAAATATAAAGACCATGTTGCTAACTATTTTAGCCTAGAGAGAGGAAAATTATTCTAGAGAGAGAATATTCAGATTTTGAATATTTTTGGATAGAAAAATATCTCTTATAATTCAGATGAGTTCCCCTGAAACAGAAATTCAAAAAGAATTTTCCAATGTGCAATTGGAATTAATTGGAAATATGTATAAAGAACCTTAGTCTAAGGGTCTAGATTTTCAGAAATCTTTAGACTATGGTCCAATTAAGGTTCCTATGGGCCAATAGCATCAATCCATGTGTAGGGAAGAGATAAATCCAAATTTGTAAAAAGAAGATACCCAAAAATGAGTAAATGCTCACATAAGGTGAAGAGTTGAAAATGTACAAGGTTTATTAGTAAAAAAACTATGAGCAATATTAAAAATATGAGATATTTTGGGTATCCAAAAATGAGTAAATGCTCACATAAGATGAAGAGTTGAAAATGTACAAGGTTTATTAGTAAAAAACTATGAGCAATATTAAAATGATTCCATTATGACACATATGTAAGGAAGGGGAATTCTTTAAAGGAGGTGCATATTTCACATAAGATGAAGAGTTGAAAATGTACAAGGTTTATTAGTAAAAAACTATGAGCAATATTAAAATGATTCCATTATGACACATATGTAAGGAAGGGGAATTCTTTAAAGGAGGTGCATATTTCACATAAGATGAAGAGTTGAAAATGTACAAGGTTTATTAGTAAAAAAAACTATGAGCAATATTAAAATGATTCCATTATGACACATATGTAAGGAAGGGGAGTTCTTTAAAGGAGGTGCATATTTCACATGCTTGAATGAGTTTTAAACTCAAAAAAAATTGAGATATTTCATCTCTCCTCTCTCCTCATTTAAGTCTAGTTCCAAAAAGTTAGCTTAACTGACCTAAAAATGGTCAAATATTGACCAAACTGATTTAGAAAATTCTAGAATCAGTTTGTTTGGTTAGGAGCTCAATTTTTCCTATAAATAGAAGCCTCCCCCTTGTTGAAAAATATATAGTGTTTATGCATCGTTACTCTACTCCACCTAAGCCAAGAACTGTGAATTCATTTAATAATTCACTAGTTTTTGGAGCTTCCCTCTTTCTTCAATCCCCATTAGTGGCTCCATCAACATACTTAACCAATTGATTGGTTGGGGGCCTCTACCGTGAACAAAGAATCAAGCAAGTTATAAGGTAATTAGTGAATATTGATCTTTCTATAATTTCTCAATGTTTCTCTCTTCTCAACCCCTCTCAAGCTTGAGAAGTTTAATTGGTATGGTTTTTTTTAAATACTATTGAAGTTTGAATAGTAGTGAAGAGTTACATAAGTTAATAAATGCTATTGAAGTTAAATTTCATTTATGTTTAAATTCTAATGATTTTTATGTAAATTCTCTCTCTCACTCAAGAAATGGTCATACTCATGTCTGTTCTCATTCTAAATCAAGCTTTTCCTTAACCCAAGATTAAGCTATGCTTGAGGCCAATTTATTAATGGTTTTTTTCTATGCTTTTAGTTTATGCATATTGATGATTCAATCCACTATAGATTAATGATCCAATTAGAGATCATTTTAATTATTTCCTTAATGATAAGCTTTATCCCTTAGAAAAAATTGAGATTTATCAGTCATAGCAGCGGAGCTATGGCAAAATTTTTATAAAAATTATGCATAAAACAATTTCATTCAAAGCATAAAAAGAGGACTTCCTACCATATTCTAGGAATTATCATCCTAGATTAATTGAAAGAATTTCATTATAATCATGGAGATATTGAATTTTAATATCATGCATAAAGGATAATTTTTTTATATCAAAAGTGTTACTTTTATCATTTTTAATTTTCATGCATAGAAGTATGCATAAAGGAAAAAATTTTATATCAAAAGTGTTACTTTTATCATTTTTTAATTTTTCATGCATAGAAGTATGCATAAAGGATAATTTTTTTTATATCAAAAGTGTTACTTTTATCATATTGGATTTCATGCATAGAGGTATGCATAAAAGTTGAATATTTTATTATAAAAGTGTTACTTTTAGCATAATTGAATTTCATGCATAGAGGTATGCATAAAAGAGATGGGAAGTGATAAGATATGATAAGATGCATGTGGATGTGGATGTGGATGTATGAATGTGGATGTATGGATGTGAATGTGGATGTGGATGTGGATGTATGAATGTGGATGTATGGATGTGGATGTGGATGTATGAATGTGGATGTATGGATGTGAATGTGGATGTGGATGTGGATGTATGAATGTGGATGTATGGATGTATGAATGTGGATGTATGGATGTGAATGAGGATGTAGATGTGGATGCATGGATGTAAATGTGGATGTGGATATATGGATGTATGCATGTAGATGTGGATGCATGAATGTGGATGTATGGATGTGAATGAGGATATAGATGTGGATGTATGGATGTGAATGTACTTGTAGATAAAGATGTATATATGTGAATGGGAATGTGGATGTGGATGTATGTATGCATGTGGATGCGGATATGGATGTGTATGTATGAATGTGGATATGGGATGTGGATGTATAAATGAGGATGTGAAAATGGAGATAAGCATGTAGATGTGGATGCATGAATGTGGATGTATGGATGTGAATGAGGATATAGATGTGGATGTATGGATGTGAATGTGCATGTAGATATGGATGTATATATGTGAATGGGAATGTGGATGTGGATGTATGTATGCATGTGGATGTGGATATGGATGCGTATGTATGAATGTGGATATGGGATGTGGATGTATAAATGAGGATGTGAAAATGGAGATAAGCATGTAGATGTGGATGCATGAATGTGGATGTATGGATGTGAATGAGGATATAGATGTGGATGTATGGATGTGAATGTGCATGTAGATATGGATGTATATATGTGAATGGGAATGTGGATGTGGATGTATGTATGCATGTGGATGTGGATATGGATGTGTATGTATGAATGTGGATATGGGATGTAGATGTATAAATGAGGATGTGAAAATGGAGATAAGCATGTAGATGTGGATGTATGGATGTGAATGTGGATGTGGATGTGGATGTATGAATGTGGATGTATGGATGTGAATGAGGATGTGGATGTGGATGCATGGATGTAAATGTGGATGTGTATGTATGGATGTAGGCATGTAGATGTGGATGCATGAATGTGGATGTATGGATGTGAATGAGAATATAGATGTGGATGTATGGATGTGAATGTGCATGTAGATATGGATGTATAGATGTGAATGAGAATGTGGATGTGGATGTGGATGTGGATGTATGTATGTATGTATGTGGATGTGGATGTATGAATGAGGACGTGATAATGAATGTATGCATGTGGATGTGGATATGGATGTGTATGTATGAATGCGGATATGGATGTGGATATGGATGTGTATGTATGAATGTGGATATGGGATGTGGATGTATAAATGAGGATGTGAAAATGGAGATAAGCATGTAGATGTGGATGTATGGATGTGAATGTGGATGTGGATGTGGATGTATGGATGTGGATATGGATGTGAATATATGATATGTGATGTGAAGGAATCTGAAGTGAAGAGATGGAAAATGATATGATTGGATGAGTACACATATAAATGAAATGTGGAATAAGTAATGTGGATTGCATGAGGGATAATGTGGAAAAATGAGAGTTAATATAGAAATTGTATTTGTAAACTGTTTGTAAATGCTGTTTGTAAATGGCTGTTTTATGTCAAGAATGCTGGGAAAGCATTTTGACCGTCTTGTGATTAGACCTAACTGATAAAGTTGCAACTGCTGACGGAGAGTCAATGGAGGACGTCTCGCGTAGCAAGGTCGGCCGAGGTCTTGACCAGCCTCGGTTCGATTAAAATGGTGAGCTTCCGGTACGGTGGATGAGGGACCAAGGAAGCGGCCTATGAGTGAAGCGCTAGGTCACCTGCGAAGGATCCTAGAGGGTGCTGACCATACGGTGCTCGGGCTCTGGGTCGCCCAGGATACCCACGCGTGCGTCGAGGAAGATATTGAAACAAGGAGTAAGAGTTGTTTCTTGAACCGGGCATGGATCTGGTTGACTGACCTTGCTGGTCCTCAACGGATGAGTCCATGGCTCTTTTATATGGATCTGTTGGTTGATCTTGCTGATCTTCAACGAGAGTCCATCTTGATAAGTGATTATATTGTTGAGTATTATGGGCTAGGAACTATTGAAACGGCCCCTGTGTGGACAGGTGGTGAGCGTTCTAGTTGCCAATGATGCCATAGATACTCTGATGAAGGAATGATGGGAAATTATGAATCAGCTGGATAATTTGGGAGATTGTGATCAGTGGTACTATGGTTTCATTAAAGGATTGTTTTAAAGTTAGCTGATGCTAAGAAAAAGGCTTCATATTGGGTGTGTAAGTGGTGTGGCTAGATTTATGTTTGCATGAAATTCCGGCTAGGGGGCCTTGGAACTCTTTTCCTTGGTACCCGGGACAAAACCTAACCAAATTCCAAATTGGATCCCATCACTACAGTGGTTGGGCGGTTGGCTAACCCATGGGATCGGATGGGGTTAGGCTGGACTGATGGATCCGTAAATCGAGACTCAATTTCTGTTATTACGATAGATAAAGTAAATCCCGAATAGTAATTGTTCTATGGATAGGAATCAACGGCTGTGCCTCCTTGGTGGGGAAAAAAGCGTTGATCCCAATGATCCAAGTGCAAGTTTCTTCCTTGATCTGACCAAGTATCTTTATAGATGCAGTCGGATCTGTTTGATCAGTAAGAGTTTTGACTACGTTAGAGTAAAAATTATCCTGGTGGAATCGCCTGTGCTTTCCGGATAAGGGAAGTTTTTCCGGGTCTGGTTTTGGAAAAACCGACGGATTAGTCTTTTGTCCGGATATCCGTGGACGAGGCCCCGAGTGTGGGACCCTGCCTCGCGCAAGAAGTGCTACTTCCGCTGCTAGTACCCCGAATCCGTTGCGCGGTGGGAACAGGGATCTCACAGTTGGTATCAGAGCGAATTGGTTAATAAAGATCAACTGAGAAGACAAATATGTCAAAAATTTATGTAGAAACACAAAAAGGTTATAATTGTGTGGTATAATTCATACAATTTGATATTCAAACTGAAATTCGTAATTTGATAATTGGGTCTTCAGATAGAAGTACCGCAATTATATAGAATCCCTGACTTGCTTGAGGCCTAGACATGATGGTATTTACCTTATAATTCCAAGAGCCACGACTACCCGTATATACCGAGAGTATACTGCAGCTCTTTACTGACAGTATATACGAGTAAATCTAAGACTTGAAATTATAAGCGTTAATGCTATCCAGATGATGAATTCGAATGTAGTTGATATGATTTTTAATTCTGTTTGAGAATTGATGAATTGAATTGGATTCTGATTGAAAATTCTGATTGAAAAATGATGATTTCTGAAATTAGTTGAAATATAAAAATCTGAACAAAACCACAATGAGGATGAATGGGACGAGTCCCAGTGATGATATTCATAACTGGAATGATGATAATGAATTCAGCAAATCACTATGAGATTAGTGGGTTGTACTGTCAAATTGTTACTGTTAACACTTGATCAGTAGATCAAGTTAAGGGATGACAAATTGAGAACTTGCTTGACTGAAATTCCCATGGAGGAATGTTCAGAAGGAAATTTTTCGGTCTAATGGACCATTATCATGTTAAAGATATGAATGATATGATCTGAATATTAATGATGAGTTCTATATAAGGGATATTTATCCCAGTGTTCTGTTGGGTTGACCAGAATATAAGGAACCCCAAAATAAAATTGGATGTTAAGAAAAAGAGTTGTCCTCTACCTTGCGAGATGAGGACATCTCGCACTTTTTAAGTGGGGTAGTATGTAAGATTCCTCCCCAGCCTTCGAGGTATACAAGAGTAAGAATCTCCCTTTCTGATCTTATAATTATTCCCTCTCTAAAATAAAAGAAGGTTCTGTTTAACAAAGGAAGACCCTTTTTCTAGAATACTTCTCAAGAGTCCCACCTGTTTTAAGGATTCAGAACAATGAGTTCAGAAGTAAGAATCGATGTTTTGGATATCAAGGTTTTGGTCTTCATTCGAGTACGGCCCAAAAGAAGTTCTTTAAGAAAGTTCTGTTTAACAAAGGAAGACCCTTTTTCTAGAATACTTCTCAAGAGTCCCACCTGTTTTAAGGATTCAGAACAATGAGTTCAGAAGTAAGAATCGATGTTTTGGATATCAAGGTTTTGGTCTTCATTCGAGTACGTCCCAAAAGAAGTTCTTTATCTCTTGGGGAGTATATGAAGTTATCCTCCAGATATTGTGAGCCTTATATCTGAATTCAATGAAAGTAGGTGACTTAGCCTACAAGCTTCTTTTATCTCTTCATCTCAAAATTCTTAATACCTTCTATAGAAAAATGTGTCAAACCCAAATCATGGAAAGACGGTAAAACTTCAGTGGCAAGTTACCGTTGGCTTCTAAGTTACGCTAGCTCCTTCCTTTATATAAGTCATAACTTTTACTTGTCGCTCACAGTAATCTTACTTCCATCGATCTCCTTTCTTTCTTAATCTCCTTCATGGCTTGGCAACAAGAACTAGTTTTATCCATAATGATTCCTCACCTTCAAGACGCAAGTGAATCTGTGAAGAAGGATTTTATAGAGCAGTATGAGCGCTCACTTTTCCCTCACTTGGGAACTTCTGTAGCGCAAACCAAATGGCGGACCTATCAAAACATAACTAGGGTAACACCCTGGGGTCAGCAGCACTTTCGTAACAATGTCCGCTTGGCCATGGTTATTGAAGCTTTGGGTTTGGGTCCCCGATATTACTGCATCATGAGATCAAGACATCTTGGGTTTTCTGAGCGGGTCTTCTTACTGGCGTGTTTTCTTCCTCATGAGAAGATATGCCTTTACCCCGTTTTTGGCTTGCCTCTCAGAGGTCCTTTTGTTAGAACACCTCATACCACTGAGATAGGCACAGCAATAACCCACAGAATCATTCCCATAGATGAGTTACCTTATACTTGTGCAGCTTGTGAGGACTGCTTTTGTGACCATATGATGGACGGGCTTATGGAAGTGTAAAGAGTTCCTCTATCTTTACTGTATAAGTTTCGAGAATGAATAAAGTTTAAATCTTGTTCGTATTTTGAATCTTGCTCTCTTTAAGACTTATCTTGGTGGTTAATCTTGATTAAAATTTTTCTCTAAGTCTCATATTCGTGAATCTTGCGAAATTATCACAAGTTGCGAGATGAGGACATCTCGCGTTTTTTAAGTGGGGTAGAATGTAAGATTCCTCCCCCAACCCCTTTTTGATGTCTAGTATCTTTCCCTGTAATCAACCCTCTTCAGAAATATAAAGACCCTGTTGCTAACTATTTTAGCCTAGAGAGAGGAAAATTATTCTAGAGAGAGAATATTCAGATTTTGAATATTTTTGGATAGAAAAATATCTCTTATAATTCAGATGAGTTCCCCTGAAACAGAAATTCAAAAAGAATTTTCCAATGTGCAATTGGAATTAATTGGAAATAGGTATAAAGAACCTTAGTCTAAGGGTCTAGATTTTCAGAAATCTTTAGACTATGGTCCAATTAAGGTTCCTATGGGCCAATAGCATCAATCCATGTGTAGGGAAGAGATAAATCCAAATTTGTAAAAAGAAGATACCCAAAAATGAGTAAATGCTCACATAAGGTGAAGAGTTGAAAATGTACAAGGTTTATTAGTAAAAAACTATGAGCAATATTAAAAATATGAGATATTTTGGGTATCCAAAAATGAGTAAATGCTCACATAAGATGAAGAGTTGAAAATGTACAAGGTTTATTAGTAAAAAACTATGAGCAATATTAAAATGATTCCATTATGACACATATGTAAGGAAGGGGAATTCTTTAAAGGAGGTGCATATTTCACATAAGATGAAGAGTTGAAAATGTACAAGGTTTATTAGTAAAAAACTATGAGCAATATTAAAATGATTCCATTATGACACATATGTAAGGAAGGGGAATTCTTTAAAGGAGGTGCATATTTCACATAAGATGAAGAGTTGAAAATGTACAAGGTTTATTAGTAAAAAAAACTATGAGCAATATTAAAATGATTCCATTATGACACATATGTAAGGAAGGGGAGTTCTTTAAAGGAGGTGCATATTTCACATGCTTGAATGAGTTTTAAACTCAAAAAAAATTGAGATATTTCATCTCTCCTCTCTCCTCATTTAAGTCTAGTTCCAAAAAGTTAGCTTAACTGACCTAAAAATGGTCAAATATTGACCAAACTGATTTAGAAAATTCTAGAATCAGTTTGTTTGGTTAGGAGCTCAATTTTTCCTATAAATAGAAGCCTCCCCCTTGTTGAAAAATATATAGTGTTTATGCATCGTTACTCTACTCCACCTAAGCCAAGAACTGTGAATTCATTTAATAATTCACTAGTTTTTGGAGCTTCCCTCTTTCTTCAATCCCCATTAGTGGCTCCAGTGAAGAGTTACATAAGTTAATAAATGCTATTGAAGTTAATTTTCATTTATGTTTAAATTCTAATGATTTTTATGTAAATTCTCTCTCTCACTCAAGAAATGGTCATACTCATGCCCGTTCTCATTCTAAATCAAGCTTTTCATAAAGCTTTTCCTTAACCCAAGATTAAGCTATGCTTGAGGCCAATTTATTAATGGTTTTTTTCTATGCTTTTAGTTTATGCATATTGATGATTCAATCCACTATAGATTAATGATCCAATTAGAGATCATTTTAATTATTTCCTTAATGATAAGCTTTATCCCTTAGAAAAAATTGAGATTTATCAGTCATAGCAGCGGAGCTATGGCAAAATTTTTATAAAAATTATGCATAAAATAATTTCATTCAAAGCATAAAAAGAGGACTTCCTACCATATTCTAGGAATTATCATCCTAGATTAATTGAAAGAATTTCATTATAATCATGGAGAAATTGAATTTTAATATCATGCATAAAGGATAATTTTTTTATATCAAAAGTGTTACTTTTATCATTTTTAATTTTCATGCATAGAAGTATGCATAAAGGAAAAAATTTTATATCAAAAGTGTTACTTTTATCATTTTTTAATTTTTCATGCATAGAAGTATGCATAAAGGATAATTTTTTTTATATCAAAAGTGTTACTTTTATCATATTGGATTTCATGCATAGAGGTATGCATAAAAGTTGAATATTTTATTATAAAAGTGTTACTTTTAGCATAATTGAATTTCATGCATAGAGGTATGCATAAAAGAGATGGGAAGTGATAAGATATGATAAGATGCATGTGGATGTGGATGTGGATGTATGAATGTGGATGTATGGATGTGAATGTGGATGTGGATGTGGATGTATGAATGTGGATGTATGGATGTGGATGTGGATGTATGAATGTGGATGTATGGATGTGAATGTGGATGTGGATGTGGATGTATGAATGTGGATGTATGGATGTATGAATGTGGATGTATGGATGTGAATGAGGATGTAGATGTGGATGCATGGATGTAAATGTGGATGTGGATATATGGATGTATGCATGTAGATGTGGATGCATGAATGTGGATGTATGGATGTGAATGAGGATATAGATGTGGATGTATGGATGTGAATGTACTTGTAGATAAAGATGTATATATGTGAATGGGAATGTGGATGTGGATGTATGTATGCATGTGGATGCGGATATGGATGTGTATGTATGAATGTGGATATGGGATGTGGATGTATAAATGAGGATGTGAAAATGGAGATAAGCATGTAGATGTGGATGCATGAATGTGGATGTATGGATGTGAATGAGGATATAGATGTGGATGTATGGATGTGAATGTGCATGTAGATATGGATGTATATATGTGAATGGGAATGTGGATGTGGATGTATGTATGCATGTGGATGTGGATATGGATGTGTATGTATGAATGTGGATATGGGATGTGGATGTATAAATGAGGATGTGAAAATGGAGATAAGCATGTAGATGTGGATGCATGAATGTGGATGTATGGATGTGAATGAGGATATAGATGTGGATGTATGGATGTGAATGTGCATGTAGATATGGATGTATATATGTGAATGGGAATGTGGATGTGGATGTATGTATGCATGTGGATGTGGATATGGATGTGTATGTATGAATGTGGATATGGGATGTAGATGTATAAATGAGGATGTGAAAATGGAGATAAGCATGTAGATGTGGATGTATGGATGTGAATGTGGATGTGGATGTGGATGTATGAATGTGGATGTATGGATGTGAATGAGGATGTGGATGTGGATGCATGGATGTAAATGTGGATGTGTATGTATGGATGTAGGCATGTAGATATGGATGCATGAATGTGGATATATGGATGTGAATGAGAATATAGATGTGGATGTATGGATGTGAATGTGCATGTAGATATGGATGTATAGATGTGAATGAGAATGTGGATGTGGATGTGGATGTGGATGTATGTATGTATGTATGTGGATGTGGATGTATGAATGAGGACGTGATAATGAATGTATGCATGTGGATGTGGATATGGATGTGTATGTATGAATGCGGATATGGATGTGGATATGGATGTGTATGTATGAATGTGGATATGGGATGTGGATGTATAAATGAGGATGTGAAAATGGAGATAAGCATGTAGATGTGGATGTATGGATGTGAATGTGGATGTGGATGTGGATGTATGGATGTGGATATGGATGTGAATATATGATATGTGATGTGAAGGAATCTGAAGTGAAGAGATGGAAAATGATATGATTGGATTAGTACACATATAAATGAAATGTGGAATAAGTAATGTGGATTGCATGAGGGATAATGTGGAAAAATGAGAGTTAATATAGAAATTGTATTTGTAAACTGTTTGTAAATGCTGTTTGTAAATGGCTGTTTTATGTCAAGAATGCTGGGAAAGCATTTTGACCGTCTTGTGATTAGACCTAACTGATAAAGTTGCAACTGCTGACGGAGAGTCAATGGAGGACGTCTCGCGTAGCAAGGTCGGCCGAGGTCTTGACCAGCCTCGGTTCGATTAAAATGGTGAGCTTCCGGTACGGTGGATGAGGGACCAAGGAAGCGGCCTATGAGTGAAGCGCTAGGTCACCTGCGAAGGATCCTAGAGGGTGCTGACCATACGGTGCTCGGGCTCTGGGTCGCCCAGGATACCCACGCGTGCGTCGAGGAAGATATTGAAACAAGGAGTAAGAGTTGTTTCTTGAACCGGGCATGGATCTGGTTGACTGACCTTGCTGGTCCTCAACGGATGAGTCCATGGCTCTTTTATATGGATCTGTTGGTTGATCTTGCTGATCTTCAACGAGAGTCCATCTTGATAAGTGATTATATTGTTGAGTATTATGGGCTAGGAACTATTGAAACGGCCCCTGTGTGGACAGGTGGTGAGCGTTCTAGTTGCCAATGATGCCATAGATACTCTGATGAAGGAATGATGGGAAATTATGAATCAGCTGGATAATTTGGGAGATTGTGATCAGTGGTACTATGGTTTCATTAAAGGATTGTTTTAAAGTTAGCTGATGCTAAGAAAAAGGCTTCATATTGGGTGTGTAAGTGGTGTGGCTAGTTTTATGTTTGCATGAAATTCCGGCTAGGGAGCCTTGGAACTCTTTTCCTTGGTACCCGGGACAAAACCTAACCAAATTCCAAATTGGATCCCATCACTACAGTGGTTGGGCGGTTGGCTAACCCATGGGATCGGATGGGGTTAGGCTGGACTGATGGATCCGTAAATCGAGACTCAATTTCTGTTATTACGATAGATAAAGTAAATCCCGAATAGTAATTGTTCTATGGATAGGAATCAACGGCTGTGTCTCCTTGGTGGGGAAAAAAGCGTTGATCCCAATGATCCAAGTGCAAGTTTCTTCCTTGATCTGACCAAGTATCTTTATAGATGCAGTCGGATCTGTTTGATCAGTAAGAGTTTTGACTACGTTAGAGTAAAAATTATCCTGGTGGAATCGCCTGTGCTTTCCGGATAAGGGAAGTTTTTCCGGGTCTGGTTTTGGAAAAACCGACGGATTAGTCTTTTGTTCGGATATCCGTGGACGAGGCCCCGAGTGTGGGACCCTGCCTCGCGCAAGAAGTGCTACTTCCGCTGCTAGTACCCTGAATCCGTTGCGCGGTGGGAACAGGGATCTCACAGCATATATCATGGACAAACCTTCTCTTTCTGTTGTGGTATAATTCTTCTCAGCATTGTTCTGTCGACTAGCATATGAGATTGGGAAATCCTTAGTATGTTCTCCCGATTAAGCCAAAATACATCTAATTGCAAAGTTTGAAGCATCAATATGGACATGAAAGATTTGGTTCCAATCTGGTGCCCGTAAGATGGGTGCAGACACTAATGCTTTCTTCAACTTTTCAAAGGATTCCTCACACTCGTCAGTCCAATTAAACTTTACAAGAAGAGCATATAATGGTCTGGCTAGGACAGCGTACATGTAGATGAATCGACGATAATAGCCACAATGTCCCATGAATATTTGTACCCCTTTAGGGTTGATAGGCTGAGGTAATGAGACAATGACATCAATTTTATCCATATCTGTTGAAATCCCATTGCGATAAACAATATGGCCCAAAATCTTCCCTTGTCTTACCATGAATTTGCACTTGTCAGGATTCAAACATATACGATAAACTTGACACTTTTGAAACACAAGTCTGTGTTCTATATGATCATCACGCTCTTGTGAGTGAACACATAAATCATCCATGAAGATCTCAAGGAATAGCCTAAGGTACTCCTTGAATACATGACTCATTAACCGCCGCTGAAAGGTTGTGGGTGCATTTGTTAGACCAAATGGCATAACACGATAGACAAAGATGCCATCTTCAGTAGCAAAGGCTGTCTTGTGTCGATCCTTTGGATCAATTGACACTTGATTGTAACTGGAGAACCCATCCAAGAAACTATATGCCTTTTTCCTTGCAACACGTTCCAAAACATGATCCGTGATTGGAAGTGGGTAATGATCACGTACAGTAGCTACATTTACCTTCTTGAGGTTTACATATACTCAAAGTTTTCCATTTTTCTTGGGCACCACTACAATAGGGGGGACACCCATTCTCAATGTGTTCAATCTCATAGATAAATTTTGCCTCTAAGAGCTTGTCTATTTCTTCTTTTATCTTTCATGCAAAATTCTCATTGTAAGTATAAGGACGTTGCTTGGAAGGCTTTGCATCCTCTCACAATGGAATTGTATGCTGACATTAGTAGATTCGAGTGTTGAATCCTCACTGAGACTTCCTTCTACATGCAGTGCCATTGTGGATGCATCCCCATATTACAAATCATCTAGAAGGTCACGTGGTTGTACCATTCATATAGGAATAATGTCATAACCATCTGAGTCACAAAATTGAATTGGCTTAGGTAAAGCACATGTCGATAATGTTGCAAGGACATGACTCCATTCTAGTTGGGGATCAATTAAGTGCTCAGGGAAGGGTTGTGGAATGTATGCCTCATCTGATACACTTCGATTACCCTTAAGTCTCTCAGTGTTGAAATCCTTACATGAGGCTCCACACATCCACAGATCTTCTCGCCCATCTGACAATGTAACTCTTGAGCCCTCAGATAAAGCAGAATCAAACTCATCTATTGGAGACCTTGTTACATCAAGATATGAGTGATTCTTTAGGTTGACCCTTGTGATGAAAGAATCATGTCGGAGGTACAAATAATTGTATCCCCAATCTTGAATCATTTGAAATTGTCGCATGAATGGTCTACCCAATATCACTTCATAGTTTGGATGCTTTTCAAAATCCACTACTGCAAATGTGTGCTTATATTCAATCCCACATGTGGTGACCAATATGTTCTCTAGTAGCCCAATGGGATATTCTACGCTTCCATCTGCTAGCTGCAAGCGCATCCTGGTGCTCCTAATAGCTGGTTTGCCCCACTTTTCCCAAATGGACCTTGTCACAATGCCCACTCCTGCACCACTATCAAGTATTGCAGTTGAAGCTACTTTTCGCACTTCTAATGGGAGGGTAGCATTTCCTTGATCGTCCTCACAAAATTTTCCTACTTTGTTGATAGGAACTGGCATAACATGCTTTGTCTCAGGGTGTATAGTACAATGATGGTGACCCTTTTGTAGTAATACCTCCTCTGACAAACATGTGGCAATATCATTCCACAACTCTGGTCGAAGCTTTATCAAATCAAGCAAAGGTAAGGTACAAGCCACTGGTGCTGACAAAATAGCTTGCACGATACCCATATCCATCTCCTTTGTCAACCTTCTATGCATGGAGGGTATCCTCAAGGTTTGAGAACAGTTCTCATATTCTCCCAAATAGATGGTAAGGTTTTCATTGTATGCTTACTTCTATGAGAAACAATTTTTGGACTTCCTCCTGGGTGCTTGGGCGTCTAGAGTTGTTTTCTGTGCCCGTGGGAAAATCCACTTCAGAGAATGGAGGTGAAATAATAGAGGACATATTCTCATTAACTTTCTCATGAACTGTGCCCACATCTCGTTTGCCATGTCCTCATTAGCATCAATAACTTCATCATTGCATGGGAAGGCAAGACTAGGTGGTGGCAGAGTGCCTTCTTTCAATGGGGTGTCAATTGATGCAGACTTCTCGCTATGTGAGATCAGCTCACTTTTCATTTCCCAACTTGATGACACTTCTGGTATGGTTTCTAATGTTGTCTTAAGAGAAGTGGGGCCTCGAGGGATAGGTGAAGGTGGGCCCTCAAGTATTGATTGAGCTTCCCTAATGAGTTGCTGATGTACAGCTAGATTGATCTTCTCCTCACGTGGGTTTGGGTATTCTTGAAGCTTCTTGGGTAGCTCAGATAAAGCTGCAATGCGAGTTCTATGAGCATCAATGATGGCATCTAGAGTCTCGTTCACCTTATCCACAAAAACAGAACCCCCTGAACTATCCTCGGTTGTAATAGCCTCATCTTGTTTAGCACTAGGCCCAGGTTGAGGTTGATTCTCCTCATGCACTTCTTGGGATGTAAAAGCTTGATCCTTCATGTTTTGTTTAGAGACTTCTTGAGAGCTAGTGGATGCACTTTTAGTTTGCTTGTTGCGGTTCTTTTTCCTCCTCGTGGTCCTTTTTCTATTGGAATGTAGGGTCTTGTCCACTAGATTTGCCTTTGCATCCCTAGTTCGAGGTGTCTCATCAGTCTGCATTTTGGCATTTCGTGTCTGTGATCTAGTCATGACTCTAAGTGGCACGACATCCTCATTCTCTGATGAAGGTGGCGATGGAACTGCCTCTACAAAGTTGAGTGAGACCTTTGGTCTGAGAGGTGCCTTCCTCATGTGGTTTCAGCAAACAATCCTTTGGAAAGTATTCTACACAACACCCTAGACAATATCTTTCAATTGGTGGAAACTGTGGTACTATTGTATTGGATCGAGCTGCTTGCCTTTGGCGATGTGCACAATCACAAGCCCAATGGGCTTCTCTGCAAGTTCATAACAGGGGCCCACTAGTTTGGCTTCTACTTTCCTTTGCTGCCATTGACCTGAGGGGCCTGGAGTCCTAGGTTGGTAGCCGCCTAGCAACATCAAAGAATTTTGTTCCCCCGATTGAGGCTCCAGTGCTTGGCTTGGATATGCGGGACTTTCAAAGAGATTTTCCTTGGATGAATATGATGCATATTCCTCCTCCACATAGCTTGGGTTTACCAAGTCTCTACACATATTTGAATTGTCATAGTCAACAAACCTCACAGGAGCAGGAGATTGAGCTCCAAGTACAGGTCGTGCTTGCTCTTGTGCCATCGGTGGCTTACGTTCAAAATTCGTATACTGTTGATGCATTTGTGGAGCCACTGCACCTCTTTGCTGCTCACGCTCTTGTCTCATTCTTGCAATGTGAGTACATTGCTGTGTGGTGTGGGTATAATTCCAAGCACACGCCTGGCACCACTTCTTTGTGGGTTGGTTTGTGACTAGAGGAGAAAAGGTATTACATTCTTCCGTTTTATGGTTACCACCACATGCTCCACAAAGATGAGGACCTATAGGTAGTACACTCCTCATTCGCTGCTGTTGTTGTGTGTGAGATCCCTGTCCCCACCATGCGATGGATTCGGGGTACTAGCAGCGGAAGTAGCACTTCATGCGCGGGGCAGGGACCCACACTCGAGGCCTCGTCCAAGCCACGGATATCCGGACAAGAGACTAATCTGTTGGTTTTTCCAAAACCGAACCCGGAAAAACTTCCCTTACCCGGAAAGCACGGGCGATTCCACAGGATAACTTTTTACTCTAACGTAGTCAAGATCATTACGGATCACGCTGATCCGACTGCACCTATAAAGATACTCGGTCGGATCAAGGAAGAAACTTGCACACACTTGGATCATTGGGATCAACGCTTTTTTCCCCATCAAGAGGCACAGTCGTTGATTCCTATCCATAGAACAATTACTATCTGGGATTTACTTTATCTATCGTAATAACAGAAATTGAGTCTCGATTTACGGATCCATCAGTCCAGCCTAACCCCATCCAGTCCCATGGGTTAGAGCCAACCGCCCAACCACTGTAGTGATGGGATCCAATTAAGAATTTGGCTAGGTTTTGTCCCGGGTACCAAGGAAAAGAGTTCCAAGGCCCCCTAGCGGGAAGTTCATGCAAACATAAAACTAGTCACACCACTTACACACCCAATATGAAATTGCCTTTTTCTTAGCATCAGCTAACTTTAAAACAATCCTTTAATGAAACCATTATGTCACTGATGACAGTCCTCAAAGTCTCTGGTTGAATCCTTATTTCCAGTCATTCATTCATCGGTATACTTATGGCATCATTGGCAACCAGAACGCTCACCACCTGTTCACTCAGGGGCCTTTTCCATAGTTCCTAGCTCATAGTAACCGGCAATATATTCATATAATAGAATGGAATCTCCGTGGAAGATCACCAAGATCAACCCACAGATCCATATAAAAGAGCCATGGACTCATCCGTTGTTGAGGACCAGCAAGGTCAATCAACCAGATCCATGCCCGGTTTCAGAAAACAACTCTTACTCCTTGTTCCGATATCTTCCACGACGCACGTGTGGGTATCTTCGGCGACCCAGAGCCTGAGCACCGTATGGTCAGCACCCTCTAGGATCCTTCACAGGTGACCTAGCGCTTCACTCATAGGCCGCTTCCTTGGTCCCTAATCCACCGTACCGGAAGCTCACCATTTAAATCGAACCGAGGCTGGTCAAGACCTCGGCCGACCATGCTACGCGAGACATCCTCCATTGACTCTCCGTCAGCAGTTGCAACTTTATCAGTTAGGTTTCCATGACCTTAATCCACAAGACGGTCAAAATGCTTCCATAGCATTCTTGACATAAAACAGTCATTTACAAACAGTTCACAAAAGACAGTTTCTATATCGAACTCTCGTCTTTCCATTTTATCCTCCTTAGTCCACATTACTTATTCCACATTCCATTCATATGTATTCATCATCATCCATTCACTCATATTGACGACACATTATTTCCTATACACATTCACATTCATTATTCTACATACACATCCATGCATACATCCATTTTCACATCCTCATTCATACATCCACATCCACATACATACATCCACATCCGTATCTACATCCATACATCCACATCCACATCCACATTCATATCCATACATCCCCATCCACATCCACATTCACATTCATACACACACATCCACATCCACATTCACATTCATACATACATATCCGTATCTACATCCATACATCCATATTACATCCATTCTCACCCTAACACATTCCATGTACATCTTATCATATCCTATCACATCTCATACACATCTTATCACATCTTATCACATCTCATACACCTCTTCACATCTTATCACTTCCCATATGCATCTTATCACATATTATCACATCTCATACACCTCTTATCACGTCTTATCACATTTCATATCTTTTTATAGAATACAAGAGAATTCTTATATTTGATATAAGATTTCTCTACATTGTTTATTTATGCATAAATTCCATTTAAGGGGACTAACACTTTCGAATTAAAAATCAATCTTTTATGCATCTTCCTATGCATAATTTCATTTTAAATGAAAATGACACTTTTGAATTAAAATTCAATCTTTTATGCATCTTCCTATGTATAAATTCAATTTGGATGAGAATTGACATTTTTGAATTAAAAATCCATCTTTTATGCATCTTCCTATGCATAAATTCAATTTGGATGAGAATAACGCTTTTGAATTGAAATTTTATTCTTTTATGCATCTTCCTATGCATAAATTCAATTTAGATGAGAATGACACTTTGAATTAAAAATCAAACTTTTATGCATCTTCTTATGCATAAATTCAATTTGGTAAGAATTACACTTTTAGAATAAAAGAATTTCTCTTATGCATCTAAGTTATGCATAAAATCCATTTATGATGAAAATCACACTTTTAGTATAAAAAGAATATCTTTTATGCATACCTCTATGCATGAAATCCAATATGATAAAAGTAACACTTTTACAATAAAATAATCAAATTTTATGCATACCTCTATGCATGAAATTCAATTATGATAAAAGTTACACTTTTATAATAAAATAATCAACTTTTATGTATACCTCTACGCATGAAATTCAATATAATAAAAGACACACTTTTATAATAAAATAATCAACTTTTATGCATACCTTTATGCATGAAATTCAATTTTGATAAAAGTCACACTTTTATAATAAAATAATCAACTTTTATGCATACCTTTATGCATGAAATTCAATTATAATAAATGTCACACTTTTATAATAAAATAATCAACTTTTATGCATACCTTTATGCATGAAATTCAAATATGATAAAAGTAACACTTTTGATATAAAAATTTATCCATTATGCATACTTCTATGCATGAAAATAAAAATGATAAAAGTAACACTTTTGATATAAAAATTTATCCTTTATGCATACTTCTATGCATGAAAATAAAAATGATAAAAGTAACACTTTTGATATAAAAATTTATCCTTTATGCATACTTGTATGCATGAAAATAAAAATGATAAAAGTAACACTTTTGATATAAAAATTTATCCTTTATGCATACTTCTATGCATGAAAATAAAAATGATAAAAGTAACACTTTTGATATAAAAATTTATCCTTTATGCATGAAAATAAAAATTGATAAAAGTAACACTTTTGATATAAAATCTTATCCTTTATGCATAATATAAAAAATTAATTTCTTCATGATTACAATGAAATTCTTTCAATTAATCTAGGATGATAATTCCTAGAATATGGTAGGAAGTCCTCTTTTCATGCTTTGAATGAAATTATTTTATGTGTAAATTTTTACAAAATTTTGCCATAGCTCCGCTGCTATGACTGATAAATCTCAATTATTTTAAAAGATAAAGCTTATCTTTAAGGGAATGATTAGAATGATCCCTAATTGGATCATTAACCCATAATGGATTGAATAAAAAATAATCATGAAATACATAAACTAAAAGCATAGAAAAAAAACCATTAATTTGGTCTCAAGCATAGATTAATCTTGGATTAAGGAAAAGCTTTATGAAAAGCTTCATTTGGATTGAGAATGGGTCATGAGTATGACCATTTCTTGAGTGAGAGAGAGAAATTTCATAAAAACCATTAGAATTAAGCATAAATGGAAATTTATGTAATTCTTTACTATCATTAATCAATTAACTTTAATAGAAATTATCAAATTATGTAACTCTTCACTACTATTCATCAATTAACTTTAATAACATTCAAAAACCATTCCAATTAAGCTTCTCAAGCTTGAGAGGAGTTGAGAAGAGAGAAACATTGAGAAATTATAGAAAAGATCAAAATTCACCATTTACCTTACAAATTGCTTGATTCTTTGTTCACGGTAGAGGCCCCCAACCAATCAATTGGTTTAGTATGTTGATGGAGCCACCAATGGGGATTGAAGAAAGAGGGAAGTGTCAAAAACTAGTGAATTATTAATGAATTCACAGTTCTTGGCTTAGGTGGAGTAGAGTAACAATGCATTAAACATTGTTGAGTTTCAACAAAGGGGAAGGCCTCTATTTATAGGAAAAAGTGAGCTCCTAACCAAACAAACTGATTCTAGAATTTTCCAACTCAGTTTGGTCAATTTTTGACCATTTTTAGGTCAGTTGAGATAACTTTTTGCAACTAGACTTGAATTCGGAGAGAGGAGAGATGAAATATCTCAATTTTTATGAGTTTAAAACTCATTCAAGCATGTGAAATATGCACCTCCTTTAATGGACTCCCCTTCCTTACATATGTGTCAAAATGGAATCATTATACCCAAAATATCTCATATTTTTAATATTGCTCATAGTTTTTTACTAATAAACCTTGTACATTTTCAACTCTTCATCTTATGTGAGCATTTATTCATTTTTGGATACCCAAAATATCTCATATTTTTAATATTGCTCATAGTTTTTTTACTAATAAACCTTGTACATTTTCAACTCTTCATCTTATGTGAGCATTTACTCATTTTTGGATACCGGCCAAAATATCTCATATTTTTAATATTGCTCATAGTTTCTTACTAATAAACCTTGTACATAGTCAACTCTTCATCTTATGTGAGCATTTACTCATTTTTGGGTATCTTCTTTTACAAATTGGATTTATCTCCTCCCTACACATGGATTGATGCTATTGGCCATAGGAACCTTAATTGGACCATAATCCAAAAATTTCTGAAAATCTAAACCCTTAGGCTAAGGTTCTTTATACCCATTTCCAATAAATTCCAATTGTACATTGGAAAGTTCTTTTTGAATTTCTGTTTCAGGAGAATTCTCTAAGTCGCCAAGCATTTGACTGGTCAACTCGACTCTAATCAATGGGTTGGACCTAGTTTAAGCAATCTTGTCCGAGACGGATCCTGATTAGATTGGTATGAAGGAATCGGTCTCTGAATTTGGGTTCTAGACTTCCCTGTGCCCTTTTCATGGTAGGAGTCGGGCAGTCTTTTAACTGATGACCAAAACCTTGGCATCCAAAGCACCGGTTCTCACTTCTGAACTCATTGTTCTGAATCCTTAAAACAGGTGGGCTCCTGATAAGGTATTCTGGGAAAAGTGTCTTCCCTTTTTAAACAAAATCTTTCTTTTATTTTAGAGAGGGAATAATTTTAAGATCAGAAAGGGAGATTCTTACTCCTGTATACCTCGAAGGTTGGGGGGAGGAATCTTACAAACTTCTACCTCACTTAAAAAGGTGCGAGATGTCCTCATCTCGCAAAGTAGAGGACAACTCTTTTTCTTAAGATCCAATTTATTCTCGGTTCCTTATATTCTGGTCAACCCAATAGAATACTGGGACAAATATTCCTTATATAGAACTCATCATTAAATAATAATTCATTTAGATCATATCATTCATACGATAATGGTCCACTAGACTGAAAAATTTCCTTCTGAACATTCCTCCACACGTTTCAGTTAAGTAAGTTATCAATTTGTCATCCCTTAACTTGATCTACCGTGACAAGTGTTAACAGTAGCAATTTGACAGCACAATCCACTAATCTCATAGTGATTTGCTGAAATCATTATAATCATTCTAGTTATGAGTATTATCACAGGGACTCGTCCCATTCATCCTCATTGTGGTTTCGCTCAGGTTATTATATTTCAACTAAATTTCAGAAATCATCATTTTTCAATCAGAATCCAAATCAATTCATCAATTCTCAAACAGAATCAAAAATCATATCAACCACATTCGAAATCATCATCTGGATAGCATTAATGCTTATAATTTCAAGTCTTAGATTTACTCGTATATACTGTCAGTAAAGAGCTACAGTTATACTCTCCATATATACAGGTAGTCATGATACTTGCAACTCTAAGATAGATACTATCATGTCTAGGCCTCAAGCAAGTCAGGGTTCCATACAATTGCCGTACTTCCATCTGAAAACCCAATTACTAAATTATGAATTTTTCAGTTTGAATATCAAATTGTATGAATTATATCACACAATTACAATCTTTTTGTGTTTCTTTAATGTAAAAGTGTTATTTTTATCATAATTGGATTTCATGCATAGAGGTATGCATAAAAGATTATTATTTTAATGTAAAAGTGTTACTTTTATCATATTTGGATTTCATGCATAGAGGTATACATAAAAGATTATTATTTTAATGTAAAAGTGTTACTTTTATCATATTTGGATTTCATGCATAGAGGTATGCATAAAAGATGATTATTTTAATGTACAAGTGTTACTTTTATCATAATTGAATTTCATGCATAGAGGTATTTATAAAAGTTGATTATTTTATTATAAAAGTGTTACCTTTATCATAATCGAATTTCATGCATAGAGGTATGCATAAAAGTTGATTATTTTATTATAATAGTGTTACTTTTATCATAATCAAATTTCATGCATAGAGGTATGCATAAAAGTTGATTATTTTATTATAATAGTGCGACTTTTATCATAATCGAGTTTCATGCATGGAGGTATGCATAAAAGTTGATTATTTTATTATAATAGTGTTACTTTTATCATAATCAAATTTCATGCATAGAGGTATGCATAAAAGTTGATTATTTTATTATAAAAGTGTTACTTTTATCATGCATAGAGGTATGCATAAAAGATGATTATTTTATTATAAAAGTGTTACTTTTATCATATTTGAATTTCATGCATAGAGGTATGCATAAAAGTTGATTATTTAATTATAAAAGTGTTACTTTTATCATATTTGGATTTCATGCATAGAGGTATGCATAAAAGATATTCTTTTTATACTAAAAGTGTGATTTTCATCATAAATGGATTTTATGCATAACTTATATGCATAAGAGAAATTCTTTTATTCTAAAAGTGTAATTCCTACCAAATTGAATTTATGCAGATGCATAAAAGATTGATTTTTAATTCAAAAGTGTCATTCTCATCTAAATTGAATTTATGCATAGGAAGATGCATAAAAGATTGAATTTTAATTCAAAAGTGTCATTTTCATTTAAAATGAATTTATGCATAGGAAGATGCATAAAAGATTGATTTTTACTTCGAAAGTATTAATCTCCTTAAATGGAATAATTTATGCATAAATAAATGTGTAAAGAAATCTTATATCAAATATAACAATTCTCTTGTATTCTATAAATAGATATGAGATGTGATAGGATGTGATAAGAGGTGTATAAGATGTGATAAGAGGTGATAAGATGCTTATGAAATAAGTTAGGAGGTGATAAGATGAATTAAGATGTGATAAGATGTGTATGGGATGAGGTAAGAAGTGTATGTGATAAAATAAGATGTATATGGGTTGTGATAGGGCGAGAATGGATGTTGATGTAAAAGATTAGATGTGAAGGCATATGGGGTTATATAAATGGGAATGTGAAAATGGATGTAAGTATGTGGATGTGTGGATGGGAGTGTGGATGTATGAATATGAAAATGGATGTATGCATGAAGACGTATATGCATAGATGTATGTGGATGTAGATGTGGATGTATAGATGTGAATGGAAATGTGGATGTGGATGTATGTGAATGTGGATGTAGATGTGGATGTATAGATGTGAATGGGAATGTGGATGTGGATGTATGTGAATGTGGATGTAGATGTGGATGTATAGATGTGAATGGGAACGTGGATGTGCATGTATGTATATATGTGGATGTAGATGTGGATGTATAGATGTGAATGGGAATGTGGATGTGGATGTATGTGAATGTGGATGTATGTGAATGTGGATGTAGATGTGGATGTATAGATGTGAATGGGAATGTGGATGTGGATGTATGTATGTATGTGGATGTAGATATGGATGTATAGATGTGAATGGGAATGTGGATGTGGATGTATGTATGTATGTGGATGTGGATGTATGAATGAGGACGTGATAATGGATGTATGCATGTAGATGTGGATATATGGATAAGAATAGGAATGTGGATGTGGATGTGGATGTATGGATGTGGATATGGATGTGTATGTATGAATGTGGATATGGGATGTGGATGTATAAATGAGGATGTGAAAATGGAGGTATGCATGTAGATGTGGATGTATGGATGTGAATGTGGATGTGGATGTGGATGTATGGATGTGGATATGGATGTGGATATGGATGTGTATGTATGAATGTGGTTATGGGATGTGGATGTATAAATGAGGATGTGAAAATGGATGTATGGATGTGAATGTGAATGTGAAAATGGATGTATGGATGTATGCATGTAAATGTGGATGTATGGATGTGAATGTGAATGTGTATGTGAATTAATGTGTCGTCGATATGAGGAAATGGATGAGAAGAGTATACATTGAATGGAATGTGGAATAAGTAATGTGGACTAAGGAGGGATAATGTGGAAAGACGAGAGTTCGATTTAGAAATTGTATTTTGTGACTGTTTGTAAATGACTGTTTTATGTCAAGAATGCTGGGGAAGCATTTTCACCGTCTTGTGGATTAAGGTCATGAGAAGACCTAACTGTTAAAGTTGCAACTGCTGACGGAGAGTCAATGGAGGACGTCTCGCGTAGCAAGGTCGACCGAGGTCTTGACCAGCCTCAGTTCGATTTAAATGGTGAGCTTCCGGTACGGTGGATGAGGGACCAAGGAAGCGGCCTATGAGTGAAGCGCTAGGTCACCTGCGAGACGAAGGATCCTAGAGGGTGCTAACCATACGATGCTCGGGCTCTGGGTTGCCGAAGATACCCACACGTGCATCGTGGAAGATATTGGAACAAGGAGTAAGAGTTGTTTTTTTGAAACCGGGTATGGATCTGGTTGATTGACCTTGCTGGTCCTCAACGGATGAGTCCATGGCTCTCTTATATGAATCTGTTGAGATTGATCTTGCTGATCTTCAACGAGGATTCCATCTTGATTTTTATATGAGAAAATATTGCCGGGTACTATGAGCTAGGAACTATTGAAAAGGCCCCTGAGTGAACAGGTGGTGAGCGTTGTGGTTGCCAATGATGCCCTAAGTACACCGATGAATGAATGATTGGAAATATGGATTCAATCAGAGATTTCGAGGATTGTCATCAGTGACATAATGGTTTCATTAAAGGATTGTTTTAAAGTTAGTTGATGCTGAGAAAAAGGCAATTTCATATTGGGTGTGTAAGTGGTGTGACTAGTTTTATGTTTGCATGAACTTCCGGCTAGGGGGCCTAGGAACTCTTTTTCCTGGTACCCGGGACAAAACCTAACCAAATTCCTAATTGGATCCCATCACTACAGTGGTTGGGCGGTTGGCTAACCCATGGGACCGGATAGGGTTAGGCTGGACTGATGGATCCGTAAATCGAGACTCAATTTTTGTTTACGATAGATGAAGTAAATCCCGAATAGTAATTGTTCTATGGATATGAATCAACGGCTGTGCCTCTTGATGGGAAAAAAAGCATTGATCCCAATGATCCAAGTGCAAGTTTCTTCCTTGATCTGACCAAGTACCTTTAAAGATGCAGTCGGATCAGTTTGATCAGTAATGGTCTTGACTACGTTAGAGTAAAAAGTTATCCTGGTGGAATCGCCCATGCTTTCCAGATAAAGAAAGTTTTTTCGGGTTCGGTTTTGGAAAAACCGATGGATTAGTCTCTTGTCCGGATATCCGTGGACGAGGCCCCGAGTGTGGGACTCTTCCCCGCGCAGTAAGATGTGCTACTTCCGCTGCTAGTACCCCGAATTCGTTGCATGGTGGGGACAGGGATCTCACAGGTCCAATAAAAAAATAATGAACTAAAGCAAGTAAAAGGCTAGGGTACAATTAATGAGGGTAAGAGTATCGACAGGGGACGGTTAGCAAGGTGTTGAGGTCAGTGGCCTTTAAGAGAATCATATCCATCTTCTTTTGGACACATGCCAGAGGTGATGGATTTTATGTGTGCCTAGTTGATGAGGGCTTCTTTATGATGGCGGAGAAGTTTTTGGTAGACCGCTTCTCCTTTGGTTATTATGGCTGGGTTATACTCTTCATGAAAGTTTGTCTAGGCTTTAGTTGCCTCTTTGGTTGTTAAGGTATGCTGTGTCTTCACCGAGGTCTTCACACTCTTTTGTAAATTGGTTAGCTACATGAACGGCTTGGGTCTTTAGCTTGGGTTTAGTTAGCTTTAGCTTGCTTGACCTCATTTAGGAGTTGGTCCCTTTCTGGTATCATGTGCCCGGGCCACTGTTGGTTGTTTCTAATGCTTGGTATTGTAGCCATAGGGCATCTATGTCCTAGTTATGAGTGTGGGACTTGGCAATAAAACAAGCTTGTTCTAAAGCAGCCTAAGGACATTGTCACCATAAGGAAAGGGGTATATTAACCACTTTGTAGGTTAACATGGTTTTACTCACCTTGACCTACCATAAGGAGCTTTGGTATCTTACCCTCTCTAATAGGCACTGAACGTTTGTGTACGGAACTGGAATACATAAAGTGACCTTACCATAAGCTATGTTGTTAACCACTCCATTGGTTAACATGGTTTCACCCGTTGACCTACCGTAAGGTGCTTTGCTATCTTACCTATACAAATGGGCACTTATCTTTTGTAAGACGGTGCTGGTGGCTTTACTCTATGCTTAATGTCAAATAGGAAAAATATGTGGACTTAGTGTAGATAATAGTTACTTAAGATTAGTAATCAAAGCTGGACTATTTTTTACTTTAGCCAACATGGTGTGAAAACTAGTCACTTGTATATAAGTCATTTTTTACAATAAGCAATGGATAATCATTGCCTTATAGCAATAGTTTACCTGTGAGTTCTCCTTCTTTTCTCTTCTTTCTTTCTTGTATGCTTTTGAATCTTGCTTTCTCGATGGATGCATGCTAGAAAGGTTTGATTATAGGTTTTCTCCTTACAATAGCTTCTTCTTCTTCCCTTACCTTTGTGACAAAGAACCACCACAATGAAAGCTCTACCTTCACCCCTTTTTGCAAGGAGCATTCTAGTGTGAAAAGAGAGTGAGGACCCGATGGGGACGAGAGCTAGTGTATCCATAATGGGAAGCTGCATTTGCGGCTCAAAGTCAAGAGCCAATGACACATGATTCATCAAGGCTAAGGCAAGCTCTTGACTTGAACATATATCAAGGAAAGTTTAAGGACTTCATGTCCATACTTGCTTAAGACTAGTAATAGTGGTCGGAGCATTTTTTATTTAGCTAGCCTTGTGTGAAAACTAGTCACGTTGTCAATTTTGACACTAAGTAATACACATTCATTCCCTTACAATAGAATACTTATGAGCTCTTCTCTTCTCTATTTTATCTTGCATGTATGGTATTGGATCCTTACATGCTAGGATTGAATAGGTTTGCTTGAAGGTTTCTCCCTCTCATTATCTTCTAGGCTCACCTTGCCTTTCATGAGAGAGAAATACCACCACGAAGTCTAATCTCTATTTGTTGTGCATGTTGCGAGAACGATGCCTATACTCAAAACTATCAGCTCTATTTATAAGATGACTTGTACCTAGGTAATACATAAATCCCATTAAAAACTTTGGATTTATGAGATAAAAGAGATTTACAATTATACAATCATAAAATTTAACATACCCTGGTCAATAAATGACGTACTTTATGGACAAGCGTATGGGTAAGACACAATGATGCAATTCGGACTACAAGGAGGTTGTAACCCTATGAAGATCTACCTTATAAAACCCAAGCAAAATGTATTCTCCAATCGCAGTCTCTAATGGATGAACAAATCACATATAGGGAGTTTTAATATAAACATATGCACATCAAGAATGAACCTGTTATAAAAGAAGATCCCTTAAATTCACTTATTCATGAATCAAACGACACCCTCTTCTTCATAAAGAACAAAATATTAGAATATGTACCTACAAAGACTTGTCATCACATTGAGGTCAACTAATAATTGAGCAGAAAATAAGGGCTATCCTAGTTAATATATACAACCCAATTTTTGAAATAAATAGTTTCACAGCATCTCATGATCTCACTCATGAGAAAGCCACATATAATTGTCCATGGTGGCTGAATAAAGAAATCATCAAGGATAACTCTAGAATAGATAGTGTTTGTCCCTGTGATTTATTGATGGATTCAGGCAAATGCAAGCTTTACAAGAAATTACCTTTGTATCATATCAAAATGACATTATAAAGTACTTGTGGTATAAAAGTTATTCTAGGGATGAAAACCCTATCCCCGATATTTATACGTGTAATTATTTATACGTGAAAACCCTATCCCCAATATTTATACGTGTAATTACTTCTACTTCTATAACCTTAGAGTGGAAGTGCTTATATATTAATCTCATCCCATTACACAATCCTTTTCTTAAATACAAATTCTTGGAAGAATTTTCTTTCAAAACCAATTCACGAGCAAAATAACCGTCACGCCTAGATTCAAGCTATTAAGATATTCTTTTGCATACAAAAAGTTAACCTCACCAGCTCTGGGCACAGAATCCACACTCAAGAATTCCTTGTTCCCTATAGGCATTGCACTTAGAGAAATGTTATTAATAGCATCAACCTCAACATTCGAGGTGCAACAATAGCATGATCTTTAAGAAAACTTGCATAGTCTCCATTTCTTTTAAAAGCCCTGTGTACACCCATTCAATGAGTTGTTGTGTAGACCCTGTGTGAAGAAGCATTTTGGGAGGGATTGACACAACACCTTCTTCTTCTATTTGACTATGTAAAATCCCATTACCAATGTCTAGGATCCACCTTGCAAATTCTCGCTTCATCAATTTACTTCTGTTCTAAAGAACACACATGTTCTACATAAGCTTTAACACTTTGGTCTCTCTCCAAATTTTTCAATGCCATAATGTTGAACAAACTGACAATGTCCTCGCTTCTAAACAACTAGAAAAAATTATCTAAAATCCCCACTAAGAAGCAAGACCTTTCCACCAAAGAGCTTATCATTAGACATTATGTCTTATAGCATTCTATATAAGTCTTCAAAAGCATATTGATGTGTCATCGGTGCCTCATCCCAAATTATCAATCTACCTAATCTTAAGACCTCTAAGCTGATTGTTGACCTTTATATTACAAGTGCTAGTGGCATTTAGTTCTAATGCTATCCTACATCAAGAGTGAGCTATATTCCCATTAGCTAAAATAAGGCAACTATACCAAATGAAGCACACACAAGAGCAACATGGTGTTAGTGTTTGGTCTAGACCCAACAGTTACGTGGTTCTAGACCACCTAGTCGGCTCGACAGTGAGACTAATGCAACTTTGCCTCGTGCTCACCTTGAGATGTGGCTCACACATACTTGGTTGTGTTGGCAACCATGCTCTGCTCTCCCAATGAAATAGGCATGACCTCTCCCTATCTGTCACGATGTTATTTTTGCCACCATTGAACACATGTCAAACTACATTCCAATTAGCATGTGCCTTGTCTGCCATGAAACCAAAGAAATCTTCCCTTTCACAATCATGGTTTGCCATCACCTCATTGGGGCACTCCCAAAATACAAATTGGGCCTCCATATTCTCCTCTTTCATTTCACATTTTGATAATATCTCATGGTTGCCACACTGAGTTTGTATTGTTGACCAAATGGAGTATCTTCTCTGATGTTAAGTTACTGTCTTCTTCCCATTTCAAGGCTTCTTAGCATCGTTGTGCTACACCCACTTAGCAGAGGTTTTTAGTTTCCATTGGCATTGCATTAAAGCATGCATTATTCCTTGAGCCTTCTCATTATATACTCTTGCCTTGAATTTTTGAGGTTCTAATTACTTAGCATGATGGCTTCTATCCTCAACATCCATGGAACACCTCACAATGACTTCCTCTCTATCCATATAGTACATTATTAAGAAATATTTTTTTAAATTCTATTTAATCTATAAGAAATTATGGGATGCAAAAAGAATCCAAATGGTGAATCACAAACCGAATCACACAAACATAGAATAGATTAAGACCCAACTACGCTCGAGTGAAAGTATTATTTGTTTGATCTAGCACTCTATTATGTCCTAAGTGGTAACCTAAGCAATAGGCTCAAAATTTCTAATAGGCCTATGTCAAAGGGTATTATTTGTTTGATCTAGCACTCTATTATGTCCTAAGTGGTAACCTAAGAAGTAGGCTCAAAATTTCTAATAGGCCTATGTCAAAGGGTAAACGAAATGACCATCGGCAAAAGTAATCATCCTAGTAGGCTCATAGACCCATTGGTTCTTTTGTACAGGCTAATGAAATATCTCTCTTTCTCTCTCTCTCTCCATAAAGAAATTCTTTTTAAATAAACATATATTTGTACATAATAATAACATGTCAAGACATTATATATTCTATTCTATATATTCATCTCACGACTCATGAAATCTCCCTCACCCCCCCTCTCTATCTCAAAGTAATTTATTATCTCTCTATTTTTCTTTTAAAAAAACATACATGAATGTCAAAAAGGTATCCACATGAATAGATATAGGATTTTATTGATACATAAAAACTTAAATAAGAAACATTTTTGCAGGTAAGCAAGCTCCAAAAATTTCAAGTATCTTTTTCCTACAGTGTGCGATGTTTGGTTGGTTTGAGTTCACGCACTGCTCTGAGGCTCTCTCTCTCTCTCTCTCTCTCTCTCTCTCTCTCTCCCTCCCTCCTGTCCCATTCCTGCCACTACCATCATTGGCCATGGATAATGGCAGAAAAACCCAAGCCATAGCCATCTCGATGATCGTACCTATAACGTCGGCCAGCTTTGCTGGGTTGTGGAAGGGCCCAAGGGACTTGAGTGTCATCCACTTTACCGTTGTCTATAAAATAGCTCATCATCAATTTTAATGTCAAGCTATTCTCTTCTATCATTATTATATAGCTCATCATCGATTTTAATGTCAAGCTATTCTCTTATATCATTATTATATATCTCTCACAACCCACTCCACGGATTTGAATTTTTTCCTTCCCCCCCAATCCCTTCCTAAAACCCTCCTATTCCCTTTTTTAGCGAACACTACGGTGTCAATTCTTCTTCTTGTGTTGTACCATCTTACCACAATTTTTTTGCTTGCTTTGTTCCACATTAATGCTGCCTCAGCACATAGATTGTAATCACTTACGCAACGTGTCAACCATACATTGCAATGTGAAAGAAAAGGTAAGAAAAGTATTGTATTGGAAGTGCAAAAAGTGCATGTATAATAAAATAAAATAAAAAAAGCATTAGCATTAGCAGTTGAACCAACGGTGAAGCTAAGCACGAACCAAGGTTGCATTGAAAGATGCGAGATTCAAATTCAAAATTGTACCCTTTCGAGAATCCTCCTTTCTTCCACTCCTTCTCCTTTTCCTTCTCGTTTCTCTTTTTCTCAAATTCTCCCTCTCCTTTAGCCGCCACAGGGATCCTTGGGCACTTATGCAAGATTCCTGGTTCAAACTTATCATCACTCAGCCTTGCGGCCTAAAATTGATGGGTGTTTTACCTACCAAGGGTGATTTTGCCTGTCAAAAAAGCTTTAAGTTTTCTTTCATGTCAAAGAACATGCAATGATTCTAAAATTGCTTGTCATTGTGAAAGTTTTTATTTAAAAATGCAAGTCATTTGACATGCTGGTTTAAAAATTTTATTTTTCATTTTTTAGCCTTATATATGTATATATATATGCCTTATTAAATACTATATTTATA